>NC_058518.1:202494875-203094875 GCF_904849725.1 Hordeum vulgare subsp. vulgare
TTGTATCACGTCATTCATGGCTTTTTAACGTTCTCCCCCCATGATGATCAGACCATACCACTCATCACTCAAAACAATCAACAATGCAAGTAACAGCAACAAATGCATCCTTTCCTTTGGAACCACTCCACCATTACAAAAATCTCCGTCCAAAAATCAAATACATATGCCCCACGCAACTTCCCCTCCGGATATATATATATGTTTAACCGATTAGTTCTTCGTATCAACCCTTATATTTCCATCCCGAAATGCAAGCACCACTAAGACGAGTTAAGAAACCCTGACAGGATAACGAGTAGTAGTAAGTACGTTTATCAATCTCTAGTAATAACTTTGGTTTTTGTCAGCGAATCACACGCGCGAGAAAGGAGGAGGATCAGCGCTGCCCTTTTGGCCTTTTTGCGGCCATGCACCGCACTGCACACTTGTAGAAAACCGGAGGGGTTGCTTTTGCGGTGAAAGGAAAGGAGCCCCGCAAAAAAAATGCATGATCCACAACGAGTAGAAGTGAGTCGCAACAGCAACATATTTCTTTGTTTTTTTTGTGTTATCAAATATTTTTTTCAAATCCTTAGGATTACAAAAAAAACATGCCATTATATTGCTGCATTTTTTCTATCCCTTTATTTTGACATTATACGTGTAAAAACATGCCATTATATCCCTGCGGGTGGGCCCGGAGTGAAACCCCATCACTCGCAATTACCACTTACCACGCCCCATGCACCCATAGTTACCACTTACCATGCCCCCATCCGCCCGCAGTTACCACGCCTCGGATAGAAACCCTAGCCCGCACGCACGCCCACCCGCCGCCGCCGCACGGACGACGATGGCGAAGCCCCACTACGGCCGCTCCGCATCCTCGTGCTTGGGCTCCTCCTCCCGCTCCGCGTCCGCGTCCTCGGGTTCCTCCTCCTGCTCGGGATCGCCGTCCTCGTCCTCGTCGCGTTGCGGCCGCTCGGGCTCGCCGTCCTCGGGCTCCTCCTCCCGTCGCGGCCGCTCGGGCTCACGGTCCTCGCCCGCACCCCTCCCGCCAAGCGCACGTGAGCCCTCCCCTCCCCTCCCCTCCTTTTAGCGTCCATGTCACCGGTGGTCGTGGTTCCCCTTTCTGGTCCCGTTGTCGGTTATCCCAAAGGTGTATTTTCTTGTCTCGTTTGCGGTATCGAGGTGATGCGCGTGAGGCATCGTGGAGTTGCCCTGAGGACTTCAGAGAGAATCCAGGATTTGGCTTGTTAGTTTACTATTCCTCTGGGAAGAGGAGGTGGGGGTGGAAGAAGTGGAGGAGGGCGGCTGGCGAGGATGCTGCGGGAGCACAGGGCCAGGCTCTACATCATCCGGCGTTGCGTCGTCATGCTACTCTGCCACCATGACTGATGCTCGCACCGTCGATCGATGCATGGTTACCTGCGACCCTGCCCCTACTACATCATCTTTGCCTGCTCCTCTCTCCGGCCACCATGTGTCTAGGTTAGGTATTGTTGTTTCCATCTTGCTTTTACTTGTGCAGGCTCGACAGGTTAACTCCTTGGTGTACATACATAGGCAGGGTGCGTAGGTAGTCTAGTCTAGTTGTTTTCTGACGCTTACTCTGGGTTTCGAGGTTTGTTGGGTGTGGCGTGGTGCTCCCAAGTCCTGCAATGGCGAGGATGCACACGTATCGATCTGTTTTGGGTACTCTGTTGGCATCTCGGCTGTGTGCATTTTTGGGAGCTTAATTTGCGCATCGTAGTATCCAAATGGAACCGACAAGATTACTAAAGTAGTATGTGTATTATTTGGTCCACATTCAGTTTGTCGTTCGCTACACAACCAAAAAAGTCTTGCTCAATAGTAATTAACCAGATAAAACGTATACTTGTGGCACTAGGACTACTGTCTCAGCATTGGAAAAACCTGTTTTTCCTATGAATTGTCTAGCTTTAACTAGGTGGATAGCCCGTGTACTTGAGCGGCTAAATGTAATAAACATGGCTATATATACTTGGCATGGTTAACTAGCTCGATAGCCCGTGTACTTGAGCGGCTAAATGTAATAAACGTTCAGTTCAGTTTCCAGGCTCATGGGAACTCAAGACAACCAGGTTTTTGTGCCTTCCTGAACGGAACGCAGTAATGTCTGGCCATTTGTCTGTTAGTTGTTGAACTCTGGTTATCTGAAAGCAGTAGTACTAGTTTTTTTTCTCACTGTTCACTGAAGAAAACTTGTAGTCTCGTGTTTTGCCAGTCATCCCATCAATTCGCCTCCCCTCTTTTGTAGTCGCCATTTTTTCTTCATGTCAATACGACATGTGTTCGTAACCATGGCATGCGTTGTCCCCATCCGATGCGATCTTTTGGTGATGTTTTTGTTCATAGGCCTATATGTAGTGTGGATTGGAAAACTGTGGCTAAAATTACTCACACACAGAATGCCAACAATGCCCATTCTGAAATCTGAATATAAATGTTGGTTTACAGAGGGAGTACAACTATATTAGTCACACACAGAATGCTACTTGTTGTTCGTCACACACGGAATATGTGTGTTTCGTGTTATAGTGCTACTGTTGGATAGCATGTTGGAAGATGCGGTGCGGTTCAGCGCACAATAGGCATGACCCCTTATGTTTTTCTTCTCCTATTATAGATAAGAGTTTGGCTATTTCTTTTTATTAGAACAAACATGAAATTGGTTGCTGTATTAAGCAAGCAGCTCATGTTTTGCCTGTTGTTTCCTGGAGCTTGGAGTGAATGACAGGAGTGCAATGCCTGCCTTTCTCATACTGCTCCAAGAGTAATCATGGCCTTCTCACAAAGGGAGTGGATGGATTGTCCCCATTTCACTTTCTTGGTAAATATACCATTGGCATATATTAGCACAACATTTTCCTAAAAAGTTGAGAAGGTTGATTTAGGTTCAGACAGGTATCTGTGCAATGGAGTTTCTCTGTTTCCTGTGTCTCTAGTCTGGGCTTGAATCGTTTATCATGAAATTAGTTGTTGCTATCTTGAGAAAGCAACAAATGGTGTTTCGTCCTCTGTCCTGGAGCTTCGAGTGAAGGGCAGGGGTGCAATGCCTGCCTTTCTCATACTTCTCCAGAGTAATTATGGCCTTCTCACGAAGGGAGTGGGTGGCATGTCCCCATTTCTCTTTCTTGGTAAAGATACCGTTGGCATATATCAATAGAGCATTTTCATAAAAGCTTAAGAAGGTTGATTTAGGTTCAGACGGGTATCTGTGTAATAGAGCTTTTCTTTTTTTCTGTGTCTCTAGTCTGGGTGTTCAAGTAACAAAAGGGCGCTGATGTCGTGTATTGTGTCCTGGAGCTTCGAGTGACGGGCGGATGTGCAATGCCTTCCTTTCTCATACTGCTCCAGAGAGTAACTGTGGCCTTCTCATGGAGTGAATGATGGCTTGTGTACCCATTTTTCTCCCTTGGTAACGACACCATTGCCTTATATCACTAGCTCTTTGTGTTTGACCTTGATCTGTTCATGTGGAAAACAATGGGTGCTTTTCCAGTACTAAAGGTAGGATGGCATCTGACCCAGTGCGGCTGAATAATTGGTTGCGTTAGACAGTGAGAATTTCAGTTGTACTCCCTCTATAAATGTTGGTTTGAACAATGCTACTTAAGGAGTAGGCACATATGTTCAAATCATATTGCCGTATTGGTAGAACTCATCTATGTTAATTACTTGGTTTGGCTTATATTCAATAGTATATGTTAGCTAGATTCATGTCCTTTCAGTATCCCAAAGAAGAAAAGTTATTTTATTGATAAAGATGGCTATGTTCAAAGTAAGTCTCCCCAAGTGCAAACTTATCATAGATCTGATCAAGCATACAGTGTATTTCCTTTTCTGTGGGTATTTTATTTAATGGGAAGATTTGTTTATTTCTGTGTGATTTCTTGCATTTGAGTGAATCTGCTTATTGACTGATCTTAGGAGTTCATAACTCTTGAAATATGTATTTTGTTGAAGAAAATGACATGTTGTTACAATTATGATGCTGCCTTCTACACGCCTAATGTTATTGTCCATCTTCTTTTGGCCGAGTGCCTCTTTTTTCATTGGCTGAACACGTAGCTTGTTTGTCTCATCACTCTGTTATGCTACCATCTGCATATTATGTGTTTGTTTCATGACTAACTTGTCTATTCAAATTCTTTGCATTCGTAGGCTGACGGAGGTCATTCTAGTTAGCTTCGATGATGAGGTTGCTCCTAGGCCTGCTGTCAAGATGACAACAAGAAGTCCCAAGAAAATAGGAAATGCTGCTTTTGATAAACATTGTGTGTATGCAAACAAAGTTGCCTTGAAGCCCTCACAAGTTGAGAAGTTGAAGCGCCGAGTTCGTGATCGAACGCCAACCATACCATACTATGTATGCACCATTCAAGAAGCTCATGTGATACCTAAGAAGGCAAAAATAGTAAAAAGCATCAAGAAGCATATTTTTGATAACTTGTCTCAAAGTTTCCTTTCTTACAAGTTGCCCATGTTTTTTTGTGTGTAGTACTTCAACAAGCCGTACACCACTCAACACATCAAAAAGCGTCTTTCCTTGGAAGAAGAACATTCCCTTGAGGTCTATTACAAGGCGAAGAACATTGCTCAAGTTAGGATGATCTTTAGCAAGGCAAAGAACGAGGGTGCTAGCATAACAACCAATTGGAAGGATGTTGTGGACAAGACCAAGATGAGGAGGGGAGACATCTTTGTGGTGTGGTTCCGCCGTCACTTTGGTGGACCCAAAATCGTAGTTTACTAAACTAGTTTAGGGTGATATGTAAGGAAAATGGACAAGTTATTCTTAATGGGGGTGCTGTAAGATGGTGCAGTTCCAAGCATGGCGTCGTAGCAGATTCTACATGTGAAGCGGAGTACATGGCTGCCTCGGAGGCAGCTAAGGAGGGTGTCTGGATGAAGCAGTTCATGACGGATCTTGGAGTGGTGCCGAGCGCACTAAATCCAATAACTTTATTCTATGACAACACTAGTTCCATTCCTTTAGCAAAGGAACTAAAGTTTCACAAGAATACCAGACACATCAAACGTCGAAGGAGAGGACGTAAATATTTCCAAAGTGCACACGGATCTGAAAGTTGCAGATCCGTTGACTAAACCTCTTCCACGAGCGAAGCATGATTAACACTAGAACTTTATGGGTGTTAGATTCATTCCAATGTAAATCGCATAGCGATGCGAGACTAGATTATTGACTCTAGTGCAAGTGGGAGACTGTTGGAAATATTCCATAGAGGCAATGATAAAATAGTTATTATAATATTTCCTGTTTCAAGATAATCGTTTATTACCCATGCTATAATTGTATTGAATGAAAGCATAGATACATGTGTCGATATATAGACAGAACAATGTCCCTAGTAAGCCTCTAGTTGGCTAGCCAGTTGATCAAGGATAGTTAAGGTTTTCTGACCATATGCAAGTGTTGTCACTTGATAACTAGATCACATCATTAGGGGAATGATGTGATGGACAAGCCCCAAATTTTAAACATAGCATGTGATCGTGTCATTTTGTTGCTATTGTTTTCTGGGTGTCAAGTATTCATTCCTATGACCATGAGATCATGTAACTCACTGACACCGGAGGAATACCATGTGTGTATCAAACATCACAACGTTACTGGGTGACTATAAAGGTGCTCTACAGGTATCTCCAAAGGTGTCCGTTGAGTTAGCACGGATCAAGACTGGGATTTGTCACTCCTTCTGACGGAGAGGTATCTTGGGGCCCACTCGGTGATAACACGTCACATATAAGCCTTGCAAGCAATGTGACTCAATTGTTAGTCACGGGATCTTGTATTACAGAACGAGTAAAGATACTTGTTGATAACGAGATTGAAATAGGTATAGAGATACCGACGATCAAATCTCTTGCAAGTAATATACTGAAAGACAAAGGGAATGTTCTACAGGATTATATGAATTCTTGGCACAGAGGTTCAACCGATAATATCTTCATGGAATTTGTCGGATCCAATATGGAAATCCAAGTCCCGCTATGGAAATCCAATATGGAAAACGAATATTCATATATAGGATTGTTTCATTTGGTCACCGGAAAGATTTCGGGCATTATCGACAGTGTACCGGGAGTGACGAATGGGTTCCGGGTTTTCACCGGGAGGGGCCCACCCACCCGGGAGTGAGCCCAATAGTGCTAGGGTGGCACACCAGCCCTTAGTGGGCTGGTGAGGCCAGCCCAAGTGGGCTATGGCGCCACAAGAAGAAAACCAAAAAAAAGAGGGAGGTGGGAAGGATGAGGAGGACTCCTCCTTCCCAAACCGAATTGGAGTTGGAGTCCTCCTCCTGCTTTCAGCCGACGCCCTTGGGGCTCTCCTGAGCCCCAAGGCTAGCCCCTCACCTCCTATATATACTAGAGGTTTTCGGGTTTTTGGGACACAAGTTTTCCACGTGCAACTCAAACCTGTACCTCGTAGTTCTTCCTGTGGATCATATTTCTGCGGAGCTCGGGCGGAGCCCTGCATGAATAGATCATCACCATCACGGGTGTGCCGTCACGCTGTCGGGGAACTCATTTACTTTCCCGTCTCTCTTGCTGGACCAAGAAGGAGGATATCGTCATCGAGCTATACGTGTGCTGAACGCGGAGGTGTCGTCCGTTCGGTGCTAGATCGGGAAGGATCATGGGACGGATCGTGGGACAATGGTGATTTGAATCACGAAGCTGTACCACTACATCAACCGCGTTTCTTAACGCTTCCCGCTTAGCGATCTACAAGGGTATGTGGATCCGATCTCCCTCTCATAGATGAACATCACCATGATAGGTCTTCGTGTGCGTAGGAAATATTTGTTTCCCATGCAACTTTCCCAACACCGACATCTCCACGTCGGCGGCTGGTGGGTCAAGCACTTGCAGGCTCTCTAATAGCTAAGCAATGGAGTCGGCAGCAGGCTCAAAAGAGAGAAAAGCAAGTTCAAAGATAAGTAACACAAGATCCGGGAAGGTACTTACCACTGGGGCCAGATGGGCTCCGTCGTAAGGGGCCATTCCCCATTCCCAACGTCCACCTTCTTCCATGTTGGTGGAAGAGATCAGGTTCACATTCTGAGCCACCGCACCGGCTCGAAAGTTCTTAGTGGAGATCCGGCAGGGGTCACGCCGACCGCCCATCTCACAAATCAGATACGGTCGCCTCTATAGAGGCAGGATCCGGCGGGTCATCATGGTTATGAGCAGGTCGTAGCCCAGGAGGCCGCGAGTCTTCATGGTCTCAAGGTAAGCGCATATCTGCGCCACCTCGGCAATCGGCTTCCGATACAAAACCTTCCAGTTTTTCTTCATCGTCGGAGGAGCGACGTCGAAGGGGGTCACGTTGAGGCCGTCGTGGGACGATCGACATTCTTCACATAGAAGAATCCCCTCTGCCACATTTTGATGGAGTCTTGCAGTGGCATCTGGGGGGGAAGCCGAACGTCGTCCGATGATGCACTAGTGTTGTGCCGCACGGGGACATCGGGCAGGGGACCTTGAGCTTCGCCACCTCGGCCTTGTCCATTTTCATGGACTATTGCTTGAAGAAAAACTTCTTTTTCCAGAGGTCGAGGCGGGGCTCAATTCTGAGAAAGCCTTCTCACAGGAGGACGAAGGAAGCAAGTTGAAGAATAGCGCTAGGCAGCAGATGGTGCGGCTGCAGGTCAAAGAAGATGAGGAAGTGGGTGAACAAGTTGCTTGCCGGGAGACCGAAGCCTCAGTACAAGTGTCCTTTGAACACGACTACCTCTCCCTCCTTCGGTATCGGGGCGGCTTCGGCTCCTGGCACTCGCACCCACCACAAGAGATGTAGGAGGCATCATACGGCGATGGCGG
This sequence comes from Hordeum vulgare subsp. vulgare, assembly GCF_904849725.1. NCBI lineage: Eukaryota > Viridiplantae > Streptophyta > Magnoliopsida > Poales > Poaceae > Hordeum > Hordeum vulgare. The sequence goes on from NC_058518.1 coordinate 202,502,730, forward strand.
AGCGCCTCAATGTGGCCGTCACAGATGTCGATGCCTAGCCATGCGCCGTTGTGCTGTCCCTTCTTAGGGGCACTACTCGACATGGCGGCAGACGGCGTAAGCTGGGCCGCCCCTGGATGCGGCTGATGGCGGTGATGGCTTGCGCGACGATAAAGACAAAGCAAGGCTTCTTCTTTCTCTGGGCTCAGGGAAGGAAGGGACACAGGAGCGGGGCAAGAAGGGTGTCACCTCCCTGGTTACCCTTTGAAGTCTAGCAAGACTGTACTCATGTTTAATATTGCATTTAAAAGTGAAAATGGAAATCAAAGAGAAAAACACTAGCAACTCCATATTCAACCCAATTCAAAATTGTGATAAATCAATGAACTCAAAATGGCCTTCATAAAAGTTCATCATTTTTGACAAATATTGGAAACAACAATTCAGGTGTGTATTTCTTTTTAAATATACTTTTAGCATTTTATTTAAAACACAAAAGCCACTGGAATCAATTATATATGTGATTTCAAATATTTTAGAATTTCATAAAATGTTGAATTCTTTAATTGGGTTTGGACATATTCCAAATAACAACCCAACATTATTTTCACTATTATAGAAATAGTTTGGAGCCAAAAATAAAAACAAACAAATGTCAGAATTGTTTTAACAGAAATAGAAATGTAAAGAAAATGAGAAAAGACCTATCTAGCGCTTACCTTGGCCCAACCCATCTCCCTCGCTTTCGTCTTCCTCTTGGCAGCGAGCAGTAGGAGGTGGAGGCCGCTCTCTCCGGCGCGGCCACGTACCTAAGTGCGTGCCTGACCTCCCCGTCGCGCTGGCCGCGAAGGGATAAGGCTCCCTCACCCATTCTAGTTCTGTCCCTCTCCTCGTTCTCCCTCCTGTGCCCCTCTCTCTCGGCCGCCATTATTGCCGAGCCTGATCTCGAGCTCGCTGTCGTCCCTGGCAACCTGAAGCCTCCCTAAGCGTGATGTTTGCTCCGCCTCGTCGAGCACATCGTCCCTGCCAAAGGAAGCAAGCCATCGAGCCCTGCATCGCTCGGACGCCATCATCTTCCTCCTCGGATCCTCGAAGCTCGCCGCCGTTGTTCTCCCTCTCCAGGTCCTCCCCGAGCCCGCTCTCGTAGTCTCTGCAACCCCTGTGAGCTCAATATGGTTTCCCCCTTCTTTTCCCCATCGATCCCGTGCCCTAGTGCCTGATTCCACTGGAGCCCGATGAGATCCGCCGCGGGAGCTCCTCACCGGTGATTTTCCGATGATGGGTTGGTCTATCTGAGACCACCATCGGCTTCAGCGTGTCTTGTAGATGCTGTAGGAGCCAATCACCGACCCTAATGCCCTTTGTTTTGATGATCTTGATGTTGCCCGAGCTCCGGCAGCCGCCAAGCTCGTCGCCGGTATCATCTCCGGCCGTTTCAACCCGTGAGACTTGCAAAAATGGACGCACGGAAGAGGGGTCGTTCCTCTGGTGCCATCCGCCACTCATTTGGTCGTCGGAGGTGCATTTCTGATGCCCTCCGCCGTCCGTGGATCCACCGGCGGCTCAACGCTGGTGGGTTTGACCCCCAGTGCTGGTGGGTTGACTTCCCTGGGTCTATGACAGGTGGGGACAACCCTTGGTTAAGTAAAACTAACTTAAAAAGAATTAAAGAAAATGTTAATTACAAAACAGACACTCACATGTGGGCGAGCCCCTGTTAAATAACTAATTAACTTAAAGTTTAATTAAAATCTGGCCAGAGTCACTAACAAGTGGGTCCCACTGGTGAGGTTTGACTTTCAACGGCCAGATTGACCTGCTGATGTCATGCTGATGCAGTAATACTAATTCAGTTTTATATTAATTCCAGAATAAGTGCAAAACCTTGGAAATTCATAGAAAATTGTATATAACTCCAAATTTGACAAATAATATATGCAAATTGATCAGAAAAATTCAATGAACACAATGGAGCTACTTTCATAAATGACAAACAAAGTTATGAAACAGAATCAGTTCAAATCAATTAAATCAATATGATAAATACACTATTTGAACTAATATTTGAATTTAAATTCAAATCAGCATCAATCCAAAGGTTTGATATATAGCCACACTAGCTCATACTACATTTCATTTCATGCCATCATCATGCATCATATTGTTGCATATGAATGTTATTGATTGTCGTTATTGTTTCGGTAGCCTCTGCCCTTCCGGATACGTCTGAATATCCGACTAACGGATTTAATCCTTCTGCTGCGCAACAAGGCAAGCACCCTTTTGATCATCCCGACATAATCCCGTGTTCTTGCTCCTGGTCCCACTTACTGCATTAGGACAAAATATTTCAAATGCTTTACATCGATAGCTGAACCTATTCCTTTGCATGACCTGTCATTGTCACAGTAAATAGGCAAACCATGCAACCTAGCATACCTGGTAGTTGCTTCAGCCATGATGTGCCTTTCTTGCTATGCTTGCTAGAGAAGTGTCATGTCTATTTCATCTGGGTGATGAACAGGAATGGATGAATGTGTTCTAGTGACAAAGTATAAGTGTGGAATCTGATTTGGTAAAGGTACCGATGAAAGGCTATGTAGGAGTAAATGGCGGGATGTTTCATTGGAACCGTCCTTAGGAACTGAGTTCCGTGTATGTAATCCAATACTAGATACTACCACACGTTGGGATACTTAATTGACCCTCTCGGCTTATTAATCGCCTAGTACTCGGTCCATGAGATGCAACTAGTTTCTGGTGTTTATAGTCATGCTGGAGGCCGTGCATAGTGCTGACCATAGAGGTGGGCTATGATGCGGTAGGCAGTGGCACGGTGTACCAAGTGGCACCCGGACGGTGGGCTTTGGAACCCTGCGCACATTGTTTGGGGCCGTGGGGGATACTTGGACTAGGTATTAGCTTAGTTAACGGTCGTGGCCGACTCCCTCGCTGGGCTTCCGTTTGAAGGTTGCCGAGGTGCATGACGTGCACATGGTGATAACTGGCGAGAGCGTGTGTGAAGAAGTACACCCCTGTAGGGTTATGATCTATTCGAATAGCCGTGTCCGCAGATATGGACTACTTGGAGACATATGTTGTTCATAGATAACTTTAATGGCTACTCATAAAAGTGTCAAGATAAGCGTGAGTATCATGTATGGCATTTCTGTAGGGAGACGGAAAGGAATCCATGATAGTGTATTGTTGTGGTGGTAGTGGACTAGTGTACGACTTATCAAAGTTGTTTAAAACTGTTTAAAATTGTAGTTTAGTCTAGCCAAGAGTCAAAGCTGGCTTGCTGCATGTAACCCCACAACCCCCTTTGTTGATACATGTGCATGAGTAGATAGATATGTTCTAATGTCTTGATGACTACTTTTGTACTCATGTTTCCTTAATAAATGTTGTAGAGGATACCCACGAGCCAACAGGTGGGTTCTATCTAGACATCGATGATGACGAGTAGCTGGTGTCCCAGCTACGACCTGGCCCCTTTCAGAAGGGACCTGTAGATAGTCAGGCTTTATGCCTTTTTCCTATCAACTGTCTGTACTTAGACAGCTTTAATGCTTACGCTTAGTTTGTATGACTCAGCTTCTATGACTTGAGTGTCGGGACATGTGACCCCTACCTGTATGAACATATTATGCAAGACACTTCCGAGTCTTGTAAATAAATGTTGTGTTGTTGTATGGTTATGTTGTGATGCCATTGTTGTATCTATGCATATCGAGTCTGTCATGCGTACGTCTGATGCACTATGATATGTATGGGATTCGACACCTAGTCGTATGCCCTTAGTAGCTTTCTATACAAAGAAATGCCCCTTTGTGTTTCCACCGAGCCTTGGTAGTTCGCTACTGCTCTGAACACATTGGTTGACCGGCATGTATCCTTCTTAGTTGTTGGTTCTGTCCCTACGGGGAAATGTCACGCGATGTAATGGAGTCCTTGTAGCTTGCTACGACTCTTCTACACTCGCTGATGACCGACACCTGCTTTGCTGGGTTATGTATGCCTGTCTCTGTACACTTGAGCCACTTGAGTTTATGACTAGTTATGTCGACCCGGGTTCTTTGACATTGGAATGGTAGCGACACAAATGCATACGTGAGTCAAAAGGTGCAAACAGTCCCGGCTAAGGTAAGGTGGCAGCCGTGGGGTTGACCGTGCGTGAGACCGCAAAGGGATGCGATGTGTTACACGCGGGATTCCTATGGATTAGGATCGGGGTCCCGACAGCGTTTGTATCATAGCCTAACTGACTGTAGGATTACCAAGCTAAACTGGTCGAAGTTGAGTCTAGAAATGCTTTAGTTATATATAAGGGAATTGTTTGTGGAAGGTAATGTAAGATTGTTGCTTCTCTTCTCAAGTCATTCTATTTTTGTCATCCTCGTCTTTTCTGTGGGGATTAAGAACTAGGTTACTTATCTATCTCTCAGGATCACGTGTTACTAATCATTAGATTGTAGGAAAACGGTTCGAGAGTTAATCTGAGTTTCTGTTGTCCCAAGGAAAAGAAAACAAGTTTTGATGACCATGGAATTGAACTTGATAGTTGAGTGGTTATGGTATCCTATCTTTTGTGTGTTGTCTCAAAATTCTTTTTGAGCATTTACAGCCGTTATGCCGCCCAATTTTTATCTCCAGAGCTCTAATGCCTTTTGTATTACTCTCTATTTCACATGCCTAGCCGTCCTTCTCGTAAGGTGGTTCGTTTGACTAGGTGCATTGATGTGCCGGGTCACACGGCCGTGCTGGTCAGGATGATGTCAGTAGCCGGTTACCGCTGGTACCCAGAGTATACAGTGGAGGAGCAGTACCGGGATTTCAACCAGAGTCAGTACCTATGCATTGTTAGGGTATTCCCAGATTATCCTGGAGCCGAGGAGCCGATCCATTGGTGTAATGGATTCGGGGTTACCGTTGACATGGCGGTACAAGATGTCGTCTATTCAATGTTGACCATCATGAGAGCCAGACATGCACTGCTGCAAATTCATAGTTCTATTATGTTCCCGCCTCTCAGCCAGGAGAAGAAGGATACCTCAGTGGGGTCTACTTTGATTCCTCTTTGGAGGATCCGCTACTCCGGTCTACCGCTGAAATGTTAGAGAATAGAGACAAAGATGCTCGTGCCCTTCGTATGGAGATCTATGCTACTCGTGCTCGCTTGTGGACAGCCTTGACACAACTGCCACCTGTAGTTCAGACAGGGTATGGGGATATGGAGATGTTGAACCCCGTTAGGACTCGTCTTCCAAATGATGTTGACTGGCCTGCTATAGGAGGTGTCACCCCTCTTCGGGGACGTCTAGTACCACTAGTCAGGGGACCAAGGCCACACCTGTGTCCTTACGGTTCCGAGGGGTCTTAGGCTCGAGTATTTCCTGATCCGCAGGTTGAGCTCCGAGGCCATGGAGGCAACCTTTATGAGATGTTCTATGCGGATGCTTGAACCCGTGAGTGGAAGAGTAGTATGGTAGTAGTTGTACTTCCACAGTCCTGTGTGTCTTGTGGAGTATTTCTATGTTGTGAGATGACTTCCGGAGGCATAGATAAATAATGTATAGGGAGCTTGGAAAGCTTCTGATGAGTAGTATCATCTCTCCAGTAGTTTTCTCTTCAGTCCAAGATTGTACTGAACTATGTAATGGTGTGTATGAACAATGGTGTTTATATAGCAGTTTGCTTGTTACCATGTTGTTCAGATGTTCATTTCCACATTCCATGTGTTCAGTGTATTCTTAATCCATATTTAGTATTGATGTTGATTTAGTCTAAGCTGTGAGTTTGTTTGCCATGATGGTGTTTACCAGGCAGAACCGTGCCCCTAGCCATGAGCAGGGAGAAGGTAGTCAGGCAGCACAGGAGGAACTGCCTCACCTGCCTTCTCTAGCGGAGGTTATGCTCGAGGCGGAAAGAAACAAGCGAGAGACCAACCGTCTGCTAGAACGTATTGAGCAAACTAAGGCTCGTCAGCCACAAAATGACGCAGTGTCCCTCAATGACTTTGTCAAGCTGAATCCCCCGAAGTTCCATCACTCGGCCGATCCTCTCGACGCTGATGAATCGTTGTGCAACATATCGCGCAAGATACGCTCTACCAATGTTTCTGAGGATGACAAGGTGACCTTCGCTGCATACTTTCTGGAAGGCCCCGCCAATCCGCGGTGGGAGAATTTTGAAGCTATGCGTCATGCCGGACCAGCAGCCACATGGGCAGATTTGAGTGCAGCCTTCCGTCTGCACCACATTCCAGAAGGTCTGATGGACCGTAAGAGAGAGGAATTATGTGCCTTCACCCAGGGAAAGTTGACCGTGGATTTTTAGAGCCGCGAGTTCGGTAATCTCGCTCGCTACGCAACTGAAGACGTGTAAACGGATGCCAAGAAACAAGCAAGATTCCGCAAGGGTTTGAGCCCCGAACTTCCTCGTGACCTACGCCTTCATGAATGTACAAGTTTTCAAGCTCTTGACAACAAGGCGATCAGTGCCGAGACTGGTCACACCGACTATGAAGCCACGAAGAAGCACTCTCGCAACTCTGGCTCCTCATTCGGTTCCGCGTTTCCGAAACGCAAGTTGTGGGTCCCGAATAGCTCCCTGCCGCCAAGATATACCCCGAGGCCATCCTATGTGGCGCCTTAGGCGAACCAGACCAACCCTCCAACAAAGACCTATGGTGGTCCAGCTAGCAAAGCTGCACCACGTGCCAATCAGGTGATCTATTACAAGTGTGGAGAACCAGGTCACTATTCACGAGAGTGTCCCGAGAATATAGCTGCCAATTAACTTGGGAAGTCTGTTGGCAAGGCAAGTCGGGCAAAGCTTATTCCGTGAAGCTAACTCCTGCGCGTGGCCACGTGAATTATGTTTCAGCAGAAGAAGGTGTAGAGGATCCCGACGTCATTTTGGGTACGCTCCTTGTCAATCATCACCCAACGTTTGTTCTTTTTGACACCGGGTCATCTCATTCCTTCATTTCCGAAAGTTATGTGCAGTTGCATAACATGTCCTTTTGTGATATGCCAATTCCATTAGTTGTCCAAACTCCTGGTAGTAAATGGCAAACTTCTAGGATAAGCTATGACAATGAAATCCTACTAGACAGGCTTGTTTTTCTATCATCATTGAAAGCCCTGAAATCCTCAGATATCAATATCATATTGGGTATGCACTGGATGTCAGCTCATTATGCCAAGATTGATACCCATACTAGAAATGTTCAGCTTACCCATCCCTCGGGTGAGATAGTTAATGTCTCAACTCGAGTTGCCAAATGCCAACTCTATTCCCTCAATGCCAGTCCTCTTCCAGAACTTGAAGACATTCCGGTAGTCCGTGACTTCCCGGATGTTTTTCCAGAAGAAGAGCCAAGAATTCCAATTGACAGGGATGTAGAGTTTGTGATAGATCTTGTTCCAGGAACTGTCCCAATAGCCAGAAGAACCTATAAGATGGCACCCTTAGAGCTAATCGAACTTAAGAAACAACTAGACGAGGCCTTGAATAAAGGTTTCATTCATCCTAGCTCTTCCCCAAGGGATTGTCCCGTCCTCTTCGTCAAGAAGAAGGATGGAACGAACCGGATGGTTGTAGATTATCGACCAGTTAACCTGGTAACCACAAAGAACATGTATCCTCTCCCCAGGATCAACGATCTATATGATCAGCTCGCTAGATCCTTTGTCTTCTCCAAAATGGATTTCAGGTTGGGTTACCATCAAATCAAGATCAAGAACGAGGACATTCCAAAAACGGCTTTTGTCACTCGTTATGGCCAATACGAGTACACCATCATGTCCTTCGGTTTAACCAATGCCCTAGCCACCTTCTCTCGCTTGATGAATTTAATCTTCATGGAGTATTTGGATAAATTTGTCGTGGTATACCTCGATGATATTCTCATCTACTTCAAGAACAAATAAGAACGTGCCAAGCATCTAAGGCTGGTATTGATGAAACTTCAAGAGCATCGTCTTTATGCCATGTTTTCAAAATGTGAATTTTGGTTACGAGAAGTGACCTATCTAGGCCACGTAATCTCTGGTAAGGGTATTGCTGTCAATCCAGAGAGAGTTCAAGCTGTTCTTGATTGGACTCAACCTGAATCTTTTAAGGAAGTTAAGAGTTTTCTTGGACTAGCGAGCTATTGTCGCCGCTTTGTCGAGAACTTCTCCACGGTTGCAAAGCCTCTAACTGAACTCCTTAAGAAAGATAAAAAGTTTGAGTGGACACCATAGTGTGAGCATAGCTTTCAGGAACTGAAAAGATGCCTGACATCCGGACCTGTGTTGCTACCACCAGATTTCTCTAACGACTTTGTTATCTATTGTGACGCCTCGCGACAAGGATTAGGATGCATTCTCATGCAGGATCATCATGTGATTGCATATGCATCTCAATAGTTGCGTCCACATGAGGATAATTATCCTACACACGATCCTGAGCTTGCATCTGTAGTCCATGCACTTAAAACCTAGCGACATTACCTTCTTGGTAATCATTGCGAAATATTCATAGATCCCCAACGTCTGAAATATATTTTCACCCAGCCGGATTTGAATCTCAGGCAAAAACGGTGGGTTGAGTTGATCTTAGATTACGACTTAGGGATAACGTACACCCCTGGGAAGGCCATTGTCATGGCTGATGCACCAAGTCATAAGTCTTACTGTAACAATCAGATGTTACAACAAGGTCAACCAGATCTCTATGAGGAATTTCGGAAGTTAAACCTTCACATTGTTACTCAAAGATTCCTTTCTACCCTGGTGGCGAATCCTACTCTTGGGGATCAAATCATAGCTGTGCAGAAATATGATAAGGGTATATCCCGGATCAAGCAGAATATTGCTAGCGGAAACGCTAGGGATTTCTCTATGAATGAGCAAGGTGTCGTGTTCTTTCAGAACCATTTAGTGGTTCCTAAGAGCAAACGTCTGCGATAGTTGATCCCTAAGGAGGCTCATGATTCTCCTCTGACCATTCATCCTGGTAGTACTAAGATGTATCAGGACCTATGCCATAGGTTTTGGTGGACTAGGATGAATACAGAAATTGTTTAGTTCGTTGCTAACTGCGACGTTTTCGTCGAGTTAAAGCAGAACATCGAAGGCATGCTGGCACCCTTCAACCTTTAGCTATTCCTAAATCGAAATTGGATAAAGTTAGTATGGATTTCATCACTTGATTTCCCAGGACCAAGAAAGGAAATAATGCTATCTCTGTGGTCATTGACCGTCTTTCCAAAGTAGCTCATTTTCTTCCAGTTCGTGAGAGTATAACATCTAGCCAGCTAGCAGAGTTATATATCCCTCGAATAGTGTCTCTTCATGGTGTCCCTCTGGAGATTAACTCAGATCGTGGAAGTATTTTTACTTCTCACTTCTGGGAAAGTTCTTAGAATGTCATCGGGACTAACCTGTCTTTTAGCACCGCTTTCTATCCTCAATCAAGTGGTCAAGTAGAATGAGTGAATCAAATCCTAGAGGATATGCTCCGAGCTTGTGAGATAGTGTTCGGTATGAATTGGGAGAAGTGCCTTCCATTCGCCGAATTTGCTTATAACAGTAGTTGTAAATCAAGCTTGGGCAAAGCCCCTTTTTAACTTCTTTATGGACGAAGATGTGTTTCAACCGGAGAGAGGCACCTCTTTGGTCCGGTTATGATCCAGGAAGCAGAAGAGTAAGTTCGCATTATTCGTGAAAAGTTGAAAACAACCCAATCTCGTCAAAAGAGCCAATATGATCTACATCATAAGGTTGTGACCTTTGAAGTTGACGAGAAGGCTTACCTTCGGGTTACACCTTTGAAGGGTACCCATCGCTTCGGTATCAAAGGCAAATTGGCTCCTCATTGCATTGGTCCTTTTCGCATTCTTGCCAAACGAGGTGAAGTTGCCTACCAGTTGGAACTTCCACCGCATCTTTCCAAGGTTCATCATGTTTTCCACGTCTGGCAACTCAGGCGTTGCTTTTCGGATCCTATCCGTGAACTTGACCACGAAACGCTTGATTTCCAACATAACCATTCATAACTTGAGCGTCCACTCGACATCCAAACCTCAAGTTTCTTAAAGTTCAATGCTCAAATCATTCTGAAAAAGAGGCAACATGGGAAAGAGAGGACCGTCTCCGACTTGAGTATCCCGTGCTATTCCTGACGACTTCCAAATCTTGGGACGAGATTCTTTTGAGTGGGCGTGAGTTGTCACATCCCTAGCTACCCTTTGAAGTCTACAAAATTGTGCTCATGTTTAATATTGCATTTAAAAGTGAAAATGGAAATCAAAGAGAAAAACACTAGCAATTCCATATTCAACCCAATTACAAATTGTGATAAATCAATGAACTCAAAATGGCCTTCATAAAAGTTCATCATTTTTAACAAATATTGGAAACAACAATTGAGGGGTGTATTTCTTTTTGAAAATATTTTTGGCATTTTACTTAAAACACAAAAGCCACTTGAATCAATTATACATGTGATTTCAAATATTTTAGAATTTCATAAAATGTTGAATTCTTTAATTTGGTTTGGAAATATTCCAAATAACATCCCAACATTATTTTCACTATTATAGAAATAGTTTGGAGCCTAAAATAAAATCAAAAAAATGTCAGAATGGTTTTAACAGAAATATAAATGGAAAGAAAATGAGAAAAGGCCTGTCTAGCGCTTACCTTGGCCCAACCCATCTCCCTCGCTGTCGTCTTCCTCTTGCCAGCGAGCAGCAGGAGGTGGCCGCCGCTCTCTCCGCTGCGGCCACGCACCTGAGTGCCTGCCTGGCCTCCCCGTCGCGCTGGCCACGAAGGGATAAGCCTCCCGCACCCATTCCAGCTCTCTCCATCTCCTCATTCGCCCTCCTGTGCCTCTTTCTCTCGGCCGCCATTAGAGTCGAGCCTGAGCTCGAGCTCGCCGTCATCCCTCGCCACCTCAAGCCTGCCTGAGCACGCCATTCGCTCTGACTCGTCGAGCACGTCGTCCCTGCCAAAGGAAGTAAGCCCTCGAGCCCTGCATTGCCCGGACGCCATCGTCTTCCTCCTCGGATCATCGAAGCTCGATGTCGTCGTTCTCCTTCTCCAGGCCGTCCCCGAGTCCGCTCTCGTTGCCTCTGCAACCCCTGTGAGCTTAGGATGGTTTCCCCTTATTTTCCCCATCAATCCCATGCCCTAGCGCCTAATTCCACCAGAGCCCAATGAGATCCGCCACGGGAGCTCGACTCCGGTGATGTTCCGATGATGGGTTGGTCTATCTGAGACCACCATCGGCTTCAGTGCGTCTTGTAGATGCTCTAGGAGCCAATCCCTGACCCTAATGCCCTCTGTTTCGATGATATTGATTGGCGGAAACCTCGGCCGGACTTCTGTCCGGGTTTCTCTCAAATAGGCGATAAACCTGGACTAGGTATTAGCATGGTTAACAGTCGTGGCCGACACCCTCGCTGGGCTTCCGTTTGAAGGTTGCCGAGGTGCATGACGTGCACATGGCGATAAGTGGCGACAACGTGTGTGAAGAAGTACACCCCTGCAGGGTTATGATATATTCGAATAGCCGTGTCCGCGGATATAGACTACTTGGAGACATATGTTGTTCATAGATAACTTTAATGGCAACTCATAAAAGTATCAAGATAAGCGTGAGTATCATGTATGCCATTTCCGTAGGGAGACGGAAAGGAATCCATGATAGTGTATTGTTGTGGTGGTAGTGGACTCGTGTACGACTTATCAAAGTTGTTTAAAACTATTTAAAATTGTAGTTTAGTCTAGCCAAGAGTCAAAGCTGGCTTGTTGCATGTAACCCCACAACCCCCTTTGCTGATACCTGTGCATTAGTAGATAGATCTGTTCTAAAGTCTTGTTGAGTACTTTTGGACTCATGTTTGATTAATAAATGTTGCAGAGGATACCCACGAGCCAACAGGTGGGTTCTATCTAGACATCGATGATGACGAGTAGCTGGTGTCCCAGCTACGACCTGGCGTCTTTCAGAAGGGATCTGTAGATAGTCAGGTTTTATGCCTTTTCCTTTCAACTGTCTGTACTCACATAACTTTAATGCTTCTGCTTGGTTTGTATGACTCTGCTTGTATGACTTGAGTGTCGGGTCATGTGACCCGTACGTGTATGAACATATTATGCAAGACTCTTCCGAGTCTTCTAAATAAATGTTGTGTTGTTGTATAGTTATGTTGTGATGCCATTATTGTATCTATGCATATCGAGTATGTCATGCGTACGTGTTGTGCACTGTGATATGTATGGGATTCGACACCTAGTCATATGCCCTTAGTAGCTCTCTATATAGAGAAATGCCCCTTTGTGTTTCCACCGAGCCTTGGTAGTTTGCTACTGCTCTGGACACATTGGTTGATCGTCATGTATCCTTCTTAGTTGTTGTGTTTGTCCCTACGGGGAAATGTCACGCGATGTAATGGAGTCCTTGTAGCTTGCTACGACTCGTCTACACTCGCTGATGACCGACACCTGCTTTGCTGGGTTATGTATGCCTGTCTTTGTACAGTTGAGACACTTGAGTTTATGATTAGTTATGTCGACCCGGGTTCTTTGACATTGGAATGCTAGCGACACAAATGCATACGTGAGTCAAAAGGCTTAAACGGTCCTGACTAAGGTAAGGTGGCAGCCGTGGGGTTAACCGTTTGTGAGACTGCAAAGGGATGCGATGTCTTACACGCTGGATTCCTATGGCTTAGGATCGGGGTCCCGACAAAGGGGGTAAATGGCCTCCTCGGTGCTCCCTCACCCCATTTAAAACCCCAAGATGGATCGTGGGGAGGGGATCCACTGCGCATGACGCCCACCTCCCCAGATTATTACGGGCACATTAATGCCTCCTATAAGCCAACCGTCGCAGAGTGAATCCGCAAAGGATACGCTGCGCGGGGGCCGAGGGGGCGTCGTGGCGGGACACATGGTTCATGCCCAGTCCCCTCAATATGATAGAAACATCATCACATCAGGCCAGGGCCTGGCACGTGGCGCAAACTGCGCAACTTGCGTCGAAGCCGAGGCATTCTTTGGAAGCCAGCCGGCTTCCGAGCCGGCGCCTCCTGTCGGAGGCGACTAGAGGAGATCAACAACAAACAACTCAAGCCGGCAAGGCCTCCCGCTCCGAGGCGGCGGGCCTCCCCTGCTTCGGGGACTACTGAAGGCAGGATAACCTGGGGGTAGGCTCATCAAGCTTGCTCCTTTGCCTTCTACACCATAGGAATTAACACAACTCCCTCTAGCCGGCTAGGAAGCCCGTGCTGGCTAGAGGCGAGACAGAAAAATCCCTTTAGCCAGCTAGGAAACCCCTAATGCCTAGATGCGAGATGGCTACCTCCCTCTGGCCGTCCAGGACGTGCTGGCCGGCTAGGGGCAAGGCGGCAGTTCCCAGGGCCGGCTAGCGAGGCCGCTGGCCGGCCAGGGTGCCCAAGTCACATCAGATCGTAGGTCATGATAAGACCCTGCGATCAAAGCTGCGTACTCGTTAGCACGAGTACAGGTTTGGAGCGCATGACAGGTACATCATCGGCGGCCATGCCGCTGATCTACCCCGGCTCCGATCCATCATCCTGCAGAGTGTCGTCTTGTCAAACTCCCCCTCCATTACCACACTCGGCGTGGGAATAGTGGAGACAGCCGTACTGGCGGCCCATGAAGAATCTTGCAAGACGACGATGGACGTACAACACGTGTCCTGTGTCGTCCTTATGCGAGAGCCTCATTGGCTGGCAGCGGTTCCCATAGCCAGACGGGACCTCGCAGCCGGCGGGCCCCTCCAGCGACAAGACAAGTCCACTGTGGACCCACTGGCCAGCCAGATCACACTCATGTACTTCTATCCTTATTGTAGGTCGGTAGGTTCGTATATAAGACCCCCCAACCCCCTCCATGCAGAGGGTCGGTCAATCCTTCATACATACACTCATACAAGAGAGGTAGAGGCGAGCCAGCTGCTCCTTCTTCCTCCTCCATAGAACAGCTCCAGGAGCACATTGTAGCGTCACTAGTGCATTATACATTCCGGCGGGACTAGGGGAATTATCTCTATGGAGAGCCCTGAACCTGGGTACATCGTGCGTTCCATGCTTGTATGAACCTCGTCCCCAGCGCCCACCAGTGTCACTTTGGTTCCCACCATCTTTAGCCTACCCATGGCAAATGTTGTGAGTAAACACCGACAGTCCCACTACAAAATGATGAGCAGATTCAAAACACGGCTAGCCGCTTTGGTAAAATTGTAGTCAGAGTGGTTCAGAAAATGAAAGTATTGCCAAAGGAGTTGGGAAACGGATGGCGGTTGAGAAATCGAAGTTTGTTAATTCTGAGCTTCCACCCACACCTCATAGGCCACATCCATCTAAACCTACTGGCATTGCAAGTCAGACCACTACATCCAGTGTAGACGAGGATGTGTTGCCCGATGAGTCCGTGCCTCGCAATGATGATGAAGATGAGAAGATATTCCCTGAACATGTGGATCATTCGAGCAAATTGGGGCTCGTTCCATTTGTAGATACTGATTCTAAAGAGGAGGAGGAGAACGATGACATGTTGATTGAAGAGGAATATGATGACGAAGACATTCCACAGATTGAATGGAACCGGGATAATCCTAATCTTAATGCAGGTGTAGTATACAAAAATATGGCTGAACTTCGTAGTGCACTTACAATGTACTGTATTTAGAGCAATAATGGTTATGGCACTAAGAAGAATGAGAAACGAAATTTGGCGGTGCACTCCCTAGATCCTAGGTGTAGTTGGAAGTTTCATGCCACTAGTATGCATGGGAAGAAGACTATTCAGGTAATTTTTTGTTGGGTCCTTTTTTGTTACACGTTTGCTTGATCTCAATCTCATTGTCTAACATATACATCTCATTGTATTTCAGATCAGGGAAAACAAGAATCCGCACAATTGCCCATCTAAGGTGGAGACGCATAAATCAAAATTAGCACCCAAAAATTGACTCGCAGAGGTAATGACACCAATGCTAAGAAAGGATCCATCCATTGGAGCAACTGCCCTTGGTAAAAAATATCAGAGATTTATGGCTTTGAGGAGAAACTACCTTACATGAGGTTATGGACTGCTAGATTGGTTGCTCTTAAGAACATTAACGGTACTGAATGGCAGGGAAGTTTTGAGTTGTTATACACATACAAATCTGAGGTGGAGAAGGCAAGTCCATGTAGTGTGGTAGAGATCGATCATCACAATGTGAGTTACCAAGGGAAAAGGGAAGATGCTCGAGAGAACATGCTCCAGGAGGGCTTTTGGCTGCGCTGAATGGAAGACGGATAGGACAGTTAGTAGCTGTTGTATAGTTGATGCACACAAGTGGTTTTTCCAGTTGCTTTTTGTGTGGTGGAGGTGGAGTCAGTGAAAACTTGGAGGTGGTTTTTGGGAATCTGTGCAATGTCATAGGGTGCCAGAAGGATTGGCTATACACAGAGACGCTTCCAAGGGTTTGGAGACTACAGTAGAAGAAGTGTTCTGTGAAGCAAAACATAGGGAATGTATGCGACACCTTGTTGGTAATTTTAGGGAGAATTTTTTGATGACAACCTCTCGACAGCGTCGTACACATGTAGCCAGAAGAAGCATAGCAACCACTTGAGGGCGACGTACGCTGAAAATCCTTCGGTGCAGACATACTTGGAAACACATCACGACAAGTTATGGACAAGAAGCAAATTTGGTCACGCATGCAAGGTAGACTTTGTGACAAGTAACCTCGCTGAAAGTTTTAACGCAAAGATTAAGAGATTGAAAGCTCTTTTTGTGTTGGAAATATTTGACAAGATAAGGAAAATGATAATGCAGAAGATGGTATTGCGAAATTGAATTGGGCATGTTTCATATGCTGGCCATCTCATCACTGCATCTGTGATCAAAGCTTTGCACTTGAAAGGTAGACATTATTAGGGTAATATGAATTATCTTAGATGGTCAGAAGTTGAGACCAAGGTGACATATGATAACGGGCAAGGAGGTCGTTGGAGGTATCCAGTGAATTTGAGAGAAAGAACATGTAGGTGTATGCGATGGCATATCACTGGCAAGCCATGCATACATGTCGTGTATTTCCTGAACATCACCAGAGGTGAGCAGGGCAAAATTGATCTGTATGTGTCTGAATAGTTCTCTCTTGTAAAGTTTCGGAAAACGTATGAGGATAATGTGTCTGCTTTGTTGGGAAAATACCAATGGGACAAGGTCGATCCAGGATTCAAGATATGCCCTCCAGCTGTGACCACATCACCTTGCAAGCCAAGGGTTAACAGATTTAGAGGTGTTGTCGAGGGTGGAAACGTTAAGAAGCAAAATTGCAGTAGATGTGGAGAACTAGGCCATATAGGTAGGTTATGAAGCAATGCAGTGCTCGTGGGTTTTGGAGATAACGATGCATATCAGGCTGCCGTCGCCGCAACCACCGTAGCAGCACTAAAAGCGGCAAAAGCCGCAGCCGCCGAGGTTTCAGCTAGGTATGTGTGTCTTTGATTGTTTTGTGCACCAGTTTTTTATTTTCCACATTTTGAAATATTTGTTGCACTTCTGTCTCGTTTCAACTCTAGGATAAATAAGAAGGGTAAAAACAAACAACATTGGCAACCAAGGAGTAAGAAAAGGAAGAGACATGAATTTATGACGTCAATAGAAGGACAAACTTCTGTGAATGACCAAGAAGGAGAAGAATTTGTATTGGCGGCTTGTGCTGGATTTGGAGATGATGCTTCTTTTCTTGATAGGGAGCCATTTCAACACCGAGAACATGATTCTGTAGCTTCAGCTACTGGAAATAACCAAGGAGCGACACCTACCCCAGATACATCTGTTCCTGAGATCACCCGTATCCTAGCAAAGAACCCAGCAAGGAACAAACAAGCCAAGATGGTTGTGCAGCCAATGAGTGTTCCAGCAAAGTACACAAGGAGCAAGGTCGTGGCCCCATCATCTAACACAAGGAGCAAGACAAGAGCGTGAACATTGAATTTGTAATACCCTATTTGTAGTGGTACTTCTGTAGAACTTTAACCCCGTGTGTTTAGCTTTCGTAACTAATTTACTTATTTCAAAAATTAGGAAAAAATAATTTTTTTTGTGAATGCTTGTGATGCTTGAAGTGACTGTTGTTTGCTTGCTTGCTTGTATGCTTGTGTTTGATTCTCAATAATTCATGTTACTCTCCACACTCACCTCCTTAACCTAAAACTTCTTCCTAATGATCATTCCATGTGTTTAAGACGAGAAACTATTTTTACCAAATATTATTTTCACCAAAAAGAATTTTTTGGAAATAAGCCTTCAAAACTCCTGAGATGGGATTTGTACTACAAGTCCTCAAATTGGGGAATTTATTTTGCACCAATTATTTCATTTAAAACATATTATCAAAATGGCTTCCCAAAACCACAATGTTATTATTGTAAAAGTTATTTTACTATTTTACTTATATACCTGCCTGTGAGGCCAAAAATGGTCTTTTATGAAGGAAAGTTATTTTTATTGCCGTCAAAATATTTAAGTAATATAGGGAAATTCAATGGATATATATATTCCATATATATGAGTTTCAACACATGGTCATGTTCAAAATATTGGGCAAACCCCTTCAAAACCCTTCCTTCCTATTTCAAGCTTTTGGAATATTTCTATAAGAAATATTCTCCATAAATTCCTATATAATTCTAGCATGTCACATACGATATATGTGATGATCTTGCCAGGTTTCAACTCAATCCAAGTTGATTTGATTCTCCTAATTATTCTAAAACCCTATCTGTCCAAATCCAAATTTGAGCAACTCTACATTGTCAAGTGTATCCAATTGTGCGCAAATTTGGTAGACATGTTCTTATAGTCCAATAATGCATCCACACCAAGTGGTGCATCAAGGAGAGTAGAAGAACTTGTCCCAAGCCCCTCAAAACCCTCTCTCTTGATTTTGACCTTGGGAAACATTGCATTATAAAATTTCTCCAATTAACCTCAAACTTTTTGGTCATGCTTTAATGCTCAAATAATTCCACCTCACCAAATATTGGATTTGTGGGAATTGATTTGAATAGTTTTGTAAGTAGAAAGCCATTTATTCTCATTTCATGGGTTTTCCATGTCTACATTGGAAACCCTGTCCACCAAATCCCAAATTTGGTGTCCAAGATCATTTTTATGTATTATTTGATCTTGTTAAGTTTCATATCCAGTGAAGTCCATCTGGTGGATCTGCCACTCATCAAACACCTTGTGTTTACTCACTAAAGTTGATACTTTGGCCCCTTCCACTTTCACCCTTGATCTCAAATTCCTATCGCAGCCTCTCCTAGTTACCTTTTTACTCCAGTAGCATTTTCATGAACTCTGGTCAATTATTGGAGAGAGGCTCCATGTAGCTACTTCTCATTTTACCCTTGGATCACCATTTTTACCTCTCTTCCTATACTTCTGCTTAAGGCAAAGCCCCCCACCTTTTTCCAGAGGGTCCCTAGCATTTCAAGGAATCATTTCAAACCAAGATATGGCATGCTCATGTGGAGAAAATGAGCAACAAATCTACAACTAGATTTCTGGCTGAAATGTACCTTTGTACAACAAGTACTAGCTAACCTGCTCTGCTTGAGCTCAATCTTGGAAGTGTTGTAGTCCTTCCATGTTTAAGACTCGTAGACAAGGTTTGACCTTAATTCCCTTTCTGTGAAAACCACTCTTACCAGCCCCTAGTTTCCTCTTGCAAACTTAATCACAGTCAAGAACCCACCTACCCCACTCCATATGCAAACAAACTTCTCCATTAGCATCCTGAATGCATGCCGTGAGCTAAAGACATATTTGACTAGTCAAATTATCAGTCTAGGCACGGGTGGTGACCACCACCCTGACCTGCAATAAGGGTGCTTTACACCTTGTTCTCTTTCTCCAGCGCGTAACCAATCGTTGCATCATGTCTAAGCATGCCACCAACCCCCCCCCCCCCCCACTTGACCAGTCAAGCCACTTCCCGGCACCAGCTAGCTTCCAAGCTCCTTCGGGGGTGCGTGGCATCCATGCACCAGGAGCACCGAGAGCTCCCGATCTATCTTTCTCCCTACCCCTCGATTTAGTGCCTTCCCCCGAGCCTCTGGTGCCTTCCTCCTCCTTTCCTCTCTTCATTCAGCTCCTCAGACCGACCCAGAACAGCCGCAAGCTCCTCCCTCCTCTGATGGCCGAATGTCTCCGCCGGCCATCTCCAGAAATCCGAGCCTCGGGCGCCTCCCCTCTCCCCTCCGAGCGCGGTGAGGTGCTCTGATGCCCCTGCGGCCTCCCCTCTCCTCCTCTTTCCCTCGGGTGGCCAGGAGGCTGAGCACTGCGGCTTCCCTAGCCGGAGCCGCCGCGGCTGAGGCCTCGCTCGGCCGGCCCCTCCAGCAGGAGTAATGCACCCTGGGCGTGTGCGGTCCAAGCCCCGAGTTCTCCGGTTGCCAGATCACTTCTAGGAGCGGCCTTCGCCACTAGGGAAGCGCTGACGCATGCTCGGTCGGACTCCCTGCCTCGCCTGGCTTGAGCGGGAGGTACGTGACGACATGACGGCCGGGTCTCGCTCGTCAGCGAGTCAATACCCCCCCCCTCGCGGTTTAAGTTGAGGCGACCGCGTGCGGATCCGCCTCCCTGCTGCAAAGGAGTACCCGGGGCGAATATGCCTTCGGCGTGGCCCCTGCTAGCGCATGCGAGCTGCTGGGCCGGCCCGCTTCCTTTCCCAACGCCTTGAGCGCGATATATCCCCTGGAAGCCCTCCTCTGCCTTTTCTTTTATAAGTAACTTCAAAAATCAATTCAAAAATCATTCTAACTACATGTTGGTTGATTCAAATTTCTCCAGGTCCCACAAATTAAGATCTATCCATAGGTGTGCTTTGCACATTTTTCCAAACCACTTTTGTACTGTTTTTATATTTAAATATAGATTTGAGTGCTTTTAGCCCCCCTTTCAAAAATCCTATAGGGTTCAAATCAACTCCAAATGGAGTTATTCCAAATTCTAGAGTCTTCTAATATCATTCCCTATTTTTGAAGCCTTGGTCAACGTTTTTGTATGTCATATATCTATTGCAATAAATAAATAGCTCCCTTTTGCTATTTATCCAGTATTGAAAAATCACTAGAATATTCATGCCAACTCCAAATCAAGTGAAACCACTTCCTAAATATTTATAAAATTATACTCTATTAAATGAGTGCCTCCACTCATTTTTATAATGATATTTTCTGTAGGCTTTTTCAAGGACAACCTATTCCCCCTTTCGTCCATTCAAAAATTCATGATGGTCCAAATCTCCTCTAGCAACCTTCACGTATTTTTCTTATGACCAGAGAGGTCCAAGAAAAATTTAAGTTCCATTTTCATAGCACTTTTGTTTCTGATTGTTGTGTGGCTTATTGTGTGTGTTTTCCGATGATAGTTGTCGGAGTAGACAGAGTACTCCGAGTTGACCGGATGACCTCGAAGACCTTGAGGACTTATGTGAGCAAAGACAAGCAGCCCTTTGACCATGTTTGATCGTATGTTATATTGCATGCTAGTAAAGCAAATATTTCTGTTGCATGTGATCATAAGTATCGGTAAATCATTGAAGTGATGTTACCGGTGGCTACTCCATAGCACTTGCATTTTAAGAATGATCCTAACAGCTATGAGGGTCATGCTAATATCATGTTGACAAGTAGAGCTAAGCATAAAGTAGCATCATGATGGTATAAATCAAAGGTTTATGAAAACCCCGTCTGGTGCCACTAATGCCCGAGGGTGATGAAGAGTTAGGTGGTCACTTTTGGTGATGTGGTGCACCGGTTATTTTGTGTGTGTATGGTTTCGAAAATGGGAATAGATTTATGATGTCTCGACCGTCCCAACCTTACATGTGCGACCACGTTAACCCTTTATGGGATAGGGCTTTGTTGATTACTCTGGTCGGTGTTAGCAAAGAGCCACATTACTAGTGGCGGGAGTGATGTGTGGTCACTCTCGTGAGAGGGTCGTGCCAGGTAAGGCGACTATGTTGATTACTCTGGTCGGTGTTAGCAAAGATATTGTCCAGAGTTGGTGCTCGTAAGACGTACATCATGTGGATTGGGTACCAATCAAGTGGACCTCTTTGTCTAGTATCGTTAGGGGAAAGGCATTGATCGGGTAGTTACCTCGGGTACGTTATATACCGCGAGTCGTGGATGACACGGAAGTTTCCCGGATCTCGTGGGTACAACGTACAACCTCTAGAGAGTGTCAAACTATTCGAATAGTCATGTCCACGGTCAAGGATAGTTGGGCGGTGCTGCTTAAACTTCGTCCAGTCCTTTCCGCATAAACCAAGTGTGTGTGTGTTAATGGGGTTATCTGAGAAAGAGTTGATATGACCAAGTTTGGTGACTTCGCATATCGGGTGAACCCGGAGTGTTCAACCCCTCATAGATATATTGATATATTTAACCCGTTCTTCTAAATATCATCTAGCTTATGTTGCATTTGCGTAAATGTGTATATTTACAGTTAAGCAACTACCCACCAAAACTGCATAGTACTTGTTAATCTACCAATTGCATTGTTCATATCATGGTCTGTATGCGAGTACATTCAAAGTACTCATTGGCTTTCCACTGGTTATATTGTTGGCCAGACATAGAAGGACTGGAGTTTGGAGAAGAGTACGTCTTCGGAGACGGCCCTGCGAACTAGGATGCTTCCCAGTCAGAATGCCTGTTGGTGTAGGCTGATGGCATGGGCACCCGCTTAGCCCTAAGATTTCAGCTACTAGTTGTATCAGTGTGATTTGGACTTATAGGCCCTACCTTGTGAACTTGACCATTTGGTCACGTGTTGCAATAATTCGGTACTTGGATGTAAGACTCTTAATATTCAGCATATGTGTGTTGTGTGAGCATTGATCTATGGGATCACTGAGCACGTTCATTTGGTGATCTCGACTCGTAAGTCAGGGTCCCCACACGAACAATTGATGTGTGTGTTCTTTGTGCACTCTGGACATGCTCTAGCATGTTCTGGCGCGAACGGGCATGTGCGATGGTCTTCTAGCTATGGATATTCACCCCAATATCAAGCGCTTGGTGAAATGTTTGATATTTTTACATTTCGAACACCCTAAACCCTTCCTCACTTCCTTAAACTCCGAACAACTTCGTTCATGGTAGCTCATTTGTGTGAAGGTTCTTTAATGAAAATTTCGTTGACCAAGTTTATTATTTTTGACGGTTACTATATCACATAAAAGGACAATTCGTCCACACATTGTATTTTTCGATTTTTTATGAATTAGTTATGCTCTCTTGAATGTTGGTGAACCCTCACAAAACCCCATTGACCACTTCAAAACCTCGCTAACCCTAGCGCCGAACTACAGCTTTTTGGATCATACACTAGTGCCGAACTACAGTCTTTTGATCATACCCTAGTGCTGCCAAAGGAAATTATGTGTCCAAGCGCTGCCGCTAACTAGTGGGCTAGCTGTCTCAATGACACTTGGGTCCATAAAATGTGGGTCCATAAGCTCGCTCACCATTGCCTCCCCTTTCCCCCAACAAACAGAGCACTCATTCTTCTTCTTCTCCCCGTGCTCGCTCATCATTGCCTCCCCTTTCCCCAGCCATTCTTCATCTTCTTCTTCTTCTCTGGCTACAAAGTGCAGAAATGCCGGCCGCTGAGAGATGTCCAGCTCTACCTCGGCCTCCAACCACTCATGGCCACGGTATGGTGAAGTGTCGCTGACGCGATGTCCGGATTTCCCATGCATCACGCCACTCGTACATCCTGTTACTCGGAAAAAGGAGAATGGGAAAAAAGGGCGCGAGTTTGTGACATGCGAGAGCATGCCAGAGTTGCGGAAGGTAAGATCTCTCCACATATCTCTAGATTTCTCCAGAATTTTTTTGCTCAGATTTGGGATTGAGGGTTCATGTTTACGTTTTCAGGACCTGCCTCCATGCAACTATTTTGAGTGGATGGATGAATACATTGAGAGGATTCAAATGGAGGGCTTAATTGATTCGACGGGGCCAACAAAGATGGTGATCGATCTGCGGTTAGCTCAAAAGATGATGGGGGTTGTAGAGATTTTTTTTCTATGATAGCATCGCTCCAACGATGGGGGATGCGGAACTCAATGGGGAACTAAAGAAGTCGAACAAGCACTTCAGGCAGATGATTGATATGACGAAGTAGTCTAATCTGATAGCTGCAACATTTTATTTGTGTATAGTTGCACTCGGATTTGCTTACTTGTTGATCATGAGTCGTTAGAGGTTGTTATTAGTGTGTAGATCAATCCATGTAAACTTAATGTGTTGGATCATATGCTAAGTGTATTGTTATTAGATGTAACTAATCCACCGAAGAATGTAACTCTAACCTCTAACCGAGTTAGAATATCCAAACAGGGCCTAATTAATGCGAGTGTATTGTCCTCAGTTTTTTTGGGCCTAATTTTCTTGGTTTCATACTCTCTCTCTATGTCTCAGACCAAAAAGACCACATTTTCTTGAGGCGATCGTTTCCAACTAATAAACGAACAGAAAATCATTTCATTATTGTCACTAAATGCTATTTTTTGTGAATGAAATTTGTATTATTGAAGTGGTACGACCATGGTTCGTATTACAAAGATAAATATACTCTCACAAGCGAGAGTTAAGCCAAATGACAGTTCTATTCTCAGTTATAGCAAACTTAGCCAAATAATGACTAATAGTATTTTGGGTACGAAGAACATGAGTAAGTTTAGTTTTACATAGATTACTAAGAAGCTTGATGTCCTCCACAATAGGCATTTTGCTAAATTCTATTAAACTTATATGATGCATGGAATATAGTTAAAAAGCTCAAAAATAGGGACTTTGCCACTAAATAAATAAAAAATGAAAAATATTTCGCTGGTATGTGTACACCATTAGACGATTTCAACTAGTATGATGCTAAAAACGCACAAATCTATATAAACAACGTACGCATTCAACTAACTTCATTTCGATTCAGATAAAGTTCGATTAAAAACAAAATAAAAAATGTACAAATATATATGTATATACATATATATAAGGGTGTATTATATATAAACAAAAATGCAAACCCTATACTAGTTTCGCCGCCGCGCCCATCTCCGCCTTGCCGCCTGCTCCGTCGCCATCGCCTACTCCTCGTCACTGTCGGATGCGAGTGGCGCCTCCTCCTGCGTCGAAGGCGCCTACTCTAGCGGCAGTGGCGCCGCCTACTCCTCTGCCGGTGGATCTGCCACCTCCAGCGGCAGTGGAGCCGCCTGCTCCTCTACCGGTGGATCAGCCTCCTCTAGCGGGAGTGGAGCCGCATGTCCTTACGTTGGTGGAGGCGGTTCAATGACCTAGGCTCGACAGACACGATGTACATCCGCGGCGCACCTCGGGCACGATCCCAAAGGTCGCTGGTGGGCGCAAACCCCGGGTCCAACTTGATATCGAACGACAGAATATTGTGCCGCCGCTTGATCTCGCGCCGCTACTTGAGGCCGTCTGCGGGAACCTACGACACAGGCACCCGGCTCTCGCTCATGTTCCACCGTTTCGGAAGAACGACGCTTGGCCATGGCACCGGCTCGTTGTTCTCCCAGAGGTATTGCGCGAAGTCCTCTTTCACCGTCCAGCGTCGGTTAGGGCTCGACGGACCTCTGTCGGCGTCGCGGACGGCGAGGTTGCACTTCACCATCCTTCCAGGGGTTCTTGGCTCGGGGAGTGGGGTGGATGAGTGGGGTGGACGAGTGGGGAAGAAGGCGGCAGTGTTTCCTATTTAATGGGACCCATCAAAATAGCTGAAGCATCGCCGTTGTCACTGCCTTGGGGGCCAGCGGTAGACAAGTCATTCCTGCGTTGGGACCGGTCAAAGTAGAAGCATCGCCGCTGTCGCTGCCCGCTGGGACAATGGGAGATGAGTCGGTCCCACGTGGACCAGTCAAAGTAGTCTCGGCATCGCTGCTGTCGCTGCCCGATGGGCCATTGGGAGATGAGTCGTTCCCGTGTGGGCCCGCTTCAGATGAGGCCCCAGGTCAGCCTGACTGAGCCCCACTCATGAGCGCGATGAGGTGCCCTTTGCTGACCCCACTAGGCAAGAGACATAACGATCAAAGTAGGTTTACTAGACAGAAATGCCTCGTTTGGCCGCCTACGAGTGTGGATCGAGCGAAATAGGGAAAAAACGAAGAAAGCTAAGCTTATGGGGCAAAAACAAGCAAAATTAAGCGAAGCGGGGCACAAAAGTAAATACCCATGGAGAAAATACTTCTGCGTTGTTCCCAAACTAGGGGAACATCAATTCGGGAAGTGGGCGGTGCCAAAGTGTGGCGTATAGCCGGTACAGGATACCCGGTCAGGACCCCAAAGAAGGAAACCAACGAGTGGTCTTCTGAGTGGTTTTATATTGAATACGTTCCCTTATTCGACCCAGTTCAGAGGGGTCTTGCCGAATATTCCAAGCCCCGCTTAAAGAAGCGGTTCAGCTGGCGGCCAAAGAATTCCTCTCAAGAAGTGTGCTCCAAAGTAAAACTTGTAGCCGCCAGGGTGAGTTTACTTGCTCACAATGGACTGACCATCATTGAGGTGATAGGTGCGGTATTTACCCGGTGCGTTCAACCACATCAATAGTGCACACACCCCTTGTGGCGCTACAACAGGACAAGCGACACTACCCGTCCCAGATGACAGGGATCTGACAACAAGGAAGCCTTAGCGGTTATTCTGGACGACCTTTTAAGGGGGAAAAGAAGATTTTGCCCACATCACCATCCGGGATGGATTCTCCGCATATAATCCCGTCGAATGGGTAAGTGTGATCATGTCCTCGTAGCTCGGATGCTTATGCTTGATTTTACCGATCAATAACCTCTTGTACTTCTTAGCATACTTGGAGGCTTTGGATTGAGACGGTCAACTGTGCCGCCCCCGAGCCCGAGAATTACTCTCGTGACAATGTCCCCAGATTCCATGAGGATCTGGAGATTTCAATCGACTTTGAGGACTGAGTATTTTATCAAGAAAGCGTCGATGAACTCACGGTGGCCCTTCAGTCTGACAACCCTGTGTCTCACCCATCTTGTGAAGTGAACTAAAAGGAAAGCTAACACTCAAAGAGGTCCATACCTCCTGTCGTCCCAAATGTTCCTGTCTCCACCCCCAAGGGTCGTCGGTCCACACATCAAATTTTATCCATAGGTATACCAGCTAGGGCTGCATCAAACGAGAACAGGGTTCCCGAACAAGGGGCAACGGCCGAAAATATGTCTGCCGTCCCTTCAACCAAGAGGTATACATATCAATCGTTGCCTTTACAGTAACGATTGCCTTAAATGTTCATGATCCTTAGCTGAAATACTCAGGAGACACGTGCAACCTTCTTCGTCCAAAGACGCTCCCGAAGTGTCAAGCAGTCATCAAACCCCAAGGTCTTCGGCCAACGCAAGGGTCCCAAATATGGACCCACTCGCTGACGAACCCGATGAGTTTTTCGCAACTAATTCTGAATTTGGAAGTGCGATGAATCATTGGTGGTGAAAGAAGACATTGTGTCTCCCTGTTTTTTCCAAACAAGAGTTTAACACTCTTAGCTTAGCAGATACATGCCTTGGGGCTACACGAGCCGGACTCGAGGAAGTGCCATGGCTGATGTGGTCAAATCTGCAGGTAACTGACCGATTTTGATAGCGGAACATAAGTTCAAACCCAGTAGCCCCTGAGCCTTAATTTGGTCGAGACGACCGAGTTAAGTGTCGAGATAATAATTTGCCACCATGCAGGCTCTAAAGCAGGAGAATAAAAAAATTGGCCAAGGATTTCGAGTTAAGCCAGGCTGAATTGCAAGACAGCAAGGCCGACCTGGAGGAAGTGTAGAAATTCATCGGAGAGGAAAATAGTGAGTAAAGTTAGTTGAAATGTGTTGAATTTTAATGGGATTTCCATTATAACAAATTACTTTCTCATAGCAGTTGGATATATAGGCCAATTGCAAAAAGATTTAGATGCATTCCGAGATTCTCGTATTAAAGCGATGTCTTGAGGAAAATAACGAACTCAAGGAGGAGAATAAATGACAAGCCAAAGAAATTGAGAATTTGAAAGCTCAATTGGTGCAAAACCATGAAGAGAATCATAAATTCAAGGGCAACATATTCTACAAGAAAAATCCCAACCTGGAATGTGATAAATCACTTTTTATTGCGATGAATGTAAAAACATGCAATTCCCTTTATTCAGGTCTCTTGACTGGACGTCCCGAGGAAGAAGTTAGCTCTTTTGAGGGGGGATATTGAAGGAGTTAGCAATTGTGCATGAGTGAGCTCGAAAGGCTAAGGGGAGCATGATCAAAGCATTATGGCCAAATGAAAATCCTACACAAGGAATGGCCGAGCTTGTCGATGGTTAAAAGGAGCCCGGAGTCGCTTGGAGCTATGGAAGAGTTCAGCCTGTCGAGAAGGAGCTCGGACGCGTGGGCTATGGTGAAGACCGGTTTTACCCAACTTAATGCATAGCACATAGCCCGGGTTCGCCGGCAGGGGCAGATGGTAATGATATTCCTCTTCACCTAGTTTACAACAAAGTCATGCCCACTGCCTGCCTTTCACAAGAGGACTGCAACTTAGATGTGATAATAGATCATCTTGACCAACCACCTAATGTGTGACTATATGTAATTTTGTATTCATGTATCGAGACACTTCCTTCCGTGCTTGACCGGCCATCCACTTCTACCTACCCTATTAATAACTGGGCAGTGTTCTGTACTGTGTATCATGTGGTAACAGGAGCTATTTTTCGAGAACCACGCAATCTCGCCATGTGGTGCAAATAGTCAGAGAACGCATGGGGGGATTATGTACGGGATTCGCCGCTAGCTCCGACGCTCCCGGGAGTCACCACGACAAACTCATGCACCTCTTCCCCTGCGTGTATCCCCCCATGGGGCTGTAGAGGACGGGAGCCACCACAGGTTGATGGGCCATCGCAGCATTGCCCCTGGACACCGCTCACCCGCGAGAGCTGGAACTGACCCCACCATCATCACCATGATGCGCGTCAGATTCTGGGGGCTGCCCCTCACAGCTCCCGTGGAGCTTTGGGCCCGTTCGCAGCCCCTCGCCATCTCGGGGGGAGGGGCACGTTGAGGAAATGACGAAGGAGGAAGATAGAAGATCTAGACCGTGGGGAGAGTCGGGAGACTGCGAGTGAGCTTCGTCCTCCCTCCTATCCCCCTATTTAGAACGGATGAGGAGAAGGGGAAGAGAGTGGATCCTTAACAGTCCATGGCGGGTGGGCATCCATGCTCATGCGGCCCCAACGACCACCTACCCCCGCCAATGGTGGAGCGCGCATCCTACAAGCGCAATCAAAACAGGAGGAGAGCCGACACCACATATATGGTGAAAGGCGGGAAAACACCGTGTCATGTCCCCATTTCATGACCCGAGGAAGAACAAGGGGTTGGTCGCCCGTGTATCGACGCGAGCGTTCACCATGAGGTGTGCGGCTTGGGCAACCGCACCTCTCCACCCATGTCGTCCCTCGCAGGACCGCACACCATGGAAACGGCTAGCAAAACCATCCTTATGTAGGAGCGCGAGCATGCATGCCCATGCACTGTACTTGGGCCTAACCCAACAACATTGCAGGCGCGCGTGTATGGTCCAAGCCCGGCGGCTAATGTCGGTGTGCTAAGGAATGGGGGGCCTTAGTTCCCCTAAGTTAGGCACGGTCAGCCGCGACCCCTAGGCTGGCAAATCCTTGCATGAGTCATCCCACACACCGAGGAAGACATGACCAAGGATAGGACGAGGCGGCAAGGCTCCCGCCGGCCTCTATGGGCATCCACTCTTGGCACCAGGCAAGACCCCAGCCTGCCAAGATGCCACTCCACCTCACCAGGGAGCTGATTGTATACATCAGCCGAGGTGTCAAGTGGGCAGGCAGACGATAGGGCTGGCAGTGACACGTGTCCATAGCAGTGGACATATCCAAGTCATGGTGACACCTTCTTGCTGTGTGGCAGAAAGATAGAGAGGGAGATGAGCGGACGACACACAGAGAGAGGCAATTCTTGCTGGGAGACATCGTCCACGTGCCACCTCATGGCTAATTTATTGCGCGTGTCTTAGTCCGTCGGAGTTCGGTATTTCCCACTACCCACTCTAGTCAGCAGTCCCATCACTGTAGTTTGCACTGTACAACTAGTAAAATGACCATTATAGTTGTTGTGGTAACCCCTTTGTCGTGTAAAAGGAGGTCCATGGCTACCTTTACAAAGGTTGATACTTTGTTCAATCACACGGGTAGGTGAGCCCTCGAGCATCCTAGCTGGGCCAATATGCTCATGTGTCTATTTCCACCCAATTAATCACCACTAATAGGACGTTGGGTGTTACGCTTCTGAATGGCCCAAAACTGTATAAATCCCCTCGTGCGTGGCCTTGTCGACCGATGCTCGGTCTGCACAAAACCCCCTACAAAACCGTAAAAGGGGCCTCCAGGGTCCCATAGATTACCGTGGGTCCATTCCCCCGACACTTGGGGTATGTGTGTGTGTGTGTGTCTGTGTGTGTGTGTGTGTGTGTGTGTGTGTGTAAAAGATGATAGTGTGAGAATTATGATGCTTGAGCTAAGTTAAATGACTTGACATGATAAATCAAGATGAGACGTTCAACCCCTGCATATGATGATATATGCAGCTTGTTCAGCTGGATATCCGCAACCTGTTGATGCATGTGTTCAACAGTTATATTGATCATGTTATTTCACATAAAATTAGCTTTCTGCAACTTACCTATTAGTGGTATATCATGCATTGTTATATCATTGTTCCAAAATATGGGTTGCTTGCGAGTACATTCAAAGTATTCATTGGCTTTCCACTAGTTATTTAATTGGCCACGCATTGAAAAATAGGATTATGATGAAGAGTTCACTTGAGAAAAACATGCGAACTAGGACTCTTCCCAGTAAGAATGACTGTATGGTTATGGAAGATGGCATGGGTTCACACTTTCGTTCAAGAATTCTGCTGCTAGTTATGTTTGGTGTGTTGGCCTTCGAGGCCCTATGTATGTAAGACTTGACCTTAATGGTCTTTATTTTTATCAAAGGTATGTATGGATGCAAGACTTTTGTTATTCACCTTCTGTTTGTTTAGTGAGTATTGATCTCTGGGATCATTCTACATGTTCATTCGGTGACCATGACTTACGAGTCAGGGTCCCCATAGCAGGCCTTCCAAGGCGGTGTGCAGGGGGTTGGACGGGCCGGTGACGGCCGTAGCCGCAACCACCCTCGCCTCTGCCCTAACACGCCCTGTGCTGGTGGTCAAGCGAGTGGTCATCACCTCCACATGGAGGTGAGAATCTTTAGTGTCGTCCGGAGTGCTGCTTCCCGAGGGAGGTAGCAGGTCGGAGAAGTCAAGTACCTCGCTGGGGTACTCGTTAGAGGCGAGGGCGGTGTTGATGCGCAACTTCGTGAAATGGTCGCAAAGGCCGTCGATGTCACTCGTTGACAAGCCGCGAGCAGGTGGCTATGGGTCAAACACGGTGACTACCTTGATAGGGTACTCACTCGGGTAGTCGCATTGCTCATGTGCAGCACACCAAAGTGCGCGTAGAAGCTACCGATGCCGATGGGGTCACCATCACCCAACCGCTCATTCTGTGGGGTGACGCTGCCGCATACGAGGCAGGCGGGGCTGGCACCGCACGACGCCTCATCACCCGCAGGAACGGATCTCACGGGAGTGCAGAGTAGCCCGGGCAAGATGTGCTAAACTGAGGACGCGAGGGGTCTCACCGGGAGCGTGTCTCCGGCCGACGCCGCGCAGGACCCCATGGTGGGCGCCAACTATCATCGTTTTTTCACAACATATGCCACCGTGTTGCTTAACTCGAGTGGTTGGGGCCAATATGCGCCCACGCGCTCCGGGAGAGGGACTGGCAACGAGCGGTGGTGACACATGATGTACTAAGGTCTACGGCCCTTTGTGAGAGGTCCCACCCCTAGTCCTGCCGGAGCTAGTATGTAGTAGACAAGAGCTGCAGTGTTGCTCATTGAGCTGTTGGCTAGAGGAGTAATAAGAAGCTTGCTTGCTCTCCTTGCCTCTCTACGTGTGAGTGTGAGTGTGGAAGAGAGTGGAAACCCTTGCACGGAGGGGGAGGGAACCGGGGGCTTTATAGGCAAACCCCCCGACTTACAATATGCAAGGATGGTACATGTGGGACCTAGTTGGCAGCCTCTCTATCGGCTAGAGGGTGCCACCATTGGTGCAGTCTTGTCACTGGTAGGGCCCGTCGATTGTAGGGTCCCATGGAAATGGTGGATTGTAGTGCCTCATCGTAATCGACCATGGTCAGCGGTACGACAGGCTCCCATGTAGCCACAGGATCAGGTGGGACTTTGTAGCCACCACTGTTCAAGAATTCGTCCGATTAACCAGTTAACTTGCTAGTTAATCGCTCCTCTTAGGGTGACCGAATCAAATAACACCTATTCATCGTGTTAACTTGTAATGCCGATTAATTGGCCAGTTAGACCGATTAATGAGTTGTCATACCGATTATTAGTTGTCAGACTGATTAATCACTACTGGCCTATTAACTGGTGGGCAAACGAAACCCAAAATTTTGGCACATAATGCCTCCCACACCCTCTTTCTACTAAATACCTAGGGTTTGGCCCTCCTCGCGCTTCCTCGTGCTCCTTTCATCCCCTCCTAACCTAGCTGGTGGCTAGTCGTGTTCTCACCAGTGCCAGTCTCCACACTACACCTGAAAGATCGAGTTGCTCCGCCATTCTGGTCGCTTGCCTCCACGCCACCCCCCTTGGACAATCCCCATCCTCTCCCATGGGATGCTCCCCAATCTCTTCCTCAACGGCGTCACCTGCAGGCAAGGTACTACCATCTTCGCCCCATACCTTACTGGAGAATCCAGCATTCATATATTAGTAGATTATGAATTACAATTTTGTAGATGGATGGATGAAACTGTTGGTTTGGGTTGTTATCTGTAGTATATTATGTGATGTATGTTAGCAAGTATATGGATAAGTTTAAATGTTTAATTGCTCAATTTGAATTTTGAGATTTTATATATTTAGATGTATAACGATTATTAATTTTACCTCTTATCTATTTTTTATATGCCTACAATAGAATATTTTTGGTATATTACATAGCTAGGTGCATGAAATTATGGTATGATACATAAAAAATTTAGATATAAGTTGGCAAGTTTCTGTTTAATCTACCGATTAATGGTCGACCGATTAATCCAGTTAATAGGCCGATTCATCGATTAATCGCTACTCCCAAGCCGACCGAGTAGCTAACAGTTACCGATTTCTTGAACAATGGTAGCCACTGAGCCGCCTCGCCTTGTCACAGTCGATAGTTGTCAGCGGTACGGCTGGCCCCTTTATAGCCATTCATATATGGTGTCATGGAGTGGTTTCCACTATCGCTGCCACTATGCCACCTCGCATGGTCGCAGTCGGCAGCGGCTAGTGGTACGACCGGTTCCACTATAGCCATGCGTATACAGTGTCATGGAGTGGTTGGCACCGTCGTTCCCATTGTGCCACCTCGCCTAGTCACAGTCGGCAGCGGTCAATGATACAATCGGCTCCACTGTAGCCATGCTTGTACAGTTATATGGAGTGGTGGCCCTGTCGCCGCGTCCCATTGTCATGGTTGTGTCTTATCGTATGGGCTGGTGAGCGAGGCGTGGGCCGACCGGCTGGCGAGTCGCATGGTGCCATATGGCAAAGGGCATAGTCCCGAGTCGGCTCGTGCTGCTGGAGTCGGCCCAAGGGAGCCGGCGCTTGATGAGCGGAGCGTGCCTCGCGATGTTTTTGGAAAGGGGGTAACAGCCATGGTGAGGCTACCCCTAGTCATCCCCCTGACACTTATTATGTGTCACACCGCTCATCTTAAAAAGGGAAACTTTGTGGCACCAAATTAATAGTTTATGTTGCTGGCATCAAATTAATACTTTGTGTTCCTATGCTTGGAATTGATGCGAATTACATTATTTTACTTGTTTGTCTCAAGACACAAAAAACGCCTTTCCTATCAATGTGTGTTTAATGATAACGAAATATTATCTTCTTATGAAAATGATGCCTATTGTTATTATGATATTGAGCAAGTTGAAGAATTTGGTGCTTTTAGGGGTGCTTATGAAATTTCTACTTTGATTGAAAAGTATAATGCTACTCTTTACAAATATGAGAATTTTATCATACTTAAATATTGCTATGAAAACTATGTTTCTAGTGTTAATGTTAAATAATTAATTAAAAGAATGTGTCATTCCTTGGAAAAGATTAACATTTTGGTGGAATCTATGGAAGAAGAAATTTCTGAAACTATGAGCTCATTCGATGAAAAATATGAGGACAAAAGCGAAGAACAAAAGGAGGAAGAGTGGATTAGCTACACGTGCCAACCTTCTAATGAGAGTAACTCTTCAACTTATATGTTGTTTAATTTCCCTTCGCACATACCAAAGGATGAATTCTATGATGATTGCTATGATCCTTGGATTCGTTTGAAATATCCCTTTTTGATGAACTTGATGCTTCCTATGCTTGCGGCCATGATGCCAATATGAATTATGCATATGGAGATAAACTTTCTATACTTCCTTATGTTTACCATGAAGTTGTTGCTATTGCACCCACACACAATAATCCTATTATCTGCTTAAATTCTCCCAACTATACTATATCAGGGAAGTTTGCACTTATTAGGGACTATGTTGATGTGTTGCGTCTTAATATTACACATGATGATTTTGATGAATATAATATGCATGTGCTAGCTGCTCCTACTTGCAATTATTAAGAGAGAGGAACTAAATATTCACCTCTCTATGTTTCCAACACGATAAAATTGCAAGAAACTACGTCTACTATGTATTGGCCTTTACTTTGTGTGAACGAATTGCTTTTATAACATGGAAATGCATAGGAAGAGAGTTGGACCTTATTGCTACATCATATATATATCACTTTGTTCTCACTACTAAATTAAATATCACTCTTAATGAAAATTGGCTTTCATATACTTTCAGCTCCGGGTGGATCAATTACCTGATCACTATATGCCCAGATTAATGGCTTTAAAGAAAGATTGATATGTCACCAACGTACCTATAATTTTTGACTGTTTCATGATATTATGTTATCATTTTAGAACACTTTTTTAGCACTTATCTATTAATTTATATTATTATTGACGACTAAACTATTGTCCCAGTGCCTAGTGCTACTTGTTGTTTTTGCATGTTTTTCCACTTTTCAAGTTCTAGTACCAAACAAAGCCCAATTGACGTGAAACATTTTGTGATTTTTTATCGACCAAAAGAAGAGAGTGGAGCTTCGGAAGAAGGACGTGAGTTACATGAGGCCCCCACAAACTATCTGACCGCAGCCTGGGGGCGGCCTAATGGCTTATGGCCGCCTCGTGGCTCTCCCGAAACTATTCTATGGCTTATAAATTCCTATTTTCCCGAAACACTTTTTCGGCGGCACAAGTCTCCGTTCTAATGGGAGGCCATATAGAGCTCCATTCCGGCACTCTACGGGAGGAAGGATCGATCATAGAGGGCTTCTTCATCTACCTTGTTGTCCTCATGATGATGTGTGATTAGTTCACCATAGATCTATGTGTCTATAACAGTACCTAGATGGCATATCTCTCTCTCTCTCTTTGATCTTCCATACAGTAATCATCCCATCTTCGCTTTGATCCACATGATGTAACTCTTTTGGACGATGCGTTTGTCGGGATCCGATGAATTGTGGGTTTATGTTAAGATTATTCATGATTAATATTTGAGTCTCCTCTGATATATGATACGATTATTATGTGCATGATTATGATAGGTTCATAATTTCTCTGATTTATTGAAATAGTTTGGCCAACTAGATTCATATTTCTTCGGCGAGAGGTGTGCATTGTAGTAGGCTCAAGCTGGCGAGTTTCTATATCCCAGTGTCAAAAGGGGACACGTTGCATCTTTGTGTTGCTTCTACTAAGGGTAAAACGATGGGGTTTATTCATATTAGTTTAGTTTACTCTCTCTATATCACGTCATCTTACTCCAAGCATTACTTCGTTCATCCTTAACTTCATAGGTAGAGAGGCAAGCATAGAAGCGCTCTTGAAGTGAAGTAATAGTAATAGGTGTAGGGAGGAGTCGGCCTATTTGTTTATGGATGTGATACCTATTTACATGATCATTGCCGTGAAAATCGCATAACTATCGTCTCTTCTTTCAATTGCACAACAGTAATTTGTTTACACATCGTATGCCTATTTTCATGAGAGATACCACTAGGGATAGCTATGGCCCCCAAGTTTATTGAAAACATATTTCTAAAACCTCCAACATGTTGCTTCCATTTATTTTATTCTATTTTCTTTTGCATTTTACAATTATATACAATTATCTACACACCTCATTATCTTGCAAATAACGAGATCAAGGGGATTTACAATCATCTTGCCCGCGTTGTTTGCAAGCTGCTTGTCCTTTTGTGGGCAGCAGCTGAAGACGGTTGTGGATTGATATTCCTATTGGTTCAATAAACCTTGGTTTCATAACCGAGGGAAATACTTACCCAGTTAATGCTACAATTACACGTTCCTCTTCACGGAAAACCCAACGTAGATCATGAGTATGAGGAAGGTTTTCTAGCGTGGTTGCAGGGGAATATCATCGCCAACTAACAAGTAACTCCAAACAAAATTAATTCATTTATTCATCTTTTTATTTGCTGGTATATTTAGTTTGTCTCATAAAAAATAAAAATACAAATATATTTACCTTTGCTTATTACTAGTTTTCTTGTTTGAAGTCATGGCTAGTCGTTCTTTGGTTCGTGTTACTCCCAATAATGATGTTGTCAATTTTTAAACAAAGGGAGGAGAAAGTTTGAAAGATGCATGGTACAGGATTTTCTACGCTTAAAATGAAGCAACTAATAAGCTATCCACTACTACTGTTCTTCATAATTGTTATCTTGGCATAACCACTTGGTATAGGTTTGTCCTTGATACTATTACCAATGGGAACTTTTTGGTGTGCCACACTTTGGATGGTTATAGTGCCATTGAAAATCTTGTTGGAACACAACCCCATTATCATTAATGAAACCAATTAACTTTGGAACATGTTATGCAAAGACTCGATGCAATTGAAAGGAAAATGGTAACTCACGAGCCAATTGAGAAATTAATTAAAAATTGCACAATCATATCAGTCAACTTGGGTCACGCGTAGGAATGACTTTGAGATCCTTAAAGGAAAAGTACATTATTATTGATGAGAGGGTGGAACAAGGTTTGAGTAGAATTGATAAAATTAAGGAGGTGTTTGACAAAGTATGTTCATCTTTCACACCATCCAAAACTTATGCTAGCACTTCTCGAAGAAAAAGTCCTAAATTTATTTACATTCCTAAGATCATTAGTACACATCCTACCAAAAGAAACGAAGATCTTAAAATTATGAGTGTTCACCACGACTTTGTCAACCTGATAAAAGAAGCTATTTTCAAGTCTCGTATTGTTCCTAGTACCCCTGGTTGTACTATTGAGGAGCTTGATGTCAAAGATGAAAATACTTGAAACTATGCATTATGCCTAGCTAAGGGTGTAAAACAATAGCACTTGTTGGGAGACAACCCAACAATTATCTTAAATGTTTCCTTTATTTTCAATTAGTGTGTGATAACATGATTGTTTGCTCTGTAATGATTGTTGTTTTTATGTTTTAATTAGTGTTTGTGACAAGTAAAGCCTTTAGGATGATTTTCATGATGCTTATAATTGATCCGGTGCAAAAATAGATAATTTGAAGCCCAGTGCATAATTTCATTGATTTTACTGGAACATCTTTTTAAGCTGAAGTTTTTACATAGTACTGATGTACAAATTAACCAGGTCATCCTAATGTTTCAGAATTTTATGGATTTAGAGAATTATGGTAATTAAATAGATTACTACATATCGTTCCATTTTAAACAGATTCTATTTTTGCATGCATAGTTTGCTTGTTTTGATTAGGCTATGGATTATATATGTAGGATCGAAAATATGTCTAGACGGATGGTGATTAGACTACTTGACATGATAAAAACTTAGCTTTTTCCCAATTTTTAGCGTGGGCCAGTTTTAGCAACTATGACTAGTCAAGTACACCCTACACAAGCATATCTAAGAGTATAGCAGCGGAAGGTGAAACATGCAGGTGTAAAGTAGAGTGTAAGGTATGGAAATCAAACGCAAAATTTGACACGACAATTTTGGAATGGTTTCGATAGGTGGTGCTATCATAAGTCCATCTTACTGGAGACTTCAACCCACGAAGGGTAATGGCTGCGAGAGTCCACAGAGGGCTCCACCCACAAGGGGTCCACGAAGAAGAGGCATTGTCTATTCCACCACGGGTTTTGTCCACACAAGACTAGCCTCACTCACGGTAGATCTTCACGAAGGAGGCGACCTCCTTGCCCTTACAAACAAATTGGTTCAACTCCACAACACGAAGTAGGAGGCTCCCAAGCGACACCTAACCATTCTAGGAGGAACCACCCTCCAAAAGGTAATAGATGTGGTAGAACGATGAAATCCTTCCTCTAGTGCTTCAAACTATAGGCTCATCAACACTCAATCACTCTCTCTCAAATTTGGAAGGGGTAGGATTGATTGATATTGCGGAAAGAAACTTGTGGAGGCTAGAAATGAAGGTTCAAATGGTTGGAATGGAATCTCTTGATCTCAACACATGAGTAGGTGGCTCTCTCTTAGAAAAATAGATCTCGCAAATGTAAGTGTATTTTGAGTGCTTCCTCTATGAATGAGAGGTAGGTGGAGGGGTATATATAGGCATCTCCCATAATCCAACCGTTGCAGCATTATTGCCCAACTCGATGACACCGAAATGAATGTCGGTGGTACCGGGTTGCACCAAATGTGGCAACTTTTGAATTCTCGGTGAGACCGATATAGGAATCTCGATGGTACTGATACAATGACGTAGACTGGTTTCCAAACTCGATGACACCGACTTCAAACTCAGAAATTCCGAAACTTGAAGTTACTTCAATAGAATGTGCGTCACTCAATCTCGGTGGCACCGTTGGAAATATTGGTTGAACTGTCATGGTGAGTTTGGAATTGGATCTTTCTAAGTCTAAAATCGGTATGGCCGAGTAGGAAATGTTGGTGACACCGATTTTGCATATGTGGCTTGGGACAGATATATTGTGGGAAAGTGGTTGGATATTTTTGATGCCTATCTCTAAGCACTTGAGCAACTAATTCATCATAATACCTCCTACCCTTTTAGTAGTATTGGCTTTCCAATGGACTAAAAGTGATTTCACACAAAATTTAAATGAAGAGTATTCTTGCGTGAAGCTTTAGCTAGTCCTATTCCTTCCTTGCATTAAAGGGGCATCTCCACACAATCCTATATGGCAAAGCATCTTTGAACTTTTCTGAGATGTACATGAATAAATTCGTTAGTCCAATGATGCATATGTTGTGATCAATTACCTAAACCACATTAGGGACCAATTGTGCCTTTAATCTCCCCATTTTTGGTAAGTGATGACAACATATAGATCAAAGCTTCGACAAAAGATATAATCCATAATTAGCATTGACGCTTTGAGAAGTATGTGAAAGCAAGAGCTCCCCCTAAATTTGTGCGTTATTTTAAATTTGCGTTTGAACCCAAATGCACAATCGATTAGGATTATGGGTTACTCTTCCATGTCACATACAACTTGGTTGTGCGCATAAATGATATGAGTGAATAGCAATGCACATATCACCAACAAACAAGTGAATGACGATGATGTAGATATCTTAAAAGTAATAACGTGGTCGCATCAAAAAATCAAAGCATATGATCAAACACACATATAAACTGACAAAGTTATCCAAAAGACGAAATAAATTTTGAGAACCAAACGAGAGAAAATAAAGTCAAAAGCTCCCCCTCTCTCGAAGCTCTATTGATCTATACACTTCTCCACCTTTGGCAAAAGGTATCAAAAAGTTCAAAGGTCTAGTCTAAGTGTCTCCGTGGGCATGATCTCCTCCAGTAGCAAAAGTTGGAGTAGACAAGAGAGCATCGACGAAGGCTTCCACATATGTCGCTTGAGCGGGCGGTAGAGGTGTACACACTAGAGGTGTAGGAGCAGGAGCTGAAGCTTGAGTTGATGAAGCCGGCCTTTCTTCACGTACTGGCACAACTATTGATCTGGTCTGGGTCATGAACCGTGTGGTAGTATGAAGAGGTGAATCATCATGATCATCATCGTCATCATCATCTTCATCATCGGAGCGTGGAATCTTCACTAAGTCAACCTCATGCTAAAGCTGCTAAACCGTGGTGGTCATCGCTGTCACATTCAAATCCATTTCATAGAATTTCATCTCCACGATCCTTTCTAGGCTCTTCTGGTTCAGCAAGATGTCTCAAATATTCTTCTCCATCCCTTAGATGGTCATGACCAAGAAATACATCTATTCATCTTTGGTTTGAGTTGGGGTGTTGGAGCAGGAGCATTCCTAGCATCCTCTACAGCTGCTGCCTCTACAGCCTCTTTAGCTGTAGCTGAGCTGGGATGAGTGCCATCCATCACAACTATATTATCCTCAAACTCTGGCTAAAGGGGTAAATGAGGACGATCAATATGATATGCATGCTTGCCAATCTTAGCATTGCTGAGCATCTGAATGTATGGTGCATATCTGCATGATATCTTCTGATCTGCAGAAGTTATCCTGATAGCTCAGCAATCAAATCCATGAATTTTATGTGAGTGTGGGTGTCTAGATGATGCAACATATTGATGGAATAGCCTCTAATAATTTTGTTATCACGTGATTTGGGCATCAGGATATGCCTCAAGATAGTGTTGGTAGTGGTTATCCCTTCTTGCAAGAAATAGACAGAGCCAAGCTTCTAAGACAGTACATCATCATTGGGCACTAGCTTGTACAGATTAGCCATGGAGTTGTAATTCTTTTTAGGTTCTGAATACACATCCAGGTCGTCTTCACGTGCTTTTGGAGCAGCAATGATAGTAGCCCATTCTTCAATTGTACCTTCATATCTATGACCATCAGTCATCCAGACAATTGTGCCATCTGCATAGAAATGAACTGTTTAGTAGAATTGCATAATAATCATTCCATGCAGTCATCTGTCTGCCAACAAAATCTTTGATGTCAACAACATTAAAGTTGTCTCTCACATGGTGAAAGAAATATTCATTGGCTTTGATGTCACTGACTGTTGTACTCTTATCAAACAGAATAGTCTCGTAGAAGTGATGTTGCTTCCTTTTGTGAAATTGGGGATCAAACGCAGTTATTCTCGCATATGGATCAATAGCTCTCCAATTCCTCAACCCTCCATCTCTTCTCTTCTTCATGACTTTAGCAATTGGATGAGCCTCGCTGCAAAGTGGCAAATGACGTCTTAGCTTTGTGAGAATGGGTGCATGATGATCTTCTTTTTTGCAGCAAAGGCTCTGGAAGCAGTGTCTTTCTCTTTAATAGTTGCAGGTATGTCCTTTGTAATTCTCTTGGGAGCTACAGGCTTCTTAGGAGCTGAAGGCTTTGGAGCATTTTTGTTGGGCATAGAAAAAACCATGAGCTTATTATTCTTTAGAGGAGGGGCCTCAGCTGGTATCTCTTCCTCCTCATCATCAGCATCAGCAGTTTCTGTTGGATCTTCATACATGGAGGTTTGTCTTCCAACAACATGAATCACCCTCTTCCTCTCTCTCTTCACACCTGGCTTCTTAGTAAGCTTTACCTCAGAAGGTTTGGTGTACTCCTTTCTCACAACCTTCCTGACAACAACCTTCTTTTTTTGCTTTTCGGGAGCTGGAACTTCAGGAATAAAATTGCAATCTTCTTCATCAGAATTCAACTTCTTCCTGGACCTGGTAGCTTCCTTGGGCATGCCATGGGAGCTGGGGGTACCTGGATCAGAAGGGGTCCTCTCAGGACTATTGTCTGAATCAGACTCAGTATGGGTCTCACTTAAGTTGTTCTGACTGTCAATGGAACCTCACATCTTGTAAACCAAACAGGCAAGCAGACACACAGACTGGATGACCCTGTGAAAAGATATGGAAGAACTTGAAAAGATAAGCATTACAGAATTGCAGAAGTTTTGTCAAATCTGAACTCTGAAAAATTTAGTTTTAACTTTCAGCAAAATTGGATTTCGATTCCTCCAATTTAAAAATTTCGGAGCCACCGAGACACATGATCTAGTTACCAGAAAATTAGCACCTCTTTTTGGTTTCACTAAAAAGAACTCGGTTCCACCGAGACCATTCTCAGCAACCCTAAAATAAAAATCGATAGTACCAACTTTTTCAACTCAACGACACTGAGATTCAATCTAGCAGAGTGTTAACCCTAAAATCTTCCTTGTTTTCTATTATAAATGATTTTTCTGCTGGGTAGAATACTTGCAATCATGGATAGAGGATGGAAGAACTGAATTTGCGCAAGAATCAGACGGTGGGTGCAAAAAGTGATTGAATACATACCGTAGCTTGGTTTTGATTTTCCATGGCAGCGACGACGGTGAAGGTTCTATCGGTGATGAGGACTCCAATGGCGAGGGCGCACTAGAGGATCGAGTTTGATGTCCGGAGACTAGGGCACGACAGCAATGCGTGCGGCGAGGCAATGTTTGAAAGAAGTTTTTCAAGAGTTGGGTCCGTGGATATAGATATCCCCTGAGTGTCGGTAACACCAAGTTGTGATTTTCGGTGCCACCGAGTTCCAAAACTGTCACTAACAGGGAAACTCAGTGAGGCGGAAAAGCAAGACTCGGTGGTACTGAGATGAATAAAACTGATCAACCCTAGGCTTCAGTGTGACCAAAATTTTGAGGTTGGTCACACCGAGATGAACTTTGGGAAGTTTTCGAATTCAGCCCTTGTCGAGACGGATCTCCGAGAGGTCCTCACAGAGAGTGTCTCTAAAGTGCTTGCTCCAATTTTGTCATGTAGGATGAATAGAATGTGAGACGAGAAATCATAGATAGCTAGAGAAAGGTACTTAGGCATTCTTGTATGTCCAATTGGCCAAACAAAATTGAAAGCCAAATAGCAACAATTGGATATATGTTGTACAAAGACATAAACTTTTCATGTAGTGTTTCCATTATTAGATTTTATTGGAACATAAAAATCTTATGAAATTTTTAAATAGTATATTCCTACCAATTATTTGGGATGTCCTAAAGTTTCACAAATTTTGGAGTTACAAAAGCAGACTTTTGAAATTAATTGCTAAAGATTGTTCTGTTTGGTCAAATTGCTATCATAGTTTTGTTGTCTACTTATCCTATAGTTTGCATGGCATATATTGGTGGATATAAATTGTAGAAATAATATACGGTACCTAATGTTTGAGAATTATTATGCAACCTGTCTTGGCAGTACATGAAATGTTGATTTATTCTTATATGTACTAACCTATCTCACGAATTCTTTTGATGTTTTGTGTGGATGAAGTTTTTGACACTTAGATGAAACCGAGGTATGAGAGGATTGAACGAGATACAAAATCTCAAGCTTGGGGATGGCGAAGGTACCCAAAGTAAATATTACGAGAAGTCTTGAGAAGCTAAGCTTGGGGAAGTTATGCATCCCACCTCTCTTCATCAAGAACTAACTGTTAGCCTATCTTGATCCTAAGTTTTTATTCATTTACATGTTATGTCCTATTCTTGGAATGTATTTTGGTTTTCTTTGTTGTTTGAAATAAATCTCAAATCATAAATTCTTTATTTAGAGAGTGTCTTCCATATCTACTTAATTGTTTAACTACTCAATGATCTTCCCTTATATATTTTTGAGAGTACTTTGATAGTCACTCTTGTGCTTCATGTAAATCCTAAGAGAAAATTTTGAATGAATTGAATGTCATAAATCATAAATTATATATGCTTCATATGCTTGTCCCGTGGGGGTAATGAATTCTCACACTAGGGGTATAAGCGGTAAAATTTATTTTAAGTTAGCAAAAATAGCATTGGCCACTTCAACAATTCATGAAAGAATATTGAGGGAAGAGAGATTTCCCATATAAATATACTATATTGGACATCTTCTATGGTTGTGATCACCCATTAATTATTTTCAATCATGATCAAGAAGTTGATGTTCGAAAAGGAAGAAAATCTAATGTTTATGTTTGTCTATATTCACATAAAATGTGGTGCTTTGTTAGGATCTTTTGCTAGCAGAAAATTCGTACTAAGTAGAGATACTACTTGTGAATCGAAAAACCCTTAAACAAAATTTATTTCCGTGAGAGTTCACCATATCTACCTTTGGATTGAATAAGATCCTTCAAGTAAGTTGTCATTGGTGCAAAAAGCAAGACAAATTTCTCCGATAGATGTATGATCTTTTATTGGAAAGGAAAATGACATTTGAATGAGCTTAAGGGGATGTATTATAAATAGTGAAAAATCAAAAGCGACACACTGTATTATAAATTTTCTATCATAAGGGGCTGTATAAATTGATGTTCCAATGGATTAAGAGTTTGCACATCCAAAAATATAAAATGCATGACAACCTCTACTTCCCTTTTCGAAGGTCCTACCTTTTACTTCTGTGTATTTTCTTTTCTATATTTACTATTATGCAGGAGTCAGTAATGTTCATCCCTATTCCAATTTATTAATTATTTAGTTGGCAAGGGTCATGTGGTGGGGAAAGATCCAGGCCCATATATCCCGTTGAATATAGGTGATCATGATTCATTATAGTTGACATTATCCCCGAGGTAAATAAGTTGGGAGGAAAAACATTAAGCCCATATCTTACTATCTGTTTGACTAGAACTGTTTGTTCT
This sequence comes from Hordeum vulgare subsp. vulgare, assembly GCF_904849725.1. NCBI lineage: Eukaryota > Viridiplantae > Streptophyta > Magnoliopsida > Poales > Poaceae > Hordeum > Hordeum vulgare. The sequence continues at coordinate 202,546,685 of NC_058518.1, forward strand.
AAAAATATGCTTTGAGTGTCAGCAATCATGCAAGACTAAATGATAGGTGAGTATGTAGAATTTTCCAAATCAAAGGTCTTACATAGTCCCTACCTAAAAATAAGATGAATTCTGATTGTTTGATGACTAAGAACATATTTTTTTTGTTTTGTTATGGTCTATACTTTAACATGTGAAACGCTTGCTACTTCAAAATGAGAAGGTTTATGGTAAAATAGTTGTTTTTATGATGCCAGAAAGAATGATTGGCATTATCATTGGTGAAAATTATATACTATGCTAGCATTCACACTTCATAAATTACTTCTTTTATCAATTACCTACTCGAGGTCGAGTTGGAATTAAGCTAGGGGATGCTGATACTTCTCCAATGTATCAAGAATTTATGAAGTATTCATGCCATATTCACCTATGCTTACAATATTTTTACATGGTTTGGATGCACTTTATATGATTTAATAGGAACTAACCCGGACTTACGCTGCTTTCAGCAGAATTACCGTCGTGTTGTTTTTGTGCTGAAAATAAAACTTCTCGGCATCACCTGAAACTTCTTATCATTTTTTCTCAAACCAGTCGGTAATAATGAAGAGAAGAACCACCAGAGGGGGCCACCAGTTGTCCCCAAGCCATGAGGTGGTGGTCGCTCCCTATTGTCCTGGGACCACCTCATGGCTCCGTTTAGCGTGATTCCAACACTTAAAAACTCTAGAAATCCCAAATTCCCCAGAAGTTAAGCTAGAACTTCCACTCTGCTGCCACAAGCCTTTGTACCAAACAAAACACATATGGAGCCCTATTCCGGCACCCTGCTAGAGGGGGCAATCATCACAGAAGGCCATGTTCATCATGCCGGTGGTCTCCATCTCGATGAGAGAGTAGTTCACCCTCTGTGATGAGTTTATGTGCCTGTAGCTATGCTTTTGATCTCTCTCTCTCTCTCTCATGTTCTTGAGATGTCACGATCTTGATGTATCAAGGGCTTTGTTAATATAGTTGGATCATATGGTCTTTGTCCATTGCTATCTTGATAAAAACTGAAACCTTCCCTTGAGATTTTGTTATGTTGGATTGAATATTGGATTTGAGATCACTAGATGTATGTCTTGCATGTGGATACTTGTGGTAACAATGGGGTGCTCTATTGATTCACTTGATATATCTTTTGGTACTTAACTTGCAAATTCCCGTGGTGACAATCGGCTAATCTAGGCATATCGTTTGACACGCGTTCTTGTCCTGCTTTCTTTGGTACAATCGTGGGGTACTCTTCGAAGTTCTTTACGTTGGATTGAATATGATCTAAAATTGTTTGATCCATGTCGAATAATCAACCCTTGGATACTATTGGTAACTTTGGAGTATCTAGGTGATATTAGCATTTATTCATGCGTATCATATGTATTGTTCTAGTACGATCTCTAGGGCTGTTTGTGTGGGGACCCCCACATAAAATTCGTCATCACCAAATATACGTGCTCGCTGATCCCAGAGATCAATGCTCACTGAACACACAAACATTGAATAACAAGAGTCTTCCATCCATACATACCGTTTGATACAAATAAGGACCATTGAGGTCAAGTCTTACATAGGTAGGGCCTCGAAGTACGTCACACCAAACTCGATTAACAACATGGAACTTGGTTGAAAGTGTGAACCCATGCTATCAGCCTTAACCTATAGGCATTCTGACTGGGAAGAGTCCTAGCTCACTGGAATGTTACCAAGGTACTCTTCACCATCTCAAGTTCTCTCTTACCTGGTCAATAAAATACCAAGTGGCAAGCCAATGAGTACTTTGAATGTACTCGCAAACAACCCATGTTGTTGGACAAGGAAATAATGAAACATGATATAACACTGGTTTGCTATTTTTGCAGAAAGCAGATTTTCACTAGTGCAATAACATGATAAAATTCTCGTGTGACATGCATCACAAGGCTTAGCGGTAACCAAGTGAACATGTTACAAATATCAACTGAGGGTTGAACATCCCATGTTCACCCATCATGCCAAATCACCAGACTTAGCTCAAGTATCATCTTTTCCCATGTCACCATCTTTTTCTCATACTCTCGCCCACACACATGGTTTATGCGGAAATGACTCGACGTAGTTTCATCAGGATTACCCAACTCTCATTGACCATGGACACGACTATTCGAATGGTTTTACACTCTGTAGAGGTTGCGCGGTGTACCCACAAGACTCGAGGAACTTCCGTGTCAGCCACGACTCTTGGTATGTGACATACCCGAGGTAAGCACCCGAACAATGCCTTTCACATGTCGACACTAAACAAAGAGACCACTCATTGGTGTCATCCCTCATGATATAGATCATACGAGCCTCGCTCCTCATTGTACAATCCATGAGGGCATGCAATGGTGTGCCCGAAACCTATAAAGACAGCATGGTCACCCTACCTGGCATGACCCGATCACGATTGTGACCACGCCACTACCGCCACTAGTAATGCGGGCACTCTGCTAGTATTGACCAATGTAACCAACACAGCCCCGTCCCATAAGGGGTATCATGGTCGCACATGTAAGGTTGGGATGGTCGAGACATCTTAAAGCTAATCCCATTTCCGAAGCCACATTAACAAAACCTTTCTTTGTTCAACACTTCTTTCTAAACTGGTCATCCATCTCAACACCATCACCCTCAGGCATTAGTGGGACCCGACGTTTTTTATTGAAAAGCCTTTGTAACACACCCTTCATTGTCACCGTGCATATACCCGTCCCTTCTTGTGTAGCATCTACTAGCAACTAACTACATCCCATATGCACAACCCTCATAGCTGGTAGGGTCATGCTCAAATGCAGGTTTCAACGAGGTGTTCTTCGGGGATAGCCCAACATGGGAGTCTCTGATATAACAGGAAAATATGCGTAAGTAGAGCATCATATGACATGCAAGTAAAAGTTTCTTGGGCATGGTCAAATGGCTGCTTGACTTTCTCAAATAAGTCTTCGGGGTCTTCAAGGTCTTCTCGTCCAACTCCAAGTATTCCACTTATTTTGCCAACTATCGTCGGAAACAACAACAATAAGCCACACAACAAGAAGAAAAACAAAGTGCTTTACAAATAGGAGTTTTATTTCTCTCAAACATCTCTGGTCATAAGAAAAATAATTAACCTTGTCCTAACACTACTGAAATTCATAAATTTGCCGTCTGCTAAATCGGAGGGCAAAGGGTGCAACCACGGACGGTAAAGGCTTTGCCGTCGGTCAGCAGACGGCAAAGTAGATGGTAACAAAAATCCGGTGAAGAGGTTCTTTGCCGTCTGCTTTCCCAAAGCGGACGGCAAAGAAACTTTTCCATGAGGGGGCAGACGGCAAATTAACTGGGACGACATATATTGCAACGTCCCCGTTAATTGTTAACGGCAGGCCTCCTCCCTTTGCCGTCTGCCTCCCCCCCTTTGCCATGTGGGGGTAGACGGCAAAGAGGGGAGAGAGAGGGGGCAGATTCCCCCCTTTGCCGTCTGCCTCCCCCCTTTGCCATGTGGGGGCAGATGGCAAAGAAGGGACAGAGAGGGGGCAGATTCCCCCTTTGCCGACTGCCTCCCCCCTTTGCCATGTGGGGGCAGACAGCAAAGAGGGGAGAGAGAGGGGGCAAATTCCCCCCTTTGCCGTCTGCCTCCCCCCCTTTGCCATGTGGGGGCAGAAGACAAAGAGGGGAACCAACCCCTTTTTTATTTATTTTTTGTTATATCCAGCATTTTTAACAATAATCAGGATATATATATATATATTTGACATAAATAAATTTCTTTCCATACTCATAACCATATTAAAATAACCTCTTATATCCAGCTTTCAAGTTGCATCCACGTGCATACAAAGTTTCATATATTACACCACTTTCATCCACGTGCATACAAAGTTTCATATATTCATATACTACAATAATTTCAATACAACCCATGGTACAAGAAATCATCTTCAAGCATTCCATCAATATTTTCCAAGCTTCCCGTGAAGTGAAGGTAATCTGCAAAATGACAAATAAGAAAGTTAGAAGAATAATACTAGATGAAGTAGTGCATATATAGGTTATTTCGGAGAGAAATTAGCTAAGTATAGACCATTTAGGAGCTAACTAAGGTAATTATGTCATTTAGGTGGAACTCTAGCTAACTATAGGTCGTTTCGGAGCTAACTTGGGTAAAATAGGTCATTCCGGAGCAAACTATGCTTATTAAGCCATTTTTTATCTAGCTAGGCTAATTATAGGCCATTTAATACCTAAGTTAGGGGGAATAGGTCATGTTGCAGCTACATAAGCCTTATTATGTCATTTAGGAGAAGGAGAAGGAAGAGGAGAAGAAGAAGAAAAGAAGAAGGAGAAGGAGAAGGAGGAAGATGGAGGAAGAAGAAGGAGAAGGAGGAGCTCCTTCTCCTTCTCCTCCTCCTTATTCTCCTTCTTCTTATCCTCCTCCCTCTCCTTCTTCTTCTTCTCCTCTTCTTCTTCTTCCTTCCTTTCATTTTTCCTCGTTATTCTCCTCTCGTCCCCTTCTTCGGGCTAAATTGGCTAAGAATGCCTTTTTGGAGCTAATTATGTCATTTCGAGGATAATTAGCTAAGTATAGGTCATGTTTTATTAAATACACCATTTAGGAGCTAAGTAAGCTAATTATGTCATTTAGATGGATAATTAGCCAATTTAGGCTTTGTTGGATGAGTCTAAGCTACGTAGAAGAAGAGAAAGAGAAGAAGAAGTAAAAGAAGGAGGTGTTGGAATTATGCCCTAGAGGCAATAATAAATATAGTCATTATTATAATTCCTGTATCAAGATAATCCTTTGTTATCCATGTTATAATTGTATTGAATGAAGATTCATTTACATGTGTGGATACATAGACAAAACACCGTCCTTAGCAAGCCTCTAGTTGGCTAGCCAGTTGATCAAAGATAGTCAGTGTCTTCTGATTATGAACAAAGTGTTGTTGCTTGATAACTGGATCACGTCATTAGGAGAATCACGTGATGGACTAGACCCAAACTAATAGACGTAGCATGTTGATCGTGTCATTCTGTTGCTACTGTTTTTTGCGTGTCAAGTATTTATTCCTATGACCATGAGATCATATAACTCACTCACACCGGAGGAATGCTTTGTGTGTACCAAACGTCGCAATGTAACTGGGTGACTATAAAGATGCTCTACAGGTATCTCCGAAGGTGTTAGTTGAGTTAGTATGGATCAAGACTGGGATATGTCACTCCGTGTGACGGAGAGGTATCCCGGGCCCACTCGGTAATACAACATCACACACAAAGCCTTGCAAGCAATGTAACTTAGTGTAAGTTGCGGGATCTTGTATTACGGAATGAGTAAAGAGACTTGCCGCTAAACGAGATTGAAATAGGTATGCGGATACTGACGATCGAATCTCGGGCAAGTAACACACCGAAGGACAAAGGGAATGACATACGGGATTATATAAATCCTTGGCTCTGAGGTTCAAACGATAAGATCTTCGTAGAATATGTAGGATCCAATATGGGCATCCAGCTCCCGCTATTCGATATTGACCGAGGAGTCTCTCGGGTCATGTCTGCATAGTTCTCGAACCCGCAGGGTCTGCACACTTAAGGTTCGACGTTGTTTTATGCGTATTTGAGTTATATGGTTGGTTACCGAATGTTGTTCGGAGTCCCGGATGAGATCACGGACGTCACGAGGTTTTCCGGAATGGTCCGTAAACGAAGATTGATATATAGGATGACCTCATTTGATTACCGGAAGGTTTTCGGAGTTACCGGGAATGTACAGGGAATGACGAATGGGTTCCGGGAGTTCACCGGGGGGGCAACCCACCCCGGCGAAGCCCATAGGCCTTGAGGGTGGCGCACCAGCCCTTAGTGGGCTGGTGGGGCAGCCCAAAAGGGCCCTATGCGCCTAGGAAAGAAAATCAAAGAGAAAAGAAAAAAAAGGAGATGGGAAGGGAAGGAAGGACTCCCACCCACCAAACCAAGTCCAACTCGGTTTGGGGGGGAGAGCCTTCCCCCTTGGACTCGGCCGACCCCCTTGGGGCTGCTTGAGCCCCAAGGAAAGGTACCCTCCCTCCCACCTATATATACGGAGGTTTTAGGGCTGATTTGAGACGACTTTTCCACGGCAGCCCGACCACACACCTCCACGGTTTTTCCTCTAGATCGCGTTTCTGCGGAGCTCGGGCGGAGCCCTGCTGAGACAAGGTCATCACCAACCTCCGGAGCGCCGTCACACTTCCGGAGAACTCTTCTACCTCTCCGTCTCTCTTGCTGGATCAAGAAAGCCGAGATCCTCGTCGAGCTGTACGTGTGCTGAACGCGGAGGTGTCGTCCGTTCGGTACTAGATCGTGGGACTGATCGCGGGACTGTTCGCAGGGCGGATCGAGGGACGTGAGGACGTTCCACTACATCAACCGCGTTCACTAACGCTTCTGGTGTACGGTCTACAAGGGTACGTAGATCACTCATCCCCTCTCGTAGATGGACATCACCATGATAGGAATTCGTGCGCGTAGGAAATTTTTTGTTTCCCATGCGACGTTCCCCAACAGTGGCATCATGAGCTAGGTTCATGCGTAGATGTCTTCTCGAGTAGAACACAAATATTTTTGTGGGCGGTGATGTGCGTTTTTCTGCCCTCCTTAGTCTTTTCTTGATTCCGCGGTATTGTTGGATTGAAGCGGCTTGGACCGACATTACTCGTACGCTTACGAGAGACTGGTTTCATCGCTACGAGTAACCCCGTTGCTCAAAGATGACTGGCAAGTGTCGGTTTCTCCAACTTTAGTTGAATCGTATTTTACCGAGGAGGTCCTTGGATGAGGTTAAATAGCAACTCATATATCTCCGTTGTGGTGTTTGCGTAAGTAAGATGCGATCCTACTAGATACCCATGGTCACCACGTAAAACATGCAACAACAAAATTAGAGGACGTCTAACTTGTTTTTGCAAGGTATGCTTGTGATGTGATATGGCCAACGATGTGATGTGATATATTGGATGTATGAGATGATCATGTTGAATAGAAAATATCGACTTGCACGTCGATGGTACGGCAACCGGCAGGAGCCATAGGGTTGTCTTTATACTAACGTTTGTGCTTGCAAATGCGTTTACTATTTTGCTAGGATGTAGCTTTAGTAGTAATAGCATGAGTAGCACGACAACCCCGATGGCAACACGTTGATGGAGATCATGGTGTGGCGCCAGTGACAAAAAGATCGTGCCGGTGCTTTGGTGATGGAGATCAAGAAGCACGTGATGATGGCCATATCATGTCACTTATGAATGGCATGTGATGTTAATCCTTTTATGCACCTTATTTTGCTTAGAATGACGGTAGAATTATGAGGTGATCTATCACTAAAATTTCAAGACGAAATTCAGTTCTCCCCGACTGTGCACCGTTGCTACAGTTCGTCGTTTCGAGACACCACGTGATGATCGGTGTGATAGACTCAACGTTCACATACAACGGGTGCAAAACAGGTGCGCACGCGGAACACTCGGGTTAAGCTTGACGAGCCTAGCATGTGCAGACATGGCCTCGGAACACATGAGACCGAAAGGTCGATCATGAATCATATAGATGATATGATTAGCATAGGGATGCTTACCACTGAAACTATACTCAACTCACGTGATGATCGGACTTGAGCTAGTGTAAGTGGATCATGAACCACTCAAATGACTAGAGAGATGTACTTTTTGAGTGGGAGTTTAGCAAATAATTTGATTAAGTTAAACTCTAATTATCTTGAACATAGTCTAAGTCCACTTTGAATATATTTGTGTTGTAGATGATGGCTCACGCGTCAGTCACCCTGAATTTTAATACGTTCCTAGAGAAAGCTAAGTTGAAAGATGATGGAAGCAACTTTGTAGACCGGGCTCGTAATCTTAAGCTAATCTTACAAGCTGGGAAGAAGGATTATGTCCTTAATGCTGCGCTAGGAGATGAACCACCCGCTACGGCTGATCAGGATGTTAAGAACGCTTGGTTAGCACGTAAGGAGGACTACTCAGTAGTTCAATGTGCAGTATTCTATGGCTTAGAACCGGGACTTCAACGTCGCTTTGAGCGTCATGGAGCATTTGAGATGTTCTAGGAGTTGAAGTTTATCTTTCAGAAGAACGCCCGGATCGAGAGGTATGAGACCTCCGATAAATTCTATGCTTGCAAGATGGAGGAGAACTCGTCTGTCAATGAACATGTGCTCAAAATGTCTGGGTACTCAAACCGTCTAGCTGAGCTAGGGATTGAACTCCCGCAAGAGGCTATCACTGACAGAGTCCTTCAATCACTGCCGCCAAGCTATAAAGGCTTTGTGTTGAACTACAACATGCAAGGGATGAACAAGTCACCCGGCGAGTTGTTTGCGATGCTGAAAGTCGCAGAGTCTGAACTCCGTAAAGAACATCAAGTGTTGATGGTGAATAAGACCACTAGTTTCAAGAGAAACGGCAAAGGCAAGAAGGGTAATACGAAGAAGAGCGGCAAGTCTGTTGCCAATCCGGCGAAGAAACCCAAAGCTGGACCTAAGCCTGAAACGGAGTATTACTATTGCAAGGGTATGGGTGACTAGAAGCGCAATTGCCCCAAGTATCTGGCAGATAAGAAGGCGGCCAAAGAAAATGAGGTATATTTGATATACATGTTATTGATGTGTACTTAACCGGCTCTCGTAGTAGTGCCTGGGTATTCGATACCGGTTCTGTTGCTCATATTTCCAACTCGAAACAGGAACTACGGAATAGACGAAGGCTGGCGAAAGATGAAGTGACGATGCGCGTAGGAAATGGTTCCAAGGTTGATGCAATCGCCGTCGGCACAATTTCACTTCAGTTACCATCAGGATTAGTGATGAACTTAAATCATTGTTATTTAGTGCCTGCGTTGAGCATGAACATTATATCTGGATCTTTTTTATTGCGAGACGGTTACTCTTTTAAGTCAGAGAATAATGGTTGTTCTATTTCTGTGAGTAACATCTTTTATGGTCATGCACCTAATGTGAGAGGATTGTTCATATTGAATCTTGATAGCGATACGCATATATATAACATTGAGACCAAAAGAGTCAGAGTTAACAATGATAGCGCCATATTTTTGTTTCACTTCCGATTAGGTCATATTGGTGTAAAGCGCATGAAGAAACTCCATGCTGATGGACTTTCGGAGTCACTTGACTTTGATTCACTTGACATGTGCGAACCATGCCTCATGGGCAATATGACTAAGACTCCATTCTCCAGAACTATGGAGCGTGCAAGTGACTTGTTGGAAATCATACATACCGATGTGTGTGGTCCGATGAGCGTAGAGGCGCGCGGCGGATATCGTTATTTTCTCACCTTCACTGACGATTTGAGTAGATATGGTTATGTCTACTTGATGAAGCACAAGGCTGAAACATTTGAAAAGTTCAAGCAATTTCAGAGTGAAGTGGAAAATCATCCTAACAAGAAGATCAAGTTCCTACGGTCTGATCGTGGGGGTGAATATCTGAGTTTCGAGTTTGGTGCTCACTTAAGACAATGTGGAATTGTTTCACAATTAACACCGCCTGGAACACCACAGCGTAATGGTGTGTCCAAACGTCGTAATCGTACTTTATTAGAGATGGTGCGATCTATGATGTCTCTTACTGATTTGCCGTTATCATTTTGGGGTTATGCATTAGAAACAGCTGCATTCACTTTAAATAGGGCACCATCAAAATCCGTTGAGACGACACCATACGAACTGTGGTATGGCAAAAGGCCAAAGTTGTCGTTTCTTAAAGTTTGGGGATGTGATGCTTATGTCAAAAAGCTTCAGCCTGAAAAGCTAGAACCCAAAGCGGAAAAGTGCGTCTTCATAGGTTACCCAAAAGAGACAGTTGGGTACACCTTCTATCTCAAATCCGAGGGCAAAGTGTTTGTTGCTAAAAATGGAGCTTTTCTCGAGAAGGAGTTTCTCTCGAGAGAATTGAGTGGGAGCAAGATAGAACTTGACGAGGTTGTCGAACCTCTCATCCCTCTGGATGGTGGCGCAGGACAGGGGGAGACCTCTGTCGTTGCGATGCCGGTTGAGGAGGAAGTTAATGATGATGATCATGAAACTCCGGTTCATGTTTCTATCGAACCACGCAGGTCGACGAGACCACGTACTGCTCCCGAGTGGTACGGTAATCCCGTATTATCAATCATGTTGTTAGACAACAATGAATCTGCAAATTATGAAGAAGCAATGGTGGGCCCAGATTCCAACAAATGGCTAGAAGCCATGAAGTCCGAGATAGGATCCATGTATGAGAACAAAGTGTGGACTTTGGAAGTACTACCTGAGGGCCGCAAGGCCATTCAGAACAAATGGATCTTTAAGAGGAAGACGGACGCTGACGACAATGTGACCGTTTATAAAGCTCGACTTGTGGCAAAGGGTTTTTCACAAGTTCAAGGAGTTGACTACGATGAGACATTCTCACCCGTAGCGATGCTTAAGTCCGTCAGAATCATGTTAGCAATAGCTGCATTTTTCGATTATGAAATCTGGCAGATGGATGTCAAAACGGCGTTCCTTAACGGTTTCCTTAAGGAAGAGTTGTATATGATACAACCCGAAGGTTTTGTCGATCCTAAGAATGCTAACAAGGTGTGCAAGCTCCAGCGATCCATTTATGGACTGGTGCAAGCATCTTGGAGTTGGAACAAACGTTTTGATGAGGTGATCAAAGCATTTGGGTTTATACAAGTGGTTGGAGAATCTTGTATTTACAAGAAAGTGAGTGGGAGCTCTATGGCGTTTCGAATATTATATGTGGATGACATATTGCTGATTGGAAACAACGTGGAGTTTTTGGAGAGCATAAAGGATTACTTGAATAAAAGTTTCTCTATGAAGGACCTAGGAGAAGCTGCTTACATTCTAGGCATTAAGATCTATAGGGATAGATCAAAACGCCTGATAGGACTTTCACAAAGCACATACCTTGATAAAGTTTTGAAGAGGTTCAAAATGGAACAGTCCAAGAAAGGGTTCTTGCCAGTTTTACAAGGTACGAGATTGAGTAAGACTCAGGGCCCAACAACTGAAGAAGATACAGAGCATATGCGCTCCGTCCCCTATGCTTCAGCCATAGGTTCTATCATGTATGCAATGCTGTGCACTAGACCGGATGTTAGCCTGGCCATAAGTATGGCGGGTAGGTTCCAGAGTAATCCAGGAGTGGATCACTGGACAGCGGTCAAGAATATCCTGAAGTACCTGAAAAGGACTAAGGAGATGTTTCTCGTATATGGAGGTGACGAAGAGCTCACCGTAAAAGGTTACGTCGATGCAAGCTTTGACACAGATCCGGACGACTCTAAGTCGCAAACCGGATACGTATTTATTCTTAATGGGGGTGCGGTAAGCTGGTGCAGTTCCAAGCAAAGCGTCGTAGCAGATTCTACATGTGAAGCGGAATACATGGCTGCCTCGGAGGCGGCTAAGTAGGGTGTCTGGATGAAGCAGTTCATGACGGATCTTGGAGTGGTGCCAAGCGCATTGAATCCAATAACCTTGTTCTGTGACAACACGGGTGCCATTGCCTTAGCAAAGGAACCACGGTTTCACAAGAAGACCAGAGACATCAAACGACGCTTCAACCTCATCCGCGACTACGTCGAGGGAGAGGACGTAAATATATGCAAAGTGCACACGGATCTGAATGTAGCAGACCCGCTGACTAAACCTCTTCCACGGCCAAAGCATGATCAACACCAGAACTGTATGGGTGTTAGATTTATTACAATGTAATTCGCATGATGATGTGAGGGCTAGATTATTGACTCTAGTGCAAGTGGGAGACTGTTGGAATTATGCCCTAGAGGCAATAATAAATATAGTTATTATTATAATTCCTGTATCAAGATAATCGTTTATTATCCATGCTATAATTGTATTGAATGAAGACTCATTTACATGTGTGGATACATAGACAAAACACCGTCCCTAGCAAGCCTCTAGTTGGCTAGCTAGTTGATCAAAGACAGTGTCTTCTGATTATGAACAAAGTGTTGTTCCTTGATAACTGGATCACGTCATTAGGAGAATCACGTGATGGACTAGACCCAAACTAATAGACGTAGCATGTTGATCGTGTCAATTTTGTTGCTACTGTTTTCTGCGTGTCAAGTATTTATTCCTATGACCATGAGATCATAAAACACACTGACACCGGAGGAATGCTTTGTGTGTATCAAACATCGCAACGTAACTGGGTGACTATAAAGATGCTCCATAGGTATCTCCGATGGTGTTAGTTGAGTTAGTATGGATCAAGACTGGGATTTGTCACTCCGTGTGACGGAGAGGTATCTCGGGGCCCACTCGGTAATACAACATCACACACAAAGCCTTGCAAGCAATCTAACTAAGTGTAAGTTGTGGGACCTTGTATTACTGAACGAGTAAAGAGACTTGCCGGTAAACGAGATTGAAATAGGTATGCGGATACTGACGATCGAATCTCGGGCAAGTAACATACCGAAGGACAAAGGGAATGACATACGGGATTATATGAATCCTTGGCACTGAGGTTCAAGCGATAAGATCTTCGTAGAATATGTAGGATCCAATATGGGCATCCAGGTCCCGCTATTGGATATTGACCGAGGAGTCTCTCAGGTCATGTCTACATAGTTCTCGAACCCGCAGGGTCTGCACACTTAAGGTTCGACGTTGTTTTATGTGTATTTGAGTTATATGGTTGGTTACCGAATGTTGTTCGCAGTCACGGATGAGATCACGGACATCACGAGGGTTTCCGAAATGGTCCGGAAATGAAGATTGATATATAGGATGACCTCATTTGATTACCGGAAGGTTTTCGGAGTTACCGGTAATGTACCGGGAATGACGAATGGGTTCCGGGAGTTCATCGGGGGGGGGGGGGGGGCAACCCACCCCGGGGAAGCCCATAGGCCTTGAGGGTGGCGCACCAGCCCTTAGTGGGCTGGTGGGGCAGCCCAAAAGGGCCCTATGCGCCTAGGAAAGAAAATCAAAGAGAAAAGAAAAAAAGGAGGTGGGAAGGGAAGGAAGGACTCCCACCAACCAAACCAAGTCCAACTCGCTTTGGGGGGGGGAGCCTTCCCCCTTGGGGCTCCTTGAGCCCCAAGGCAAGGTCCCCTCCCTCTCACCTATATATACGGAGGTTTTAGGACTGATTTGAGACGACTTTTCCACGGCAGCCCGACCACATACCTCCACGGTTTTTCCTCTAGATCGCGTTTCTGCGGAGCTCGGGCGGAGCCCTGCTGAGACAAGGTCTTCACCAACCTCCGGAGCGCCGTCACGCTGCCGGAGAACTCTTCTACCTCTCCGTCTCTCTTGCTGGATCAAGAAAGCCGAGATCATCGTCGAGCTGTACGTGTGCTGAACGCGGAGGTGCCCTCCGTTCGGTACTAGATCGTGGGACTGATCGCGGGACTGTTCGCGGGGCGGATCGAGGGACGTGAGGACGTTCCACTACATGAACCGCGTTCACTAACGCTTCTGCTGTACGGTCTACAAGGGTACGTAGATCACTCATCCCCTCTCGTAGATGGACATCACCAAGATAGGTCTTCGTGCGCGTAGGAAATTTTTTATTTCCCATGCGACGTTCCCCAACAGGAGGATGAGGAGGAGGAGGAGGAGAAGGATAAGGAAGAGTAGAAGAAGAAGAAAAGAAGAAGGAGAAGGAGAAGGAGGAAGAAGGAGGAAGAAGAAGGCGAAGGAGGAGCTCCTTCTCCTTCTTCTCCTCCTTCTCCTTCTTCTTATCCTCCTCCCTCTCATTCTTCTTCTTCTCCTCTTCTTCTTCTTCCTTCCTTTCATTTTTCCTCTTTCTTCTCCTCTTGTCCCCTTCTTCGGGCTAAATTGGCTAAGAATGCCTTTTTGGAGCTAATTATGTCATTTCGAGGATAATTACCTAAGTATAGGTCATTTTTTTAAATAGTCCATTTAGGAGCTAACTAAGCTAATTATGTCATTTAGATGGATAATTAGCCAATTTATGCTTTGTTGGATGAGTCTAAGCTATGTAGAAGAAGATAAAGAGAAGAAGAAGTAAAAGAAGGAGGAGGAGGAGGAGGAGGAGAAGGAGAAGGGAGAGGAGAAGAAGAAGAAAAGAAGAAGGAGAAGGAGAAGGAGGAAGAAGGAGGAAGAAGAAGGAGAAGGAGGAGCTCCTTCCCCTTCTTCTCCTCCTTCTTCTCCTTCTTCTTATCCTCCTCCCTCTCCTTCTTCTTCTTCTCATCTTCTACTTCCTTCCTTTCATTTTTCCTCTTTCTTCTCCTCTCATCCCCTTCTTCGGGCTAAATTGGCTAAGAATGCCTTTTTTGAGCTAATTACGTCAATTCGAGGATAATTAGCTAAGTATAGGTCATTTTGTATTAAATAGACCATTTAGGAGCTAACTAAGCTAATTATGTCATTTAGATGGATAATTAGCCAATTTAGGCTTTGTTGGATGAGTCTAAGCTACGTAGAAGAAGAGAAAGAGAAGAAGAAGTAAAAGAAGGAGGATTAGGAGGAGGAGGAGGAGAAGGAGAAGGAAGAGGAGAAGAAGAAGAAAAGAAGAAGGAGAATGAGAAGGAGGAAGAAGGAGGAAGAAGAAGTAGAAGGAGGAGCTCCTTCTCCTTCTTCTCCTCCTTCTCCTTCTTCTTGTCCTCCTCCCTCTCCTTCTTCTTCTTCTCCTCTTCTTCTTCTTCCTTCCTTTCATTTTTCCTCTTTCTTCTCCTCTCGTCCCCTTCTTCGGGCTAAATTGGCTAAGAATGCGTTTTTGGAGCTAATTATGTCATTTCGAGGATAATTAGCTAAGTATAGGTCATTTTTTGTTAAATAGGCCATTTAGGAGCTAACTAAGCTAATTATGTCATTTAGATGGATAATTAGCCAATTTAGGCTTTGTTGGATGAGTCTATGCTACGTAGAAGAAGAGAAAGAGAAGAAGAAGTAAAATATGGAGGAGGAGGAGGAGGAGGAGAAGGAGAATGACGAGGAGAAGAAGAAGAAAAGAAGAAGGAGAAGGAGAAGGAGGAAGAAGGAGGAAGAAGAAGGATAAGGAGGAGCTCCTTCTCCTCCTTCTCCTTCTTCTTATCCTCCTCCCTCTCCTTCTTCTTCTTCTCCTCTTCTTCTTCTTCATTCTTTGCATTTTTCCTCTTCCTTCTCCTCTCGTCCCCTTCTTCGGGCTAAATTGGCTAAGAATGCCTTTTTGGAGCTCATTATGTCATTTCGAGGATAATTAGCTAAGTATAGGTCATGTTTTATTAAATAGACCATTTTGGAGCTAACTAAGCTAATTATGTCATTTAGATGGATAATTAGCCAACTTAGGCTTTGTTGGATGAGTCTAAGCTACGTAGAAGAAGAGAAAGAGAAGAAGAAGTAAAAGAAGGAGGATGAGGAGGAGGAGGAGGAGGAGAAGGAGAAGGAAGAGGAGAAGAAGAAGAAACGAAGAAGGAGAAGGAGAAGGAGGAAGCAGGAGGAAAAAGAAGGCGAAGGAGGAGCTCCTTCTCCTTCTTCTCCTCCTTCTCCTTCTTCTTATCCTCCTCCCTCTCATTCTTCTTCTTCTCCTCCTCTTCTTCTTCCTTCCTTTCATTTTTCCTCTTTCTTCTCCTCTCGTCCCCTTCTTCGGGCTAAATTGGCTAAGAATGCCTTTTTGGAGCTAATTATGTCATTTCGAGGATAATTAGCTAAGTATAGGTCATTTTTTTAAATAAGCCATTTAGGAGCTAACTAAGCTAATTATGTCATTTAGATGGATAATTAGCCAATTTATGCTTTGTTGGATGAGTCTAAGCTACGTAGAAGAAGAGAAAGAGAAGAAGAAGTAAAAGAAGGAGGAGGAGGAGGAGGAGGAGAAGGAGAAGGGAGACGAGAAGAAGAAGAAAAGAAGAAGGAGAAGGAGAAGGAGGAAGAAGGAGGAAGAAGAAGGAGAAGGAGGAGCTCCTTCTCCTTCATCTCCTCCTTCTTCTCCTTCTTCTTATCCTCCTCCCTCTCCTTCTTCTTCTCACCTTCTACTTCCTTCCTTTCATTTTTCCTCTTTCTTCTCCTCTCGTCCCTTTCTTCGGGCTAAATTGGCTAAGAATGCCTTTTTGGAGCTAATTATGTCATTTCGAGGATAGTTAGCTAAGTATAGGTCATTTTTTATTAAATAGACCATTTAGGAGCTAACTAAGCTAATTATGTCATTTAGATGGATAATTAGCCAATTTAGGCTTTGTTGGATGAGTCTAAGCTACGTAGAAGAAGAGAAAGAGAAGAAGAAGTAAAAGAAGGAGGAGAAGGAGAAGGAAGAGGAGAAGAAGAAGAAAAGAAGAAGGAGAAGGAGAAGGAGGAAGAAGGAGGAAGAAGAAGGAGAAGGAGGAGCTCCTTCTCCTTGTTCTCCTCCTTCTCCTTCTTCTTATCCTCCTCCCTCTCCTTCTTCTTCTTCTCTTCTTCTTCTTCTTCCTTCCTTTCATTTTTCCTCTTTCTTCTCCTCTCGTCCCCTTCTTCGGGATAAATTGGCTAAGAATGCGTTTTTGGAGCTAATTATGTCATTTCGAGGATAATTAGCTAAGCATAGGTCATTTTTTGTTAAATAGGCCATTTAGGAGCTAACTAAGCTAATTTATATCATTTAGATGGATTATTTGCCAATTTAGGCTTTGTTGGATGAGTCTAAGCTACGTAGAAGAAGAGAAAGAGAAGAAGAAGTAAAATAAGGAGGAGGAGGAGGAGAAGGAGAAGGAAGAGGAGAAGAAGAAGAAAAGAAGAAGGAGAAGGAGAAGGAGGAAGAAGGAGGAAGAAAAAGGAGAAGGAGGAGCTCCTTCTCCTTCTTGTCCTCCTCCTTCTCCTTCTTCTTATCCTCCTCCCTCTCCTTCTTCTTCTTCTCATCTTCTACTTCCTTCCTTTCATTTTTCCTCTTTCTTCTCCTCTCATCCCCTTCTTCGGGCTAAATTGGCTAAGAATGCCTTTTTTGAGCTAATTACGTCAATTCGAGGATAGTTAGCTAAGTATAGGTCATTTTGTATTAAATAGACCATTTAGGAGCTAACTAAGCTAATTATGTCATTTAGATGGATAATTAGCCAATTTAGGCTTTGTTGGATGAGTCTAAGCTACGTAGAAGAAGAGAAAGAGAAGAAGAAGTAAAAGAAGGAGGATTAGGAGGAGGAGGAGGAGAAGGAGAAGGAAGAGGACAAGAAGAAGAAAAGAAGAAGGAGAAGGAGAAGGAGGAAGAAGGAGGAAGAAGAAGTAGAAGGAGGAGCTCCTTCTCCTTCTTCTCCTCCTTCTCCTTCTTCTTATCCTCCTCCCTCTCCTTCTTCTTCTCCTCTTCTTCTTCTTCCTTCCTTTCATTTTTCCTCTTTCTTCTCCTCTCGTCCCCTTCTTCGGGCTAAATTGGCTAAGAATGCGTTTTTGGAGCTAATTATGTCATTTCGAGTAAATTAGCTAAGTATAGGTCATTTTTTGTTAAATAGGCCATTTAGGAGCTAACTAAGCTAATTATGTCATTTAGATGGATAATTAGCCAATTTAGGCTTTGTTGGATGAGTCTAAGCTACGTAGAAGAAGAGAAAGTGAAGAAGATGTAAAATAAGGAGGAGGAGGAGGAGGAGGAGAAGGAGAAGGACGAGGAGAAGAAGAAGAAAAGAAGAAGGAGAAGGAGAAGGAGGAAGAAGGAGGAAGAAGAAGGAGAAGGAGGAGCTCCTTATCCTCCTTCTCCTTCTTCTTATCCTCCTCCCTCTCCTTCTTCTTCTTCTCCTCTTCTTCTTCTTCCTTCTTTGCATTTTTCCTCTTTCTTCTCCTCTCGTCCCCTTCTTCGGGCTAAATTGGCTAAGAATGCCTTTTTGGAGCTAATTATGTCATTTCGAGGATAATTAGCTAAGTATAGGTCATGTTTTATTAAATAGACCATTTTAGAGCTAACTAAGCTAATTATGTCATTTAGATGGACAATTAGCCAATTTATGCTTTGTTGGATGAGTCTAAGCTATGTAGAAGAATAGAAAGAGAAGAAGAAGTAAAAGAAGGAGGAGGAGGAGGAGGAGAAGGAGAACGAAGAGGAGAAGAAGAAGAAAAGAAGAAGGAGAAGGAGAAGGAGGAAGGAGGAAGAAGAAGGAGAAGGAGGAGCTCCTTCTCCTTCTTCTCCTCCTTATTATCCTTCTTCTTAACCTCCTCCCTCTCCTTCTTCTTCTTCTCCTCTTCTTCTTCTTCCTTCCTTTCAGTTTTCCTCTTTATTCTCCTCTCGTCCCCTTCTTCGGGCTAAATTGGCTAAGAATGCCTTTTTGGTGCTAATTATGTCATTTCGAGGATAATTAGCTACGTATAGGTCATGTTTTATTAAATAGACCATTTAGGAGCTAACTAAGCTAATTATGTCATTTAGATGGATAATTAGCCAATTTAGGCTTTGTTGGATGAGTCTAAGCGACGTAGAAGAAGAGAAAGAGAAGAAGAAGTAAAAGAAGGAGGATGAGGAGGAGGAGGAGGAGGAGAAGGAGAAGGAAGAGGAGAAGAAGAAGAAAAGAAGAAGGAGAAGGAGAAGGAGGAAGAAGGAGGAAGAAGAAGGCGAAGGAGGAGCTCCTTCTCCTCCTTCTCCTCCTTCTCCTTCTTCTTATCCTCCTACCTCTCATTCTTCTTCTTCTCCTCCTCTTCTTCTTCCTTCCTTTCATTTTTCCTCTTTCTTCTCCTCTCGTCCCCTTCTTCGGGCTAAATTGGCTAAGAATGCCTTTTTGGAGCTAATTATGTCATTTCGAGGATAATTAGCTAAGTATAGGTCATTTTTTAAATAAGCCATTTAGGAGCTAACTAAGCTAATTATGTCATTTAGATGGATAATTAGCCAATTTATGCTTTGTTGGATGAGTCTAAGCTACGTAGAAGAAGAGAAAGGGAAGAAGAAGTGAAAGAAGGAGGAGGAGGACGAGGAGGAGAAGGAGAAGGGAGAGGAGAAGAAGAAGAAAAGAAGAAGGAGAAGGACAAGGAGGAAGAAGGAGGAAGAAGAAGGAGAAGGAGGAGCTCCTTCTCCTTCATCTCCTCCTTCTTCTCCTTCTTCTTATCCTCCTCCCTCTCCTTCTTCTTCTTCTCATCTTCTTCTTCTTCCTTCCTTTCATTTGTCCTCTTTATTCTCCTCTCGCCCCCTTCTTCGGGCTAAATTGGCTAAGAATGCCTTTTTGGTGCTAATTATGTCATTTCGAGGATAATTAGCTAAGTATAGGTCATGTTTTATTAAATAGACCATTTAGGAGCTAACTAAGCTAATTATGTCATTTAGATGGATAATTAGCCAATTTAGGCTTTGTTGGATCAGTCTAAGCTACGTAGAAGAAGAGAAAGAGAAGAAGAAGTAAAAGAAGGAGGATGAGGACGAGGAGGAGGAGAAGGAGAAGGAAGAGGAGAAGAAGAAGAAAAGAAGTAGGAGAAGGAGAAGGAGGAAGAAGGAGGAAGAAGAAGGCGAAGGAGGAGCTCCTTCTCCTTCTTCTCCTCCTTCTCCTTCTTCTTATCCTCCTCCCTCTCATTCTTCTTCTTCTCCTCCTCTTCTTCTTCATTCCTTTCATTTTTCCTCTTTCTTCTCCTCTCGTCCCCTTCTTCGGGCTAAATTGGCTAAGAATGCCTTTTTGGAGCTAATTATGTCATTTCGAGGATAATTAGCTAAGTATAGGTCATGTTTTATTAAATAGGCCATTTTGGAGCTAACTAAGCTAATTATGTCATTTAGATGGACAATTAGCCAATTTAGGCTTTGTTGGATGAGTCTAAGCTACGTAGAAGAAGAAAAAGAGAAGAAGAAGTAAAACAAGAAGGATTAGGAGGAGGAGGAGGAGAAGGAGAAGGAAGAGGAGAAGAAGAAGAAAAGAAGAAGGAGAAGGAGAAGGAGGAAGAAGGAGGATGAAGAAGGAGAAGGAGGGTCTCCTCCTTCTCCTTCTTCTTATCCTCCTCCCTCTCCTTCTTCTTCTTCTCCTCTTCTTCTTCTTCCTTCCTTTCATTTTTCCTCTTTCTTCTCCTCTCGTCCCCTTCTTCGGGCTAAATTGGCTAAGAATGCCTTTTTCGAGCTAATTATGTCATTTCGAGGATAATTAGCTAAGTATAGGTCATTTTTTGTTAAATAGGCCATTTAGGAGCTAACTAAGCTAATTATGTCATTTAGATGGATAATTAGCCAATTTAGGCTTTGTTGGATGAGTCTAACCTACGTAGAAGAAGAGAAAGAGAACAAGAAGTTAAATAAGGAGGAGGAGGAGGAGGAGGAGGAGAAGGAGAAGGAAGAGGAAAAGAAGAAGAAAAGAAGAAGGAGAAGGAGAAGGAGGAAGAAGGAGGAAGAAGAAGGAGAAGGAGGAGCTCCTTCTCCTTCTTCTCCTCCTTCTCCTTCTTCTTATCCTCCTCACTCTCCTTCTTCTTCTCCTCTTCTTCTTCTCCTCTTCTTCTTCTTCCTTCCTTGCATTTTTGCTCTTTCTTCTCCTCTCGTCCCCTTCTTTGGGCTAAATTGGCTAAGAATGCCTTTTTGGAGCTAATTATGTCATTTTGAGGATAATTAGCTATGTATAAGTCATGTTTTATTAAATAGACCATTTTGGAGCTAACTAAGCTAATTATGTCATTTAGATGGATAATTAGCCAATTTAGGCTTTGTTGGATGAGTCTAAGCTATGTAGAAGAATAGAAAGAGAAGAATAAGTAAAAGAAGGAGGAGGAGGAGGAGGAGAAGGAGAAGGAAGAGGAGAAGAAGAAGAAAACAAGAAGGAGAAGGACAAGGAGGAAGAAGGAGGAAGAAGAAGGAGAAGGAGGAGCTCCTTCTCCTCCTTCTCCTCCTTCTTCTCCTTCTTCTTATCCTCCTCCCTCTCCTTCTTCTTCTTCTCCTCTTCTTGTTCTTCCTTCCTTTCATTTTTCCTCTTTATTCTCCTCTCGTCCCCTTCTTCGGGCTAAATTGGCAAAGAATGCCTTTTTGGAGCTAATTATGTCATTTCGAGGATAATTAGCTAAGTATAGGTCATTTTTTATTAAATAGACCATTTAGGAGCTAACTAAGCTAATTATGTCATTTAGATGGACAATTAGCCAATTTAGGCTTTGTTGGATGAGTCTAAGCTACGTAGAAGAAGAGAAAGAGAATAAGAAGTAAAAGAAGAAGGATTAGGAGGAGGAGGAGGAGAAGGAGAAGGAAGAGGAGAAGGAGAAGAAAAGAAGAAGGAGAAGGAGAAGGAGGAAGAAGGAGGAAGAAGAAGGAGAAGGAGGGTCTCCTCCTTCTCCTTCTTCTTATCCTCCTCCCTCTCCTTCTTCTTCTCCTCCTCTTCTTCGTCTTCCTTCCTTGCATTTTTCCTCTTTCTTCTCCTCTCGTCCCCTTCTTCGGGCTAAATTGGCTAAGAATGCCTTTTTGGAGCTAATTATGTCATTTCGAGGATAATTAGCTAAGTATAGGTCATGTTTTATTAAATAGACCATTTTGGAGCTAACTAAGCTAATTATGTCATTCAGATGGATAATTAGCCAATTTAGGCTTTGTTGGATGAGTCTAAGCTATGTAGAAGAACACAAAGAGAAGAATAAGTAAAAGAAGGAGGAGGAGGAGGAGGAGGAGAAGGAGAAGGAAGAGGAGAAGAAGAAGAAAAGAAGAAGGAGAAGGAGAAGGAGGAAGAAGGAGGAGAAGGAGGAGCTCCTTCTCCTTCTTCTCCTCCTTATTCTCCTTCTTCTTATCCTCCTACCTCTCCTTCTTCTTCTTCTCCTCTTCTTCTTCTTCCTTCCTTTCATTTTTCCTCTTTATTCTCAACTCATCCCCTTATTCGGGCTAAATTGGCTAAGAATGCCTTTTTGGAGCTAATTATGTCATTTCGAGGATAATTAGCTAAGTATAGGTCATGTTTTATTAAATAGACCATTTAGGAGCTAACTAAGCTAATTATGTCATTTTGATGGATAATTAGCCAATTTAGGCTTTGTTGGATGAGTCTAAGCTACGTAGAAGAAGAGAAAGAGAAGAAGAAGTAAAATAAGGAGGATGAGGAGGAGGAGGAGGAGAAGGAGAAGGAAGAGGAGAATAAGAAGAAAAGATGAAGGAGAAGGAGAAGGAGGAAGAAGAAGGCGAAGGAGGAGCTCCTTCTCCTTCTTCTTATGCTCCTTCTCCTTCTTCTTATCCTCCTCCCTGTCATTCTTCTTCTTCTCCTCCTCTTCTTCTTCCTTTCTTTAATTTTTCCTCTTTCTTCTCCTCTCATCCCCTTCTGCGTGCTAAATTGGCTAAGAATGCGTTTTTGGAGCTAATTATGTCATTTCGAGGATAATTAGCTAAGTATAGGTCATTTTTTGTTAAATAGGCCATTTAGGAGCTAACTATGCTAATTATGTCATTTAGATGGATAATTAGCCAATTTAGGCTTTGTTGGATGAGTCTAACCTATGTAGAAGAATAGAAAGAGAAGAAGAAGTAAAAGAAGGAGGAGGAGGAGGAGGAGAAGGAGAAGGAAGAGGAGAAGAAGAAGAAAAGAAGAAGGAGAAGGAGAAGGAGGAAGAAGGAGGAAGAAGAAGGAGAAGGAGGAGCTCCTTCTCCTTCTTCTCCTCCTTCTTCTCCTTCTTCTTATCCTCCTCCCTCTCCTTCTTCTTCTTCTCCTCTTCTTCTTCTTCCTTCCTTTCATCTTTCCTCTTTAGTATCCTCTCGTCCCCTTCTTCGGGCTAAATTGGCTAAGAATGCCTTTTTGGAGCTAACTATGTCATTTCGAGGATAATTAGCTAAGTATAGGTCATGTTTTATTAAATAGGTCATTTTCGAGCTAACTAAGCAAATTATGTCATTTAGATGGATAATTAGCCAATTTAGGCTTTGTTGGATGAGTCTAAGGTACGTAGAAGAATAGAAAGAGAAGTAGAAGTAAAAGAAGGAGGAGGAGGAGGAGGAGGAGGAGGAGAAGGAGAAGGAAGAGGAGAAGAAGAAGAAAAGAAGAAGGAGAAGGAGAAGGAGGAAGAAGGAGAAAAAGAAGGAGAAGGAGGAGCTCCTTCTCCTTCTTCTCCTCCTTCTTCTCCACCTTCTTCTCCTTCTTCTTATCCTCCTCCCTCTCCTTCTTCTTCTTCTCCTCTTCTTCTTCTTCCTTCCTTTCATTTTTCCTCTTTCTTCTCCTCTCGTCCCCTTCTTCGGGCTAAATTGGCTGAGAATACATTTTTGCAGCTAATTATGTCATTTCGAGGATAATTAGCTAAGTATAGGTCATGTTTTATTAAATAGGCCATTTTGGAGGTAACTAAGCTAATTATATCATTTAGATGGATAATTAGCCAATTTAGGCTTTGTTGGATGAGTCTATGCTACGTAGAAGAAGAGAAAGAGAAGAAGAAGTAAAAGAAGGAGGAGGAGGAAGAGGAGGAGGAGAAGGAGAAGGAAGAGGAGAAGAAGAAGAAAAGGAGAAGGAGAAGGAGAAGGAGGAAGAAGGAGGAAGAAGAACGAGAAGGAGGAGCTGCTTCTCCTTCTTCTCCTCGTTCTTCTCCTTATTCTTTTTCTCCTCTTCTTCTTCTTCCTTCCTTTCATTTTTCCTCTTTCTTCTCCTCTCGTCCCCTTCTTCGGGCTAAATTGGCTAAGAATGTATTTTTGGAGCTAATTATGTCATTTCGAGAATAATTAGCTAAGTATAGGTCATGTTTTATTAAATAGGTCATTTTGGAGCTAACTAAGCTAATTATGTCATTTAGATGGAGAATTTGCCAATTTAGGCTTTGTTGGATGAGTCTAAGCTACGTAGAAGAATAGAAAGAGAAGAAGAAGTAAAACAAGGAGGAGGAGGAGGAGGAGAAGGAGAAGGAAGAGGAGAAGAAGAAGAAAAGAAGAAGGAGAAGGAGAAGGTGGAAGAAGAAGGAAGAAGAAGGAGAAGGAGGAGCTCCTTCTCCTTCTTCTCCTCCTTCATCTCCTCCTTCTTCTCCTTCTTCTTATCCTCCTCCCTCTCCTTCTTCTTCTTCTCCTCTTCTTCTTCTTCCTTCCTTTCATTTTCCCTCTTTCTTTTCCTCTCGTCCCCTTCTTCGGGCTAAATTGGCTAAGAATGCATTTTTGGAGCTAATTATGTCATTTCGAGGATAATTAGCTAAGTATAGGTCATGTTTTACTAAATAGACCATTTTGGAGCTAACTACGCTAATTATGTTATTTAGATGGATAATTAGCCAATTTAGGCTTTGTTGGATGAGTCTAAGCTACGTAGAAGAAGAGAAAGAGAAGAAGAAGTAAAAGAAGGAGGAGGAGGAAGAGGAGGAGGAGAAGGAGAAGGAAGAGGAGGAGAAGAAGAAAAGAATAAGGAGAAGGAGAAGGAGGAGGAAGGAGGAGAAGAAGGAGAAGGAGCTCCTCCTTCTTCTTATCCTACTCCCTCTCCTTCTTCTTCTTCTCCTCTTCTTCTTCTTCCTTGCTTTCATTTTTCCTCTTTCTTCTCCTCTTGTCCCCTTCTTCGGGCTAAATTGGTTAAGAATGCATTTTTGGAGCTAATTATGTCATTTCGAGGATAATTAGCTAAGTATAGGTCATTTTTTATTAAATCTGTCATTTTGGAGCTAACTAAGCTAATTATGTCATTTAGATGGATAATTAACCAATTTAGGCTTTCTTGGATGAGTCCAAGCTACGTAGAAGAAGAGAAAGAGAAGAAGAAGTAAAATAAGGAGGAGGAGGCGGAGGAGGAGAAGGAGAAGGAAGAGGAGAAGAAGAAGAAAAGAAGAAGGAGAAGGAGAAGGAGGAAGAAGGAGGAAGAAGAAGGAGAAGGACGAGCTCCTTCTCCTTCTTCTCCTCCTTCTTCTCCTCCTTCTTCTCCTTCTTCTTATCCTCCTCCCTCTCCTTCTTCTTCTTCTCCTCTTCTTCTTCTTCCTTCCTTTCATTTTCCCTCTTTCTTTTCCTCTCGTCCCCTTCTTCGGGCTAAATTGGCTAAGAATGCATTTTTGGACCTAATTATGTCATTTCAAGGATACTTAGCTAAGTATAGGTCATGTTTTATTAAATAGACCATTTTGAAGCTAACTAAGCTAATTATGTCATTTGGATGGATAATTAGCCAATTTAGGCTTTGTTGGATAAGTCTAAGCTACGTAGAAGAAGAGAAAGAGAAGAAGAAGTAAAAGAAGGAGGAGGAGGAAGAGGAGGAGGAGAAGGAGAAGGAAGAGGAGAAGAAGAAGAAAAGAAGAAGGAGAAGGAGAAGGAGGAAGAAGGAGGAAGAAGAAGGAGAAGTAGGAGCTCCTTCTCCTTCTTCTCCTCCTTCTTCTCCTTCTTCTTATCCTCCTCCCTCTCCTTCTTCTTCTTCTCATCTTCTACTTCCTTCCTTTCATTTTTCCTCTTTCTTCTCCTCTCGTCCCCTTCTTCGGGCTAAATTGTCTAAGAATGCCTTTTTGGAGCTAATTATGTCATTTCGAGGATAATTAGCTAAGTATAGGTCATTCTTTATTAAATAGACCATTTAGGAGCTAACTAAGCTAATTATGTCATTTAGATGGATAATTAGCCAATTTAGGCTTTGTTGGATGAGTCTAAGCTACGTAGAAGAAGAGAAAGAGAAGAAGAAGTAAAAGAAGGAGGATTAGGAGGAGGAGGAGAAGGAGAAGGAAGAGGAGAATAAGAAGGAAAAGAAGAAGGAGAAGGAGAAGGAGGAAGAAGAAGGAGAAGAAGGAGAAGTAGGAGCTCCTTCTCCTTCTTCTCCTCCTTCTTCTCCTTCTTCTTATCCTCCTCCCTCTCCTTCTTCTTCTTCTCATCTTCTACTTCCTTCCTTTCATTTTTCCTCTTTCTTCTCCTCTCGTCCCCTTCTTCGGGCTAAATTGTCTAAGAATGCCTTTTTGGAGCTAATTATGTCATTTCGAGGATAATTAGCTAAGTATAGGTCATTCTTTATTAAATAGACCATTTAGGAGCTAACTAAGCTAATTATGTCATTTAGATGGATAATTAGCCAATTTAGGCTTTGTTGGATGAGTCTAAGCTACGTAGAAGAAGAGAAAGAGAAGAAGAAGTAAAAGAAGGAGGATTAGGAGGAGGAGGAGAAGGAGAAGGAAGAGGAGAATAAGAAGAAAAGAAGAAGGAGAAGGAGAAGGAGGAAGAAGGAGGAAGAAGAAGGAGAAGTAGGAGCTCCTTCTCCTTCTTCTCCTCCTTCTCCTTCTTCTTATCCTCCTACCTCTCCTTCTTCTTCTTCTCCTCTTCTTCTTCTTCCTTCCTTTCATTTTTCCTCTTTCTTCTCCTCTCCTACCCTTCTTCGGGCTAAATTGGCTAAGAATGCGTTTTTGGAGCTAATTATGTCATTTCGAGGATAATTAGCTAAGTATAGGTCATTTTTTGTTAAATAGACCATTTTGGAGCTAACTAAGCTAATTATGTCATTTAGATGGATAATTTTCCAATTTAGGCTTTGTTGGATGAGTCTAAGCTATCTAGAAGAATAGAAAGAGAAGAAGAAGTAAAAGAAGGAGGAGGAAGAGGAGGAGAAGTAGAAGGAAGAGGAGAAGAAGAAGAAAAGAAGAAGGAGAAGGAGAAGGAGGAAGAAGGTGGAAGAAGAAGGAGATGGAGGAGCTCCTTCTCCTTCTTCTCCTCCTTATTCTCCTTCTTCTTATCCTGCTCCCTCTCCTTCTTCTTCTTCTCCTCTTCTTCTTCTTCCTTCCTTTCATTTTTCCTCTTTATTCTCCTCTCGTCCCCTTCTATGGGCTAAATTGGCTAAGAATGCCTTTTTGTAGCTAATTATGTCATTTCGAGGATAATTAGCTAAGTATAGGTCATTTTTTTAAATAGTCCATTTAGGAGCTAACTAAGCTAATTATGTCATTTAGACGGATAATTAGCCAATTTAGGCTTTCTTGGATGAGTCTAAGCTACGTA
Source organism: Hordeum vulgare subsp. vulgare (assembly GCF_904849725.1). Lineage (NCBI taxonomy): Eukaryota > Viridiplantae > Streptophyta > Magnoliopsida > Poales > Poaceae > Hordeum > Hordeum vulgare. The sequence goes on from NC_058518.1 coordinate 202,573,500, forward strand.
GAAGAAGAGAAAGAGAAGAAGAAGTAAAATAAGGAGGAGGAGGCGGAGGAGGAGAAGGAGAAGGGAGAGAAGAAGAAGAAGAAAAGAAGAAGGAGAAGGAGAAGGAGGAAGAAGGAGGAAGAAGAAGGAGAAGGAGGAGCTCCTTCTACTGCTTCTCCTCCTTCTTCTCCTCCTTCTTCTCCTTCTTCTTATCCTCCTCCCTCTCCTTCTTCTCCTTCTCCTCTTCTTCTTCTTCCTTCCTTTCATTTTCCCTCTTTCTTTTCCTCTCGTCCCCTTCTTCGGGCTAAATTGGCTAAGAATGCATTTTTGGACCTAATTATGTCATTTCGAGGATACTTAGCTAAGTATAGGTCATGTTTTATTAAATAGACCATTTTGAAGCTAACTAAGCTAATTATGTCATTTAGATGGATAATTAGCCAATTTAGGCTTTGTTGGATAAGTCTAAGCTACGTAGAAGAAGAGAAAGAGAAGAAGAAGTAAAAGAAGGAGGAGGAGGAAGAGGAGGAGGAGAAGGACAAGGAAGAGGAGAATAAGAAGAAAAGAATAAGGAGAAGGAGAAGGAGGAAGAAGGAGGAAGAAGAAGGAGAAGGAGGAGCTCCTTCTCCTTCTTCTCCTCCTTCTTCTCCTTCTTCTTATCCTCCTCCCTCTCCTTCTTCTTCTTCTCATCTTCTACTTCCTTCCTTTCATTTTTCCTCTTTCTTCTCCTCTCGTCCCCTTCTTCGGGCTAAATTGTCTAAGAATGCCTTTTTGGAGCTAATTATGTCATTTCGAGGATAATTAGCTAAGTATAGGTCATTTTTTATTAAATAGACCATTTAGGAGCTAACTAAGCTAATTATGTCATTTAGATGGATATTAGCCAATTTAGGCTTTGTTGGATGAGTCTAAGCTACGTAGAAGAAGAGAAAGAGAAGAAGAAGTAAAAGAAGGAGGATTAGGAGGAGGAGGAGGAGAAGGAGAAGGAAGAGGAGAAGAAGAAGAAAAGAAGAAGGAGAAGGAGAAGGAGGAAGAAGGAGGAAGAAGAAGGAGAAGTAGGAGCTCCTTCTCATTCTTCTCCTCCTTATTCTCCTTATTCTTATCCTCCTCCCTCTCCTTCTTCTTCTTCTCCTCTTCTTCTTCTTCCTTCCTTTCATTTTTCCTCTTTATTCTCCTCTCGTCCCCTTCTTCGGGCTAAATTGGCTAAGAATGCCTTTTTGGAGCTAATTATGTCATTTCGAGGATAATTAGCTAAGTATAGGTCATTTTTTAAATAGGCCATTTAGGAGCTACCTAAGCTAATTATGTCATTTAGATGGATAATTGGCCAATTTATGCTTTGTTGGATGAGTCTAAGCTGCGTAGAAGAAGAGAAAGAGAAGAAGAAGTAAAAGAAGGAGGAGGAGGAGGAGGAGGAGAAGGAGAAGGGAGAGGAGAAGAAGAAGAAAAGAAGAAGGAGAAGGAGAAGGAGGAAGTTGGAGGAAGAAGAAGGTGAAGGAGGAGCTCCTTCTCCTTCTTCTCCTCCTTCTTCTTCTTCTTCTTATCCTCCTCCCGCTCCTTCTTCTTCTTCTCATTTTCTACTTCCTTCCTTTCATTTTTCCTCTTTCTTCTCCTCTCGTCCCCTTCTTCGGGCTAAATTGGCTAAGAATGCCTTTTTGGAGCTAATTATGTCATTTCGAGGATAATTAGCTAAGTATAGGTCATTTTTTATTAAATAGACCATTTAGGAGCTCACTAAGCTAATTATGTCATTTAGATGGATAATTAGCCACTTTAGGCTTTGTTGGATGAGTCTAAGCTACGTAGAAGAATAGAAAGAGAAGAAGAAGTAAAAGAAGGAGGAGGAGGAGGAGGAGAAGGAGAAGGAAGAGGTGAAGAAGAAGAAAAGAAGAAGGAGAAGGAGAAGGAGGATGAAGGAGGAAGAAGAAGGAGAAGGAGGAGCTCCTTCTCCTTCTTCTCCTCCTTCTTCTCCTTCTTCTTATCCTCCTCCCTCTCCTTCTTCTTCTTCTCCTCTTCTTCTTCTTCCTTCCTTTCATTTTTCCTCAAGTTGTTTCCTTTCTCGCTAAAGGATGATGCTAAGACTTGGTTCACTTCTCTTGCTCCTGGTTGTGTGCGTAGCCCCAAGGATATGGTCTACTACTTCTCTGCAAAATATTTCCCTGTCCATAAGAAGAAAGTTTCCTTGCAGGAAATATACAACTTTGCTCAAGCTGAAGAAGAGAGTCTCTCACAAGCTTGGGGGAGGCTCATCCAGCTACTGAATGCTTTGCCCGATCACCCTCTTGAGAAGACTGAAATACTTGATATCTTCTATAATGGACTTACCGATGCTTCCAAAGACCACCTAGATAGTTGTGTTGGTTGTGTTTTTAGGGAACGAACTATAGAACAAGCTGAGATTCTATTGAATAACATCTTGTGCAATGAGAATGCTTGGACCATTCCCGAACCACCTCCTAAGCCAACTCCAAAGAAAAGAGGTATTCTATTCCTCAGTCCTGAAGATATGCAAGAAGCCAAGAAATCTATGCGAGAGAAAGGCATTAAATCTGAAGATATCAAAAATCTGCCACCGATCGAAGACATCGATGGTCTCGATAACCCGATACAGGTAGTAGAAGTAAATTCTCTGCGTAGGTTTGATGAGAGTGATATTCCTTTTGATAAACCTGCTAGCTTATGCATGGATGAATTTGATAACTTTGTTGTCAAACAAGAGAGTTTCAATGATTATGTTAGCAAACAATTGGAACATAATGCTCGTATGCTTAGTCATTTAAGTAATTGTGTGGACAGAAATGTCAATGATCTTAAGCTTTTGAGTAAACATGCCTCTATGGTTACTACTCAGGTAGAACGAGTACTTAAAGATCAGAATGACTTACTCAACGAGTTGAATGACAATTCCGTTAGAGTCGTTACTAGAGGCAGTAGAATGACCCAGGAACCTTTGTATCCTGAGGGTCATCCAAAGAGAATTGAACAAGATTCTCAAGGAGTTAGCACTGATGCACCTAGTTATCCTAGAAAGAAGAAGAAAGATGATAGGAACCTGCACGCTAGCAACCCTGTTGCTGCTACACCTAAGAGTCCAAACGATGCCTCTGTTTCTGATGTTGAAACACACTCTGGTGATGAACATGAGCCTAATGATAATGTCAATAGATATGTTCATGAAAATGCTCAACCTAGCAATGATAAGGATGTGGAGATTGAACATGTTGATCTTGATAACCCACATCCTAAGAATAGAAGATATGATAAGAATGACTTCACTGCTAGGAAGCATGGTAAAGAAAGGGAACCATGGGTTCAGAAACCCATGCCCTTTCATCCCAAACCATCCAAGAAAAAGGATGATGAGGATTTTGAGCGATTCGTTGAAATGATCAGACCTGTCTTTCTGCAAATGCGTTTGACTGATATGCTCAAAATGTCTCCGTGTGATAAGTACATGAAAGATATTGTGACTAACAAGAGGAGGATACCTGAGGTTGAGATTTCCACCATGCTTGCTAATTATACCTTCAAGGGTGGAACTCCTAAGAAACTAGGTGATCCCGGTGTGCCCACTATACCTTGCTCCATTAAAGGTAACTACGTGAGAACTGTGTTATGCGACCTTGGAGCCGGTGTTAGTGTTATGCCTCTCTCTCTCTATCGTAGTCTTGAACTGGATAAGTTGACACCCACTGAAATCTCTCTGCAAATGGCCGACAAATCAACCGCTTTCCCTATCGGCATTTGCGAGGATGTGCCTGTTGTGGTCCTAATGTCACTATCTTAACAGACTTTGTTATGTTGGATATTCCTGAGGACGATGCCATGGCGGTCATCCTTGGGAGACCCTTTTTAAACGCTGCAGGGGAAGTTATAGATTGCAACAAAGGCAATGCCACTTTCCATGTCAACGGTAATGAGCATACGGTGCACTTTCTGAAGAAACAATATCGAGTACATTGCATCAATGCTATCAAAAACCTTCATCGATTCTTATTGGTAGATTTGACTGCCCTGTACCTCTTGTCAAGATGAAGGATGATTTGCTTGTTGGGGAGATACACATCCCCATTGAGGTGACCTAGTGACTATTCGAAAATTCTCCGTTCTCTTTTGCTATTCGGAAAGGTTTGTCAAAGAGGCTTGATCAACCTCACTGACGGATTTCTTTCGATGACCATGAGATGGATGAATCGAGGAGTCACAAGCCTCTGTTCCAGGCTTTCACTTTAGGCTGCTTAGAAGAAAAATGATAGATTTAGTTTAGTTTTCCCTGTGTTCTGTTTTAGCGTCCGGTAGAAAAGTACCCTGAAAATAAAATTTCTCCGAACGTCGTGAAAATCAAGTATGATTTTTTTCTGGAATTTTTGAAAAGTAGTGGGACGAAGAGCTTGTGTGGGGGCTGCACGAGTGGGCCACAAGCCCTTGGGGCGCGGGCAGCCCCCTGGCCGCGCCACCCAGGCTTGTGGGGCCCACAAGCACCCCCTCCACTCATTCTTGCTCTCATCTTGTTCTCCTACGTGTAGAAAAATTCGTTTTGCAGCTCAAACCCGTGTTCTTGCTCCTCTTGCTGGGATTTTCGATCGCGTTGCTCAAATCACCATTCTCCGAACTGTTTTGGGGGAATTACTCCTTGGTAAGTGACTCCTCCATTGGTCCAATTAGTTTCTGCTCTAGTGCCTTATACTCTGCATATTTTTGCTGCCTTGGTAACCATGTTCTTGAGCTTTGCATGCTAATTTTAGCTGGTCCCAAGTAGTTTTGAAGCGTAATATGGCCTCTAGGCACTTGTGGGAATAGTTGCTACTTGTTTAATTGAGCCTTGTTCACTTTTCCTTTGGGTCACTGAAAAATTCAGAAAAGGAAGATGTTCAGGAGAAACTTCCATGGTGGTTCCTTGCTATCCCACAGACAACAGCGCCAGAAATTGACCTTTTGACAGAGCCTGGGCGTGCGTTGGTTTTTCCCTTAAAGAGGAAAGGGTGATGCAACACAGGAGCAGTAAGTATTTCCCTCAGTTTGAGAACCAAGGTATCGATCCAGAAGGAGGGTCTCGTCAAGTCCAGAGTACCTGCGCAAACACAAACAAGCTTGCACCCACCGCTTCAAAGGGGTTGTCAATCCCTTCAAGATTGTTTGCAAAGTGAGATCTGAAGGAGGAAAGTGCAACAAAGTAAAAAGTGTAAGGCTGAAAATATGGTGTGGATTAGACCCTTGGGGCCATAGTGTTCACTAGAGGCTTCTCTCAAAATAGCAAGTATCACGATGGGTGAACAAATTACTGTCGAGCAATTGATAGAACCGTGCAAAGTCATGACGATATTTAAGGCAATGATCATACATATAGGCATCCCGTCCGAGATAAGTAGACCGATACTTTCTGCATCTACTGCTATTACTCTACACATCGACCGCTATCCAGCATGCATCTAGTGTATTGAGTTCATGACGAACAAAGTAACTCTTTAAGCAAGATGACATGATGTACATGGATAATCTCAAACCAATGATGAAAACCCCATCTTCTTACCCATGATGGCAACAACGCGATACGTGCCTCGCTACCCCTTCTATCACTGGGTGAGGTTACCGCACGGTATGTACCCAAAAGCAAGCACTTCTCCCATTGCAAGAATCATAGATCTAGTTGGCCAAACAAAACCCACAACTAGAAGAGAACTACAAAGATATGAAATCATGCATAAGAGAGATCAGAAGAAACTCAAATAAGATTCATAGATAATCTGATCATAAATCCACAATTCATCGGATCTCGACAAACACACTGCAAAAGAAGATTACATCGGATAGATCGACATGAAGATCATGGAGAACTTTGTATTGAAGATCCAAGAGAGAGTAGAAGCCATCTAGTTACTAGATATGGACCCGTAGGTCTATGGTGAACTACTCACGCATCATCGGAGAAGTCATGGTGTTGATAGAGAAGCCCTCCGTGTCCGAATCCCCCCTCTGGTATGGCACCAGGACATGCCCCATATGGGATCTTGCGGAGATAGAAGCTTGCGCCGGCGGAAAAGTGATTACGATGATCTCCTGATTTTTTCTAGAATTTATGGGAATATATAGGCGAAAGACCTAGGGAAAAGGGCGTTCAGGGGGCCCACAAGCCTGGATGGCGCGACCCCCTGGCCGTGGGGTGGAGGCTTGTGGGGCCCCTGGGCTCCCCTACCTTGGCTCCCAAGCTCCCCGATCTTCTTCCGTTCCAAAAAAATCTCTTCGGGGATTTTCTTCCGTTTGGACTCCGTTTCAAAATCTCCTCCGAAAGGGGTAAAAAACATGGAAAAAACAGGAACTGGCACTTGGCACTCAGTTAATAAGTTAGTCCCAAAAAATATATAAAAGGCATGCAAAACATCCAAAGTTTGACAAGATAATAGCATGAAACCATAAAAAATTATAGATACGTTGGAGACGTATCAATCATCCCCAAGCATAACTCCTACTCGTCCTCGAGTAGGGAAGTGATAAAGAATGAATTTTTGATGTGGAATGCTACCTAGTATAGTTGTCCTTTGCAACTTCTTTCACGGGACATGAATGTTCAGATCCGTAAGATTCAAAACAATAGTTTGCTATTGACATGAAAACAGTAATACTTCAAGCAAACTAGCAAAGTAATCATGAACTTTCAAATAACAAGGCCAAAGAAAGTGTTGGGGAACGTCGCATGGGAAACAAAAAATTTCCTAGGCGCACGATGACCTATCATGGTGATGTCCATCTACGAGAGGGGATGTGTGATCTACGGACCCTTGTAGACCGTACAGCAGAAGCGTTAGTGAATGCGGTTGATGTACTGGAACGTCCTCACGTCCCTCGATCCGCCCCGCGAGCCGTCCCGCGATCAGTCCCACGATCTATTGTCGAACGGACGGCACCTCCGCGTTCAACACACGTACAGCTCGACGATGATCTCGGCCTTCTTGATCCAGCAAGAGAGACGGAGAGGTAGATGAGTTCTCCGGCAGCGTGACGGCGCTCCGGAGGTTGGTGGTGATCTTATCTCAGCAGGACTCCGCCCGAGCTCCGCAGAAACGCGATCTAGAGGTAAAACCGTGGAGATATGTGGTCGGGCTGCCGTGGCAAAAGTTGTCTCAAATCAGCCCTAAAACCCCACTATATATAGGAGGAGGAGGGGGGAGACTTGCCTTAGGGTCCAAGGACTCCCAAGGGGGTCGGCCGAGCCAAGGGGGAAGGTCTCCCCCTCCCAAACCGAATTCTACTTGGTTTGGAAGGTGGAGTCCTTCTTCCCTTTCCCACCTCCTTCCTTTTTTTCCTTTTCTCTTTGATTTTTCTTCCAATGCGCATAGGGCTCTTTTGGGCTGTCCCACCAGCCCACTAAGGGCTGGTGCGCCACCCCCAAGGCATATGGGCTTCCCCGGGGTGGGTTGCCCCCCCGGTGAACTCCCGGAACCCATTCGTCATTCCTGGTACATTCCCGGTAACTCCGAAAACCTTCCGGTAATCAAATGAGGTCATCCTATATATCAATCTTCGTTTCCGGACCATTCCGGAAACCCTCGTTACGTTCGTGATGTCATCCGGGACTCCGAACAACATTCGGTAACCAACCATATAACTCAAATACGCATAAAACAATGTCGGACCTCAAGTGTGCAAACCCTGCGGGTTCGAGAACTATGTAGACATGACCCGAGAGACTCCTCGGTCAATATCCAATAGCGGGACCTGGATGCCCATATTGGATCCTACATATTCTACGAAGATCTTTATCGTTTGAACCTTAGTGCCAAGGATTCATATAATCCCGTATGTCATTCCCTTTGTCCTTCGGTATGTTACTTGCCCGAGATTCGATCGTCAGTATCCGTATACCTATTTCAATCTCATTTACTGGTAAGTCTCTTTACTCGTTCCGTAATACAAGAGCCTGCAACTTACACTAAGTCACATTGCTTGCAAGGCTTGTGTGTGATGTTGTATTACCGAGTGGGCCCCGAGATACCTCTCCGTCACACGGAGTGACAAAACCCAGTCTCGATCCATACTAACTCAACGAACACCTTCGGAGATACCTGTAGAGCATCTTTATAGTCACCCAGTTACGTTGCGACGTTTGATACACACAAAGCATTCCTCCGGTGTCCGTGAGTTATATGATCTCATGGTCATAGGAACAAATACTTGACACGCAGAAAACAGTAGCAACAAAATGACACGATCAACATGCTACGTCTATTAGTTTGATTCTAGTCCATCACATGATTCTCCTAATGATGTGATCCCGTTATCAAGTGACAACACTTGCCTATGGTCAGGAAACCTTGACCATCTTTGATACACGCTAGTCAACTAGAGGCTTACTAGGGACAGTGTTCTGTCTATGTATCCACACATGCACTGTGTTTCCAATCAATACAATTATAGCATGGATAATAAACGATTATCATGAACAAAGAAATATAATAATAACTAATTTATTATTGCCTCTAGGGCATATTTCCAACAGTCTCCCACTTGCACTAGAGTCAATAATCTAGTTCACATCACCATGTGATTCCAACTAATCCAACACCCATATAGTTATGGGGTCTGATCACGTCTTGCTCGTGAGAGAGGTTTTAGTCAATAGTTCTGAAATTTTCAGATCCGTGCATTCTTTACAAATCTTTACGTCATCTTATAGATGCTGCTACTACGTGCTATTCGGAAATGCTCCAAATATCTACTCTACTATACGAATCCGTTTCACTACTCATAGTTATTCGGATTAGTGTCAAAGCTTGCATCGACGTAACCCTTTACGACGAACTCTTTAACCACCTCCATAATCGAGAAAAATTCCTTAGTCCATTAGTTACTAAGGATAAATTTTGACCGCTGCTAGTGATTCAATCATGGATCACTCTCTATACCTCTCAACAGACTTTGAGTCAAGGCACACATCAGGTGCGGTACACAACATAACATATTTTAGATTCTACGGCTAAGGCATAGAAGACGACCTTCGTCTATTCTCTTTATTCTGTCGTGGTCGGGTTTTGAGTCTTACTCAACTTTACACCTTACAACGCAACCAAGAACTCCTTCTTTGCTGATCTATTTTGAACTCCTTCAAAAACTTGTCAAGGCATGCATCTTATTGAAACTTTCATTAAGCGCTTTTGATCTATCTCCATAGATCTTTGATGCTCAACGTTCAAGTAGCGCAATCCAGGTATTCCTTTGAAAACTCCTTTCAAAGAACCTTATATGCTTTACAGAAATTCTACATTACTTCTGATCAACAATATGTCTACCACATACACTTATCAGAAATTCTATAGTGCTCCCACTCACTTCTTTGGAAATACAAGTTTCTCATAAACCTTGTACAAACCCAAAATATTTGATCATCTCATTAAAGTGTATATTCCAACTCCGAGATGCTTGCACGAGTCCATTAAAGGATCACTGGAGTTTGCATACTTGCTAGTATCTTTAGGATCGACAAAACCTCCTGGTTATATCACATACAATGTTTGCTCAAGGAAACCGTCGAGGAAACAATGTTTTGACTACTACGTGCAATCTTTCATAAATAATGCAGCAACTACGTGCAATCTTTCATAAATAATGCAGCAACTACTAACATAATTCTAACAGACCTTTAGCATCGCTACGAGTGAGAAAGACTCATCATAGTCAACAGTTTGATCTTGTCGAAAACATCTTTGCGACAAGTCGAGCTTTTCTTAATAATGACTTATCACCATCATCGTCTGTCTTCTTCTAAAGATCCATTTTACTCAATAGTCCTATAACCATCAAGTAATTCTTCCAAAGTCTACACTTTGTTTTCATACATGGATCCTCTCTCGGATTTCATGGCCTCCAGCAATTTGTCGGAATCCGGTCCCACCATTGCTTTCTCCATAACTCGTAGGTTCACTGTTGCTCAACAACGTGACCTCCAAGACAGGGTTACCGTACCACTCTGCAGTAGTACGTGACCTTGTCAACCTACGAGGCTTGTAGTAACTTGATCCGATGCTTGATGATCACCATCATCAGCTTCCACTTCAATTGGTGTAGGCGCCACAGGAACAACTTCCTGCGCACTGCTACACACTGGTTGAAGTGATGGTTCAATAACCTTATCAGGTTCTACCACCCTCCCACTCAATTCTTTCGAGAGAAACCTTTCCTCGAGAAAGGATCCGTTTCTAGAAACAAACACTTTGCTTTCGGATCTGAGATAGGAGGTGTACCCAACTGTTTTGGATATTCTATGAAGATGCATTTATCCGCTTTGGGTTCGAGCTTATCAGACTGAAACTTTTTCACATAAGTGTCGTAGCCCCAAACTTTCAAGAAACGACAGTTTAGATTTCTCTAAACCTCAGTCTATACTGTGTCATCTCAATGGAAATACGTGGTGCCCTATTTAAATTGAATGCGGTTGTCTCTAATGCTTAACCCATAAACGCTAGTGGTATTTTGATAAGAGACATCATAGCATGCACCATACCAAATAGTGTGTGGCTATGACGTTCAGACACATCATCACACTATGATGTTCCAGGTGGCATGTACGGCGAAACAATCTCCACATTGTCTTAACTACGTACCAAAACTCGTAACTCAGATATTCATTTCTATGATCATATCGTAGACCGTTTATCCTCTTGTTACGATGAACTTCACTCCGAAACAGAATTGAACTTTTTCAATATTTCAGACTTGTGATTCATTAAGTAAATACTCTTGCATCTACACAAATCGTCATTGAAGTAAGAACATAATGATATCCACTGCGTGCCTCAGCATCCATTGGACTACATACATCAAAATGTATCACTTCCAACAAGTTACTATCTTAATTCATCTCAATGAAAATAAGGCCTTGCTCATGTGGTATGATTTGCATGTCACTAGTGATTCAAAATCAAGTGAGTATAAAGATCCATCAGCATGGAGCCTCTTCATGCAATTTATACTAACATGACTCAAGCGGTAGTGCCATAAGTAAGTGGTACTATCATCATTACCTCGTATCTTTTGGCACCAATATTATGAACATGTGTAACACTACGATCGAGATTCAATAAACCATTGAAGGTGATTATTCAAGCAAACAGAGTAACCATTATTCTCTTTAAATGAATAATCGTATTGCATTAAACACGATCCAATCATGTTCATGCTTGACGCAAGCACCAAATAACAAGTATTTCGGTTTAACACCAATCCCGATGGTGGAGGGAGCGTGCGACGTTTTGATCATATCAATCTTGGAAACACTTCCAACACGTATCGTCACCTCGCCTTTAGCTAGTCTCCGATTACGCCGTAGCTATCATTTCGTGTTACTAATCACTTAGCAACCGAACCGGTATCCAATACCCCAATGCTACTAGGAGTACTAGTAAAGTACACATCAACATCATGTATATCAAATGTACTTCTTTCGACTTTTGCCAGCCTTCTTATCTACCAAGTATCTAGAGTTGCTCCGTCTCAGTGACTGTTCCCCTCATTACAGAAGCACTCAGTCTCAGGTTTGGGTTTAATCTTGGGTCTCTTCATTAACGTAGCAACTGTTTTGCCGTTTCACGAAGTATCCCTTCTAGCCCTTGCCTTTCTTGAAACTTAGTGGTTCTACAAACCATCAACTATTGACGCTCCTTCTTGATTTCTTCTTTCGCAGTGTCAAACATCGCGAATCGCTCAAGGATCATTGTATCTATCCTTGATATGTTCTAGTTCATCACGAAGCTCTCACAGCTTGGTGGCAGTGACTTTGGAGAACTATCACTGTCTCATCTGGAAGATTAACTCCCACTTGATTCAAGCGATTGTCGTACTCAGACAATCTGAGCACACGCTCAACGATTGAGCTTTTCTCCTTACTTTGTGGATAAAGAATCTTTTTGGAGCTCTCGTACCTCTTAACAAGGGCACAAGCATGAAATCACAATTTCATCTCTTTAGAACATCACTTATGTTCCCAGACGTTTCAAACGTCTTCGGCGCCTTGCTTCTAAGCCATTAAGTATTTTGCACTGAACTATGGTGTAGTCATCATAAACGTGTATGTTGGATATTCACAACATCTACAGACGATGCTCGAGGTGCAGCACGCCGAGTGGTGCATTAAGGACATAAGCCTTCTGCGCAGCAACGAGGACAATCCTCGGTTTTACAGACTCAGTCTGCAAAGTTTGCTACTATCAACTTTCAACTAAATTTTCTCTAGGAACATATAAAAAAAGTAGAGCTATAGCGCAAGCTACATCGTAATTCGCAAAGACCATTAGACTATGTTCATGACAATTAGTTCAATTAATCATATTACTTAAGAACTCCCACTCAAAAAGTACATCTCTCTAGTCATTTGAGTGGTACATGATCCAAATCCACTATCTCAAGTCCGATCATCACGTGAGTCGAGAATAGTTTCAGTGGTAAGCATCTCTATGCTAATCATATCAACTATACGATTCATGCTCCACCTTTCGGTCTCATGTGTTCCGACGCCATGTCTGCACATGCTAGGCTCGTCAAGCTTAACCCGAGTGTTCCGGGTGTGCAACTGTTTTGCACCCATTGTATGTGAACGTTGAGTCTATCACACCCGATCATCACGTGGTGTCTCGAAATGAAGAACTGTCGCAACGGTGCACAGTCGGGGAGAACACAATTTCGTCTTGAAATTTTAGTGAGAGATCACCTCATAATGCTACCGTCGTTCTAAGCAAAATAAGGTGCATAAAAGGATTAACATCACATGCAATTCATAAGTGACATGATATGGCCATCATCATGTGCTTCTTGATCACCATCACCAAAGCGCCGGCACGATCTTCTTGTCACCGGCGTCACACCATGATCTCCATCATCATGATCTCCATCAACGTGTCACCATCGGGGTTGTCGTGCTACTCATGCTATTACTACTAATGCTACATCCTAGCAAAATAGTAAACGCATCTGCAAGCACAAACGTTAGTTTAAAGACAACCCTATGGCTCCTGCCGGTTGCCGTACCATCGACGTGCAAGTCGATATTAACTATTACAACATGATCATCTAATACATCCAATATATCACATCACATCGTTGGCCATATCACATCACAAGCATACCCTGCAAAAACAAGTTAGACGTCCTCTAATTTTGTTGTTGCATGTTTTACGTGGTGACCATGGGTATCTAGTAGGATCGCATCTTACTTACGCAAACACCACAACGGAGATATATGAGTTGATATTTAACCTCATCCAAGGACCTCCTCGGTCAATTCTGATTCAACTAATGTTGGAGAAACAGACACCCGCCAGTCATCTTTGAGCAACGGAGTTACTCGTATCGATGAAACCAGTCTCTCGTAAGCGTATGAGTAATGTCAGTCCGAGCCGCTTCGATCCAACAATACCGCGGAATCAAGAAAAAACTAAGGAGGGCAGCAAAACGCAAATCACCGCCCAGAAAAAACTTTTGTGTTCTACTCGAGAAGACATCTACGCATGAACCTAGCTCATGATGCCACTGTTGGGGAACGTCGCATGGGAAACAAAAATTTTCCTACGCGCACGAAGACCTATCATGGTGATGTCCATCTACGAGAGAGGATGTGTGATCTACGTACCCTTGTAGACCATACAACAGAAGCGTTAGTGAACGCGGTTGATGTAGTGGAACGTCCTCACGTTCCTCGATCCGCCCCGCGAACCGTCCCGCGATCAGTCCCACGATCTAGTGCCGAACGGACGGCACCTCCGCGTTCCGCACACGTACAGCTCGACGATGATCTCGGCCTTCTTGATCCAGCAAGAGAGACGGAGAGGTAGATGAGTTCTCCGGCAGCGTGACGGCGCTCCGGAGGTTGGTGGTGATCTTATCTCAGCAGGGCTCCGCCCGAGCTCCGCAGAAACGCGATCTAGAGGTAACACCGTGGAGATATGTGGTCGGGCTGACGTGGCAAAAGTTGTCTCAAATCAGCCCTAAAACCCCACTATATATAGGAGGAGGAGGGGGGAGACTTTCCTTGGGGTCCAAGGACTCCCAAGGGGGTCGGCCGAGCCAAGGGGGAAGGTCTCCCCCTCCCAAACCGAATTCTACTTGGTTTGGAAGGTGGAGTCCTTTTTCCCTTTCCCACCTCCTTCCTTTTTTTCCTTTTCTCTTTGATTTTTCTTCCAATGCGCATAGGGCTCTTTTGGGCTGTTCCACCAGAGTCCCATCTTTTGGGATGTCATCCGGGACTCCGAACAACATTCGGTAACCAACCATATAACTCAAATACGCATAAAACAACGTCGAACCTGAAGTGTGCAGACCCTGCGGGTTCGAGAACTATGTAGACATGACCCGAGAGACTCCTCGGTCAATATACAATAGCGGGACCTGGATGCCCATATTGGATCCTACATATTCTACGAAGATCTTTATCGTTTGAACCTCAGTGCCAAGGATTCATATAATCCCGTATGTCATTCCCTTTGTCCTTCGGTATGTTACTTGCCCGAGATTCGATCGTTAGTATCCGTATACCTATTTCAATCTCGTTTACCGGTAATTCTCTTTACTCGTTCCGTAATACAAGATCCCGCAACTTACACTAAGTCACATTGCTTACAAGGCTTGTGTGTGATGTTGTATTACCGAGTGGGCCCCGAGATACCTCTCCGTCACACGGAGTGACAAAACCCAGTCTCGATCCATACTAACTCAACGAACACCTTCGGAGATACCTGTAGAGCATCTTTATAGTCACCCAGTTACGTTGCGACGTTTGATACACAGAAAGTATTCCTCCGGTGTCCGTGAGTTATATGATCTCATGGTCATAGGAACAAATACTTGACACGCAGAAAACAGTAGCAACAAAATGACACGATCAACATGCTACGTCTATTAGTTTGGGTCTAGTCCATCACATGATTCTCCTAATGATGTGATCCCGTTATCAAGTGACAACACTTGCCTATGGTCAGGAAACATTGACCATCTTTGATCAACGAGCTAGTCAACTAGAGGCTTACTAGGGACAGTGTTTTGTCTATGTATCCACACATGCACTGTGTTTCCAATCAATACAATTATAGCATGGATAATAAACGATTATCATGAACAAAGAAATATAATAATAACTAATTTATTATTGCCTCTAGGGCATATTTCCAACGGAAAGTCATCCCTACAAAATCATATAGTCTGGCTATGCTCCATCATCCTCCCATAACTAATGTAAATCATGCACAACCCCGGAATTGGCCAAGTAATTCTTTTCGCACTCTCACTTTCTCAAAAATTTTATAACTATCATGCAATACATGAGCGTGAGCCATGGATATAGCACTATAGGTGGAATAGAGTGTGGTGGCGGTTGTGAGACAAAAATGAGGAGATGGTCACACTGACTCGGCGTACCAATAGGCTATGGAGATGCCCATTAATAGATATTAATGTGGATGAGTAGGGATTGCCATACAAGAGATGCACTAGAGCTATAAGTATGTGAATGCTCAAAAGGAAAACTAGTGGGTGTGCATCCAACTTGCTTGCTCACGAGGACCTAGAGCAATTTTGAGGAAGCCCATCATTGGAATATACAAGCCAAGTTATATAATGAAGATTCCCACTAGCATATGGTAGTGACAAAGCAAGAAGATCTCAATGATGAAGAACATGGTGCTATCATGAAGCACAAGTGTGGAAAAAGATAGTAGCATTGTCCCTTCTCTCTTTTTCTCTCTTGTTTCAATTGGGCTCTTATGACTCTTTTTTTCTTTTCTTTTCTCTTTTTTTTGTTTTTGGGCTCTTTGGCCTCTTTTTTTTATTTTTTTATTTCCTCACATGGGACAATGCTCTAATAATGATGATCATCACACTTTTATTTACTCACAGCTCAAAGATCACAATGATGATGACTCCATCGGAAATGCCTCCGGCAGTGTACCGGGATGTGCAACGATCTAGCATGGTGTATGACGTTGAAACATCTCGCTAGCTATCTTACGATCATGCAATGGCAATATGAGAGTGACGGCACAAGTCATGAGACGGAACGGTGGGAGTTGCATGGCAATATATCTCGGAATGGCTATGAAAAAGCCATAGTAGGTAGGTATAGTGGCTGTTTTGAGGAAGGAATTTGGTGGGCTGTGCACCGGCGAGAATTACGCGGCACTAGAGAGGCTAGCAATGGTGGAAGGTGAAAGTGCATCTATACCATGGACTCACATTAGTCATGAAGAACTCACATACTTATTGCGAAAGTTTTTATTAGTAATCGAAACAAAGTACTAAACGCATACTCCGAGGGGAAGGGTTGGTAGGTGTAAACCATCGGGCGATCCCAACCTCAACACAAAGGATGAGAATCAATAGATCAATTATGCTCCGACTTCCTAACATAGCGGTTCACCCTACGTGCATGCTACGAGAATCACTAACTCCAACACAATTATTTCTAGATTCACAACACCCTACTAACATAACTCTCAATATTACCGAATCCACGTCTCAAAACTAATGGAGAGGAATCGAAACTTCTCTTTCTACTCAATGCACATGAAGATGGAGGTTTTTGCATCCTCTTTGGGTACCTAGCACATTTGGGAGTACTTTCATAGCATAAGCCAACTACCAAATCACGCACCACCATGCTCTAAAGATATAAGTGAAGCACAAGAGCAAAAGTATCTAGCTCAAAAGATATAAGTGAAGCACTATGAGCAAAAGTATCTAGCTCAAAAGATATAAGTGAAGCACTATGGGCATTCTAGCAAAATCACGATGAGTGCATGTCTCTCTCTCTCAAAAAGGTGTGCAACAAGGATCATTGTGACACAACAAAAAGAAAAGACTCCTAAGATACAAGACTGTAACATCCCGATTCTCAGAATGTTTGAGAAAAGTTCTTCGAAAATCAGCGCGAGAAAATTTCGTTTGTTTTATATTTTAATAAAAGCGGGAATTAAATTTTATAGTTTGGCGATTGGAACTTGATTAAATACCAACTTAAATTTAAACTAATGGTTTGTTCTCCACTTTTAGTTGGGTTTTGTTTTTAGCATTTTTATTTATGCGGATTTAAATTTTGTTTGGTTTTCTGAAGTTTATTTGTTGTTGTTCGAGCTCTTGTCCATTTTTGGTTTGTCCTAAAAGGAAAGTTATTTATTTTCCATATATGAAACTCCTCACATAATTCCAAGTCCCATTCTATCTCTCTTTTCGGTGTGTACCTAAATTTCTTTTGTCCACCGAATTGTTCAATTCCAACATTCGCTTTTGTTTTTATTTTATTTTTACTCTATCTCTTTTATAGGTGTAGCCTACCTTATTCTATTTTTCCTTCCTGCATCGAATGGGGCCAACTCCATTTTCCTCTATTTCATTTCCACGTGGGCCTTGGCCATTCCATCACGTGCTATTTCCACCTTCTTCTTCCTTAGATACATACATGAGAAACATACAAATACAAGTACAAACTACACAGAGAAACTTGTGCGTGTCCTTTAATTCCTTGTCTCTCCCCATTCCCTTATTACTCCTAATTTGGTCAGTCTCTCATCGCTAACCCAAGCGCTTCCTCTACCTACTCCACCCACAGAAAATGTTCAGCCAAGAAACGTACAACCATGACTCTCCTCCTCCTCTGATCCTATTAACTCTCGACCGTTTCAAAATCCTTCAGTATGTAAGCGTGCGCTCCAACCTCCTCTTCCATCGCGTAGGAACTCTCAAAGTTTCCTTTCTCCTCTCTCGGTTTCTTCTCTCTGAAAGTGTTCCTGCACCATGGACGCCCTTGGTCCATCTCATGGATGCACACCATCTCCCTCTGTATCCTTGCGCGAGAAGCTTCTTCTCCTTGCTGCAGCTCCATTCAGAGAAGAAAGAACGTGATCCGTCAACCACCCACGAAGAATTCCGCATGTCCGTATACACTTTTCGTCAAGTTCATCGCTTTGTATCTTCTTGCTCGGTGAGTCTCTATCGAATTCCTCTTGCACACCGTCTCAACATCACGAGTCTTATCTCCTAACATCATAGTTCCTCCTAGTTTGGCCGTTGGGCGCATCGATGCTATCCGTCGCATGAACCAAATATTATAGA
Source organism: Hordeum vulgare subsp. vulgare (assembly GCF_904849725.1). Classification (NCBI taxonomy): domain Eukaryota; kingdom Viridiplantae; phylum Streptophyta; class Magnoliopsida; order Poales; family Poaceae; genus Hordeum; species Hordeum vulgare. The sequence continues at coordinate 202,591,563 of NC_058518.1, forward strand.
CTTTTTCCATTTTTTTTCTTTTGTTCATTGCTTGGTCTAGCTATCAATAGATGAGACATTTTAAGTGGTCAGAGGACCCCGTTTGTGGTTTTAGATTGTGCATATATATCATATTACCTGTTTGTTTAGTTCACATAAAAATTTCACTAAGTGCAAGTTTCTTGCACTATTTATTTTTCACTTGTGTGATGTTATATGAGTTACATAAAATTAACTGGATTACATGTTTGGTAATAGTATGGTAAAATATATATCCGTGTAGTCGTTTGGTTAAGATTTACAGAGTTTATTCATCGGTTAATTTTGCGAGAATATGTTATTGTTCCTATGTTCGTTTTATGCATAGAGTGCATTTTATGTGTCTCATAATTTCGATGCGGCAAATGACTTGTTAGATTTATTTTACCGGTTATAATTTTTGAAAATTGTTGAACATATTATTTCATGTGTTTTCTTTATGCGGTAAGTAGTCGTAGGATATATGCACGTACAGATGTTGTGAATTATTATCATGTTTGTAAGGATTTTATTTATTTTAGTCCTTTCTTGTGCATGTGCACACAACATTGATAATGTTCACCATGCTTATACTTGCATAGAATTTTCATTATTTCCTTTGTTTAATCACTAGAATAATTTATCTTTTGATTTAATTTATTTTTGTTTAACTTGGCAAATATATTAGATTGTTCCATATATTCCTTCTCAATCATGTTTCTTATGTGATTGTTTATGTGTGAAGTCATGTCATGTTGTAGGTTAGCACTTATCTAATCATATGTGTTATTTATTTAATTTCCGTTTACTAGTTATCATGAGCATGTTATGTTACATTAGATTTTGGAGTAAGTTGATATTGTTTTAGAGTTGCTATAAGCTAAACGAAGCCAAGGTTAATCATTGGTTGTTGCATATAGTTAATTGCCATTTAATCTTTACAAATATTTAAAGTTATCTAAATATTTATCTTGGTCGGCTAACATTTAGTCATGCTTGTCTAGTATAGGTTAGATGTATTATTTCATGTGTTTTGTATATGTTAATTATGATAGATATCAAATGAAATGCTTTGTTATTGGAGATGACTACATTATAGTTTATTGCATAGATATTATCACCTAGTTGATCATCTAGTTTTATAGATGTTGCTATCCATTATTCATGGTTGGTTGTTTCATGTAACGTTTCAGATTTGTATTGTTACATATGATTTAGGTTGTAGCATGTAACCTACTTTATTACTTCTTGTTAATTATCTTAGCTGTCTTGTTTACCTAGGATGGTAGCTTACATGTCATGTGTGTACCAACCCGTGTGTTGTACCAATCCGGTTCTACTTTATTATTTTAGTTGACTTACATGTCATGTGTGTACCAACACGTGTGTTGTATGATGCCTTGGTTGTGCTTCTAGGTATTGCAAGTGAGGTTGTACTATTTTAAAACACATGCCATCATGTTATTCGTGTTGTATAATACACGTTGATTAGTTGATTATATGATCTAGCTGTTTACTTGCCTACATGCTCATTACTATGTATGAACGTGCTTATCTGTATTAACTAACATGATAGGGTTGTGCTTATTCCATGATTTCGTGTTCTTACATGTCCTGACTAGAATGTGAGATTGCATGCCAGTGCCATGCTTGATCTTCATGATAGTTGATATTAACTAAGTTATCTCATAGTTACGAGTTGTATTCTATTGGTAGCCTAGTGTGGTATCTCATGTGATGATCCACCATGATTAGTCAGTATACTTACTTATCTATCTATTGCATTATTGTATGCTTAAGCCTATACATCTTGTCACGATAGTGGTCTTTCATGTCTTATTATGCTCCATGTGTTATAGTAGCGTACTTAGTCCGTGTGCTTCTTATAGGTGCTTGCCCTTGTCACATGTTAGTGTTTTATACTTGATGCAATAGTTCATCCCATGCTTAGGATGAGTCATATGTCATGTTAATAGAATTGTGCTTTGATCATACAGTTAGTGTGCACATCATGCTTTATTATTTTTCTTCATGTGGTGATAATATAATTGCTAGTGGTCGTTTGTATTGGTTTATCTTTTGTTCTAGAAAACATTGTTTGTTATGGTTAATGTTTTACTTTGCTTGTGGTTACCATTGTAAATATTTAGATTATATCTAAATATCTATTTGTGGTTAACCTTTACATCTACTATGTTATGTTGAGATTGTGTAGTAAAAATACGTATGTTGATTCCATTCCATGTGTGCTAAACTTCATCGGCTTCATCATGTAGTAGTCCTATATAATTAACTGAGTTGTGTAGTGGACAGTACTAATCATCAGTATCGTAGTTCCCATTAGAATGCTAGTCTTGATCAGCAAGCGTTCCTTAGTCATCGTCAACCTAAACCATGTCACCTCATTGAATCATCTCTCTTACATCCCTATCGTGCTATCCCATTTCAGAATCTTCATCTTGATACATATCTTGCTATCCATCCACTCTCAGTTTGATTTGGATTTCTTTGAATTTACTATTGCTTTGGTATTTATTCATTTTCCATTTCTATCATTACGACGAGTAGGGAGTGACGATGTTGGACATGGACAGAAACATGTTACTGAAGAACGACTCAACAACGAAGGCATGCCTCCTTCTTTGATCATACTTTTCCTATGTTTTATAAATTGCATTGAGTTTTATGGTTATACGATGCATGTTTGTAATCTTGTATCTAGCGTGTCGATTGACACACTACCTTGATTCGCTTGTCGCCTATCCATTTGACACCTGAGTAGAAGTATATAGTAATCCGATAGAGTAGAAATACTTAGCCATGCTTATTACCCTATAGGTTCTTGTTGAATAAACTTTGAGTCATTGACACTTGACACTTATAGCTGAGCTGGCGAGTTGGCCTTGGTGATCTTCTCTATCCTCTTCTACTCTGGATGAAACTTACCATCTGAATACTGGCGCGGGCGAAAGCTGAATCAAGGATTGAAGGAGCGATTGGCTGCCCAAGGTGAAGGGAGCAATCAGCCGTCCGTGCCGCATGAGGCCTAATAGGTCTTGGATTTGAAGATTGTGTAAACAGTACAACCACATGCTATATGGGCACTGGCTTGGTCAAGTAAGCTAGTCAGCCTTAGGTGTCGATGTCGCCATACCGCAGATGGGATAGCTTCCTTGTGAGGAGTATCCTCGGCACAGATGGGGGGACCAGTTTGAGGACGTACTCTCAGTTCCATGCGCCAGACCCGGTAGGCATGTCACATCTTTGGGGGATCTAGTCTAAAGACCTCGTCACAATCTCCCTGCCAGTATACAAAATGGTGTACTATACCAGCGGCCATTGATGGCATCAAGAGGAGATTGTGTCGTGTGGGTAAAGTGTATAACCTCTACTGAGTGTAACACTACTGGAATCCAGAAATTTTCCGTCAGCCAGTTCTTTACCGTCTGCTGGCTGACGGCAAAGAACCTCTTTGCCATCAGTTGACACAATACAGACGGCAAAGAACTGACACATGGCAAAAATACTATTTGCCATGTGTGGGTCCTTTGCCGTCTGCCAGCAGACGGCAAAGAGGCCCAGGGCAGACGGCAAAGGGGACGCGTGGGTCCCATGCCTGCCGTGTCCGAAATCCGGGGGCCTTTGCCGTCCGCGGGCCTTTGCCGTCTGCCATACGGCCCTTTGCCGTCGGGGGGCGGACGACAAAGGGGCAGCCCTATAATGGCCGTTACCCCCCCCCCCCTCGCCCACTGTCTCTCTCTCTCTCTCACCCCGACCACTCTCTCTCTCCACGGCGGCGACCCCCTCCCCGCGGCGAGCCCACCCCCCCCCCCCGGCGAGCCCACCCCCCGGCGACCCCCTCCCCGTGGGATCCCGTCCCCGAGAGGGCACCTCCCCTGCGGCGCGCCCCCTGCCGCCGCCGCCCCCTGCCGCTGCCGCCTGCCGCCGCCGCCCCCTGCCGCCGCCGCCCCCTGCCGCCGCCCCCTGCCGCGCGCCCGCGCCACCTGCCGTCGCCGCCCCCTGCCGCCGCCGCCCCCTGCTGCGGGCCACCTGCCGTCGCCGCCCCTGCCGCCGATGCCCCCTGCGGCGAGCCCCCAGCCGCGCGCCCCCTGCGGCCGCCGCCCCCTGCCGGTGAGTTTTTCCAGTTTTTCTTTTTAAAAAAGTTAATTACTTTAGTTAGTTTATTAGGTTAGTTTTTTATTATATATAGGGTAATTTAGTTAGTTTATTTGGTTGAATTATTAGGCTAATTAGGTTAGTTAGTTAGGTTAGAAGAAAAAAAGCAGAAGGAAAAAAAGCAGGAGAAGAAGAAGAAGAAGAAGAAGAAGAAGAAGAGGAGGAGGAGGAGGAGGAGAAAGAAGAAGAAGAAGAAGAATAAGAAGAAGAAGAAGAAGAAGAAGAAGAAGAAGAAGAAGAAGAAGAAGAAGAAGAGGAGAGGAGGAGGAGGAGAAAGAGGAGGAGAAAGAAGAAGAAGAAGAAGAAGAAGAAGAAGAAGAAGAAAAAGAATAGAAGGAGAAAAAGAGGAGGGGGAGTAGGAGGAGAAAAAAGAAGAAGAAGAAGAAGAAGAAGAAGAAGAAGAAGAAGAAGAAGAAAAAGAGGAGAGAGGAGAAGAAGAAAGAAGAGGAAAAGGGAACCCCGGCACCCCGAAACTGACCCTTGACCCCCGACCCCTGACGCCCGACGTCACTGACCCCCGGCCATCGACCTCCGACGCCACTGACCCCCGACCCCCGACCCCCGACGCCACTGACCCCCGACGCCACTGCCCCCGACCCAGACCCTCGGCCCATGACTCCCGACCCCCGACGCTCGACGCCACCAACCCCCGACCCCCGACGCCACTGACACCCGACGTCACTGACCCTGGACCCCCGACGCCACTGACCCTGGACCCCCGACGCCACTGACCCCCCACAACCGACGCCACTAACCCCCCGACCCCCGATGCCACCGACCCTCGACGGCACTGACTCCCGACGCCACTAAGCCACGACCCCCGACACCTCTTCTGCCTTCTTTTGAACGAGAAGGTGATTTTCGGCCTTCCAGAGGCCCACGTGGTCATAGTTTTGTAAATTATGAGTTAGGTCACATATTTTCCGATCATGTTAATTATAAAAACATCGTATTTGTGTTGATCGGGTGAATTTCAATGTGCAGTTGTTCGACGACCTCCACGTGCATTGGACGAGCTCCGCCCTTGCGTTTGTTGGTGAGCACAAATGACTTCTCCTCCTACCCCCTTAATTTGCTCTGTCCCGGTCTTCGTGCCGATGAAACTTGCTAGCTATAGGTTTCTTCAATCATGAGTATGCGTGACCAGTATGCGTCTCCCGTTCGAAAGGGCGACATCTATAAATATGCATTTCGTTGCATATTTATAACCGCCATCCTTTCGAATTGTCCAACATTATCCATGGACAACCCGAGTATGTGTAGATTGGGTTTGTTTTCCCGTATGCTGTGCTCCGAATCCGATGCGGAATTTCGTCAGTGCCTCCCCTGTTGTTCTCCGGGTACACATCCTCTCTGCTTATTGCCGAGACGTGTATCAGGAGAACAGTGGGGAGGTGCTGCCGAAATTCTGCGTCGCATCTGGTCTATGGACGCCGAGTTGAGACAAGTCGCTAATGGTTTTGACTATAAGGTCCGTTCATTTGACAAATACAACATCAACGGGTATCACTTTCGTACCTTTGGCAAACAGCTATCTATGCCCGACCTAAAGACTACAAATTGTTCTGTCTCTGCTATCGGCGAAGGAGACACCGAATATTATGGAAGGGTTGAAGCAATTTATGAACTTCTATTCTATGGTGAAAACCCACCGACCGTCGTAGTCTTCAAATGTTATTGGTTTGAGCCGAGGGAGACTAGAAGGACTCATGAACATATAGGACTAGTCGAAATCAACCAAAACACCCACTTAGATGTTCCGGATGTCTATATTACGGCTCAACAGGCGACACAAGTTTTCTATCTACCGTGGGCCTGCCAAACTGATCCAAATCTCAAAGGTTGGGATGTCGTTTATGAAGTGCCACCACATTTTAGGCCACCTACCCTCAATGAAGAGGATTACGAACCTCACATTAACCCAGACACATATGAAGGAGAATTCTTCCAAGAAACACGTATGTCCAAGAAACGTTTCAAGAACCGCTCTACTTCACCCCAGAACATTGAAGTAGACAGCGACAGTGAATCCGTCTTAACCCCTGAGCCCGAAGAGGAACAGCTGGAAGAAGAAGAGGTTACTGCTGCGGATGACCTGTCACTTCTTGACCGATTACATAATGGTGGCCTTCCACATGTTCTTCTAGATAGTGATGATGATGATGCATTTATTGATGATAGTGATGATCATGATGCATTTATTGACCCCGAAGCATATATAGACGAGGACGATTGTTATTAGTTCATGTCAGGTATTCAACTATTATACTATATATAAATTTTGAGTTCATGTTAGGTATTGAATTTTTATTAGTCATCTTGGTATTTATGTTGTACTAATTTCATTTACTCTTTGTCATGACAGGTGTTGAAAGATGGTGGGAAAGGGTCGAAAGCATGCCGCGGCTGCTTCTTCGTCGGCGGGTGATGGGATGGGTACTTCCATTCCTGCCTCGCCTCTTCGGAGAGTGTTGCTCTCTACTATGCAAGGAGCGGCCCCCGTGAGAGGAGGTCGACCACCCGCGAAGCCGAGAGGCACTAAAGGTACACGTTGTATTCATGTTGGTATTTATGTTGTACTCATGTTGTATGCATATTGGTATTTATATACATTTCATTACTCATGTTGGTATTTATGTTGTACTAAAGGTACACGTGGCCGCGGGAGAGGTAGGGCTACACGGTCTCCGCCACCAACCCAAGCTGATTCACCTGAGCATAGGAGGACTTCTAGGGTGGATTCGTCTGAGGTGGAGGCTACACGGTCTCCGGTTCACGAGCCTCGGGTCGACGAGCCTCAGGTCGACGAGCCTTTGACCCACGAGACTCGTGTCCCAGAGGCTTCCTTCCACACGACTGCGGAGCACAGCAGGGATGAGGGTACGTCCCAAGAGACCCAGTGGGATCCCTGGCCAGAGCCAACTGGCCATGCTGGTAGCGACGAGGAGCTGGGTGAGGGGGATACCGTCTACCAGCGTGGTAGTTCGGGGCTCCCGCTCGTGCCAGCGACCCCCGAGCAGAGGTGCTCGATTAGGCCAAATGGGGACAAGTAAGTTAATTTACTCTTATTTAACCTTTTGCCATCGCGTTTTCTCAAATATCTAATGTTTTGGCTTTAATTTGTCATACTGTAGGGGTTGGATTGTTGCCAAGGGTGTCCGCAAGCCGAACAGCGTCCTCGGTGTTCTTTGCCGTCAAAACTTCCCAGGGTTTGTTACGTTGCCCGGTCGGGAGCGAGAGGTAGGGATGACCTGGGAGCACTACTTGGGTGCCCCGGCCCCGCCGGAGGTGGAGATCGACGGTGTTTTGTGTGCCACGAGGGCGGACATGGTGATCCGAAAGTTCTGGGTAATTTCTCTTTCACACAATTATAAATTAACCATAGCTATTTATTGTACTAATCGGTGTTGTCTCGTTTGCAGACCTTCTACAGGTGTGAGGAGGGATACGAGGACGACGCGGCAAAGGTTATTAGAACCGAATGTCGCCGCCTACTTCAAAACTTCCGGCACGAGGCTCGGGTGCAGGCTGTTCGAGACTACTATGCCACGCGGCGTATTAGGATTGATAAGGCGAAGTGCCGTGATGCTAAGATGGAGAAGGAGCATTACATGAAGGCTTTGTAGTTAGTTTCCTTGATTTGGTTCTTACGCACTCAAATTTCTCTTTATTAACTTAGGTGCCCCCTAGATGGTGTGTGGATAAGATGGATTGTTGGGAGGCCTTGGTGGACCAGTGGTGCTCCGAAACGTCGGAGACCAGCCACAACAACGCCAAGGAGAGGCGTGGCAAAATGGTTGGCGTGACACACCATCAAGGGAGCGTCAACTTAATCCAATTTGGCGAGAACTGGGTATGTGGTTTGCTTCATGCCTCATGCAATTCATTCTTAATGCTATCTTGAGCCCTTTACCAATACAATTTTCTACTCTCTCTCTTTTAGGCGCGTCACAATGAGATGGAGGCGCCACAGGTGTACGACCTGTATGCGATGGCCCATACTGCCTCGTACAAGAAGGTCAAGGCATTCTGTGAGTCTGACCTCGAGCATCCAGAAAACTTCACCAACATCTCCTCCCACTACAAGCTCGTGAAGTACAGAGATCACGGGAAGGCGAGGAAAGGGGAGGACTTTAACCCGAGTGAGGGGCCTATTGATCCAGAGCTGGTGATGATAGCTGGCAACGGGAGGCCCCATGGCTCGATCGCCATTGGAGACGGCCTTATACGTTGTCCTAGCACTCTCCGGCAGATAAAGGCACGCCAAACGAGCTCTTGTCCGGAGATAACACGTCGTCCACGGCCAGTCGAGCTCGCCATCGAGGTTAGTTTAATGGACTCAACTATCTTTCCGCATTATGTTGTGCGTTGGAACCAATATGATTACATTGCTAACAATGAGTTGTGTTGCAGGCTGCTATTCAGAAAGAGAGAGCGGCAATGCAGGCGGCTATGGTGGAGAAGGATAAGGAAATTAGGGAGCTGGAGGAGAGGACGACTGCATTGGTGGAGGCGAGAGGGCACGGAATGAAGCGTCTACCAGGGCCATATACGAGCTCTTCGTGGTAAGTTTCTTATTCATGTTATTTCAAATCTTGCATTTGAATGTCCGTTTCATTAATAAATAAAAAGTTTGACTTGTGGAAACCAAATGTACAGTCTATGTGCGAGAAGAACGGCCAAGTCCCTCCGCCGATGCCAGTCATTAACGTGGCGGGGACGGTGAGTTTCATTTCAGTGGAGTGATCTTAAGAGTGTCCTCATGCTAACTACACATTGCAAACGATGTTTGGTGCAGAATATGTCCCGAAACGCATCGCACGACCCTTCTACAGTCGAGCCTTCTCCAGGTGAAACAAGCCAGAGCCACCGTGCTTCACCCTAACTTAGGTATGTTATTTCTAGTGTTTTAATAAAAAATAGCTAGACTTCCATCTAATGACATAATTAGCTTAGTTAGCTCCAAAATAGCTAGACTTCCATCTAATGACATAATTAGCTTAGTTAGCTCCAAAATGGCCTATTTAATAAAAAATGACCTATACTTAGCTAATTATCCTCGAAATGACATAATTAGCTCCAAAAAGGCATTCTTAGCCAATTTAGCCCGAAGAAGGGGACAAGAAGAGAAAAAGAGGAAAAATGAAAGGAGGAAAGAGGAAAAATGAGGAGAAGAAGGAGGAGAGGGAGGAGGAGAAGAAGAAGGAGAAGAAGGAGAAGAAGGAGGGAAGGAGAAGGAGCTCCTCCTACTCCTTCTTCTTCCTCCTTCTCCTTCTCCTTCTTCTTCTCCTTCTCCTTCTTCTTTTCTTCTTCTTCTCCTCTTCCTTCTTCTTCTCCTCCTCCTCCTCCTCCTCCTCCTTATTTTACTTCTTCTTCTCTATCTCTTCTTCTACGTAGCTTAGACTCATCCAAGAAAGGCTAAATTAGCCAATTGTCCTACGAAATGACATAATTAGCTTAGTTAGCTCCAAAATGTCCTATTTAATAAAAAAAGACCTATACTTAGCTAATTATCCTCGAAATGACATAATTACGTCCAAAAAGGCATTCTTAGCCAACTTAGCCCGAAGAAGGGGACCAGAAGAGAAAAATAGGAAAAATGAAAGGAAGGAAGAGGAAAAATGAGGAGAAGAAGGACGAGAGGGAGGAGGAGAAGAAGAAGGAGAAGAAGGAGGAGAAGGAGAAGGAGCTCCTCCTTCCCCTTCTTCTTCCTCCTTCTTCCTCCTTCTCCTTCTCCTTCTTCTTCTCCTGCTCCTTCTTCTTTTCTTGTTCTTCTCCTCTTCCTTCTTCTTCTTCTCCTCCTCCTCCTCCTCCTCCTTATTTTACTTCTTCTTCTCTTTCTCTTCTTCTACGTAGCTTAGTCTTATCCAAGAAAGGCTAAATTGGCTAATTATCCTACGAAATGACATAATTAGCTTAGTTAGCTACAAAATGGCCTATTTAATAAAAAATGACCTATACTTAGCTAATTATCCTCGAAATGAAATAATTAGCTCCAGAAAGGCATTCTTAGCCAATTTAGCCCGAAGAAGGGGACCAGAAGAGAAAAAGAGGAAAAAGAAAGGAAGGAAGAGGAAAAAGGAGAAGAAGAAGGAGGAGAGGGAGGAGGAGAAGAAGAAGGAGAAGAAGGAGGAGAAGGAGAAGAAGCTCCTACATCCCCTTCTTCTTCCTCCTTCTTCCTCCTTCTCCTTCTCCTTCTTCTTTTCCTTCTCCTTCTTCTTTTCTTCTTCTTCTCCTCTTCCTTCTTCTTCTCCTCCTCCTCCTCCTCCTCCTTATTTTACTTCTTCTTCTCTATCTCTTCTTCTACGTAGCTTAGACTCATCCAAGAAAGGCTAAATTGGCTAATTATCCTACGAAATGACATAATTAGCTTAGTTAGCTCCAAAATGGCCTATTTAATAAAAAATGACCTATACTTAGCTAATTATCCTCGAAATGACATAATTAGCTCCAAAAAGGCATTCTTAGCCAATTTAGCCCGAAGAATGGGACAAGAAGAGAAAAAGAGGAAAATGAAAGGAAGGAAGAGGAAAAAGGAGAAGAAGAAGGAGGAGAGGGAGGAGGAGAAGAAGAAGGAGAAGAAGGAGGAGAAGGAGAAGGAGCTCCTCCTTCCCCTTCTTCTTCCTCCTTCTTCCTCCTTCTCCTTCTCCTTCTTCTTCTCCTTCTCCTTCTTCTTTTCTTCTTCTTCTCCTCTTCCTTCTTCTTCTCCTCCTCCTCCTCCTCCTTATTTTACTTCTTCTTCTCTATCTCTTCTTCTACGTAGCTTAGACTTATCCAAGAAAGGCTAAATTGGCTAATTATCCTACGAAATGACATAATTAGCTTAGTTAGCTCCAAAATGGCCTATTTAATAAAAATTTTCCTATACTTAGCTAATTATCCTCGAAATGACATAATTAGCTCCAAAAAGGCATTCTTAGCCAATTTAGCCCGAAGAAGGGGACAAGAAGAGAAAAAGAGGAAAATGAAAGGAAGGAAGAGGAAAAAGGAGAAGAAGAAGGAGGAGAGGGAGGAGGAGAAGAACAAGGAGAAGAAGGAGGAGAAGGAGAAGGAGCTCCTCCTTCCCCTTCTTCTTCCTCCTTCTTCCTCCTTCTCCTTCTCCTTCTTCTTCTCCTTCTCCTTCTTCTTTTCTTCTTCTTCTCCTCTTCCTTCTTCTTCTCCTCCTCCTCCTCCTCCTCCTTCTTTTACTTCTTCTTCTCTATCTCTTCTTCTACGTAGCTTAGACTTATCCAAGAAAGGCTAAATTGGCTAATTATCCTACGAAATGACATAATTAGCTTAGTTAGCTCCAAAATGGCCTATTTAATAAAAAATGACCTATACTTAGCTAATTATCCTCGAAATGACATAATTAGCTCCAAAAAGGCATTCTTAGCCAATTTAGCCCGAAGAAGGGGACAAGAAGAGAAAAAGAGGAAAATGAAAGGAAGGAAGAGGAAAAAGGAGAAGAAGAAGGAGCAGAGGGAGGAGGAGAAGAAGAAGGAGAAGAAGGAGGAGAAGGAGAAGGAGCTCCTCCTTCCCCTTCTTCTTCCTCCTTCTTCCTCCTTCTCCTTCTCCTTCTTCTTCTCCTTCTCCTTCTTCTTTTCTTCTTCTTATCCTCTTCCTTCTTCTTCTCCTCCTCCTCCTCCTCCTCCTTATTTTACTTCTTCTTCTCTATCTCTTCTTCTACGTAGCTTAGACTTATCCAAGAAAGGCTAAATTGGCTAATTATCCTACGAAATGACATAATTAGCTTAGTTAGCTCCAAAATGGCCTATTTAATAAAAAATGACCTATACTTAGCTAATTATCCTCGAAATGACATAATTAGCTCCAAAAAGGCATTCTTAGCCAATTTAGCCCGAAGAAGGGTACAAGAAGAGAAAAAGAGGAAAATGAAAGGAAGGAAGAGGGAAAAGGAGAAGAAGAAGGAGGAGAGGGAGGAGGAGAAGAAGAAGGAGAAGAAGGAGGAGAAGGAGAAGGAGCTCCTCCTTCCCCTTCTTCTTCCTCCTTCTTCCTCCTTCTCCTTCTCCTTCTTCTTCTCCTTCTCCTTATTCTTTTCTTCTTCTTCTCCTCTTCCTTCTTCTTCTCCTCCTCCTCCTCCTCCTCCTCCTTATTTTACTTCTTCTTCTCTATCTCTTCTTCTACGTAGCTTAGACTTATCCAAGAAAGGCTAAATTGGCTAATTATCCTACGAAATGACATAATTAGCTTAGTTAGCTCCAAAATGGCCTATTTAATGAAAAATGACCTATACTTAGCTAATTATCCTCGAAATGACATAATTAGCTCCAAAAAGGCATTCTTAGCCAATTTAGCCCGACGAAGGGGACAAGAAGAGATAAAGAGGAAAATGAAAGGAAGGAAGAGGAAAAAGGAGAAGAAGAAGGAGGAGAGGGAGGAGGAGAAGAAGAAGGAGAAGAAGGAGGAGAAGGAGAAGGAGCTCCTCCTTCCCCTTCTTCTTCCTCCTTCTTCCTCCTTCTCCTTCTTCTTCTCCTTCTCCTTCTTCTTTTCTTCTTCTTCTCCTCTTCCTTCTTCTTCTCCTCCTCCTCCTCCTCCTTATTTTACTTCTTCTTCTCTATCTCTTCTTCTACGTAGCTTAGACTTATCCAAGAAAGGCTAAATTGGCTAATTATCCTACGAAATGACATAATTAGCTTAGTTAGCTCCAAAATGGCCTATTTAATAAAAAATGACCTATACTTAGCTAATTATCCTCGAAATGACATAATTAGCTCCAAAATGGAATTCTTAGCCAATTTAGCCCGAAGAAGGGGACCAGAAGAGAAAAAGAGGAAAATGAAAGGAAGGAAGAGGAAAAAGGAGAAGAAGAAGGAGGAGAGGGAGGAGGAGAAGAAGAAGGAGAAGAAGGAGGAGAAGGAGAAGGAGCTCCTCCTTCCCCTTCTTCCTCCTCCTTCTTCCTCCTTCTCCTTCTCCTTCTTCTTCTCCTTCTCCTTCTTCTTTTCTTCTTCTTCTCCTCTTCCTTCTTCTTCTCCTCCTCCTCCTCCTCCTCCTCCTCCTTATTTTACTTCTTCTTCTCTATCTCTTCTTCTACGTAGCTTAGACTTATCCAAGAAAGGCTAAATTGGCTAATTATCCTAAGAAATGACATAATTAGCTTAGTTATCTCCAAAATGGCCTATTTAATAAAAAATGACCTATACTTAGCTAATTATCCTCGAAATGACATAATTAGCTCCAAAAAGGAATTCTTAGCCAATTTAGCCCGAAGAAGGGGACCAGAAGAGAAAAAGAGGAAAATGAAAGGAAGGAAGATGAAAAAGGAGAAGAAGAAGGAGGAGAGGGAGGAGGAGAAGAAGAAGGGGACAAAAGGATAAGAAGAAGAAGGAGAAGAAGGAGAAGAAGAAGGAGAAGAAGGAGAAGAAGAAGGAGAAGGAGCTCCCGCTCCTTCTCCTTCTTCTTCTCCTTCTTCTCCTTCTTCTTCTCCTTCTTCTCCTTCTTCTTCTTCTCCTCTTCCTTCTCCTTCTCCTCCTCCTCCTCCTCCTCCTTTTTCTTCTTCTTCCCCTCTTCCTTCTCCTCCTCCTCCTCCTCCTCCTTCTTTTACTTATTCTTCTCTTTCTCTTCTCCTATAGTTAGCTAGGGTTCCACCTAAATGACATAATTAGCTTAGTTAGCTCCTAAATGGTCTATACTTAGCTAATTTCTCTCCGAAATAACCTATATATACACTACTTCATCTAGTATTATTTTTCTAACTTTCTTATTTGTCATTTTGCAGATTACCTTCACTTCACGGGAAGCTTGGTTGATGGAATGCTTGAAGATTATTTCTTGTACCATAGGTTGTAGTGAAACTATTGTAGTATATGAATATATGAAACTTTGTATGCACGTGGATGAAACTGGTGTAATATATGGTTTGGTACGGATGTAACTTCCATAATATGTATGCACTATGGATGAGAGTTATTTTAATATGGTTATGAGTACGGAAAGAAATTTATTTATGTCAAATATATATATATCCTGATTATTGTTAAAAATGCTGGATATAACAAAAAATAAATAAAAAAGGGGCTGGTTCCCCTCTTTGCCGTCTGCCCCCACATGGCAAAGGGGGGGGAGGCAGACGGCAAAGAGGGAATCTGCCCCCTCTCTCTCCCCTCTTTGCCGTCTGCCCCCACATGGCAAAGGGGGGGAGGCAGACGGCAAAGAGGGAATCTGCCCCCTCTCTCTCCCCTCTTTGCCGTCTGCCCCCACATGGCAAAGGGGGGGAGGCAGACGGCAAAGAGGGAATCTGCCCCCTCTCTCTCCCCTCTTTGCCGTCTGCCCCCACATGGCAAAGGGGGGGAGGCAGACGAAAAAGAGAGGAGGCCTGCCGTTAACACTTAACGGGGACGTTGCAATATAGGCCGTCCCACTTATTTTGCCGTCTGTGCCCTCATGGCAAAGATTCTTTGCCGTCCGCTTTGTGAAAGCAGACGGCAAAGAGCCTCTTCACCGGATTTTTTTTACCGTCTACTTTGCCATGAGGGGGCAGACGGCAAAGCCTTTGCCGTCTGCCTTGGCAGACGGCAAATTTCTGAATTTCAGTAGTGTAAAACTATGCGAATAGCCGTGTCCACGGTCATGGACGACACATGAATCTTTCTTGACATACAGGACCTGTGTTTCTTATTCCGTATTTGCCCCAATTGTTGGAACCTATGATGAGTGTGAGTTGATCGTGGATCCTCACTTTGATGAAAGTTAATCTAGATATAAACATGTTCTAATCAAAAACTGCTTTTATCCAAATGCTATTGTTTTCAAATAAAATTAGCTTTTATGCAAATGAGCCATATAACCTTCCTTTGAAGCCACATGTAGCTGTTAGGACCTTCTCCGAAGGAGGTATGTTGAGTACGTAACGTACTCATGGCAATACTTTTGTTGACAACAGAGTTACATGAAGATGAAGGTGATGACTACGACCACTATGGCAATCCGTAGGAGTGAGGTCAAGTGGATTACATCGACTGCTTGTGGCTGAGATGGAGTCGCTATGCATTGTACTTTCTGCTGTTTTCTGATTGTAATATATGTCATGAGACATTTGTCATGTATGCCTTGTGGCAATATGTATTAAAAATAATTTTACCTATTGTGCAATGATACCATTTTGCTGTGTTGTCAACAATGATCCTGGGGTTGACCAATATACACAGGAGGGTCTGGAAGTAAATTCCGGGTTCTCACAAAGACGCTCCAAGGAAAACACATATCATGTGGTGAATAAAAATATAGCTCCAAGTAATGTTACCGATGGATTGAAGACGAAAGAGGGGATGCCTTCCCCGGGCATCCCCAAGCTTAGGCTTTTTGGTTTCCTTGAATTTGGCTTGGGATGCCTTGGGCATCCCCAAGCTTGAGCTCTTTCCACTCCTTATCTCTTTGTCCATGAGAACATCACCCAAAACTTGAAAACTTCACAACACAAAACTTAAACAGAAACTTGTGATAACATTAGTACAGGAAAACAAACTACCACTTCTTTTGGTACTGTAGCAACCTTGAGTTCCGTCTATATTGATGATGGGCTACTGTATTCTCCCTTTTCCATGGCTAGTACCCCCGATACTAACCATAGTTTCATCAAAACAAGCAACCAACTCAACAAAAACAGAATCTGTCAAAAATAGACCAGTCTGTAGCAATCTGTATACTTCGTATACTTCTGTTACCTCAAAAAATCTGAACAATTACGACGGCCTGGGCAAAACGCATATCAATTAGCAGCAAAAAGAATCAACTCGAAAGCTCTTTCTAAATAAAAATGAAAAATCATCTCGTGAGCGAAACGTTTCTGTCTTTTTCCCGCTAGATCAAACAACCATTACCAAGACTAGTCATAAAGGCTTTGCTTGGCTCAAACAAAAAAGAAACACAAAAAACACAATCGCAAAAGAATTATGAAAGTGTGGATGCAACAAAACAGAAAGAAAAAGAGAAATTCATTGGGTTTCCTCCCAACAAGCGCTATTGTTTACGGCCCTTAGCTAGGCATAAGGATTGTAATGATGCTCACATAAAAGATAGCAATCGGACACAAAGAGAGCATCATGAAACATGTGAAAATCACATCTAAGTCTAACATACTTCCTATGCATAGGCATTTTATAGGAAAACAGATTGTTAACACACTCAATAGTTGCCATATGCAAGGAAGAAGAAAGAGACAATAGAAATCTCCACATAACGACAGGTAATTTGGTAACATGAAAGTTTCTACCACAATATTTTCCTCTCTCATAGGAATTACATGTGGGATCATAATCAAATTCAACAGTGTAACTATCACATAGGATATTCTTTTCATGACCCACATGCATGCAAAGTTGACGATCTTCAAAAATAGTGGGATTATCATCAACTAAAGTCATGACTTCCCCAAACCCACTTTCAATATTATTGCAAATATCATAATCATCATGAGCTTTAAACAAATTTTCAAGATCATAAGAAAGATCATCACCCCAATCACGATTATTGCAATAAGTAGTGGTCATAGCAAAACCAACATCCCCAAGCTTATGGTTTTCATATTTTTAGCATATTGTCACTAATAGAATTTATAGTGAAACCATTGCAATCATGCTTTTCATCCAAGGAGCCCTCGAATCACTTCATAAATTTCTTCCTCACAATTTTCAGATTCACACATCTCAAGCAAAACTCCATAAAGATAGTCAAGTGCACTCAACTCACTACCAATTGAATCAACATAATTGGATCTCCTAAAGAGATTAACAAGTGGATGACGATCCATATAAATAGATTTTCAGCAAGCGAAGATGCAAGCATATTGAAGGAACATGGCAACACAAGCAAAGAGAAAGCAAGCGAAAGAAAGGGCGAACGAAAAAGGCAAATTGTGAAGTGGGGGAGAGGAAAACGAGAGGCAACTGGCAAACAAAGTAAATGCAAGAGATGAGTTGGCGACACCTACTTGGATGAGTTCTTGACTTGATCCTCCCCGACAACGGTGCCAGAAATTCTTCTGCTATCCCACAGACAACAACGCCAGAAATTGACACGTTGACAGAGGTTGGGCTTGCGTTGGTTTTTCCCTTGAAGAGGAAAGGGTGATGCATCACAGGAGTGGTAAGTATTTCCCTCAGTTTGAGAACCAATGTATCGATCCAGAAGGAGGGTCTCGTCAAGTCCAGAATACCTGTGCAAACACAAACAAGCTTGCACCCAACGCTTCAAAGGGGTTGTCAATCCCATCAAGATTGTGTGCAAAGTGAGATCTAAAGGCGGAAAGTGCAACAAAGTAAAAATTGTAAGGGTGAAAATATGGTGTGTAGTAGACCCCGAGGGCCATAGTATTCACTAGAGGCTTCTCTCAAAATAGCAAGTATCACGGTGGGTGAAACAATTACTGTTGAGCAATTGATAGAACCGCGCAAAGTCATGACGATATCTAAGGCAATGATCATACATATAGGCATCACGTCTGAGACAAGTAGACTGATACTTTCTGCATCTACTACTATTACTACACACATCGACCGCTATCCAGCATGCATCTAGTGTATTGAGTTTATGATGAACAGAGTAACGCTTTAAGCAAGATGACATGATGTAGAGGGATAATCTCAAACCAATGATGAAAAACCCATCTTTTTACCCTTGATGGCAACAACACGACACGTGCCTCGCTACCCCTTCTGTCACTGGGTGAGGTCACCGCACGATATGAACCCAAAACCAAGAACTTCTCCCATTGCAAGAATCATAGATCTAGTTGGCCAAACAAAACCCACAACTCGAAGAGAATTACAAGGATATGAAATCATGCATAAGAGAGATCAGAAGAAACTCAAATAAGATTCATAGATAATCTGATCATAAATCCACAATGCATCGGATCTCGACAAACACACCATAAAAGATGATTACATCGGATAGATCTCCATGAAGATCATGGAGAACTTTGTATTGAAGATCCAAGAGAGAGAAGAAGCCATCTAGTTACTAGCTATGGACCCGTAGGTCTATGGTGAACTACTGACGCATCATCGGAGAGGTCCATGGTGTTGATGGAGAAACCCTCCGTGTCCGAATCCCCCCTCCCACAGGGCACCAGGACGTGCCCCAGATGGGATCTTGCAGAGACAGAAGCTTGCGGCGGCGGAAAAGTGATTACGATGATCTCCTGATTTTTTCTGCAATTTATGGGAATATATAGGCGAAAGACCTAGGGCAAAGGGCGTCCAGGGGGCCCACAAGCCTGGATGGCGCGCCCCCTGGCCATGGGGTGGAGGCTTGTGGGTCCCCTGGGACTCCGCTGCCTTGGCTCCCAAGCGCCCCGATCTTCTTCCGTTCCAAAAAAAATCTTTTCGGGGATTTTCTTCCGTTTGGACTCCGTTTCAAAACCACCTCTGAAAGGGGTCAAAAACATGGAAAAACAGGAACTGGCACTTGGCACTAAGTTAATAAGTTAGTCCCAAAAAATATATAAAAGGCATGCAAAACATCCCAAGTTTGACAAGATAATAGCATGAAACCATCAACAATTATAAATACGTTGGAGACGTATTATTCCTCAAGCAAGAGAGGTCCCCGTCTTGTGATTCGGGAGCCTGATCCTTACAAACCAAGGGACGCGTAGGTACAACCATGTGAATGTCCTTCTGATGAATTTATGATTGATGCAAGTTTCAAAGATGAGTTTGATGCACTTGTTCGCAACGTCGGACTCGAAGAATTCATATCAGATAAATGTGAACAGTATGTTGCGCTCACTGACTCTTTTGTTCGTAGATTCAAATTTTCAGTTGGGCGTGACACATCGGTACTGTTTGATCTCTATGAAAAATCGTATACCATGGATTTAGAGGATTTCAATAGAATTTGCAAGATACCTATTTGGGGTAGCCTCAATGATCCTCCTAAATCTTCGGTTAGAGATTTTTGCTCTCGTATTACTGTTGGAGAAACTAGAGACATTACGCAAGCTACCATGGGGAGTATTCATTTTCCTGCCTTGCATTACTTTGCCCTCTTCATAGGCAGATGCATTAATGGCATGATTGACCATTGTCACCTATGCGCATCCGACTGTAGTATACCTAGCGCAGTAAAAAGTTTCAACATGGGAGCTATAATAGCAAGGAGGCTAAATAAGAATGATAATGAAGGGGATTTCTTTGGTGGGATCTATGCCACTCGCATAGCAAATTTTCTTGGAGTACCCATCCGCGAAGGAGATCTCCCGCTCCGTACAACTTTCCTTGACCGCTTTGCTTTGACACGCTACCAGTTCCTTGAGAGGGATGAAGAATCCCTCCTATATCGTTTGATATTTAACCGGTAGCGTGTTTTCCATATTACCCTTCCTGCTCCTGCCTTCTTTGACTTTCAGGTAAAACGGAGATATTACATAACCATAGGAGAGGCACAGGAGTTTGAGAGGGAGGCTCGTCTCCGTGAGGCACCTATTCAGGCAGTGGCTGCAGCGCTCCCGTATAACCCCCATTATGATTTTGGGTGTCGCCAGGACCATCCATGGGAGTAGACCAACTTAGGCCAAAAGCCTAATCTTGGGGGAGTACGTGTTCTCACCGACTTTATATTCTTGTTTATGCTGTCATTTTGTTAGCCGGTGTTCACACTTTGCCACTGTATCATCCATGCTAATTTATTTTCTTTTTCTCGTTTTCTTTTCGTGTGTCTGTCTAGTTTGAAAAAACCAAAAAAGATTTTCTTTTTCTTCTTTTGCTTGTTATGAGCTTTCCCGTGTAAACAGTTTTCTTTTTCTTTGGGTCAAGGTAGAAGATATTGGTTACAATGTGTAGGGACCCGACTCAAGACGAGTCAAGCCTTTGTGTTTCTATGCCATCCCTGGATTAGTATGCTGGCACACATAGTACACCAATGTATATATCAAAGTGCAATCACATGTAAAATAGCATAAAACTGATATATACCTTAATATCTCAGCGGAAGCGGTCAAGGGAGTGGAGTCCCAATAAACACCAACGGCAAGTTGAGTGTAGACCGTAACCCTGAATCGTACTCTCACTCGTCGAAGAAAATATCTGCAACATAAGACATAGCAGCCGTGTAGGTCAGCATATTGAATATGCCGGCAAGTCACATAAGAGAGAGGTGAAAAGTAATCATCTATACTATATGCACATATGGCAGGTGGGGCTATAAGTTTTAGCGTAAAGCAAATTTCTCCTACAACTAGAGAGGGCTAAACGCAAAAATGTTACTACATTGTTGGTTGTTAACGAGATGGTTCCGCCAACCAGTTCTCGTACCCTAGTTGTCAATAATAACCCTCATCAAACATATACTTAATGGTGTTGAGAAATCCAGATAACTCCAGTTCCTTTGGCTCAAGTTGTCCATGACCGTGGACACGGCTAATCGATTAGGTTTGAGTACTCTGCAGAGTTTTGCACACGTTCCCCACAAGATTAGATCGCCTCCGGGTTTGTCCTCGCACTTCAGGGTGTTTGAAGACCGGATGATCAAAACATGGTCTTTCAACGGGTCCCTCTGAATCCCTGTCGGTGCCCATCCATTTCTACCGTTCGTCTACATCTACTAGCACCGCTTGTCCAGAGTCGCCGCGTTGTCCAACCAAGCCAGAGCCCATAATGACTTGTGGCTGTGCAGGTAAGCCTCGGGTCTTGAAAATATCCGTCCGTCTCTTTGAGCCTGGGTGAAGCTTTCCGCAGGATGACATGGCCTCTCCAGCATCCCGGGCATCCACTGGGTTCTCCAGGGAGCCGATCAACCGTCCTTCACCCAGAGTTGCATTGCGTCCGAGGTCTTGAAAATCTTGTCTTAGTCCGGTCTTGATTATTATATCAACCTCGCATCACTCGTGCTATACACTCAACCGATAACCCGTCTACTTAAGCATAGAAAATATAACATTGTCGTCCTGAGCTCCAAAGTTTTTGTCAAGCCAAAAAATTTAAAAATACAAGGAAATCAAGGAAATAAAAAATTTAAAATCTTGGCTCAGAGATTTTAAAAGTTACAACACCTACCCCTTAAGAAAAATCTCGTCCCCGAGATTTTAGCCGTTCCTCAACAAGTCTTGGTTGGTGTTTCTGCTGGTAATCCTCTCTTTTCCACGTGGCCTCATCCTCTGAGTGGTTGCTCCACTTTATTCTGAATAGTTTGGTGACATTTTGTCGTGTCCTTCTTTGTGATTCCTCTAATATTTTCACGGGGTGTTCCTGATAGGATAGGTCTGGTTGCACTTCTATGTTGTCATGCGCTACCTGTTGCTCGGGGTTCCTCACACACTTTCTTAGCTGAGAAATGTGGAACACATCGTGTACGTCTGACAATTCCGTTGGTAGGTCTAGCTGGTAGGCAACTTTACCTCTACGAGCAATTATGCGAAATGGTCCGATCAAACGAGGTGCAAGTTTGCCTTTGACTTTGAATCTCTGTAGCCCTCTCATGGCTGATACCTTAAGATACACATAATCATCATGACTAAAACGGACATCACGGTGTTTTGGATCGTAGTAGCTCTTCCGACGGCTTTGGGCTGTTTTGAGTTTCTCTCTTATGACTTTCACCTTGTCCTCTGCCTTCTAGAGGAACTACGGGCCGAAGATGCGGCTATCTCCGGTTTTTGACCAATTTAGAGGAGTACGGCATCGTCTTCCATACAAGGCTTCGAAGGGCGACATCTCCAAGCTTGCTTGAAAACTGTTGTTGTATGAGAACTCGGCATAGGTTAAACTATCTTCCCAAGTTTTCCCATATGTGAGCACACAAGCCCTGAGCATGTCTTCGAGGATCTGATTTACACGCTCGGTTTGTCCTCCAGTATGAGGGTGATGGGCTGTGCTGAATACTAGCTATGGTCCAAAAGCTTGTTACAGATATTCCCAAAATCTTGAGGTAAACTAGGTGCCTCTATCGGATACAATAGTCTTGGGTATCCCGTGTAAGCACACAATACGGGTGAGGTATAGTCTTGCTAGCTTCTGAGTGGACTACGTAGTCTTTACTGGTATGAAGTGATCAACCTTTGTGAGCCGATCAGTGATCACCCATATAGTATCGTGTCCAAGTCATGACCGGGGTAGTCCTACAATAAAATCCATTCCTACCTCATCCCACTTCCATTCGGGAACCTTCATATGTTGTAATAGCCCTGTTGCCTTCTAATATTTTGCCTTAATTCGCTGACATGAATCACAACAAGCGATGAAAGAGGCAATACCTCTCTTCATTCCGTGCCAGCAATATTTTTTGTGGAGGTCCTTGAACATTTTTGTGCCTCCTGGGTGGATACAATAGGGCACGTTGTGGGCTTCTTCCAGAATTTGAGTTTTGCGGTCTTCTTGGTCCGGTACAAACGGTCGGTCTCTCTAACACAGAATCCTTTGCGCATCAATAATAAACTCGGGGGCCTACCCGAGGTTCATCTTTTTCTTTATGCCTTCAATGCTGGGGTGTCCTTTCTGAGCTTCCTTGATATTCCCGTCCAGAGTGGGTTGTACCTCAAGTTGTGCCACTGTACCTTCTGGAACGAGGAGCAGGTTTAGCGGAGCAAACTCTTTTGCAAGCTAAGGCCTCATCTTTGGTACGGGGTTCTTTCCTGAGGTGTGGTTTCGGCTAAGAGCATCTGCTACTACGTTAGCCTTACCCAAGTGGTAATGAATGCCCTCATCATAATCCTTAATTAACTCCAACCAACGTCCTTGTCGTAGGTTGAGATCTGGCTGTGTGAAAATATACATGAGACTCTTATGATCCATGTATATTTCGCAGCGATTTCCAAGGAGAAAGTGTCACCATTCCTTGATAGCGTGAATCACGGTGGCCAACTCCAAATCTTGAGTGGGGTAGTTCTCTTCGTGTCGCCGGAGTTGTCGTGAGGCATAAGCCACGACCTTTCCTTCTTGCATGAGTACGCATCCGAGGCCCTTCCTGGAGGCATCACAGTATATTTCAAAATCCATGTTTAAGTCTAGCACAATCAATACTGGAGTTGTAGTCAATCGCTTCTTCAATTCCTGGAAACTCCTTTCACACGCTTCGGTCAATTCAAACTTCTTTTCCTTCTTCAGCAACTGGGTCATGGCTCGGGAAATAGTGGAAAAAAATCCAATGAACCTCCGGTAATATCCTGCTAATCCGAGGAAACTCGAGATGTGTGTCACATTGGCTGGTTCCGGCCATTCACTTACGTCATTGACCTTCTCTGGTCTACGGCTATGCCATCTTGTGTCATCACATGTCCCAAAAATCCAACCTTTTAAGCCAAAACTCACATTTGCTGAATTTTGCATACAGCTGATGTTTGCGGAGTTCT
The DNA here is from genome assembly GCF_904849725.1 of Hordeum vulgare subsp. vulgare. Taxonomy (NCBI): domain Eukaryota; kingdom Viridiplantae; phylum Streptophyta; class Magnoliopsida; order Poales; family Poaceae; genus Hordeum; species Hordeum vulgare. The sequence continues at coordinate 202,615,021 of NC_058518.1, forward strand.
CCCAACACAATTCTTAGGTGTTCCGTATGCTCTTCGGGATTTTTGGAGTAGACAAGTATGTCGTCGATGAAGACTACGACCAACTTATCCATATACTTCATGAATACCTTATTCATCAAATGCACAAAGTAAGCTATTGCGTTGGTTAATCCGAAAGGCATTCCTATAAACTCGCACAATCCGTATCTCGAGGTAAAGGTTGTCTTCGGTATGTCTTCAGGATGGATCTTGAGCAGATGATACCCTGACCTCAAATCAATCTTTGCAAATACCTTTGCTTGAGATAATTGACCAAACAAATCATTTATTCGGGGCAGTGGATATTTGTTCTTTATAGTGGCCATGTTGAGCGCTCAATAAACAATGCACAGTCTTAGTGTTCCATCTCTTTTCTTGGCACACAATACCTGTTATCCCCAAGGTGAAGAGCTAGGTCTAATATACCCTTTGTCCAATAGTTCCTTTATTTTCTTATTGAGTTCCACCAACTCAGTTGGTGCCATGCGGTATAGCTTCTTATATATTGGGGTTGTACCAGGTGCAAGGTTGATGACAAATTCTATTTCTCGGTCTGGCGGCATACCTGGTAGCTCGTCAGGAAATACATCTGGAAGTTCACATACCAATGGAATGTCTTTCAACTTACTGACTTCTGTCTGATTTAATCATGCTTTGCTTGATCTTTTCCTCCGTAGGGATGCAACTATTACTTTCTTACCTTGATGGTGAGTGAGGGTGACCATTCGATTGAAGCAGTCAATAAATCCCTTGTTGGTGTTTTGCCAGTCCATTCCCAAAATAATATCCACTTTGTTGCTTTCAATAACAATAAGATTTTCCTGAAACACCAAAGCTTTGATTTCAATAGTAACATCCTTGCAATATTCTTGAGTAGTCTGTTGTACTCCTGGGGGACTTGATAGTCATTGAACTTTCCAAGGGGAGGGTTGAAAAGTTGTGTTTCGAAACAAATCTTTTTGAAATGAATGAGTGGGAAGCTCCAGAATCAAACAAAACTAGGGCAGGAATTTTGTTGACAGGAAACTTACCGAGAACAATTTCCGGTGGGTTCATAGCATCTTCCTTGGCGACAAGATTCACGTGAACCTTCCTGTGATTGTATTGGGGTAGCAATTGTTGCGATTTGGTGCTGAATCAAAGTTGGAAGTGTTGGCCTTGGTTGCACCATTTCCGGTCTTTGGGCATTGCCGAGGATAGTGTCCTATTTCTCCACATGCAAAACAGGTGATACTGGTACGGGTAGTAAAATCTTTGTTCCTTACGTACTTTGAGTCCTCTGTCTTGTGCCTGGTGTTGCATACTAGGGCAGAATTATTGCGACGACGTTTGTGAATCTCATCGAGGCTGAGACGTTCGGCTTCTAGCATATTGTCTTTATCTACCAGTGTCTTAAATTATGGAAACGTGTGAACAACCAGTTGGCATTTTAATGCTGGAGAAAGTCCATCCTAGAATTTCTCCATTCTTCTTTCCTTTGTCTTGTAGTCCTCACTTGCATAGCGGGATAGTTGATTATACTGATCCAGTTATTCCATCACGCTGGAACTTCTTTGCTTCAGGTCTTCGAATTCTATCTTCTTTATTTTCATAACACTATTGGGTATGTGCGCTCCATGAAAACTTTCCTAGAATTCGGACCATGTGATACTGTTATCATCCGGATGTACGCGGAGGATAGTTTCCCACCACGAGGATGTGGCTCGAGTCAAATAGTGGGGTGCATAAAGTACTTTGTTCTTTCAATGTCACGCAGCCAATTGTCTGCTTCCATTGGTTTGTCGGTGTGCGAAAATGTTGGCGACGTGTCTTTTATAGTTCAGCTAGTCGAGGGTGTTGTGGGTGCGGACCACGCTGATTTCCCATATTCATCAGTTGATTTATCATTTCGTGATGATGTTGTTGGCTCTGCTCATATAAACGACAGACTTCTGAAAGTGCTGGGTTTCTTTCATGTTGGCTAGACTGACCTTAAGTGAAGTTGTTCCCTATCTCAGCGGATTGATTTCCTCTGTTGTCCCTTGGCATGGAGCGTGTCCAGGGATGGCTCATCTGAAAGCTGGTTCAATGTTGCAAGAACCAATAAGAAAAATGAAGCTTGAATATTTTTTTTGAATATTTTCCAAGGAAACAATGCAAAGATTTCGTCCATAAAATAACCGTCATGTTCGGAGAAGGACTACGGTACATCTTACATCGCACATAATTATACATACCACTCAGGTCATACTCTCGTATGCCTGACTTGTTATTCAAGCTAGTGTGCTTCTCCTGTCCTACATGACGCAACAGGAATACTTCTCTTCGGTCTAGGAGCACATCATCATACATATCATACATATCATACAAGCGTACTAGCGATCTGCTGCACCATCTCTAGGCGGAGTCGGAAGGAACCTGGAATTGCTGACGCAACGAAAGTCCCAGATGAGAAGCTGGGGAGTTCACTTCCTCCTCTACTGGCTCTAAGCGGACTGCACGAGACGTCGAAGCATGAACAGGACTAGCATACATAGCAGCTCTAATGGGGGCAGGAGCAATGACTTTATTGAACTCCTTAATGGTAGGCAGCTGATGGTGGAGCTGAGCCGGCGGAGTGTATGAGGCAGAAGAAGATGGGCATGACCGAGGCGACGCGGGGCGAAGGAGCACAGTCCTGTGGAGAGGACGAGTAAGGTTCTCCATGCGAGCAGCCACCAAGTCATCCACTAAGCCATCAAAGGCTGACTCCCAGGCTCGGGCATACTGAACGAGCATCCCCAGAGCATCTTCTTCCTATCCTCTAGGGCATGCAAAGGCATAGTGACTGGTGTACGGCACGTGGCAAGCAGGAAATGATAAGGACGAGTATTCATTGCTGGAAGAGTGTCCCGGAGATGAGCCATCGCCTCCCTGGCTGCCATCTGAATAGCCTGCGTCTCCCTAGGCATGGCTCTCTCAACAAAGTGAAGACGACGGATCTCTGGTCGACCACCAATAAAATGCACCGACACCTGATGCATAGTCAGGGAGTCGCTGATCTCGTGGTGGTAAATCGTGTACTCAGTGCGAGTCGTTGGTCCAATAGCGATCTTAACTATCACGGAAAGAAGTCGTGAAAATCGCGTTGGCTCGTTGGCGAACACCTATGATGGGCAAAGACTGCGTGCCATCACCAAAACAAAATTTTCATATAGTCAAAACATATATATATGTTGACTAACAGAAAATTGCTAAAATAAGAAGGAATTAAAGCGACTAATCCGGTCAGCGATCGTGCCTAGGGGTTTCCTACTGTCAGCTTGGCTCTGATACCAAGTTTCTCACGACCGGTTTCCAAATAAATGAATTAATTGCAAATCAGCCATGTGCGTCCTTAGTGAAGAAAATATTCCTGACGGTCACACTCATCTTGATACAGAAAACAAGTAGTACTTAATATTATACAAGTAGAGCAAAGGTTGCTCTACAATTATTACAATATATCCAAGTCTTAGGAAATATGGAATGTTACAGTGGTCTTAGGGTGACTCTACTGCTCAGGAAAATAAAAGGGGCACGTCACATCAAAGTAATGTGACATGACAGGTACTACTACGCGTTAAGCATCAGAGTGAAGCTCAACGATTTATTCGGGGTGGCGGAAGAGATGGAATAAAACAGCGGCGGACTCCAGGATCACAAGACTGACTGGAACTCCTCTAGACATCGGACTCGCTATCGAACTCTTCATCCATGAGGTCTCCTTCATCCATATCTGGCCACAACAACAAGCCAGTGAGTACTCCAAAAAGTACTCGCAAACAACAAGCCAGTGAGTGACATGACAAGTACTACTCAGGAAAATAAAAGGGGCACGTCACATCAAAGTAATGTGACATGACAAGTAATACTACGCGTTAAGCATCAGAGTGAAGCTCAACGATTTATTCGGGGTGGCGGAAGAGATGGAATAAAACAGCGGCGGACTCCAGGATCACAAGACTGACTGGAACTCCTCTAGACATCGGACTCGCTATCGAACTCTTCATCCATGAGGTCTCCTTCATCCATATCTGGCCACAACAACAAGCCAGTGAGTACTCCAAAAAGTACTCGCAAACAGTTTGCACAAAAGATGAGATGCATGCAGTTGATTTTAATATGCATGGTTAGAATCAGGTTATATCCAAAATATATGTGGTGAAAGTAAATAAAGTTAGTGGATAAATCGGGTGGTAGTCCTCCCGAGATATCCTTAACAGAAAAGTAAAATACACTGATCGGGTGTCTGGAGCGACACCTCGAAAGGTTAACAGGGGTTAGTAAACCACAGTAAGGGAAATCTAAATAACAGGCCTTAGTCGGGCGTCTCAGCGACACCACAGAAAGGGCATAATAAATAAATAACAAGCCACAGTCGGGCGTCTTAGCGACACCACAGAAAGAGCACAATAAATAAATAACAAGCCGCAGTCGGGCATCTTAGCGACACCATAGAAAGGACGTAATAAATAAATAACAAGACTTAGTCGGGCGTATTAGCGACACCGCATAAAGGGCATAATAAAGAAATAACAAGCCTCAGTCGGGCGTCTTAGCGACACTACAGAAAGGGCATAATAAGTAAATAACAAGAAGTATCTGGGTGGTACAACCAACCTTCAGGATAATTCTTGCATCAATAAAATATTTGATCACGTTCCACAATTTATTTACGGTACTCCACAACCATTATTATCACCCTTACTTATAATCCGAAGACCGACTCTAGGACCGACACTTGACTCGTCAAACAACGTCCTTGACCGGGGACACGGCTACTCGAATAGTTCTGATTCTGCAGAGGGTGTACTCTTTACCCACAACCCACGGTTTTCGATAGTCATCATGACTAATCCTGTGTATGGCAATTTAGAAGTGGACACTCAGAACCAGCACACACACATTTTACCTCCGTAGATCCCGGCTTCACTCGGACTACGCTACCAAGGAAAAACCATAAGACGGGGAGGCTCCGACCTTGACTAGCATGGGATCAAAAAATATTTATACCGCGCGCTCACGGGGAGTGCGATCCCTTCCGGTCCCAAACCGGAAACACCCATGCCCCCTAACCGGATGACTGGATTTAGTCCAGGGCCATGGATACCTTAATACTGGCCCCTCTAATGATCTGTGACTGATAATAGGTCTACAGCTGTCTATATCAAATCCATTATCCAGGAAACTGTGGTAGCACGATAAAGAAGTATGACACGGACAAGACTCGATCTATGTCGATACTGGAGTTTAACCAAGTTTTTACGAGCACCATCGTGCTCATGTCATGACCAGGTCATAACATATCATGTTCCGTGTGACTAGCCTATTCGACGAGCTTTCATAACTACCACTTGCCATCATCATATTTTATCATTGTTGAAATATATGTAACATGTATGAAATATGCAAGGTGATGAATACTCCCTCCGTTCGGAAATAAATACATGTCCTAGAAATGAAAAAAATAGATGCATATATAACTAAAATAAGTCTAGATACATCCATTTCTAGGACAAGTATTTCCGGATGGAGGGAGTATTGAATATGAGTTAGGTTAGCAAACAGGACATCAAGAGTTCAAACATGCTTCCCTGGTTTCACGTAGTCGGGATCAAGCTCGATGCAGTTAACGCCGGTGTTCTCGGTGTCGGAATCTATCGTATAAAGCAAACAATGGCATAAGTGGTACTGCCTAGCTACTGACCTCAAAATATTTTTAGAGAAATCTTAAAATAAACTAGGTATTACCAGGATCATTTCGCAAAAAGAATGACGGAAAAATAAGTTATGGATCAGAAGTTATAGCCAAAACAATTTCATGCACTAATTTGTAATAAGAATTATTAGAAACACGGGCTAGCTTGAGATATGTCAAAGTGCCCGAGGGGAAAGAAGTTTCCCCGAAAGGAAAACAACTTTTGGCCGAATACGTTTTCCGTGAAATGCTTCGGAGGGAGAGGGAGACACTGACAAGGCGGTTCCCCATGTCAGGTTCGAAGGCCTCACCGGTGCGAGAAGCACCCGGTGATCGCTAACGACGATAGGAGGGAGGAGAGAGCGAGCTGAGAGTGCGGCAACACTCACCGTTGACTCGCCCGTCTGATGGAAGAAGATTTGGCTTAGGGGGAAGCTCCACGTCGACGGGAGCAAGTCTCCTGCGGACAACAACTCTAGTGAGATGCAGGAATCAACGGCAAAGAGCTCCTACGATCAAATTGAGGGATGGGTAAGAAGGGGAGGAGCTCCTGGACGCGAATGGAAGCCTCTGGAGTCCTACCAATGCTTACAGGACTCGGGAATGGCCAGATCCCGAAGTGGATCGGGGCGGCCGGAGCTGGGGAAGAAGTTCCATCGAGGGCCTCCTCCTCGATTGTCTAGTGCAGGGGAGTGAAGGTGGAGTGTGGAGAGGTGCGAGATGGGTTCCAAAGCTCTCGGGAGGGGCTCTACTTATATGCGCCACAGGAGGAGCTTCCACATTAATTCTGGTGAAGTAGAGGCTCGAGCAGGCGATTAGGTGGCGTGGATCGAACCTAACTACCATGGGGGTCTCATTTTTTACCACAGGGGAGTTGGTCATCGAGTGAGGCAACGTGGCCATGACACGGCCATTGCTGAGCTCTGCGGCTGCATAAACCATGCTCTGAGGAGCTCGGTGCGTGGGGACGGTCTTCGCGGTGTGCACTGTCGATGGGGAACACGCAGAGGCTGCAGAGGCAATGGACGGTGCCGAGCGGCGCGGGGCTGCAGTAGGGAGATGATGCGGCTGTTGCAGAGCCACTGCCTGACCTTGGCCTGCTCTGTCCGCTAGCCACCCATGGGGAGAAGTGTCCAAGGCGATGCGCGGCGCAGGGAATAAGCTCGACGCCTAGGATCCACGACCAAGGCGACGACACTAGCGAGATTGACGAGGGGGAGAGAGTTGCGGGTCTGACTGAAGTTTGGTCTGAATTAAATTCGGACATGCACTGACAGAGTGCAGATTAAGTGCTCGACAATTTGAAAAGGATAGCTGCTGGATGAATTTGGAGCTAAAATTTTGTGTGGAGCACTCTCATTGGAAGAAAAGGCACTGCAGAAGTTATTCAGAATCTCTGGAGAAGTTTCTGGGGTCGAACTTCAGTCAAACAAAATTGAAATTTTTGAACTTGGCAGCTCATGGTTTTAGGTGGAAATGAGATAAGACACTAAGGGCTTCAATATGCAAGAGTTTGGGGTCAAGACTCCGAAGAAACAAAGGGGTTCCTTTGCAAAATGGCAGTAGTTCAAGCTGATTACAGAAAATCCCTTTTATGCAAACAAAATAATTAAGGGTGATCCATCCCTTCTAAAGTTTTGGAAAACATTCAAAATAAAACTTTAGGGCTAGGGAAGGTGTAAACAAATTTAAAACACAAGGTGGTGAGTAAATATTTTTGAAAGAAATAATCAAGGTTTATGGAAATATTTCCAAATTTGCAAAAGAAAGAATATTCTCGCAAACAATTCATTTTGAGAAAGGGCCAAAATAATATCTCTAAAACTTATTTGGTGGAAAAAGAAGTTTCATAAGGTTTTCTCATGAAGGTTAGCAAGAGAGCTTCAACGTTTTTGTGAATCCCAAAAATTTAAAAATCCAAGGAAATCAAGGAAATAAAAATTTAAAAATCTTGCTGTTACAATGATGGTGCAAAAAATTGTGCCAAATTTTTAGAAGAGTTCATTAAATTTTTTGGTATTAAATCCTTAAATTATGAGCATGATAGCAATGTTGTTAGTATGAATTTTTTGAATATACATGATTCTAATGATATGCAAAGCCACAAGCTTGGGGATGCTATGTTTGATGAAGATGATATTTTTAGACCCCCAAGTTTTGATGAGCAAAATAATTATGATGATGGCATGCATCCTATCTATGATGATTATGGTGATGACATGTACGCATCAAAGAGTAATGATATCCATGAAACTTGTCACCATGATTGTAAATCAAGTGTCTCATAATAGTTTTTGTTTAGTTTGGCCCCACTACTAAAAATGAGAATAAGATTGCTAATGTGGGGGGTAATGAGAATTATATGTTTGTATATCATGAAAAGTTTTGTTCGTGTGATAGTTGTATTGTCGAATTGCTTCATGATGCTACTGAAAATTATAATGAGAGGGGAAGATATGCTTATGTATATTTTAATAATATCGAGTTTCCTCTAGATGTGTTCCAGATTCTGAATTTATGCTTGTTTTTCCTTCCTATGAAACTATGAAAATTGAATATTGCTACAATAAATTGTTTGCTTGCAAAATCCATATGCATAGCAAGTGGGTTAAACTTAATATGATTGTCAAGTGATTCATGATGCTCTATTTCATGTTGCAATTACTACTTTTTATGTGAGCATCATTGAAATCATCATGCCTAGCTAAAAGACATTACATAAATGCACTTGTGAGGAGACAACCCAACACTTTTACTTTCTATTTTTTGTCTACTATGGTAATAATGTTTTTTGTCTTTTATTATAATCATGTGCCATTTAAAGCCTTTGGGATAATGTGGATACTTGTTGATTTGATTATGTGCCCTGTAAAGCCTTATGGGATAGTTTTGCGTCTAGTATATGAATTATGTGATTTTAGTGGAGCTTCAAAAAAATATGAAATGTATACAAAGTATTTCTTTGCAAATTCTATGTGTTTTCCTAATATTTCAGAATTTACATAGATAGGGAAATATGGTCTTACTTCAGATTTTTAGAGACTCTTCTGTTTTTGACAAATTCTATTATGCATGCATAGTTTTCTTGTTTTAGTGTCTCCACTAGATCATTGATGGCGCGCGATTGTTGCATGATGACGAGTTGGTGGATATACTTCTCGCCCCTCACTGGTTAACCCAAGTGGAAGGTGGAGCTGTAGTCAGCAGCAAATTTCCTTACACAGGGACTGTAAGTTTTATTGAACCAAGAGAACTCCGAGGATAAACAAGTAGGTGTCCACTGCTCTAGCGCTAGCAGAAGACGTGGACCTCCACACACAACAAATAACTTTGCTCCCAATAAGTTCAGAGAGGTTGTCAATCTCTCCGGCCTTGTAGTTTGCAAAGGATCAAAACACAAGCGGGAATAGTGATAGTGATTGCAACGAAAAAGTAAATGAAAGCAGTAAATGGTGGAGGTGTAAACTATGGTGGTAATATGGACCTGAGTCACATGATAATTACTAGTGATGTCCCTCTCCCAAAAGATGATAAACAGCTATGCCGGGTAAACAAATTACAGCTGGGCAATTGACATAATTAAAAACGTACCACAATGCTAATCATGCTACTAGAAAGTTAGAGGGTCAAAAGTAATGGTGAGTACACCAAGACAAGTAGACCGTTTATTCATCAGCATCTACTTACTAATCATCCACTTTGAGATATCTATCCGGAACATCTCGCTGGTATTATGTTGCGATCCCCACCCAAAGTGTAAACTCCAAGCAACAGACAACTGCATTAACGAACTTTGCCTAAGGTAAACAATCCTTGAAACCATGGTCACAAGCACCATTGTTTTCTCCCTCGTGGAAACAACACATCCCCTAGTCTCATGTTTCTGTCACTCAAGCTAGAAATCAGTGGGCATGAACCCTCAATCATGCATAACGCTCCCTATTGGAGTTACAATCTACTACTCGGCCAAAGCAATAAAAAACAACGGAGAACATGCATGAATTACCTAGGAACATAATATAAAAGAATAACCATATATATAACTCATAACAATCTGAAGATAATCTCATAATCCATCGGATCCCAGCAAACCAACCATAGCAATAGCAGGAAAATTACATAGATGCCTTGATCATGTAGGGCAGCTCACAAGGGCTAAACATTGAAACAGAAGATTGGAGAGAAGACATCACATAGCTACTGGTCATGGAATCATGGTCCAAGGAGGACTACTCACGACACGTCTGGGTAGCGTCAATGGCGGTGGAGAAGCTCCCGGAGGTCAATCCTCCCTCCAGTAGGGTGTCGGGAAGAGGTCTTTTGACTCTCCCGATCTCGGAAGCGCTGTGGTGGCGGAACGATGGAGAAATTCGAAATTATGGATCTCCCGGAAGGGTTTCCTATCGGAGAGGTAAATATAGGCCGAAGGAGAGCACCAGAGGGCATGGGACCCATCCAAGCGGCCTGGTAGCATGACCAGGGGGTGGGCCGCGCAGGGAAGCCGTCTGGGCAAGCCTTGGCTCCCCTCTGGCCCACCTCGATGCCTCTGGAAGCTTCCGTAACGCTGATTTTTACATATTTTTCTCGGGATTTTTGGGGTCTGGAAATTTGGGTAAAAATCCCTTGAAAAAAGGCATCAGTAGATAGGAACTGGCACTGGGTGCACTGAGTTAGTAGGTTAGTCCAAATATGTGTAAAAATATACAAAAGTGTAGAAAAACATATAACCATTTCATCCAAAAGATCATGGAACAAACAGAAATTGTAGATACGTTTGGGATGTATTACTGCAGCCGTCTATTTGTATAATTAAATGGTAGGAATTTTTATAAATATCGACACATGAAATAATTGAATTTCCCTAAACATAACAATATATTAGGTGGTAATTCAATGCAAGCTTATATATACTCCAGAAAAGCAAGGTCTCATATATAATTTGACTTGGTATAGCAACATACACACCGATTTTGTAAGGGTATGACGATCTATGGGATCAGCAGGGCCCTTGTGGTTCAGGAGGCGGGCATGCTTGCACAAAGAGTATCAACAATCACATGCGCCCGCAGGATTCTCAACATGTTCGTGCCGCTCGGAAGCGTAGTACCCTATGTCTTGTGTTTGTTGATTATATGGGTGGATGTCCTAGTTACAGATGAGCAACAGCCTGACAAGGAAGCATGAGGAGTGTAGCTACGCGTGCAAATGTACAAAGTGTCGACCTTTCTAAAGTTAGCCATGATCCTCCTTTTATAGTGCAAGGGGTAACCATAGTGTCTAAAATGGTTTTTGGAAGGGGAATAGTCGATTCTATAGCTGCTAATACCTAACCCTGACGGTTTAGGATAGGAGCATTAAATGCACGGTGAGGTGTCACGCTGGGGGCCTCCCCTGGCAACGATCGTCTCTCCTTCTGTGTTGTTGGCCCACCAACCTCTTGTTATATTGACACATCCTGAGACGGGTGTCATTAAAGCCGTTGCATGTACCTTACTATAGCTAGAGGCTTCTGACCCGACTCACCTAATAGCCTGACCGCTCGACATCTCGTTGTTGTTGACAACCAGCCAGATGAGGTGGAGTGGCGGAGATATGCTGGAGTCTTCCCTGGCGCGATGGCTTTTGGGTCTTCTCCCTCCTGGCAAGGTGGCTTGCGAGGGGCCTTTTCCCGTAGTTGGTGGTTTGAGCTTCCCTTAGGTAGGGTGTTGTAGTACGAGGATGCTACTGCCGTTTGTGCACAAATCAGGGTACTAAGGGACCCGTTCTCTAGTACATCGATAGTAGACGTCGGGCATTTGTCATATTGAAGTATGTACGCTGTTGTGCTAGGCCCAAAATTGTGCACAGACTTGTGGCTGACATTTGTTGTGGCTGTGATGATGGTTATTCACTGTTTTCTGATGGTGTGCATTGAATGCAGGTTCTGGAGTTGTTGAGTGTAGTAGTGCCTATAGAGGTTGTCTTGGGAAGACACGGGCTCGTCGAACAAGTAGGGGTGGCCTCTGCATCTTTCACCGGCCTGGTCGCCCTGAGCGAGTCGTCTTGTGTGTTACTGTACCCTTTACGATGCGTGATTCATGCAGGGCGTGGTATTGGCCGATATGGAGCGTCAGTCTGGTGGTGTGATCTTGCTCCCCGGAGTGGTGAAGAGTCATCTCCCCCTCGCCTCCTTCTTATAAAAATAGGTTTAAAGGAAGCGTTGTTGATTCATCTCCCCTCATGTAAGACTTCTATGCACCGTGGTTCTTCTCCTTCATCTTCTTGTCTAACCTACAAGAGCCAGCGTCATAATGGCGAAGAGTATAGGTCGAAATCGAGCCTGGGTGGAGGTGGCTGATTTGAGGACACCACCCCAGACGCACATCATGGGGAAAATAACAGGGTCTGGTGCCAATTTCCACGGTAAGAGCATGACTCTGGACCAGGGAGGATAGGGCGCTCTACGTCGTGGGAGCCATGGCGACGTTTCTCTCCCACTTATCCGGACGGAGTTCCCCACGTGGTATGTGACATACGAGTTTTAGTATCGCTGCACCGGCGCCCCCACACATCGTTGCGGCTTCTGGATTTCTTTCCCAGGGCTCTTAAAGGTAGCAGGCATGTAGTTTTGTGGCTTCGGGTAGATGGATGCTGCAACAAACCAATCTAGGTGGAGGTCGACCTCTCCCCTGGTAGTGGCATGTTCCTGATGCGGGGGAGGAAGTCGTTCGCACGCTCCCGGGGCCTAGGTCCGGAAAATATTCTCCATTTCAGGTTTGACGCAGATGCCACGCTGTACGTGAGGTTCTCGGAGCTCGGATATCGTGCTGAAGTGCTGCGTAGAAAGTTCCATTGGGAGCGAGCTTGGGACCTCCAGCGATAGCGACAACGACGATAGCTCCTCCCACGCCAACCTCTAGGGCAATGACTCCAAGTAGGCGCAATGGTGCCGTAGCGAGATTAGGAAGGCACCACCGCTTCTTGGCTTGGCTGGTCCGAACTTGGTGCTCCATCCACGAGGCATCGTTTCCGGATAAATCACCACATCGTAGTGACAGATCTCCTTCTGAAACCACAATTTCTCCTGATAGTGGTTTTGATAATTGATCACAACATATGCATCATTTTACTAATATGTTTATCTAATTATATTTAAGAAAAGTTCAAAAGATACATTGGCTAAAGGCTTATGTGGAGATGCCCCTTGATGCAAGAAAGGAATAAGATTGGCCCAAGCTTCAGGCTAGAAGACTCTTCATTTTATATTTGTGAGAAATCACTTTTGAGTCCATAGGAAAGCAAATACTATTAAAAGGGGTGAGGTATTAAAATGAACTCGTTGCTCAAGTTCTCAGAGATAGCCACCAAAAATACTGAGTCATTTTCGCACATAACCATTTTGTCCAAAACCATACACTCAAATTCGGTGCGAGCAAGTTTTCAGATTCGACACTAGCAAGTTTCATCTTAGACAGAACCCTAGCCAGACCCACCAAATAGGTGCAACTCAGACCATGTCAGTGCTACTGGGTTTGGGTGACCAAGTTTCAGTTGCCTCATTACGCAAAATCGGAATTTTTGAGTTTGAGTATCGGTGTCACCGAGTTGTGTTATCTCAGTGTTAGCCACCTTTTCGGTGCCACCAAGTTGTGTATATCGGTTCCACGAAGATTCAAAAGTTGACGCCTTCAGTCCAAATTGGTACCAACGAGTTAATGACTTTGGTATCATCGAGTTGGCCACTTTAGGTGTAATGGTTGGATTTTAGGGACATCCTATATATACCCCTCCACCTACGTCTCATTCATAGAGGAAGCACACGGAGCACACACTTCATTGCAAGATCCATTTTTCTGAGAAAGAGCCACCTACTCATGTGTTGTGACCAAGATATTCCAATCCAGTCATTTGACACTTAATCTATAGCCTCACCAAGTAGCTTTCCACCAATGCAATCTCTCCTACCCATGCCTATTCTATGAGAGAGTGATTTTGCGTTGAGGACACTATCATTAGAAGCACAAGAGCAAGGATTTCATCATTCTACCACATCTATTACCTTTTGGAGGGTGGTGCCTCCTAGATTGGTTAGGTGTCGCTTGTAGCGTCCTACTTCGTGTTGTGGACTTGAATCAAGATGTTTGTACGGGCAAGGAGACTCCCTACTTCGTGAAGATCTATCGTGAGTAAGGCTAGTCCTATGTGGATGGAAGCTGTGGTGGAATAGACAGGGCCGCTTCTTCGTGGACCCATTGTGGGTGGAGACCTCCATGACCTCTCGCATCTATTACTCTCCGTGGGTTGAAGTCTCCACTCTCATGTGTTTGATCCCCCTACCTTACTCCTTTGTGTTACACTTGCATTTTTTCAATTCCGCTACTATACTTTTAGAACTGCATGTGTAGGGTGTACTTGACTTGCCATAATTGCTAAAACTGGCCACCAACTAAAATTAGGAAAAGGCTAAGTTTTTATCTTGTCAAGTAGTCTAATCACCCCCCGTCTAAGTGGTATCAGAGTTTTGATCTCCATTGCATTGGTTTCACAACCTAGGAGATTATGGCGTCTAGTGAGGGAAATTATCACCGTAGAGGTCCATACTTCGATGACACTAATTTTGCTAGTTGGAAGCTTAAGATGAAAACGCATATTCTTTATTTTATTGCTCACGTATGGGCTGTTATTCGTGTTGGTGTGCAAGGTGATTTATTTGGAGAAAGGTGTGAACCGGATCGTGATGCGACAACCAATGAATTAAAGATGTTGCAACTCAGTGCACAAGCCTGTGACATGATCTTCAACTGTCTATGCCCCGAAAAATTCAACAAAATCAGCCGTCTTGAGAATGCAAAAGAAATTTCGGATACTTTGATCGATATGCACGAAGGTATTGATTCTATCAGAAAATCTAAGTTGGATGTGGTCCAAAGTCAGCTTGGCAAGTTCAAGATGAAGGATGGTGAAGGTGTTGCCGAAATGTACTCTAGGCTAGCTCTCATCACCAATGAGATTGCCGGCTTAGGAAGTTTCATCATCAATAAAATACTGATAGCTCTTGATGGAAAGTATGACACCGTGTGCACATTGATCCTAATGATGCCAAACAACAAAGATGAGCTGCACAACCAGTCAAGCGGTGCTTACAAAGCTTCATGTGATGCCCGACTACTTCATAGGACAATATTTTCACTAATGAAGAGATAAGCCTCATAGTCTGAAAATTCAACAAGTTCTACAAGAGTAGAGGCAAAGAGAGAAGCGTGCGTCCAGTCGTGATCGAAACTGCTACAACTTTGGGAAGCCCAGACACTACTCCAATGAGTACTCCGCTCCCTACAAATGAAGAGAAGAATCACCTCGAAGATGAAGCTCTAGGGATGAGTCGTCTCACAGAGACAGAAGGAGTAGAGAAGATCGTTATGAACGAAGAGACTCATGGACAGGCAAGGAATTAGACAAGAAGGACAAATACACCAAGAGCATCTCAAGGAGAAGACATCAAGATCACATTGCTGAATGGGTTTCTGGCTCCCGGTCTGACAACCAATGCAAGAGAAGCTACCACTCCAAGTCCGACTATAGTCAAGATGAATGTGTTGCCGACATTTCACTTGTTTCCTCCAACTCCTATGACTTATTTGATTCAGCAAATGAGGGCTTCGGAAACTGCTTCATGGCTAAAGGCCCAAAGGTATCACAACCAGAGTATCTTGATTTTAATACTGATGAGGATGACTTGTTAGTGGAAGATGACTTGCTCTTTGATAAAACTAGTGACTACAATTAAACTGAACTTGCTAATTATCATCCTAGTCAAGAAGATGATGATAATAAAGAGATTGAACAAATAACCAAATAATTAAAGAATTTTAAGTTAGCTCATGAAACTACTCTAGAAGATCATAGAGATCTTGCAAGAACTCATGAGAAGCTACGCTTTGAGAAGCTCAATTTGGAGAAAGATAATGATTTCCTAAAAGCAATCAATGATGATCTTCGAAAGAAGAGTTCTTCTTATCTAGCCAAATGATTACTCTTCTCTAATTTTGTTCCACAATTTAAACCTAAGAACACTAATAACAAAGGCAAGAAATTTCTTCTTGTAGTAACAACAATGCTAAAGCTAAATCTAATGATTTTGTTGCTATTAGCTCTCTTGATTTCACTAATGATTCTCTTAGCCAAGTTACAATTGAGGAAGAAAACGATTTATTGAAAGGGATCATATAAAGAGGTGTCTTCAAAAGTATTGCCGGAAGTAAGAAATTTAAGGAAATTGTGCGCAAACAAGGAGGACATCAGAAGAAACAAGGTGTTGGCTACTTCAATGTCAACAGACATGATTGGGAAAAAGGTCCATATCCCATCACTAAGTTTGTTCCTCAAGAGGAGAAGTATGATCCTACTCCTCCCAAAGGAACAAGCTCACAAGATGGCCTTCTACCACAAGACCACACGGGCAAGGGAAAGCTTCAAGAGGACATTGAATCATTTGAAGAAGGACTCTAAGTCAAGGTCATGTGGATAGCCAAGGACACTACTAGCAGTACCTCATCTAGTACTACCTCAACTCCAAGGATTCCCATCAATTTGATGTGGATCCCCAAGAGGAAGAAATAGAAAGTTCTTGAGGGGTGACTCCATCAATGAAATTCAATATCATTCCTTTTGGCAGGAACTATATGCAATCAACCTCAACCACATGTATTAGTTCATGGAGTCACACATTCCCTCAAAGGTAAGCAAGGAACAAGGTAATTAATGTATCTTTGGACATCATCCCGTATATATTTCACTCCATGTCCATAGATGTTCTTGCATACGTTCTCTGTGCTTTGGGACTAACCCATGTAGGTGAGAAGACTAAGGAACAACAAGGATTGCTCCCAACTCAAGAAGATCTTCATCGACATTGAGCATCCACCACTACTTCACCAACTTGAAGTCTTCTACGACAAACCCAAGGTTAGTTTATCCCTCTTAGGGGGATGTCATATCAAGGGGGAGATTTACTCTAAATCATGAGTATAAGCATCTCGTAAGGATATGAACACATTAATGCTTCAGGTAAAAGTGGTAACCGCACTTGTTCTTAACGATGAGTATGACCTATGATCAAGTATTCTTACTTGGCTCCTAAGTCAATATACTCATATATCGATGACGTTGTCATCACCAAACTGGTTGATAGATGCTAGGATTTTTGTGCATGTTCACCATATTTTACCTATCATCTTATTGTGTGAGCATGTTGGTGTGCATATTTTTGCTCATCCTAGGACATCCAATTGTTGTTATTTGGCTCTTGATTTATCTTTTGCCAATTGGATGGAAAAGAAGCATAGGACCCTCCTCTAGCTATCTATGCTATCTCATCTCAAGTTCTATTCATCCTTCATCACAAAACTTGAACAAGCACTTATCGATCCCTCTGTGTGAAGGAGCACTCGGAGTTCCGTATCGTCAAAGTATGTCTTCCAAAACCTGTTTGTGAATCTCGGTGAAACCAACGCCACAAACTTGGTTCCAATGATCTGGGTTTTCAATCTCGGAACCACCAAAATCACTAACTCGGTTAAACCAAGTTTCCCTGTCAACTGACAGCAGAGGAACTCGGTGACACAGATTTCGTAATCTCGGTGACACCGACAGTGAAGGATGTTGGAAATATGCCCAAGAGGAAATAATAAAATAGTTATTATTATATTTCTTCTTTCAAGATAATCATTTATTATCCTTGCTATAATTGTATTGAATGGAAACATAAATGCATGTGTGGAAATATAGACAAAACAATGTCCATAGTGAGCCCCTAGTTGACTAGCCTGTTGCTCAAGGATGGTTAAGGTTTCCTAGCCATAGACAAGTGTTGTCACTTGATGACGGGATCACATCATTAGGAGAATGATGTGATGGACAGGACCCGAACTATAAACGTACCATATGATCGGGTCATTTTGTTGCTATTGTTTTCTGCATGTCAAGTATATATTCCTATGACCATGAGATCATGTAACTCACTGACACCGGAGGAATGTCTTGTGTGTATCAAACATCGCAACGTTACTGCATGACTATAAAGGTACTCTACACGCATCTCCGAAGGTGTCCGTTGAGTTAGCATGGATCAAGACAGGGATTTGTCACTCCGTGTGACGGAAAGGTATCTAGGGCCCACTTTGTAATACAACATCACAAACAAGCCTTGCAAGCAATGTGACTAAAGAGTTAGCCATGGGATGTTGTATTAAGGAACGAGTAAAGAGACATGCCGGTTACGAGATTTAAATAGGTATGTGTAACACCCCAAATTTTTGCCAAGATTTCTATTTAATAAATTTAGCCTGAATATTGTTAATTTTTTATTGCTGGGTTTTCTGGTGATTACAAAGCCTCTCTTATCATCTGTGAGCTAAAACTTTTTGAGAACTTTTATGTGGCTTCAGAATTGACTCAAAATTTTCTGTCTAGTGATTATTTCAGAAAAGACTTTTTCATTTGATTAATTATGTTCCAACACAATTATTCAAAACTTGTTTTTATTTTTTTTCACGGTCCAGTTTTAAACTGCAGCTACCTATTAACCTCTTCTAAAACTACCACAATAAGCTTGACTATTACCTACTATGTTTGTGGATCAACTTTATATAATAAAATAGCCAAGTGTTTTGACAGGATTAAGGAAATTAAATAATCTTACTCTCTGGTCCAATTGTAGATTTGCACTACAACCTCTTAAATTAAGTCTCCAAAAATTCTACCAAAATATGTAGTAGCCAAGGGGTTCATTCAAATGAGTTTTATGCAAAAACCTAGCTAAGTATTTTGCTAAAATATTTCTTTTTGCCATCTTTTCTGTTCTGGTCCAAATAGGTTCTTTAAACTACAACCTCTTCATTAAAGTCTCTAATAATTTTGTAAAACTTTGTGGAGGTCAAGAGGTTTATAGGAATAAATTTTCTGCAAAAATATATGTTGGTCTTTTGAAATATTTGAGCACCACTTCTTATTTTGTGCTTTGGACCAGATTGGCCTTTTAAACTACAGCCCCACTTTCCCCCTCCCCAATGCTCTTGAGAATTTTTGTTCTTGTAGTCCATCCAATAAAACCCTTAAGTACCAAACTTCAACCCCATCAGAGTTATTTTAACCACTGTTGCATTGCCATTTTTTTTTCTCCAGAAATGGATTTTTACTAGAATTGCATTATGAAGTTGTTGAGTTGCTAAATCTATTCCTGCCATCTTTGAGCCCATCCAGTGAGACTTCTGTCTGGAAATTTCCATGGCTAGATAGTGCCCCTAGATGCCATTGGCATTCTGTCAAATACCTGTTGTCCCTGACCAGAAATGGCATGTTATTTTGTTTGTATGGTGGAGTTGAGCCCCAAACCAAACTAGCATGTCTAGCACACGCAAGCTAAGGCCATTAGTCGATCTGGAGCGGTTCACCACCTGCCCGAGTCCCTAGCTAGCCGTAGCATTGCATGGAGCACCTAGCAGGCATGCCTGAGCGTGCTCTAGAGCGCGCGTTTTGCAGCGAGCAGATCGAGCCACCGCGTCACAGCCCCTGCCGCCCCCTCGTTGCCCGAGGAGGCCTTAGCGCGTGTGCTATGTGGCATGAACCCCTCGTGCGCCTCTGTAGCCTATGCTGCCCCTGTCGTGCCTACATCACCGCAGCCGCGCTGGCCGTCATCAAGCTCTAGTAGCAGTGCAGCGTCGCAGCGCCGCCCAAACGCCCCTAGTGCGCCACCTGCACTTTGGACCACCCCTGCGTCGAGCCAGAGCCTCCCTTGACCTGTCGCTGCGTCGGCCCCGTCCCTGTGACCTCACCAGAGGCTGTCTGCGGCGAGCTTATCCTCTCGCCGCGGCACCGACACTCCGAGGCTATAAATACGAGCCCCGAGGCCTCTCCCCCGAAGCCTCAGCTAGCGCCTCAAGCCCCAATTTAAGCCAGGGCCCTTTCGTTCCCAACTCCGGTGACCTTCGGCCATCGTAGCCCCTCGGGTCGATTCGGTCCTACCAGTGAGCTTTCCCACTGCCTAAGCCTGCAACTTGAGCCTCCTAGATCTAGCGGAGCTGCCCCAACCATCACCTTGTGCCTAGGACCCCTCCTGGCCACTACCCCGTCGGAGCCAAAGCTCCCTCCGCCGTGGAGAAACGGTTGCTCGATTCCGGCAGCTGCCGCGGCCCCAAGATAGTGAAAATGATGCGCCTTGGTCCCATGAGCACGCCAGTACCCTCTGTTCCTCGAACGATGGCTCCTGTCGCCAGTGAGCCTCGCCGGAGTCCCCCCTCCCTTCGGCCAGAGGAGGAAGAAGAAGACCCGAGTCAAACCTGCTCGTGGGACCCGCGCATCAGCGTCTCTGCCCTAGCCTGAGCCCGTGCAAGTGGAAGCGCATTTCACCAAGTACGTTTTCCTTCCCGCGCTAGCGTCTTTTGACCCGAAGCAATTTCTTTTCTTTTTGATTTGCTAAAATATGTTGATTCTTTTTCACACCTATTTCAAATTCTGCCTAGTTTATTTTATTATTTATTTGAAAAATTTCTAAGACAACTTTATGTGCTTTTCTAAAATTGTGTGTTAATTAGCATATATTTTTAAATAGGCTTGAAGAGTGGAGTTAAAACTTGCTAAATTTTTGTGGTGAACCCCAGCTCTCTACACTTGGAAGGCAAGCATCCTGGACCTACTTTTAATTTGGTTATGTGTGTTTGCTTGGTCAAACTAATCATAGGGTTATGGTATATTTTTGGTGTTATGTCATGTGGCGAATCATGCATATGGTTCCGTGATTTTGATAGTAATGGTTTATATGATTGTGGTGCATAGACAGTGGTCACTCTTTCCTACCCTACATGCCTACCGGATGGGATTTGGTGAGATTCGGTGTCTTGTGGAGACATGACCGGGGGATTGACATCTCGTGGACGAGAGTGGTCAATGAATCATGTTAGGTGGGCCGTGACTCTATTTATACACGATATGTACTAATCATGCAGGTAATACTTAAGCCTCCCAAGATGACCCTAGATCGAGTTTTGTCAGTATGTCTCCTTATTTGCATGCTACCGTAGTTTCCTGGATAATAGATTCGGTATAGTCAGTTGCAGACCTATTGTCATTCATACACCAGTAGAGGGGACGGGATGAAGGTATCCACGACTGTGGTATAATTCTAGTCATCCGGTCAGGGGGCATCGGTGTTTCCGGTCTAGGATCGGTAGGGAGGGCACTCCCCGTAAGCGCGCGATATAAATATTGTTGATCCCATGCGAGTCGAGGTCGGAGCCTCCCCGTCTTGTGGTTTTACTTTGGCAGCGTAGTACAGGTGAATCCGGGCTTCGCGGAGGTAAAGAGGGTGTGTGATGATTCTAAGTGTCCACTTCTAAAATGATGTACGCGGAATTAGTCGTTGTGACTATTGAAAACCGTGGGTTATGGGTAAAGAGTACACCCTTTGCAGAGTCAAAACTATTCGAGTAGCCATGTCCACGGTCAAGGACGTGGGTTGACTAGTCAAGTGTCGATCTAAGTGTCGGTCTTCGGAGGTAGTTAACGGAGTATGAGGCTAATCGAGAAATATGGTGGATGAATTTAAACATTATTTTTCTTTGAACTAACCATCATGATTTTTGTTGTGAATATCCCTTGGACGGTTCGACCTCCTGGATATTCTCGATTAAATTTATATAAGCCCTTTATGTGGTGTCGCTGAGACGCCCGACTATGGCATGCGTGTTACTATTTCATATAATCCCTTTATGTGGTGTCACTGAGACGCCCGACTACGACATGTTTTATATTGCATCATATGTTAATATTATTATTGATTGCTTAATAACTTTCAGTATGAGTATTGCTTCACTGTCACATCCCTGACACCTTAAGAAAGTTAGTATTGTGCTCATGTCTTCTTTGCATTGCATCTAAGAAATTTTCAACAAGAACAAAGAAAGTGGTGAAGGAAAAACTCAAACCCTAGCCACTTCTTTAAATAAAGGAAATCTCAAACCTAGTTCAAATCAATGAACCCAAAATGGCCTCAAGAAAAGTTCAATCTTTCTGATAAATCATGAAAGTAAATGAGCAATGAAGAAAACCATTTTCTTGACACTTTAAGCATTTTAAATAAATGCAAAAAGCTACTGGTTTCAAGTTTTAAATTTGAAATCACAAACTTTAAACTTTCAAAAATGTTGAAAACATTTGAAATGGTTGGAAATATTCCAACAAATATTTTGGTGTGTTTAAAATAGTTTTTACAAACTATTTGGGAGTTAAAATAAATGGTAAAACAATGAAATAGCAAAAACAGAAACAAAACAGAAAAGGAAATGAGAAAACTTACCTATCGCCTAGCCGGCCCAGCCCATCTCCTCCGGTCGTCCCCCACCTCGCCAGTAGGAGCAGGAGGTGGCCGCCGCCAGTAGGAAATGACAAAACTTACGTGTGCGCCTGCCTAGCCGCTTCCTCGCGCTTGTATGCCCGGGGATAAGCTCCCCAAGCCCGTGGCTATCCATTCCCCAACACATTCCTCCCCCTCTCCTCACGGTTCCCTCGGTCCCCTCTGTCGCCATGGACATGAGCTTGAGCTCGAGCTGCCCGTGCCCCTAGCCATAGGATCCTCTTGCTAAGCATGCCGTTAGCTCCGCCTCGTTGATCTGGTCCTCTCTGCAGAAGCCGAAGCCTCCCCGAGCCCTGCAACGCCCACGGCACCGTCGTCTTCAACCTTCGGCCGCCGGCGAGCTCTGCTCGATTCGTCGCCCTCAGCCCTTCCCCGAGCCGTCTAAGCTCTGCACTCCTCGTGAGCATGCGGTCATTTCCCCTAAGATCTCCCCATCGATCCCCTCCTCCAGGCCTAGTTCCACCGGAGCCCGACAAGATCCGCCGCTGTAGCTCGTCGCCAGTCGCCCTCCGGTGATCAGCTCGTCCTTCCTAGGGCACCAGCAGCTTCAGGCCGTCGCGTAGATGTCGTAGGAGCTAAGCCCCGTGCACAACACCCTCTGTATCGATGACCTCGATGACGCCCAAACCTTGGCCGCCGCCAAGCTCGTCGCCGGCGTCATCTCCGGCCAGATCAGCCCGGCTAAGTGCAGAAATGGAGCCGCAGGAGAAGTGTCGTTCTTGTGGTGCTCTCCGCGCAGCATTTGGCCTCCTGTGCGCCGTTTTCGAGCCCCTCCGCTGTTCGGGTGGTCGCCGGTGGATCTCAGCTGGCCTGAGCCACTGCCGTGTGGGGCCAGCCTCTGGACAGTTTAGAAATAATAAAAATAAATCAGATAAATTAATAAGTCACTGACATGTGGGTCCTGTAGGATTAATCGGCTAATCAAGTTTAACCTTAATCTAAAATTGACCAGAGACACTGACCAGTGGGTCCCACTGGTCAGGTTTGACTTTCAACAGCCACTTGGACCTGCTGATGTCATGCTGATGCAGTAAAAGTATTTTCCAGTATAAAAATAATGCCACAAATGTTTAAAACTTCAAAAATTCATAGAAATTAATCTGTAACTCCAATGAAAATAATTTATATATGAAAAAATATCAGAAAAATTCAAGGAATCTGAATATGCTTCTTTCAATCATGTTTGAAAAAGTTACAGAACCCAAACATGTAGATTAATGAATAAGTCAATTCTTATAAATACTTTTTAAATGGAATATGGAAAGTATTTAAATTTATTTTTGTTTGACATGATCAAACATTGTTCTAATAACAAACCAGTACCTTAACATGACATTCCATGCATGTTAACATCAAGTTGATCTGAGCATCAGGTCGAATCAATTAAATCGGTATCCGAGAATACCTCGTTTGAATTGATATTTGAATGTGATTCAAATCAACTTCAAACCTAATACATGTTGATTATAATAATATATCACCTTGCATTCTCATGCCATGCTCATGCATCATCTTGATTGCATATGTTTGTTATTGATTGTTGTCATTCTTTCGGTAGGCCTCGCTCCCCCGGATTCCACGGAATATCCGTCTGACGGATATTGTCCCTCCTCTGAGCAACAAGGCAAGCAACCATTTTGATCATCCCGATAAATGCCATGTTCTTGCTCCTGCACTTACTTATTGCATTAGGATCAAATGCTTCAACTGCTTTTGCCACGTTAGTTGAACCCACTTGCTTTGCATGACCTATCCTTGTCACAGTAAATAGCCGAACCTTGCAACCTAGCATACCTGGTAGTTGATTGAGCCATGATGTGTCTTATCCTGCTATGCATGCTATGCTTAGAGTTGTGTATGGTCTGTCATCTGGGAGATGAACAGAATTGTGAGAATGTGTTCGGTAAGCAAAGGTTGTGTGTTGAACTTGATTTGGTAAAGGTACCGGTGAAAGGCTGTGTAGGAGTACATGGCGGGTTGTTTCATTGGAACCGTCCTTAGGAACTGAGTTCCGCGTATGTAATCCAAGACTAGATAATACCACACGTTGGGATACTTAATTGACCCTCTCGACTTATTAATCGCTTAGTATTCAGTCCAGGAGTTGCAAGTAGTTTCTGGTGTTTATAGTTATGCTGGAGGCCGTGCATAGTGCTGACCTGAGAGGTGGGCTATGATGCGGTAGGAAGTGGCACGGTGTACCAAGTGGCACCCGGATGGTGGGCTTGGGAACCCTGCGCACATCGTTTGAGGCCGTGGTGGAAACCCCGGCCGGACTTCCGTACGGGTTACTCTCAGATAGGCGATAAACCTGGACTAGGTACTAGTGTGGTTAACGGTCGTGGCCGACTCCCTCGCCGGGCTTCCGCTTGAAGGTTGCCGAGGTGCATGACGTGCACATGGCGATAAGTGGCGAGAGCGTGTGTGACGAAGTACACCCCTACAGGGTTATGATCTACTCGAATAGCCGCGTCCGCGGATATGGACTACTTGGAGACATATGTTGTTCTTAGATAACTTCAATGGCTACTCATAAAATTGTCAAGATAAGCGTGAGTGTCGTGGATGGCAATTCCGTATGGAGACGGAATGATTCCATGATAGTGTATTGTTGTGGTGTTAGTGGACTCGTGTGCGAAAATTCAAGTTGTCAAAATTATTTGAAAATGCAAGTTGTCTAGCCACGAGTCAAATGCTGGCTTTCCGCATGAAACCCCACAATACCTTATTGATACTTTGCATGAGTAGTTAGTTATCCTAAAGTCTTGCTGAATACCTTCGTACTCATGTTTGCTTAATAAATGTTGCAGAGGTTGCTAATGACCCTAATGGAGGGTTCTTCGTAGACATCGACGACGACGAGTAGCTGGTGTCCCAGCTACGATCTGGCCCTACGTTGGGTCTGTAGTATAGTCAGGCCATGTGCCTTTTAGTTGTCCTGTCTGTACTCAAACAGTTTAAACTCTTCCGCTGGCTTGTAACTGAATGACTGCTATTATGGGTCGTGAGACCCTTAATGTGTAATATTATGTGTGTGGCTCTTCCGAGCCTCTTAAATAAAGTTTGTATGTTTATGGTTATGTTGTGATGCCATCGATGTATCTATACATATCGGTATGCCATGCGTACGTGTGTCGTACTTGATATGTATGGGGTTCGATTACCTAGTCGTGAACTTTAGTAGCACCCCTTACAAGGAAATGCCCCTTTGTGATCCAATGAGCCTTGGTAGTTCGCTACTGCTCCGGACACATTGGTTGACTGGCATGTGTCCTTCTCAGCTGCTGTGTCTATCTCCTTTGGGGAAATGTCACGCGATGTAATGGAGTCCTTGTAGCTTGCTACGACTCGTCTACACTCGCTGGTGATCGACACCTGCTTTGTTGGGTCATGTATGCATGTCCTTGTGCGGTACTGCCACTTTGGTTTATGACTAGACATGTTGATCCGGGTTCTTTGACATTGGAATGCTAGCGACACTATTGCATACGTGAGTCAAAAGACGCAAACGGTCCCGGCTAAGGTAAGGCTGCAGCCGTGGAGTTAACCGTGCGTGAGACCGCAAAGGGATGCGATGTGTTACAGGCTGGATTCCTATGGCTTAGGATCGGGGTCCCGACATTCACTTCCAATGCTTGAGTAGTAAATTGAGTAGATCAGTATTACGATATCATTATGTGTGTGTGAATAACCCTGCTAGTTACATGTTTGCTTTATGATGTATGCGAGTACATTCAAAGTACTCACTAGCTTGTCGCTAGCTATTGTCTTGTCCAAATTGCAAACTTGGAAAGGAGGTGCTTGATGAGAAGCTTGAAGCATAGGCTTCAAGAGTGAGCGAGATAGGAGTTACCCGGTCAGTTGTTCATGTGGGAAATGGAGTCCCAGAGGAGTTGGAGATGCCAGTAACGCTTCCGCCATCGACCACTAGAAACCTTTATGATGTACTCATTGGGCCACTTTGGTCATGTAATTCAATGTGTGTTTTGCTTGGACATTTGTATAAAGGAAAGGTGTGCTAGCTAACAGTATTCCTGGGGCAAGTATATTCAAGGGCCCTTTGAAGGGAAATTAAAATCCCCGAAAATCTGGTCCCTATAGTATGGTGATACTGACGATTGAATCTCGGGCAAGTAACATGCCAAAGGAAAAAGGGAACGATATACGGGATTGTGTGAATCCTTGACATAGAATTTCAACCGATAAGATATTTGTAGAATATGTAGGATACAATATGGACGTCCAGGTCCCGCTATTGGAAATTGGCCGGAGAGTTTCTCGGTCATGTCTACATAGTTCTCGAACCCGCACGGTATGCACACTTAAGGTTCAGTGACGTTTTTGGTATAGTTAAATTATTGATGTTGGTAACCGAATATTGTTCGGAGTCCCGGATGAGATCCCAAATGTCACGAGTGTCTCTGGAATGGTCTTGAAACGAAGATTGATATATAGGATTTTTGCATTTGGCTTCCGGAAAGATTGCCGACATTGTCGGTAAAGTACCGGGAGTGACAAATGGGTTCCGGAGTTTTATCGGAGGGGCCACCAACCCGGGAGAGGACCTAATAAGCCCATGGGTGGCACACCAGCCCTTAGTGGGATGGTGAGGCCAGCCCAATAAGGATGTTTCGGCCAAGGCAAAAATAAAGGAAAAAAGAAAGAAAAAAAGGAAGGAGGTGGACAAGAAGGAAAGGACTCCTCCACCAAACCAAATTGGAGGAGGAGACCTTCCTCCTTGGCTCGGCCGAACCCTCCTACTTGGTGTAGGAGGCAAGGCAGCCTCCCTCTTGTTCCTCCTATATATAGTGGAGATTCGTTTGGGTTTTTGCACCTCAAGCCTTTGTGCAAACCTCTCTACCTCCAGTACTCTGTGACACCACGTAGTTCGATCAATACGGCATGGCGAAGCCCTGCTGGAGTAGCTCCACCATCATCACCGCCACGCCATTGTTCTGCCAAAGAATTCAGCTACCTCTTTGTCTCTCTGGCTGGATCAAAAAGGCGGAGATCGTCATCGAGTTGTACATGTGCTGAACGTGGAGGTGTCGTCCGTTCTGTGGTAGATCGGGACATATTGTGGGACGGAGGCGATTTGGATCGCGAAGACGTTGATGAGGACATGACTACCTTGGATATTATCACAATCATTGCATATGTGTATTTATTTGAGGTGATTTCTGATAAAAGTCATGCAATAATTTATTTATGTTATCTAGAACACAAATACTTCACGTGTTTTAATTTTATGCCTAAATGTAGAATGGCCGAAAACTTGTATGAACCACTTGTGATGACAAGGGAAGAGGAAATGGTTGGATGATACTCAAGAGCTCCTATCATATCAAAGGAAATAATTAGTTTCTATTCAGCAAGTTATTTCACGTCACTTTTATCCCAAGAGAAGATAAAGTTGAAGTCTCTCACGTTATGGACTCAGATTTGGTCTGAACAAACAAGCTTGGACCAAAACACCAAGAGCTTTTCCATCCGGACTCCGAATTGGGTGATTCTATTTGGGCTACAAATTAGATTTTATGTGCTTTCCAGTCCAATTTGAATCACCTTCAAATTTGTCCGGAGTGTGGAGATATCGACTAAACAATATGATGGTGCACCGGAATCCGAGTCAAACAACAAGTCCAAATGTGTTGCATCACCTCCACTTGGACCCATAGGCCTTATACGACCTAGGGTTAGTTTTAGGCTTCCTTGGGACATCGTCCCACCTCCTTGGCTGCCACCCCTTGGTCCTATATAAGTAGATCAATCTAGTAACGTTTTGGTTGGGATTTGTTTTGTTAAAAGTTAGCCATTGGAACTTCGTGTACCTCGTTTGTGTCCAACGACCAGACTAAGACCGCTTTCGAATCCCCACCCTTATCAATACTTCATCTATATTCGCAATATTCAGATTGCAATATCATAGCCTTGCTTGTTCTTCTATTGCTTGCAGGAATAGACCTTCATGGTCATGTTGATCGTGCTCCGGCGTGGTCAATAACCTCTCGGAGTTGATTTAGCGATTGCTAAGGCGCAACATCATGCATGTTTGTAGTCGGATCGTCAAAGTCATCTCCACCAAATCTATAGTTATCATCTCATCGAAAGATCGGGACCCTCGTGCCTCTATCAGACATTCCACTACATCAACCGCTTTTCTTAACGCTTCCCGCTTAGCGATCTACAAGGTTATGTGGATCCGATCTCCCTCTCGTAGATGTTCATCACCATGATAGGTCTTCGTGTGCGTAGGCATTTTTTTGTTTCCCATGCAAAGTTCCCCAACAAAGGGTATATAATCTGGCCGACGAGCTTTAAAAAACCCTCTTCAAACGTTTCTTTCCTAGAACCTAAGTTGCCGCCGAAGGACCCCCTGCTCGTCGACTTTGCCTCCCCGAGCACCTCCGTCGTTGGGGTTCGCCTTCGTCGATGGATTCTTCACCGTCGTCGTCACCATAATCGGACCACCCCCAGGCTAGGGTACGGTTCCGATCCCCTCTTGCGCTCCATTAGGAATTTTTGTCTCATAACCACCATGTGCAAACCCCTCCTCCCACCAGAAGTTCTCGTAGATCAGTGCACGAAAGAGTTTTTAGGGTTAGCAGTCCGCAGACGCATCTCGACTAACTGAATCCGAAAAATTAGTTCACTGATTTTGAATCTAGGGTTCCTTAGAATGAACTCGGTGGAACCGAGTTGTCACTTTCGGTTCCACCGAAGTAACTGTCAAGTCTCTCTAAAGAAGTTCATCCGTCTCGGTTACTCCAAAAATTCACACTTGCTGCTACCAAAATGTGATATGGAGAAAGCTGAAACTTAGGATTTCTTTGTTAAAACTTTTTTTAAAACCTTCTGTATATTTTGATGCTTAATCCTTCTCCTTTTATATATCTATTTCACTGTTCTACTAGTCTACTAGTCTAATGTATTCTTGTTTGCTTTGTTTGTCAAGATGTCAGGATCTGAACATAACCAGAACAACTTCACTGAGGACAGTGTTGAGACGGACTCACGCACAAGTCGTGAGAAGACAGAACACTCCGGTACTTACAGCTCTAATGGCTTGCCCAAGGCCACCACCAGGCAAATGAATAATCTTAACTCAGATGAATAGGACTCAGATTTTGTGCTAGAGACAACTTCAGCTCCTTAGAAGCTGAAAGAGAAAGCTCCTCTCAAAAAGACTGTCACGAAAGAGTATGCTGAGCCTGCTAATCTTAGAGCTCTTGAATCTGCAAGGGAAGGGATGAAACTTTCACTTCATAATCCACCTAAGAAGGCTAGTGTGAAGAGAGCCAGTAAGAGGGTAATTCATGTTGTAAGAAGGCCTACTTCCATGTATGAGGACCCAGAAGATGTTGCTAGAGAAGATGAGATCCCACCTGATGTCCCTCCTCCTCCTCGGAAGAAGAAGAAGCCGATGGTTGATGCTATGCCCAAGAAGTCTGCTCCAAAGCCTGCTTCTAAGGCTAAGAAGGATGTAGCTTCCAAAATTACTACAAAGGAAATTCCTGTAGCTGCAAAGAACAAAGTTCCTGCTTCCACTACCTTTGCTCCACAAGAAGAAGTTGACAATTCACCTATTCTTAGAAAGGTCCAACCAAATCTACCACTGCACAATGCTGCTCATCTAGTAGCTGAAGATACGAAGAGGAGGAAAGATGCAGGTTTGAGGAAATAGAGAGGTACACATCCATATGCTGTGAGGAGAAGAACTTTTGTTGATCGAAGGTTTGACACCAAGGAACAACAAGACTTTTATGAGACTGTCTTGTATGATAAAAGTGCAGTTGTTAGTGACATGAGATATGTTGCCTGGTGTTGGGGATGTTATCCTATTATAAGAACCGCCTATGAGGCCTGGTGAGGATAATGGTGGCTCTACCTCCATGAACAAGATGGGTCGTTATCTGAGAAGTGGAAGCCGCCAGACATATGCTGTGAAGAGACGGTTAGCCCATGACTCAAAGAAGGCGACTTATGGTCCACATAAGGAAGAGTCACCTGAAGTTTCCTTGCCTAAGGGACAAGGCGAGTTAGAGGTAGACCGGCTCACGTATTGTAATGAGAGTTGGACTCTTGTAAACCCAGGGCCTCGACCTGTATATAAAGGCGAGTCTCTAGGGTTGATAAAGTTAAGTTAACATTAATCAAGAGCACTACTAAAATTCATAAATTTGCCAGCTGCCAAAGCTGACGGCAAAGGGTGCAACCACGGACGACAAAGGCTTTGCCGTCGGTCAGCAAACGGCAAAGTAGACGGTAACAAAAAATCCGGTAAAGAGGTACTTTGCTGTCAGCTTTCCCAAAGGGGACGACAAAGAATCTTTGCCATGAGTGGGCTGACGGCAAATTAACTGGGACGACAAAGGGTGCAACGTCCCTGTTAAGTGTTAACGGCAGGCCGTCTACTTTTGCCGTCTGCCTCACCCCCTTTGCCATGTGGGGGCATACGGCAAAGAGGGCAGAGAGAGGGGGCAGATTCCCCCCTTTGCTGTCTGCCTCCCCCCTTTGCCATGTGGGGCAGACGGCAAAGAGGGGAACCAGCCCCTTTTTTATCTATTTTTTGTTATATCCAGCATTTTTAACAATAATCAGGATATATATATATATTTGACATAAATAAATTTCTTTCTGTACTCATAACCATATTAAAATAACCTCTTATATCCAGCTTTCAAGTTGCATCCACATGCATACAAAGTTTCATATATTACACCAGTTTCATCCACGTGCATACAAAGTTTCATATATTCATATAGTACAATAGTTTCAATACAACCCATGTTACAAGAAATCATCTAGCATTCCATCAATATTTGCCAAGCTTCCCGTGAAGTGAAGGTAATCTGCAAAATGACAAATAAGAAAGTTAGAAGAATAATACTAGATGAAGTAGTGTATATATAGGTTATTTCGGAGAGAAATTAGCTAAGTATAGACCATTTAGGAGCTAACTAAGCTAATTATGTCATTTAGGTGGAACCCTAGCTAACTATAGGTCGTTTCAGAGCTAACTTGGGTAAAATAGGTCATTCCGGAGAAAACTATGCTTATTAAGCCATTTTTGATCTAGCTAGGCTAATTATAGGCCATTTAATACCTAAGTTACGGGGAATAGGTCATGTTGCAGCTACGTAAGCCTTATTATGTCATTTCAACGATAATTAGCTAAGTATAGGTCATTTTTTATTAAATAGACCATTTAAGAGCTAACTAAGCTAATTATGTCATTTAGATGGATAATTAGCCAATTTAGGCTTTGCTTGATGAGTCTAATTAAGTTACGTACAATAAGAGAAAGAGAAGAAGAAGTAAAAGAAGGAGGAGGAGGAGGAGGAGGAGAAGGAGACGGAAGATGAGAAGAATAAGAAAAGAAGAAGGAGAAGGAGGAAGAAGGAGGAAGAAGAAGGAGAAGGAGGAGCTCCTTCTCCTTCTTCTCCTCCTTCTTCTTATCCTCCTCCCTCTCCTTCTTCTACTTCTCCTCTTCTTCTTCTTCCTTCTTTTCATTTTTCCTCTTTCTTCTCGTCTCGTCCCCTTCTTCGGACTAAATTGGCTAAGAATGCCTTTTTGGAGCTAATTATGTCATTTCGAGGATAATTAGCTAAGTATAGGTCATTTTTTATTAAATAGACCATTTAGGAGCTAACTAAGCTAATTATGTCATTTAGACGGATAATTAGCCAATTTAGGCTTTGTTGGATGAGTCTAAGCTACGTAGAATAAGACAAAGAGAAGAAGTAGTAAAAGAAGGAGGAGGAGAAGGAGACGGAAGAGGAGAAGAAGAAGAAAGGAAGAAGGAGAAGCAGAAGGAGGAAAAGGAGGAAGAAGAAGGAGAAGGAGGAGCTCCTTCTCCTTCTTCTCCTCCTTCTCCTTCTTCTTATCCCTCCTCCTTCTCCTTCTTCTTCTTCTCCTCTTCTTCTTCTTCCTTCCTTTCATTTTTCCTCTTTCTTCTCCTCTCGTCCCCTTCTTCGGGCTAAATTGGCTAAGAATGCCTTTTTGGAGCTCATTATGTCATTTCGAGGATAATTAGCTAAGTATAGGTCATTTTTGATTAAATAGACCATTTAGGAGCTAACTAAGCTAATTATGTCATTTAGATGGATAATTAGCCAATTTAGGCTTTGTTGGATAAGTCTAAGCTACATAGAATAAGAGAAAGAGAAGAAGAAGTAAAAGAAGGTGGTGGAGGAGGAGAAGGAGACAGAAGAGGAGAAGAAGAAGAAAAGAAGAAGGAGAAGGAGAAGGAGGAAGAAGGATGAAGAAGAAGGAGAAGGAGGAGCTCCTTCTCCTTCTTATCCTCCTTCTTCTTATCCTCCTCCCTCTCCTTCTTCTTCTCCTCTTCTTCTTCTTCCTTCCTTTCATTTTTCCTCTTTCTTCTCCTCACGTCTCCTTCTTCGGGCTAAATTGGCTAAGAATGCCTTTTTGGAGCTAATTATGTCATTTCGAGGATAATTAGCTAAGTATAGGTCATTTTTTATTAAATAGACCATTTAGAAGCTAACTAAGCTAATTATATCATTTAGATGGATAATTAGCCAATTTAGGCTTTGTTGGATGAGTCTAATTAAGCTACGTAGAATAAGAGAAAGAGAAGAAGAAGTAACAGAAGGAGGAGGAGGAGGAGGAGGAGGAGGAGAAGGAGATGGAAGAGGAGAAGAAGAAGAAAAGAAGAAGGAGAAGGAGAAGGAGGAAGAAGGAGGAAGAAGGAGAAGGAGGAGCTCCTTCTCCTTCTTCTCCTCCTTCTTCTTATCCTCCTCCCTCTCCTTCTTCTTCTTCTCCTCTTCTTCTTCTTCCTTCCTTTCATTTTTCCTCTTTGTTCTCCTCTCCTCTCCTTCTTCGGGCTAAATTGGCTAAGAATGCCTTTTTGGAGCTAATTATGTCATTTCGAGGATAATTAGCTAAGTATAGGTCATTTTTTATTAAATAGACCATTTAGGAGCTAACTAAGCTAATTATGTCATTTAGATGGATAATTAGCCAATTAGGCTTTGTTGGATGAGTCTAATTAAGCTACGTAGAATAAGAGAAAGATAAGAAGAAGTAAAACAAGGAGGAGGAGGAGGAGGAGGAGGAGGAGAACGAGACGGAAGAGGAGAAGAAGAAGAAAAGAAGAAGGAGAAGGAGAAGGAGGAAGAAGGAGGAAGAAGGATCTTCTCCTCCTTCTCCTCCTTCTTCTTATCCTCCTCCCTCTCCTTCTTCTTCTTCTCCTCTTCTTCTTCTTCCTTCCTTTCATTTTTCCTCTTTCTTCTCCTCTCGTCTCCTTCTTCGGGCTAAATTGCTAAGAATGCCTTTTTGGAGCTAATTATGTCATTTCGAGGATAATTAGCTAAGTATAGGTCATTTTTTATTAAATAGACCATTTAGGAGCTAACTAAGCTAATTATGTCATTTAGATGGATAATTAGCCAATTTAGGCTTTGTTGGAAGAAGAAAGAGAAGGAGGAGCTAACTAAGCTAACTAAGCTAATTATGTTAACTAAGCTAACTAAGCTAACTAAGCTAATTAAGCTAACTAAGCTAACTAAACTAACTAAGCTAACTAAGCTAACTATGTCATCTAGCTATATTTTATTAAATAGGTCTTTTTGGAGCTAACTAAGCTAATTATGTCATCTAGGTATCTTTTATTAAAACACTAGAAATAACATACCTAAGTTAGGGTCAAGCACGGTGGCTCTGCCTTGTTTCACATGGAGAAGGCTCGATTGTAGAAGGGTCGTGCGATGCGTTTCGGGACATATTCTGCACCAAACATCGTTTGCAATGTGTAGTTAGAATGAGGACACTCTTAAGATCACTCCACTGAAATGAAAATCACTGTCCCCGCCACGTTAACGACTGGCATCGGCGCAGGGACTTGGCCGTTCTTCTCGCACATAGACTGAACATTTGGTTTCGACAAGTCAAACTTTTTTATTTATTAATGAAAGGGACATTCAAATGCAAGATTTGAAATAACATGAAGAAGAAACTTACCACGAAGAGCTCGTATATGGCCCTGGTAGACGCATCATTCCGTGCCCTCTCCGCCTCCGCTAATGCAGTCGTCCTCTCCTCCAGCTCCCTAGTTTCCTTATCCTTCTCCGCCATAGCCGCCTGCATTGCCTCTCTCTCTTTCTGAATAGCAGCCTACAACACAACTCATTGTTAGCATATTGGTTCCAACGCACAACATAATGCGGAAAGATATTTGAGTCCATTAAACTAACCTCGATGGCGAGCTCGACTAGCCGTGCACGACGTGTTATCTCCGGACAAGAGCTCGTCTGGCGTGCCTTTATCTGCCGGAGAGAGCTAGGACAACGTATAAGGCCGTCTCCGATGGCGATCGAGCCATGGGGCCTCCCGTTGCCAGCTATCATCACCAGCTCTGGATCAATAGGCCCCTCGCTCGGGTTAAAGTCCTCCCCTTTCCTCGCCTTCCCGTGATCTATGTACTTCACGAGCTTGTCGTGGGAGGAGATGTTGGTGAAGTTTTCTGGATGCTCGAGGTCAGACTCAGAGAATGCCTTGACCTTCTTGTACGAGGCAGTATGGGCCATCGCATACAGGTCATACATCTGTGGCTCCTCCGTCTTATTGTGACGCACCTAAAAGAGAGAGAGAGGAAAATTGTATTGGTAAAGGAGAAGGAAAATTGAATTGCATGAGGCATGAAGCAAACCACATACCCAGTTCTTGCCAAATTGGATTAAGTTGACACTCCCTTGATGGCGAGGCAGGATTGGAAGTACCCATCCCATAACCCGCCGACGAAGAAGCAGCCGCGGAGTGCTTTCGACCCTTTCCCACCATCTTTCAACACTTGTCATGACAAAGAGTAAATGAAATTAGTACAACATAAATACAAACAAGAGTAATAAAATGTATATAATTTAAGTGTATCATCGTCATAAATACAAACATGACTAATAAAAATTGAATACCTAACACGAACTCAAAATTTATATATAGTATAATAGTTGAATACCTGACATGAACTAATAACAATCGTCCTCGTCTATATATCTTCGGGGTCAATAAATGCATCATGATCATCACTATCATCAATAAATTCATCATCATCATCACTATCACGAAGAACATGTGGAAGGCCACCATTATGTAATCGGTCAAGAAGTGATAGGTCATCCGCAGCAGTAACCTCTTCTTCTTCCAGCTCTTCCTATTCGGGCTCAGGGGTTAAGACGGATTCACTGTCCCTGTCTACTTCAACGTTCTGGGGTGAAGTAGAGCAGTTCTTGAAACGTTTCTTGGACATACGTGTTTCTTGGAAGAATTCTCCTTCATATGTGTCTGGGTTAATGTGAGGTTCGTAATCCTCTTCATTGAGGGTAGGTGGTCTAAAATGTGGTGGCACTTCATAAACGACATCCCAACCTTTGAGATTTCGATCAGTTTGGCAGGCCCACGGTAGATAGAAAATTTGTGTCGTGTGTTGAGCCGTAATATAGACATCGGGAACATCGAAGTGGGTGTTTTGGTTGATTTCGACTAGTCCTATATGTTCATGAGTCCTTCTAGTCTCCCTCGGCTCAAACCAATAACATTTGAAGACTACGACGGTCAGTGGGTTTTCACCATAGAATAGAAGTTCATAAATTGCTTCAACTCTTCCATAATACTCTTCCATAATAGTCTTTAGGTCGGGCATAGATAGGTCTTTGCCAAAGGTACGAAAGTGATACCCGTTGATGTTGTATTTGTCAAATAAACGGACCTTATAGTCAAAACCATTAGCGACTTGTCTCAACTCGCCGTCCATAGACTCTGCATCAGCGTACAAGTTTAATACGAAAGAATGGATGCATTAGCCGCAAATTAGACCAATAAATCAAATGGGCCCTTAATGGTAATAAATTACCCTTTGTTTGAACCAAGAGATGAAACCGGGATAGTCGCCTCCATGCTTTGCGAGAATTCGGCGAGGGAATAAGAGTAGTTCAAAGCAATTAGAAGTTGTGGAACAATAAATTACCGAGAACTTACTCGATGTACGGCCGCACTTCTGTTAGGTTGGTGAAGATATAAAATGAAATGGTCCGCCATTCTTCGACATCCAACGATTTCCCTTTCGAAGCACCGGATTGTGCGAGCTTACCTTTGAATAGGCTGAGGTTGGATCGAACTTTTTCTCGAGCGCCATCAGTGTACCGAGGCATCGGGTTTTGCAAATGATGATTTTTGGCTTCGTAGTGTGCTGTCACGAAGTTTGCCGCCTCCTCACTAATGAATGCCTCGGCCATCGATGCTTCAATTCTACGTTTATTTTTACACTTAGCTCGAAGCGTCTTCTGCATCCTCTCAGTTGAGTAGCACCATCGATTTTGAACGGGCCCCCCATTCTTGCCTCGGTCGGGAGATGCAAAATCAAATGTTGCATTGGATTAAAGAAGCCCGATGGAAAGATCTTTCCTAATTTGCAGATCAACTTCGGCGCCAACTCTTCCATTTCATCTAGCACGCCAGGCGATAGTTCTTTCGCACAAAGAGAACGGAAGAAATAGCTCAGCTCTGCCAGTACTAGCCATTCATCCTCAGGGATAAAGCCACGCAACATCACCGGCATTACCCGCTCAATCCATATGTGCCAATCATGACTCTTGAGCCCAAATATTTTCAATTTCTCAAGACTCGCTCCCCTCTTTAGATTCGCAGCATACCCATCGGGGAACATCAGCCGCATTTTCATCCACAATAGCATTTCCCTCATAGCTGGCCTTTCAAGATTGAACCATGCCTTTGGCTTCGCTATGCTTTGCTTTCCTTTCCGTTGTCGCAAGTTTTGCAACGGTGTATCACATAGAGCCTCCAGGTCGATTCTAGCCTTAGGATTATCTTTTGACTTCCCCTCTATGCCGAACAATGTACCAAAAATGGCCTCCGAAATATCCTTATCGGTGTGCATCACGTCAATGTTGTGTGGGCAAAGGAGGTCTTTGAAGTAAGGGAGATCCCATAAGCATGAGTTGTGAGTCCAGGCGTGTTCTGTATTATACCCCTTGAAGTATCCTGGACGCAAAGGATCAGGCTCGAGAGCGTTTAACTGATCAAGGGTTTGTTGGCCTGTCAACGCAGCTGGTGCAGTGTTTTTGACAACTCTACCTTTGATGAAATTCTTCTTGTCTTTTCTGAACTTATGGTCAGGATCCAGGAATTGTCTATGCATGTCGAAGGATGAATACTTGCGACCAGCCTGCAGCCAACGGAACTGAAGAGCTGCCTTGCATGTGGTGCACGGGAACCTTCCATGCACACACCAGCCAGCGAATAGCGCAAACGCCGGATAATCATGCGTCGAGTACATGTACCACACATGCATTTTGAAATTTGTTTTCGTAGCCGCGTCGTAGGTCTTGATCCCATTATCCCAGGCTTCTTGCAACTCATCCTTAAGCGGCTGCATGTACACATTCATATTCTTCCCCAGATAGTTGGGCCCTGGAATTATCAACGTCAGGAATGTGTTCTTTCTTTTCATAATCTCTCCGGGTGGCAAATTTAGTGGAATGACAAATACAGGCCAACAACTGTATTGTGCTGCCGTCATACCATACACATTGAACCCATCCATGCTGATGGCAACTCTAGGTTGCCTTGGATCTTCTGATTTATCCTTATGTAATGCATCGAAGTGCCTCCACGCGAAACCATCTGAAGTGTATACCAGCATCTTGTTCCCATCCGCATCTAGTTCGGTTCTTTTGCCCAATTTGTGCCATGTCATCTGTCTGGCCGTCTCTTCGACCATGAGAAGACGTTGAAGTCTTGGTACGATTGGCAGATATCGAAGAACACTAATGGGGATTTTGGTCTGATTCTTCTCACCCATGTTGTTGTCTACCACAATATACCTGGAAGAATTGCAAATGGGGCAATAGTTCAAGGCCGCATACTCAAGCGTAAATAAGGCACATCCATTCTCAGAGGCATGTATCTTCTCATAGGGTATCTTAAGTACACGGAGGATTTTCTCTGACTGGTACAGGTTTGCAGGCAGTACATGGCCTTTGGGTAGAAAGCGTCCAAATATCGTCATCATCGCGTCGTAGCATTCTCTGCCTAGGTTGAATTGAGCCTTCAGAGCCATTACTTGTGCGATGGGATCAAGCTGACAAAGCTCAGTCTGCTCGTGGAGAGGACGTTTTGAAGACTCCAGCATTTCATAGAAGGCCTTTGCAGATTCCTCCATCTCATCGTCCGAATCACGAGCATCATCAAAGTCTTGCACCATGTCTGCAATCCCGGTACCATGCTCGTCGGTGCGACGACGAATCACCTCAGCTCTGGCACGTTGGTCAGACTCACCATGAAAAGTCCACAGCATATAATTAGGCGTAAAACCCCACTTCTGCAGGTGTTTACCCATTTCAAACTCTGTCTGCTTTTTCCACTTGTCGCAGTTGGGACAGGGGCACCATGTTTTATGCTGGCCATTTGCAAATGTGGCTCTCACAAACCCCCTGGTTTTTGTTAACCATTCATGGGTCATGTCTTTCTGACTAGGGTGACCAGTGTACATCCAAGCACGATCACTCATGTTGCCTAGCTACCTATGAGGGCACAAGAAATAAATAAATATTTCATCATCTATATTCATACGCTAATCAAGTTTGTTAGTTTTATTACGTCCATACAATCTATGTGCTAATAGGTAAAGATAGGTCCTAATCCCACCCGAGTATGTGTAGAGTGGGTTCGTTTTCCCATGCTCTGCTCCAGATGCGTCGCAGAATTTCGGCAGCACCTCCCCGCTGTTCTCCTGATACACGTCTCGGTAATAAGCAGAGAGGATGTGTACCCGGAGAACAACAGGGGAGGTACTGATGAAATTCCGCATCGGATCCGGAGCACAGCATACGGGAAAACAATCCCAATCTACACATACTCGGGCTGTCCATGGATAATGGAGGTTATAAATATGCAAAGAAATGCATATTTGTAGATGTCGCCCTTTCGAACGGGAGACGCGTACTGGTCACGCATACTCATGATTGAAGAAACCTATAGCTAGCAAGTTTCAACGGCACGAAGACCGGGACAGAGCAAATTATGGGGTAGGAGGAGAAGTCATTTGTGATCACCAACAAACGCAAGGGTGGAGCTCGTTCAACGCACGTGGAGGTCATCGAACAACTGCACATTGGAATTCACACGATCAACACAAATACGATGTTTTTATAATTAACATAATCGGAAAATATGTGACCTAACTCATAATTTACAAAACTATGAACTTGTGGGCCTCTAGAAGGCCGAAAAGCACCTTCTCGTTCAAAAGAAGGCAGAAGAGTTGTCGGCGGTCGGGGCTTAGTGGCCTCGGGAGTCAGTGCCGTTGAGGGTCGGTGGTGTCGGGTGTCGGTGGCATCGGGGTCGGGGGGTTAGTGGCGTCGGTTGTGGGGGGTTAGTGGCGTCGGGGGTCCAGGGTCAGTGACGTCGGGTGTGAGTGGCGTCGGGGGTCGGGGGTTGGTGGCGTCGAGCGTCGGGGGTCGGGAGTTGTGGGCCGAGGGTCTGGGTCGGGGGTCAGTGGCGTCGGGGGTCGAGGGTTAGTGGCGTCGGGGGTCAGTGGCGTCGGGGGTCGGGGGTCGGGGGTAAGTGGCGTCGAGGGTCGATGGTCGGGAGTCAGTGGCGTCGGGCGTCAGGGGTCGGGGGTCGAGGGTCAGTTTCGGGGTGCCAGGGTTCCCTTTTCCTCTTCTTTCTTCTTCTCCTCTCTCCTCTTTTTCTTCTTCTTCTTCTTCTTTTCTTCTTCTTCTTCTTCTTCTTCTTCTTCTTCTTTTTTCTCCTCCTACTCCCCCTCCTCTTTTTCTCCTCCTATTCTTTTTCTTGTTCTTGTTCTTGTTCTTGTGTTCTTCTTCTTCTTCTTCTTCTTCTTCTTCTTTCTCCTCCTCCTCTTCCTCCTCCTCCTCCTCCTCCTCTTCTTCTTCTTCTTCTTCTTCTTCTTCTTCTTCTTCTTCTTCTCCGTCTTCTTTTCTTTCTTCTTCTAATTATTTTCTTCTTTTCCTTTTTCTTTTTCATTTTTTTCCTTCTGCTTTTCCTCTTTTTTTCTTCTAACCTAACTAACTAACCTAATTAGCCTAGTAATCTAACCAAATAAACTAACTAAATTACCCTATATATAATAAAAAACTAACCTAATAAACTAACTAAAGTAATTAACTTTATTAAAAAGAAAAAGAAGAAGAACTCAACTCACCATGGTGGACGACAGCAGGGGGCGGCGGCGGCGGTGGACGACGGCAGGGGGGTAGGGGGCGCGCGGCAGGCGGCCGGCGGGCGGGGAGGAGGGGTGCCGCGGGCGGGAGGGCAGGCGGCCGGCGGGCGGGGAGGAGGGGTGCCGCGGGCGGGAGGTCAGGCGGCCGACGGGTGGGGAGGACGGGTGCCGCGGGCGGGAGGGGAGGCGGCCGGTGGGCGGGGAGGAGGGGTGCCGCGGGCGGGCGCGGGGAGGAGGGCGCGGGGAGGAGGCGGCGGGAGGGGAGGTGGTCGGCGGGCGGGGAGGAGGGGTGCCGCGGGAGGGGAGGAGGGGGCGGGGGAGGAGGCGGCCGACGGGAGGGGAGGCGGCCGGCGGGCGGGGGACGAGCGGCTGAGAGTAACTGTCAGAGCGGAGGAGACTGTCGGAGCGGATGAGAGTGAGAGGGAGAGGAAGACGGCCGTTAGGGGGGGCTTGCTTTGCCGTCCACCCCCCGACGGCAAAGAGAAGGAGGGCAGACGGCAAAGGGAGCGCCCGTTATGGGGTGGGAGGGGGTGTACGGTGGCACCCCCTTTGTCGTCCGCCTGTGCTTCCTTTGCCGTCTGCTGGCCGACGGCATAGGGAAGCCGACGGCAAATAATTTTTTTGCCTTATGTGTTCTCTTTGCCGTCGGCTTTGCACCAGCTGATGGCAAAGAAGATCTTTGCCATGTGTCAGCAGACGGCAAAGGAAAGGAAGACGACTAATGTGTGAATTCCACTAGTGGAGCTAGGTCAGGCTAGTCCGCACCCTTGTAATCGATTTCCACAGGAATATACACATAGCAGGACGTAGGCTTTTACGTCAATGTGAGGTGCCGAACCTAGGTAAACTCGATCCGGTTTCCCGAGCAACCCCTTTGAGTCGCCACATAGTTGCGATGGCTTCACCACTAAGTCCTTTCACGAGGACATCTGCCATGACAAAACCATGACAGTTGGTGCCCACCGTGGGGCCTGCGCACGGTTGAGTTGAGTTCTCAAAGGGAGCCCTTCCAGGGTTCGGGAGCCATGCGGTCGGCTTTATGACTACGAGTCACCGTGGAAAGTACTACATCGACAATTCAAGCTGGGTGCCCGAGGCCGGTTCAATCGAATCTGGGTACCGGGTCCCCTTCAGCAAGATCCACATCTTCATCGGCAAGATCGGAACGTCGGTTCCCGAGCCGGACATAGGCACCGACATTGTCGAGCCGGCTCGGCTCGCCCAAGCCAAGACACGTCAGCCTAGACGGCGTCGCGTCTTTGTTGGCTTCACGCAGGGAGACGCCCTCCCAGAGGATCGGGAAGTTGGCGGTGACACCCGTGTCAACTCCGATGGTGACTCGTCGATTGGAGGGACTAATTCAATCCGCCCTCTCCATGAGGGAAGGCTGGGTGGTTTTCCTGAGCCGACGATCTCCGAAGAACCACAGGAACACCCCCGCCAAGTTGCCATCTATATGCTAGGAGCGACAGCGGCTTAGGACCAGCCAAACACGACGACCGCCAACGGGGCTAGCGGGTCAGGTAAAACCCCTGCTCATGCCATGGTAGATCTGATGGCAGAGATCTCAAAACTCACGGCAATAGTCGTGACGGCTGACAACAAGGCGGAGGTTAATGCCAAATTGGCTAAACTTCGTGAAGAGATGGCCCAGATACAGTGCCAGATCGACACGGAGAAGACCCGATGATGGATCAACAAGCCGAGATCGACAAGGAGGAAGAGCGTCTGAAGTTGGAGGCATGACGACTTGAGCACCAACAAGTTGCGTCGGAACCTATTTATGAGCGGAGGCGCCAGAGTCGCGACCCGCCCAACCATAATCCAACCTGCTTGTTCAACAGCCTGCGAACGCCCTGAACGGATTGCAACCCGATAGGCGAGGGTGATCCACACGGGGAGATTGTTCAACAGCCGAGGCAACCCCCGCTGAATCCGCAGGCGACTCGGCACTTCCGAACACCTCAGGGTCACTTCTCCAATCCGGTGGATAACGGGCTGACTGCAACCCGCCACTTGGAGTCCCTCCCCATTCATGGGAATACTGCCCTGGAGGTGGAGGCACGAAACACCATAGAGATGTTAAAGAATGCGGTAGTCCCGCACGCTCAGTTCTCGTACAATCGTGATAGTCTACACTCCAGGCCACACGCGAGCCACACGGAGACTCGCCCAGATGACCCTCCAACGGTTTCCAGCGGCTCTCCTCGACACCAACCTCAGATCAATCTACTAGAGCTGCCAGCGTCCAACGCTCACGCGCTTGTCAACATTTCCCGAGCCGCCCGACAGGCCGTGGCGGAAGCGGCGACGACCATGGCGGGTTAAGAAGTTCCGGGTTATGCTCAACCAGCCTCGGGATATGGTGGACAAGGCAGGGACGTCGGGGTCCCTTGCGTGTCTTTTGCTCTATGCAATGAACGCATGCCCAGAGATTTCAAAGGTCCTTGTAATGTGCCCAACTACACTCCTGATATTGAGCCCGGGGCATGGGTCGAAAGTTATGAACTGGCCATGGATATGCTCGATGCGAGTGATGCGGTATGCACCAAGTACTTCACCATGATGTTGGAAGGGCCGGCTCGTACGTGGTTGAAGAACCTACCGCACAACTCCATCAACACATGGGCAGAACTCAAGGAGCGTTTCATCAAGAACTTTCGCGGAACTTGCAAGCGTCCATCGACTATTGTAGATCTCCAACACTGTGTTCAGCGAGCTGACGAATCCGCTCACCGTTGCACCCGGCGGGTCGCGGAAATCATCCACTCTTTGGACGATATTACCTCGGCACTAGCCCTGTTAATTTTGGAGAAGAATTGTCATTTTGAACCCCTGGTGTTGAAGCTTGGCCGCCTCAGGCAAAAGGTGCAGGATATGGGCCCTCACCACGTATGCTGAATCCGGCGGGACGAAGGACGCCGGCTCTGATGACGAGAAGGTCAGTGTCGTGGTTTTGTCACGGCAGATGTCCTCATGAAAGGACTTAGTATTGGAGCCATCGCACCTTGGTGGCGACTCAAAGGGGTTGGACGGGAGCGAGACAGAGATTTACCCATGTTCGCCCCCTCGTGAGGAGGTAAAAGCCTACGTCCTGCTTTGTGTTGTATTGATAGAGTTTCGATTACAAGGAGGGTGTAACTCGCTAGACCTAGTACTCGATGATTTCTAACCTGCCCTCTTCTTCCCTGGGACTCGCCTTTATATACAGGTCGAGTCCTTAGGGTTTACAAGGGTCCTTTCCTTTACACAAATCGTGACTCTTGCGATCTCTAAGTCGCCATCTTTCCAAGGCTTGGAGACCTTCTCTATTATGGACTCCTTCCGAAAGTCGTAAACCGCCATACCACTTTCGGCCTTACGAGGCCAAGGCCCGAACCACATTTCAGATGAGTCGCCAGCTTTGGTGACCCGGCCCAACTAGGTCGGGTTATCAACACATAATATCCCAAACATTAGGCCCCAGATTTGACTTGAATTTCCTTCACACCAATATCCTTACTCAATTTAGGGGAAATTCATCTTCACTCTTCTTATGCACCATGCACTTAAACTGCCATCTGTTGCGGAAAAACTTGAATCTCCAA
Organism: Hordeum vulgare subsp. vulgare; assembly: GCF_904849725.1. NCBI lineage: Eukaryota > Viridiplantae > Streptophyta > Magnoliopsida > Poales > Poaceae > Hordeum > Hordeum vulgare. Next base: position 202,658,928 of record NC_058518.1, read on the forward strand.
ACCACTTCTTGTTGGCACCTCCCTTGAATCCCGGAAAGGATAATGACGTAAGCCCCAACGAATCCTTCGATATCGTTATCCCAAAAATTTCGGGGCGCCATCATGGCGAATCTTTATCTTTTGGCAGTTCCCGCTCGTGGCGCCTTGATCCTAGCGCCCGACCTGATAAATAGGCGGGAGGAAGGGACTGGGCACATTTCACCTACCCGTCTTGTCGCCCTTCTCTCCCCCACTATCACGTCGAAAATCTCATCCCCACCGAGAGCTCCGCCGCTGCCCGATGACCTCGTCGCCATCCGAAAGATTCGGTGCTGCCCGAAGACTTCGTCGCCGCCGAACACGTCGTCGTGGCCGAGCAGTTCATCGCCGTCGAACGCCTCGCCTCCGTCGAGCACCTTGTCGCCGCACAACACCTCGTCCCCGTCGAACATCTCGTCGCCACCCGAGGGTTTCGCATCCGTCCAGGACCTTCGTCGCCGTCCGTGAAACGCTCGCGGCGAACCCTTCTTCGGACGTCTCCAGCCATATCCACCAGGTTAGCTTCCGCCATTTAAAAGCAGATCCAAGTTCTTTCGAGGTTCATGCCCACTGTGTTCTTGGTATCTCCCGAATGGCTTTATTTGTTCCTGATTAGTTGGCGGTGATGATGGCGAGCGCAACAATGTCTTTCATACCTCTATTTGTTCGGCCTTTACTTGCATACTTAGAGTAGGGCTTCACCAAATCAACAGTACTGTCCCCACTTTAGTTGCAAGTTGTTATATCCAGTCATTTTCGGCATTCATTTCCGTCTTCCCGTAGATCCATAATCTATCGCTCGTCAAGTGAAATCTTTTTGTAGTCTCATACTTCACCATTTTGAGAAACACTACTGATGCTCTGTAACACCGCTCCCTTAAGTAGCAAGAGTTTCATAAGTCGCACTGGCAACCTGACCCGAACCTCCGTTGGCGGGTCAAAAAAACTCCCTCAGCCATCAGGCAAAATGTTTGGCGAGTTTAAACGAACTTGTTTAACCATTTCCAGTAGATGATTGGCATGTCAATTCACCCGTAATTTTATCCCTTTTGTAGCCTGGGCGCTGTTTTCAAAAGTGACTGGCTCCCACCCAAGGTTAATGATGCTATACTTAACGACTATGTGAAAACGGGGAATCTGGACTCTCAAGAGGTTATTGGTTGGCGCACCGGGTTAGGAGAAGAAGTCCCCAATCCCAAGGAAGGGGAGATAGTTGTTTTTGTTGACCACCTTGAGCGGGGCTTTAAGCCGCCCGGATCGAACTTCCTCAGAGATGCCATGACTTTCATGAATGTCCGCCTCCAAGATCTAGGGTGCAACTCGATAAGCAATCTATGCCAATTCCAGGTGTTTTGTGAGGCTTACTTGCGGATGGAACCCTCAGTTCCCTTATTCTGGTACTTCTTCCACTTGAATCGCCAAACAGAAATTTCACAATGGCCCTAGCCTGGAGCTTGGTGGTGTCAGTGTTCAGCGCCGCAGGGATAGCTCATTCCCGTCACTCGCCATGCCAACCATCACAAAGGCTGGGGCGAGTCTTGGTTCTACTGCCAGGAGACTTCGCCTGAAGGCGAGAACAAGCTTCTAGGTTATAGGGAAGATCGCCTTCCAACAAATTTCAGACTCCCAGACAAGGTCACCAAAGAGGAGGAGTCAGACTTTATCCCAGTATTGTCCGAGTTAAGATCTTTGACAAACAAGGGCCTTACTCGGGTTGACTTGATCCGCTGCTGGCTCGAATGGCGTATCCTCCCTTTGAGTCGCCGGGACGGGTTAATGTGTGAATTTGACGGCACCCTAAACCACCCTCAGTGCTACTTCCCACGGCTCTGACGGAAAATGATATTGTAACCATGATCAAGAAGTTGACCGGCGAACCCGCGGCGAAATGCGGCCAAATAGGTCTTAAACCTTTCTGCAAGATTAACCCGACACCAAAGGTAAATAACTTAACCCGCCTTTTGTTTTTTATTCCTTACGTCTTATCTTACCTAACACCTCTTATAAAATATGCCATTTCAGAAAGGTGATAAATTTTGGTCCAAGAAGCCAAAAAAGCCAGCCATGAAGCAAGCTAGGCCGCCTCCAAAGAAGAAATCCAAGGGCAAGGGCAAAGCTACCGTTACCGAGCCATCTGAAGCCGATGAATCCCAAGTCGGTGACGTACTTTCGAAGGTAACAAATCCATCCTCTTTTAACTCGCCATCCATTACTGATCATTTTGTGTTTACACCTCTGTATCTCTTGTGTAGAATGAAGACAATGAAAGCCAGGAGGACTCTATAGAGGTAATTTCAGTTTCCTCCGACTCTTCTCCTTCTCCACCTAAGCCGGCCACGCGAATTTCTGAGAAAGTTCCCTTCTCACACCCAAATGCTTGTTTGGATCCAAATTTCCTTCTGAAGATAGCACAACACGCCTCAAATCGGAAAACTCGAAGTCATTCTGGAGACCTAGTGTCTGGGTTACCAACAAGAAATAAGAAAAGGAAAAATGAGGTATCATTTAGTAACACTTCTTCAAGTCCTTTTGGATGTCGTTTGTAACTCGCTCATACCTTCAAAGTATGATTTTTTGCAGAGTTCTCCTTCCACATCTGGCGACTCAGTGATGTCGGCACTTCCACCGATGATCCGCATCCCTGGGTAGGCCTTTGATAATATTTACCTTTAGTCTGATGGTGATAATATCCATTCCTTTAAATGCACCCTCTTCTCCTTTCAGGGCACAAGGAAAGAAAAGGAAAACTGGCGGATCAACTCCCATTACAACTTTGGAGCCTATCGAAAAATCAGCGCCGATCCAGGATAACCCGGATCAAGACAAACCTGAAGATCAAGTAGATCTCCCCAACTCACCCAAGGAAACCATGGAAGCGCCTAACCCGCCAAGTCCATTGACAACAGCAGAAGACCCGAACGCTGTAGTTATCACCGGTACTCGCTTCTCTAAACCGGCCACAACGGTTTTATCGAAGCATGTATCATCATAAGCTCACCCTATTTTTGAGCATGAACTTTCCAAGGCTAATCTCTCCCAATATGAGAATCTCGAATTAAAAGAACTTTTCTCTGGCTTTGCAAGTCGCCTGGAGGCGAGTTATGAGATGGAGAAGAGCCTGCTTCGAATGCTGAAGAACAAACATGAGGAACGTTTTGTTGTACACTCTATTATCCTCATTAACCCCCAAGGGCCGGGCCATCAGTAAAAGATGAGCCGGGTCTTGACGATTGAAGAACTTTCGAGCTATAACCCCCAAGGGTCGGGTCATCTGAAAAAAGATGAGCCGCGTCTTGATAATTGAAAAACTTTCGACCTGTAACCCCCAAGGGTCGGGTCATCAGTAAAAAGATGAGCCGGGTCTTGATAATTGAAAAACTTTCGACATGTAACCCCCAAGGGCCGGGTCATCAGTAAAAAGATGAGCCGGGTCTTGATAATTGAAAAACTTTCGACCTGTAACCCCCAAGGGCCGGGTCATCAGTAAAAAGATGAGCTGGGTCTCGATAATTGAAAAACATTCGACCTGTAACCCCCAAGGGCCGGGTCATCAGTAAAAAGATGAGCCGGGTCTTGATACTGTATAATTTTGACTAAAAAATTAGCCCCCAAGTGTCAGGGATGTTGCTTGCAATAATTCTGAGACATGCCCTTTAACTATATATTTCGACAGGAATCACTTATCCAAACTGAATCAACACTTGGCGACTTGAAGAAATGTTTAACCAATCAGCAGGATGCCCGGGCAAAATCAGAAGAGAAGTATCAATTGATCTTATCTGAGATGGAGAAGCTAAGAGCCGACTTAAAAAGGGCTCAAGCTGATCAAGATGCCTTAATAAAGCGAGCAGAAAAAGTTGAAGCCAAGTTGGATACTGTGCAACAAGTGTTGTCCGGCTTAAAGCGACATATCTCCAACATGGCGCAAGCTGTGTTTGGTAAAAACCAACTTTTGACCCTTGTAAATAAATAGCTTTGTATAAATCGCTAGCTGTCATTACCTCTTATACAGGTCCGAGAGCCGCCAACCTTCAGGATGATTGCGTCCTGATGCTGAAGGCGATTTACACGTTGACGGAGCAGCTGTATACCGGAAGTGTGATGACCATGAAAGCAGTGATGGGCACCAAGGAACCTATAACAACAATAAAGAAGATGCTTGGCTGCTTATCTACTCTTCCTCCTCAAATAAGCGAGTTAACTCGGTCGGCCGCCCGGAAAGGAGCACTAACTACACTGAGTCGGTGCTTAGCATATGCTCCAGAAATAAACCCAGAAGAAATAGCGGCGGGCTTTCCTCAGCTCAAGGATGACGGGTCAGAATTTGCTGAAGAGGACTACCAGCATGTTGTTAAGGACTCCCGTTTGGCGGCGAGTCAGCTTGGTGCAAGCTTGGTTTTATCAAAATACCAAGCCGCTTATGACGACAAAAACAAGAGGGTTAACCCACCAACCTTTGTGACGACCAACTTAACTCCGCGTCGACCCAAGAATCCTTTTGACTTGGAGGCGGATCTCTCATCAGTGCTGAATGATGAAGATGAATTTGCCACATTATCCAAGTGCAACTGGGTAATGGGCGACTTGCAAATTGAAGTCGGCCAAAGCTCGCAGCAAGCTGATCCAAGGACATCAGCATAAGGACACTTCATAGATTTGTCCATGAGAGCCATGTAATAAGTCTCTTTAGGAATCAAAGCCTGCTTCTGTGATATCTCGAAAAATCTTTATGTCGCCCTTAAGGCGTTTTGAAATGCTTGATCCGCCATTTGAGGCATTATTATGATACTTAACCCGCCATTTGAGGCGTTTTCATGATGCTTGATCCGCCATGGCTAGAGTGATTTTGATCATCAACCTGTTTTAAGCTTGAAAACATATATCAAACCATCTCGGTGAGTAATGGGTGATAACAAATAGCAATCGTCCCAAGATATTTCGAGGCGAGTCAGAAAAAATCTGAAAAACCTTGTGGCAGTGCCAGGGAGGTAAAAAATAGCAATTTCGTCGGCTCATCAGGTCGCGACAGGATAGGGCAAGTTAAACAAACTCAAGCACCACCCAACGGAGACTTTTGTATCAAAAAGCTCAAGTATTTAGACCGGCTGATCAGGCACAAGTCAAGCTTCAGTGAAGCGGGTTCAATGAAGCAATGGTTTCTCTATTTTCCATGTGAGGTTCTTGCCGGTACCAAACATGTTTTAACCAAAGGCAAGTTCAGGGTCCATGAGCGGAATAACTCGCCAAGAGTTCATGGGTCCATATGGCGATTCGGCCAACTCACAGTCCAGTATAACCATTTGTAATGCGGTAATTTTTCGCAGGCCAAATGGGTAGTAAGGCTGATCTCAGTGAGAGGAAGCCCCCAAGTGACCTATGATTAAGGGAAAGACCATCATAGGAATGTAGAAGAGTATACGCTATTACCACAAAACAACTTGGGAATACGCTGTCCTCAAGTAAGTCGGTCTAATCCATAGAATCATATAAGGCGCCTATGTTTGAATCGCGCGCTCGTGGCGACTTCGATCCTCTTTGGCTTATCGATACCCAGTTTTGTAATAAGCGCATCGTGGCGACTTAAGCTCTTTGGTATGGATAGCGTCCATGTTTGGATGACTTGTTGATGAAAAAATAAAGATCCATACCTTTCAATGAGATGAATTAGCAGGAAAGCCCCCAAGTCAGGAGGCGTTTTAATTTTATTGCTTTATAAGAAATGAAAAACTTACAAAACATAGAGCTTAATTGCTCAAGTGTAATAAGGCCACAAGTGGGCAATATTCCAGGGGCGAGTCGACTCAGCCTCCGTGGTTGGCCGATCAGGCCATAAATCCAGCAGATAGTAAGACCCGTTGTGAAGATTTTTGCTAACGACGAACGGTCCTTCCCATGGTGGTGATAACTTATGCATGCCAGTGCGATCTTCTATCAGCCGAAGCACTAAGTCGCCTTCCTAAAAGGTTTGGCTCTTGACCCGGCGGCTGTGATAACGCCGTAAGTCCTGCTGATAGATGGCCGATCGAGCTGCAGCCAAATCACGCGCTTCCTCTAAGGCGTCCAAAGAGTGTTGACGCGCCAGTTCGTTGTCCTGTTCCACATAAGCGGTGACTCTGGGCGAGTTATGCCTTATGTCAGTGGGAAGAACAGCTTCTGCTCCATAGACCAGAAAGAAAGGGGTAAAGCCCGTAGACCGGTTCGGGGTGGTCCGGATGCTCCATAGCACCGAAGGCAACTCCTCAACCCAACACCCCGAGTTTCGTTCCATGGGAACCATGAGTCGGGGCTTGATTCCCCGTAAAACTTCCTGGTTCGCCCGCTCCGCCTGTCCATTGGATTGTGGGCGAGCAACCGTAGAAACATCAAGCCGGATGTGCTCACGGCGGCAAAACTCTTGCATCGCCCCTTGAGACAGATTAGTGCCATTATCAGTAATGATACTATGCGGATACCTGAACCGGAACATCAATTTTTTCAAGAATTTGACCGCCGTCTCCGCATCGCAAGCTCCAACAGGCTCTGCCTCAACCCACATGATGAATTTATCAACCGCCACCAGCAAATGGGTTTTCTTGTTGGATGACATCTTAAAGGGGCCAAGCATGTCTAACCCCTAGACTGCGAAAGGCCAAGTGATGGGTATCATCCTTAGTTCTTGAGCCGGCACATGAGCCTGTCGCCCATAACGCTGGCATCCATCGCATCGACGAACTATTTCCTCTACATCTCCATGGGCCGTCAACCAAAAGAAACCATGACGGAACGCCTTTGAAACCAAGTAACGTGACCCGGCGTGATGCCCACAATATCCGGAATGAATGCCATTTAGAATTATGCACCCTTCTTGAGAGGAAACACATCTTTGAAAAACCCCGGAAGTGCTTCGCTTATATAGTTCGCCGTTGATGATCACCATGGATTTGCTTCGCCGAACGATTTGGCGAGCCAACACTTCATCCGTAGGTAACTCGCCTCGGGCGAGATAGGCCAGATACGGAAGAACCCAATCCGGCGTAGCGTGGAGAGCCGCCACGATCTGGGACTCAGGATCTGGTATCGCCAACTCCTCCTCTGAAGGCAAACATACAGAAGGATTACGCAAAGTATCCAGAAAAATATTGGGATGAACCGGCTTTCGCTGGGAACCGAGAAGTGAAAGGGCATCATCCGCCTCGTTAAGGCGCCGGTCAATGTGATCAACTTGATAGCCATGGAAATGACCCGCCACATCGGACACAGCCCTCCTGTAAGCCACCATCACACTGTCTCGAGAATCGCAAGTGCCTGAAACTTGCTGAGCCACCAGATCAGAGTCGCCAAAACATCTGACCCGCGTAAGGTTCATCTTCTTGGCGAGTCGCAAGTCGTGAAGTAAAGCTTCGTATTCCAAAGCATTGTTGGTACATGGAAACATGAGTTGGAGGATGTAACAGAATTTGTCTCCTTGAGGAGATATAAGCACCACGCCAGCCCCCGAGCCTTCCAACTGCTGGATCCGTCAAAATAAATAGTCCAGTATGTAAGATCAGGCCTGTCTTCCGGGACAAGTAACTCGGTCCAATCATTGACGAAATCAACCAAAGCGTGAGATTTGATAGCCGTGCGATGGGTGTACCGCACGTGGTGCAGCCCAAGTTCAATCGCCCACTTGGCAATCCGCCCCGCCGCCTCCCGATTCTAGATGATGTCCCCAAGGGGAGCGGAACTAACCACCGTGATGGGATGCTCTTGAAAATAATGTTTAAGCTACCGTCTTGCCATAAACACCCCATACACTAATTTCTGACAGTGTGGGTATCGCTTCTTGGAAAGAGTTAGCACCTCGCTGATAAAATACACGGGGCGCTGCACAGGGTATTCCTTTCCTTCCTCCTTCCTTTCAACGACCACCGCCACACTCACCGCTTTGGAGTTTGCCGCAATATATAAAAGCATGGGCTCTTTCTCAGTCAGGGCGGCCAAGACCGGCGGGTTGACCAGTTGTCGTTTTAAGGCTTCGAAAGCTTCATCGGCTTCATCTGTCCAAACAAAATGGTCAGATTTCTTTAGCAATTGATAAAGGGGAATAGCCTTTTCTCCCAGGCGGCTTATGAAGCGACTTAAGGCCGCAATGCTAGCTTCCCAAGGGAGGTAACCGCTTCGATCTTGTCCGGGTTAGCTTCGATGCCGCGCTCAGACACCAGGAAGCCCAACAACTTCCCTGCAGGAACACCAAAGACACACTTGGTGGGATTTAGCTTCATCTGATATACCCGGAGATTATCAAAAGTTTCCTTGAGATCTTCCAATAGCGTCTCCCTCCGGTGGGTTTTAACCACAATGTCATCGACATAGGCATGGACGTTGCGTCTCATTTGGCCACAGAGGCAATTTTGGTTGCAGCGCTGATAAGTCGCCCTGCACTCTTGAGTCCGAATGGCATGGACACATATTAAAAAGCCCCAAAGGGGGTTATATAAGTTGTTTTATCTTGATCCTCCATGGCCACCTTGATTTGGTGATATCCAGAATAAGCGTCCAAGAAGCACAAACGTTCGCATCCCGCCACTGAATCAATAATTTGGTCGATGCGGGGAAGAGCGAAAGGATCCTTTGGACAAGCTCTGTTAAGGTCCTTGTAATCAATGCACATATGGAAGGTACCATTCTTCTTGAGCACCAAGACCGGGTTAGCCAACCATTTGGGGTGGAAAATCTCTACGATGAATCCGGTGGCCAAGAGACGGGCAACCTCCTCCCCGATTGCCTTGCGTCGTTCCTCGTTAAACCTACGAAGATATTGCTGGATTGGTTTCGCCTTTGGGTCAACATTAAGATGGTGCTCAGCGAATTCTCTCAGCACACCGGCATGTCAGAAGGTTTCCATGCGAAGATGTCCCGATTCTCATGGATGAATTAGATGAGCGCGCTTTCCTATTTGGGATCCAGACCCGTCCCAATAGTGAACTGCTTGGTTGAGTCGCCAGGGACGAAATCCACCGTTTTAGTGTCATATGTTGGTTTGAACTTGAGGGGCGGCTCAGCATCTGTCGTTGGCTTTTTTAGGGGTGATATATCAGTCGGATCAAGATTGGCCTGGTGATATTTGAGCTCCTTCGCAGCACAAGCGACTTCTGCGTAAGCCGCGTCCCCTTCGTCACAGTCTTTTGCAATCCTTCTATCGCCGTCAACCGTGATGGGTCCTTTTGGACCAGGCATCTTGAGTTTAAGGTAAACATAGCATGGGCGAGCCATGAACCGAGCGTAAGTCGGCCGGCCAAACAGCGCATGGTAGTCCAAATGCAACTGTGAGCCTGACTCGGCCTATGGGGTACGCCGATTTGCCTGGGACGACTCCGTGAATACCATGGTTGAAGGCATCAAATCTTTCTCCAACAGGTTCATCCTTTGGAAAGTGTCGAAATACAAAATATTGATGCTGCTGCCACCATCCATAAATACCTTCGACAAGGTATACCCCCCAACTTGGGGAGCCACGACCAACGCTAAGTCGCCTGCATTGTCAACTCTTGGCGGGTGGTCCTCCCTACTCCATGATATAGTCTACTCGGACCAGTGGAGGTATCTAGGGAGTGCCGGCTCAGAGATACTGTACGCTTGGTGACTCACCTTTTTATCGCGCCTGCAAGCATTGGTGGTGAAAATGTGGTACTGCCCATTGCTTAACTACTTCGGATTGTTGCGGAAGCCACCATTATCATCCTGCCCCTGCGAAGCCCCCTATGGGGGTGGTTGCTGAAAAACTCCGGGCGGGTTATACCATCGCTGGTGATGCACCGGATACTGGCCGCTGCTCGGCTGCGAGCCACCCTGAGCCCCCGGTTCGGGGAAACCACCGAAGGGGTTCTGACGTTGATTGGTCCGGGTCACCTCTTTGCCCTTTTTTGATCGCCTCCGCCCGAAACTCCCGCATCACGTAATAGTACTCCTAGGAATGAGTCGCCGGTCCGTCTGCCAAGGTGTTGTGCGGGCAGGGGCCCATGAGTAACTCATTATAGTTGCGCGGCTTTTTACCACTATATCCCCTACTTTTCTTCTGGCGTTGGTTGCCATTATTGGTGTTGGTGTTGGCGACTAAGTCCGAAGATTCTTCCTGCTGCCTTCTATTGCTATTCGCTCCCTGATTATGGCGGGCGCGTCCCTGGAACCGGGTATGATTTTTGGATGACTGGCCTTCCTTGGCGAGTTAGCTTTGCCACCATCCTCGCTGGGATCTTTGGTGTCGTCCGCCTTAGCGTACCTAGTGAGGGTCTCCATTAGCTCCCCCATGTCTTGGACCTTTCGCTTGAGTCGCCCCAACTTCTGCACCAAAGGCTCGTAGTGGCAATTCTACTCGAGGATCAGCACAGCCTGAGCCGTTGTAATACCGTCTGACGAGTGAATGATTTCCGCGACCCGCCGCGACCAGTGGTGGGCCGACTCATCCGGGCATCGCATGCAGTGCTGTAGATCGCCTATTGTCATTGGACGCTTACAGGTTCCTCGGAAGTTTTTAATGAAACGCTCTTTCAATTCAGCCCAAGTCTGGATGGAATTGGGAGGCAAGTTTTTTAACCAAGTACGCGCCGTCCCTTTGAGCATCATTGTGAAGTATCTGGCGCAAACTGCTTCGCTTATGTCGAGCATGTCCATGGCGATTTCATAGCTCTCGACCCACGACACCGGCTCAAGGTCCGGAGTGTAGTTAGGCACCTTTCTTGGCGCTTTAAAATCCTTGGGCATTCGCTCGTTGCGAAGGGCGGGAGCCAAGCACGGCACCCCCACTCGTTTGCCACTCCCGACAAGAGGCGCTGAGGCGACTTGGAGGTTCGGATGATCCCGGCCTGGCGGGTCTCGATGATGAGACGAAAACCGTTTTCCTAGGGGAAGGGCCACGCTCCGCTGGTTATAGCAGGTGGGTCCTCTGGCCGACTCCTAGTGCGGCTTTCCTGGGGAGTGGAATGCAGCCTATCTAGGCTAGGTGAGAACTGGGCGTTTTGAACCACCGCCGTCTTCAACATCTCAATGGCGTTCCTCGCCTCTCTCTCGGCAGGAGTGTTGCCATGAATCGGTAGGGATTCCAAATGGCGAGTTGCGGCAAGAACGTTGTCCACCCGGTTGGAAAAGTGACCTTGAGGTGTCTCGAATCGGGGGACGTGATCCACAACTGGCTGAAACAACAGGTTCAATGGCTGGCCCGGCCCTCCCCCCGGGGCGGCTCCCGTCCCGGGAGTTCGCGGAGTGTCGAACAAGAGGGTCGGGTTGAGATCAGGGAGCAGGCGACCCTGGTGCTTCCGCTGATGGACGGCGTCAGATGCGCGCTGGTGCCTTTCGAGCCGCCAGTTGTCGGTATTCAAGCGAGCTATCTCAGCGGTAATTTGGGATTGCTAGGTCTCGATCCTGGCGGACTCCACCTCGGCATCCAGCTGAGCTTTTGCCATCCCTTCTCTTAGCTTCGTCAATTCCGTGTTCCTAGACGTCTCGCCGGTTCCACCAAGATAGCGGCCGAGCTTCTAGACATCTCGCCGGTTCCATCTCCACTTGCCGGGTTTGGCGAGGGCTGAGTCGCCCCAACCATGTAAATGGTGATCTCAAGGCGAGTTCGGTCAAGAACTTCGGGGTCCATGGCCAATTACAAGCCCCCAAGGCACCCCCCGTGAAGAGACTGGATTGAATCTGAATCGCCCATGGACGATTCGTCATCAGTGTTGACCGGCGTGGTTTCCTGGGTCGCTGAGTGTTCTGGTTCCTCAGATCCGTGCGTGAATCCAACAAAGACCGGGCTAGTTAGGTTTGGCATCACGACCGGGCGGACGTACCTGGCCGGCTCGACGACGTCGGAGGAGGTGTCCGGCTCAGGCACGGGTGATCCAATCATGTCGATGAAAACACTGATCTTGCCGAAGGGGACCCTGTAACCAGATTCGATCGAATCCGCCTCGGGCCCCCATAGCAAGTTGTTGATGTAGTACTTCCCATGGCGGCTCCGAGTCATGAGCCCCGTCGCGTAGCTCCCAACCCCTGGTAGGGCTCCCTTTGAGAACTCAACTCCACCATGCGCAGGCCCCACGGTGGGCGCCAACCGTCGTGGTTTTGTCAAGGCAGATGTCCTCGTGAAAGGACTTAGTATTGGAGCCATTGCACCTTGGTGGCGACTCAAAGGTGTTGAACGGGAGCAAGACAGAGATTTACCTAGGTTCGGCCCCTCGTGAGGAGGTAAAAGCCTACGTCCTTCTTTGTGTTGTATTGATAGAGTTTCGATTACAAGGAGGGCGTAACTTGCCAGACCTAGCACTCGATGATTTCTAACCTTCCCTCTTCTTCCCTATGACTCGCCTTTATATACAGGTCGAGTCCTTAGGGTTTACAAGGGTCCTTTCCTTTACACAAATCGTGACTCTTGCGATCTCTAAGTCACCATCTTTCCAAAGCTTGGAGACCTTCTCTATTATGGACTACTTCCGAAAGTCGTAAACCGCCATACCACTTTCGGCCTTACCAGGCCAAGGCCCGAACCACATTTTAGATGAGTCGCCATCTTTGGTGACCAGGCCCAACTAGGGCGGGTTATCAACAGATAATATCCCCAACAGTCAGTGAAGCTAAAAGAGGAGAAGGAGGCAAGGGCCACCTCCAACATTCTGGGTGCAATAATAACCAAAGAGGTCACGGAAAAAGGAGGCACCAGGATGGCTTCTCCGATTTCGTTGCTGACACCAATGCCGGGCCCCGAAATCAATGACGGAACACAAATCAGGGTGGTTTCCAAGACCGAGGTTTCACTCGCAGGAACCAAGCAATTATGAGGAGGTGCTGAAGGGACCTTGCCCCAAGCAAAGTACTCCACGTGCCCCATCTACTAATTCTTGGGAAAATTGTTTTGTGATGCAGGAGTTTCCCCTTCAGGCGTCTCATGGTCATCAAGGAGGAGGTGAAGGTGCCCACCGGGATCAGTTTGGCCTGGGCGGGTCACATGGCTCCTCGTTCGGTGATTTTTCTAACCCGGGTGCTCAAGGGCGAGGCGACTCACATCTCAATGGTGGACAGTCATCAGGCCCAGGTGGACAACAGTATAACAACCGGGGCGAGTTCGAGCAGCCAAACAACCAGGCGGGTTTCAGAGCAACCCTCAGCAGTTGAATGGTGGACAATACTATGTTTTTACAACGAGCACTTGCAAGAGAGACAAGAAGGTAAGGCAGGGGACTGTCAGTATGTCTGAGCCGGTGGTTCCCATATACTTAAATTGGTCAGAACAACCTGTGACATGGAGCAGGGCCGATCACCCACCTCAAATTGATAACCCTGGCGAGTTGGCGTTGGTGGTGACGCCTCAGGTTGGAGGGTATACCCTTTCTAAGGTCCTTATGGATGGATGTAGTAGTATCAATATTTTATACTATGACACTTTCCACCGGATGAATTTTAACAAAGAGAACTTGTTGCCCTCAACCATGGTCTTTCACGGCATTGTGTGTAGTAAGTCGGCATACCCTATTGGGCGGATTAAGTTGAATGTGGATTTCGGTGATGAATCCAACTACAGAAGCGAGTCATTGACGTTTGAGGTCGTCAAGATCAAGAGCCCCTATCATGCTTTGTTTGGGCAGCCGGCTTACGCCCGTTACATGGCCCAGCCTTTCTATGTATACCTCAAGCTTAAAATGTAGGGTCTCAAAGGCACCATTACAGTTGATGGAAACCGAAAGATAGCCCAGGAGTGCGAAGAAGGGGACGCCGCATATGCTGAGTCGGCGTGTGCGACCGAAGAAATGAAGTTCCATGAAGCCAATGTGGATCCAGCTAACATGAGCCTGTTGAAGAGACCTACGGTTGATTTTGAACCACCCCTTAAGTTCAAACCGGCAGATGATACCAAGCAGGTGGATTTTGTCCCTGGAAACTCTTCAAAGCAGTTCACTATTGGGACCGACATGGATCCCAAATAGGAAAGCGCGCTCATCAAATTCATCCATGAGAATCGGGACATCTTTGCATGGAAACCTTCTGATATGCCAAGTGTGCCGAGAGAATTCGCTGAGAATCATCTCAAGGTAGATCCCGAGATGAAGCCGGTTCGTCAATACCTCCGTCGTTTTAATGAGGAGAGGCACAAGGCGATTGGAGAAGAAGTCTCCCGGCTTTTAGCTACTGGTGTCATCGTCAAAGTCTTTCACCCTGAATGGTTGGCTAACCCAGTTTGGTTCTCAAGAAGAATGGTACTTTCTGCATGTGCATTGACTATAGGGACCTTAACATAGCATGTCCCAAGGATACATTTGACCTACCCCATATTGATCAAATCATTGACTTTGCGGCGGGTTGCGAGCGGCTATGCTTTCTAGATGCGTACTTAGGATACCATCAGATTAAAATGTCCAAGGAGGATCAGGAGAAGACGTACTTCATCACCCCTTTGGTGCTTTTTGTTATGTCTCGATGCCTTTGGGGCTCAAGAGTGCAAGGGCGACTTATCAGCGTTGTATCCAGAACTGTCTACATAGTCAGATTGGACGCAATGTCCATGCCTATGTTGATGACATCGTGGTAAAATCACAAAAGAAGGAAGCGCTTCTAGGTGATCTCAAGGAGACGTTTGACAACCTCCGAGTTTATCAGATGAAGCTTAACCCAATGAAGTGCGTGTTTGGGGTTCTGGCAGGAAAGTTGCTTGGGTTTTTAGTATCCGAGCATGGCATAGAAGCTAACCCAGACAAGATCAAGGCAATTACCTCACTCGGGAAGCCGGCCAACGTTAATCGGGTCCAGCATATGGAGGGTCGTATCGTGGCGCTTAGTCATTTCATAAGTCGCCTGGGTGAGAAGGCTATCCCGCTCTATCAATTGCTCAAGAAGACATATCGCTTTGTCTGGACCGATGCGGCGAATGAGGCGATTGGGGCCCACAAAGAACAACTTGCCGAGCCGCCCATGCTGGCAGCCCCGGCTGACAAAGAGCCGATGCTCTTGTACATTGCCGCTAATTCCAAAGTGGTGAGCGTGGCGGTGGGTGTTGAGTGCAAGGAAGATGGCAAGGAATACCCAGTCCAGCGACCAGTGTATTTAGTTAGCAAGGTATTGTCCCTGTAGAAGCAGCGGCATCCACATTGGAAGAATTTGGTCTTTGGGATCTTCATGGCAAGCTGGAAGTTGAAGCACTACTTTTTGGAGCACCCCATCACCGTGGTCAGTTCTGCGCCCATCGGAGATATCATACAAAACCGAGAAGCTACTCGGCGAATTGCTAAATGGGCAATAGAGCTTGGTCCCCATCATGTGAAGTAAGTACCTTGTACTGCCATCAAGTCTCAGGCACTGGTGGACTTTATCAATGATTGGACCGAGTTGCAAGTTCAAGAAGACATGCTAGACAACACCTACTGGACAATTTATTTCAATGACTCTAGACAATTGGAAGGTTCAGGAGCCGGATTGGTGTTGACGTCTCCAAGAGGAGACAAGTTTTGTTATGTTCTGCAGCTCATGTTTCCTTGCACAAATAATACAGTTGAGTATGAAGCTTTGCTCCATGGGCTCACGATAGCTAAACAGATAAAGTTCAGTCTAGTCAGGTGCCTAGGCGACTCAGATTTAGTGACAAAGCAAGTGTCAGGAACCTCGGATTCCAACGATCCATTGATGGCATCTTGTTGGCGTGTGGTAACCGAGTGGCGTGTTATTTCCATGGCTATCAGGTTGACCAATTTGATCGTCGATAGAACCAGGCGGCTGATGCTCTCTCTCGGCTCGAGTCACAGCGTAAGCCTGTCCCTCCTAATGTATACTTGGATGTTTTACATAAACCTTCTGTGAAATTGCTCTCTCAAGAAGACATAGCATTTCCTGACCCGGAGTCACAATTGGTGGCAACTCTTAGAGTAGTTTCTGATTGGACGATACCCTACATGGCTTATCTGGCTCTGAGGCGAGTAGCCATCTGATGAAGTTTTCGCCAGCAGATCGTACGGTGATGCAAGTCCATGGTTAGACATAAAGGCGAGTTGCATAAACAAAGCACTTGTGGGTTTTTGAGCGTTGTGTTTCGCAAGAAGAGGGGAAAGAAATTCTCAATGAGATACATGCGGGCGATTGTGGACATCACGCCGGGTCACGATCTTTGGTGTCAAAAGCTTTCTGTGGCGGTTTCTACTGGTTGATGGCTCATGCCGATGCTGAAGACATAGTGTGTCGATGTGATTGATGTCAGATGTTCGGATGTCAGGCGCACGTGCCGGCTCAGGAATTGCGCTTGATCCCCATTACATGGCCCCTTGTGGTTTGGGGGCTTGACATGGTTGGTCCCTTTAAAAAGTCTCCCGACAGCAAGACACATCTGTTGGTTCCGGTTGATAAATTTACCAAGTGGATTCACGCAAAGCGGGTTAGTAATTGCGAAGCAGAAACAGCTGTTAAGTTCCTGACGACGCTGAATTTTCGCTTTGGTTACCCTCATAGCATCATCACCGATAATGGTACTAATTTTTCTAAGCGGGCAATGAAGGATTTTTGTTAGCGACAGCACATCTGGCTGGACGTATCTGCAGTAGCTCATCATAAAACTAATGGTCAAACTGATTGAGCTAACCAGGAGAACTTGCGTGGGATCAAGCCCTGGCTCATGATCACTCTGTACTTCACACCAGGTTGTTGGCTAGAAGAACTCCCCTCTATACTTTGGAGTATCAAAACAACACGTAACAGGTCTACTGGTTCCACTCCTTTCTTTCTTGTCTACGGGCAGAGGCAGTTCTCCCGAGCGATATGAAGCACGATTGTCCCTGAGTCGCCGCATATGTTGAAGCTGATAATGAGCGGGCACGTCAAGATTCTTTGGATGCTCTCGACGCGAAGCGTGATCTGGCTGCAGCATGGTCGGCGATTTACCCACAAGACCTACGTCGTTACCATAGTCGACGTGTCAACAGCCGGGTCTTTCAGTAGGGCGATTTGGTGCTTCGATTGATTCAAGATCATACGGGTATGCACAAGCTTTTACCCCCTTTGTAAGGACCTTTCGTCGTTAGCAGGAACCTCCACAATGACTCGTATTACGTGATTGACTTACGTCCCGACAAGCCAACCACGGAGGAAGAAACAACCCACCCCTGGAATATTGCTCACTTGCGGACCTATTATACTTAGAGCCATTGGCTCCTTATCTATGTACATACTTACATGATTGTGTACCCTCTACATTATATCAATAAAGTCGGCGCCCATGAAATTTGGGGTCTCTCCCGTTTCAGCCCATATCTGAGCATGAGTCTTTATTGATTAAATCAAATTGCCCAAGAGGATGAGTCTTCCATCGGGGAGGCCATTCAAATGTGGACGCTACTGGTATCAAAGGGAAAAAGTCGGCTTGAGGTGACCACTCAAACATAGGTACCAGTAAAGCCAAAGAGGATCAAGTTCCATTATGCACGGTTCAAACATAGGCGCCTATGTATGATCATGAACGATAAAAAACGGCTTACTTGGGGGCTACTAGTTCCCAAGTCGTTTAGCAGTAATAGTATTGTCTTTTGCTATCCTATGCCTGTTTTCCTTGATCATAGGTCATTTGGGTGTTTTTGACTCATTGAGTCTTGCCTTAATACCCTCTTGGCCAGCGAAAAATTAACGCAGTACTAAATGGTTATACTGGACTTTGTGTTTTGCGACTCGCCCATAAGACCCGTGTACTCTTGCGAGTCAATCGAAATATTAGACCCAGAACTTCCAAGGTTAAAACATTGAGGTACTTGCGAGCGCCAGCATATGGAAAATAGACAAACCATGGGTTCACTCAACCTGCTTCACTGGAGCTTGACTTGAGCCTGATCAGCTAGTCCAATTACTTAAAGGTTTTTGCAAAAACCTCTTCGAGTATGATTAGAGCCTTCCAAGCCCATCTACCCGCCGTGACTCACAGAGCCGACACATTTTCCACCTTATATGGTGATTATGTTTTCAAGAAGACATTCAACAGCCATGATTAATTCATTGAAAATGACTGGTGCTCAAGGAAGCAGCACAATACTCCTTCAAACCGCCAATAGCCTAATCAAGGCGAGTTATATTGCAAGGTAATGCCTGGGAGATTTGACATTAAAAGGTGCAAATACAAAAGTAGTTTTCATCATATTTCAAAGCAAGATTACATGGCTCATCAAGGCCAGAAGTTTTCTATGTTAACCTGGCAGTAAGATGTCTCCGGCTCACCTTGTGCTGAGGTTTCTGGATCTTGGATCTAGAACTTGTCCACATCCCAGGTGCAATTGATTAAGGCATGAAGTTCAGCTTCTTCCGTCTAGATGGTTGATGGGTTAGCGTCAGAGGCAAAAGGAGGCTTACGGTGCTGAGGCGTTAAGTCCAAAGACACGAAACAGGGAATAGCCACACGCTTCCCTTCGTCATAATAGGCCGCCTGGTAGTTCAGCAGATCAAGGTCTTCAACAAGGCGGCTTGCCACAAGGCGAACATCCTTTACGTATTCCGCGTAGTCTTCCTGCATGAATTCTGTGCCGTCATCCTTGTATTCAGGGAAGCCGCCGGCTATTTCATCCGGCTTCTGTTTAGGAGCATAAGAAATTTCCCGGCTCATGGCTTCCATCACGCCCTTTCGCGCGGATGATTTCCTTATTTTGGCTATGTGCTGAGGAATGGTTAAGAGCCACTATAGCATATCCTCAATGTACTTCACTAGGTGTTTGTCCCCCCAGATGACCTTGATGGTCAGCAAGCCGCCAGCATAAAGTTGCTCCGTCATAGTGTATCTTGCATTTAGCTTCAAAACCGAATCATCTTGAAGATTGGTGGATCGAGGGACTATAAAGAAACAAGTGAATCATAAGTTGCCAAGCACCTTGTGTCCTTTACAAAAGTTATAACATATTTTATGAAGGACTTACCAAAGATAGTGTTGGTCATTTGGGAGATATGTCGACGTAGACCAGTCAATTATGTCGTGGCTTGTGTCAGTCGACCCTCAGCCTTCTCTGCTCGTCTTACAAGGGCGCCTTTTTCGGCTGCGGTTGACTCCTTATAGCTAAGATATTCAGCCCTGACCTATTCAAGCTCTGCCATTGTAGCTCGAAGTTGTTCCTCTACTATGGCCCTAGCATCTTACTGGCATCCCAGACTTTTTCTCATCCCACTTAGGGATGTGTCGTTTTGACTGATAGTCTCCTACAAAATCAAGCAGGAAGGATCGGTAACCTTAATATTATTTGGTTGCATTGAAAGGCGGGCAGTCAAGTCTCAAGCATATCGCAAGCAATACACTCGACACTTGGGGGCTAATGTATTCGCTTTTGTAAAGGAAAGTTAAGTTTTAGTTTCTTAAGCAAGACCGGGCTCATCTTCAAGAAGATGACCCCGCCCTTGGGGGCTACAGGTTGAAGCTTTTCAGTTTATTAAGAAATACCTAACTCATCTTCAAGAAGATGACCCATCCCTTGGGGGCTACAGGTTGAAGCTTTTATTTTTCTTAAGCCAGACCCGGCTCACCTTCAAGAAGATGACCCGTCCATTAGGGGCAACATGTTGAACCTTTTCAGTTTATTAAGGAAGACCGGGTTCATCTTCAACAAGGTGACCCGACCCTTGGGGGCTACAGGTTGAAGCTTTTCAAAGACTATTACACAAAACCCGACTCATCTTTAGGAAGATGACTCGGCCCTTGGGGGCTACATGAGGATATATAAAGAAGTTTGTTCCATAAATACCTCGTATCTTTTCTTCATCATGTTCACTAAGCCGGCTTCAAAGTCCTGGCTGCGTGAAGTTCTTCAAAGTTTAACTTTTCGATATTGGGGAGATCAAGTCTTGATTTTCCTTTCGTCATCTTGGTGGAGATGTCCCTGGCAGTATGCTTTGCCAACACATTGCGGACATGGGTCATCTGATCTGTCCCAATAATAACGACATCATCATCATCGGGTAAGGCGCCTTTGGATAACTTCGCGTGACTTGGCGGGTTGAGTTTCTCTTTATAACTCGGCTCCACAGCCATATCATCAATTCTTGGCGGGATGACATGGGCATCAGTGGCACCTTCTCGAGGATCAGCATAAGCCCCCATATTTTCATCTAGAATATCAGGGACATGAGCGTCTGTTTCATCCACTTCAGGCTTGTCAGCGTTTAGAGTTCACCCGCCAGTTTCCCGTTTCATGGCTTGAGTTCTACAAAGATGAAAGGTCAGGATATACTTAATCAAATATCATGTAAAGAGTTCATACAATAGTTAATATCGTAACCTACGACACGAATAAGGGGTGGTAATTTGGAGGATGCTGAGTCGCCAGATGAAGGAGGAGAAACCTATTATAGTCACAAAGTTTGATGAATACAAGAAAGGTTGTCAATAAATCTTGATAATAAATGAGAAAGTACCTCATTACGACGTTTGCAGCCAGATGATTTTTCATGCAAACCCTCCATAAGATCACCTGCAGAGCTACGGGTGTGGCGTATTGGAGTATATAAAGCCTTCTTCAAAATGAAGTTAGGATCCAAGTGAGCATCTGGGTGATTCATGTGAACTTTCCTACAAACCCGCCATTGAGGTCTTTCCAAGGACATATTTGAGTCAGAAGATATGGAAATTACCTCAGCATCACTTTCCACGTCATGTCCCTAGAAGTTAAGTACATGGTTAGAAGAAATATATGATGTAACAAGGGGACAAACCAGATATTTACCTCACACACATCTTCAATGTGTGGTGACTCGCCCACGACGGATGACTCACCCGTACCTGATTTGCCTTTCTTCTTCTTGGCGATGGTCTTCACCCTTTTTACGGGCGGCTTTACAATCCTATGTTTCCAGAAGGGTGTATTTTTCTATAAAAAGGGGAAGTTAGTTCTACGAAAAAGAAAAATAAGGTATCAAATAAAACAAATGAGAAGTAAATTTATCTACCTCAGGAGCAGGATTGGCAACGCATAATGGTTTCAGACCAATTTTGGAACAAGCCTCTTTGGGAGCACCACATAGCTTCTTCCCGAGACTGTTGATTTCTTCAGAGTCAAGCATGACATTCAAGAAACGCTGAGCGTTGTTTAAATTGCCGTCATAGTGACACATTAGACCCTCACGGCGGCTCAGAGGCATGATACGCCATTCAACCCAACATCGGAATGAGTCGATTCCAGTCAAACCATTAGCCTTCAAAGCCCTCATCAAGGGCCATATAGATTTGTGGGCGGCTTGTTCTTCTTGAGTCATACGCTCGGGGAGTTGAAAGTCCATCGAAAGATGATCTTTTCTGTAACCTGGTAGGGGATTTTCGTGATGTGGAGCAGTGTTTTTATAGTAGAACCACGGTTTCCCCCGAACATTAGGATGGTTGGGTACGGCGGCAGCACGGAAGCCGGTTTCACATCGCCTCTGGGTAGTGACTCCGCCAAGTTCTAAGCTAGGGCCATTAGCCCATTTCGTTTGGCTGTTTAAATAGAAAAATTCCCTAAACAGGGAAACGGTGGGTTATATTTCTAAGTATGCTTCACAAAAAACCTAGAACTGGCACAGGTTTCTTATTGAATTAGGACCTAAATCTTGGGGGTGGAGATTAAAGAAGCTGGGGGCGTCTCGGAAGAATTTTGAGCCGGGAGGAGAGAAGCCTCGCTCTAAGTGGTCTGCAAAGACTACTACTTCCCCTTCGGCGGGTTGAGGTCGTACTTCTGTGGCAGGAGCTCGCCATTCAATCACCTCTTAGGAGGGCAAGATATACCATTGACACAAAACCTTGCAAGGTGGGTTCATCAAAATCGGAAGGTAACCAGTCACATTTTGATGGCTTTGACATAGTGTCCCAAGCCGAAAAGAGGCCAGCTGCATGGATACAAATGGCGAGTTATTCTAATGACTAGCAGGAAGAGGCATCATAATATTTTAAGTAGCCTAAGAATGAGAGAGCATATGATGATGGCGAGTCAGGAAAAAGACTAAGCCGACTTCATAATAAACCGCCACTAGGTCATGAAGAGACTACGAAGATTGAATTCTACTAAGTGTTGGAAGAATAGTTTTTGTCAAAGCTACAGAGCAAGATGGATCTACCAGTAGTGCAAAAAAGAAAATTAATGGCCGAGCTGAACAACGACGCACGGAGAAGGCAATTACTAAATGGTGACGATTCTTTGCATGGAGATATCAGTAAAGGTTATGCGAGATTAGTTTCGCATCCATCCCGCTATATATTAAGGGGATTTGTCGTGCTAAAAGGATTGCATGAACTTGCGTTGCTAATGGCGGAAGGACGAATCCTAGAAGAACTCTAGTGAGTTACAGTAGACGACCTGATTAGGTATATTATAAAGGGATGAAGGCGTACCTAACAACGTCAATCGGCGAAGGAAGAAGACCGCGGCTTGGCGCAGGAGATGAACGGAAGCGTAATCCATGCTTCGGAGAAGTTCACCGGAAGAGATGCAGTGGCGGCACGTCGAGGGCTAAAAGGCTCGAGGAGGAGGAAGACGAGCTAGGGTACAAAGTAAAAAAGATTCCCTGTCAGTATTTAAAGAGCGGAGAAGGAAATGGAAACGCGGGCGCGGGAATCTAGGAGGCCCTGTAAATCCGGAATTCATGGCGCCTCAATTTTCGGCTCGACAGATAAGATTGAAAGGAGATGTTGGGTGACGTCCTATAGATTCATGGAATTTCAGAGTAAGTGACGTCATTAATCCACGTGGCAGAAAATCATAGAAAATATTAAAATAAAGATAATTGACATGAATAAATTCAAGTGAATCTGGGGCCTAATGTTGGGGATGTTATCCCGTTATAAGACCCGCCTGTGAGGCCGTGTCGGGATAATGGCGGCTCTACCTCCATGAACGAGATAGGTCGTTATCTGAGAAGTGGAAGCCGCCAGACGTACGATGTGAAGAGTCGGTTGGCCCAAGAATCGAAGAAGGCGACTTACGGTCAACATAAGGAAAGAGTCACCTGAAGTTTCCTTGCGTAAGGGACAAGGCGAGTTAGAGGTAGACCGGCTCACGTATTGTAATGAGAGTTGGACTCTTGTAAACCCAGGGCCTCGACCTATATATAGGCGAGTCTCTAGGGCTGATAGAGTTAAGTTAACACCAATTAAGAGCTAGGTCAAGCGAATCCACACCATTGTAATCGATTCCCACAACAATATACACACACCAGGATGTAGGCTTTTACCTCAACCTAAGGGCCGGACCTGGGTAAACTCGCCTCCCGTTTCCCGATCAACCCCTTTGAGTCGCCACATAGTTGCGATGGCTTCACCACTAATTCCTTTCACGAGGACATCTGCCGTGACAAAACCACGACAACTGGGCCTACATCAAGATAATAGAAATTTCTTTTCCAATGTGCAAGACAATCTCAAGTGTGTGAATATTGAAGATTTTGTTGGAAAAGAGATGACCCCATGGAACGATGAACTGATCATGCAATTCTACTGAACTGTTCATTTCTATGGAGATGGTTATATTGTCTGGATGACTTATGGTCACAAGTATGAGTCAACGGTTAATGAGTGGGCCACTATCATTGGTGACCCTAAGTAGAAAGTGAACAACGTTGATGTATACTCTGAGCAAAATATGAGTCACAACTCTATGTACAACATGTACAAGCCAATTCCTCGCAAGTTTTTGGCAACTCACAAGATGTGCTCAGTGTACTTCTTGCAAGCAGGGATACCTACAACTAACACCATTCTCAAACACACCTTGATGCCTAAATCAGGTGATGAAAAAATGATTAGAGTTCACTCCATCAACTTGCTGCACCATTTGGACAATCACACTAGATTCACAGTGATGTACTTGATAGTAGAGACTATCCAGAGGAATGCTGCTGATCATAAAAATCTTGTGGATATGCCCTGTACCTTCATATGCATATCAATGACAAGCTAGGCAAGCATGCTTATCTTATTGATCGTCCCCATTTACCTCTTCAGCCAGAATTTGAAGACAATGAAGTGGTGATGGATGACAATGATCCCAGCTCAGCTGTAGCTAGGATGGCAGCTGAGGCAGCAGAAGCTGAGGCTTCTTGAAATGTGCCACAACTAGTTCCACAGCTCAGACCTCAAGCTGAGCAAATGGAATTTATACTTAGCTCTATCAAAGGTATGGAGAAGAACATCTCAGAGATTCTGCAAAATTAGAAGAGTTTGGAGAGGATCGTGGAATCAAAGTTCCATGATTTTGACGTCAAAGTTACTGAGATATCTGCTAGTGTTGATCAACTAAAGCATGAAGTTGATGGTGTGAAGACACCCATTTCTACTACTGATGATGAAGAGTCGCCTCCTTGCACTACCACTGGGTTCAGCAACAAGCCCCGGTCAGCAGTTGTGCTATTGTCGGAAGCAAGGCCCACATCATCAGCTCATGCATCTGCACCTTCAGCTTCAACCCCAGCTCCAGCACCTCCAGTATCCACTCCTCCAGCTCCAGAAAATTTAGGAGAGACCTTTGTGGATGCTCTTCTATCGAGTCCATCATCAGCTGCCCAGAGAGATGATTGGCTCTATACTTTTCGATAATTTTTGGTAACTTGTTGCCAAAGGGGGAGAAATTTATAGCTCATAAGGCTTCGAGAGGGAGAGCTTTTGACTTTATTTTCTCTCATTTTGTTTTCCAAAACTTTGGTCTTTTGGATGACATTACTCATTCCTGTGTTTGATCATACGCTTTGCTTGGTTGATGCTACGTTATTATATTTTATCTATCTATGTGATGATCATTCACTTATCTTTTTGGTGTTATGTGCATTACTATTCCTTCTTATCTTGTATGCGCACCACCATGATGTATGTGACATGGATGAGTGACCCATGGTCCTAATTGATTGTGATTTGCATTCAAATGCAAATCTATAAAATGCACAAATTTAAGGGGAGTTCTTGCTTTTCACGTTCTTCTCAAAGTGTCGATGCTAATTATTGATTATATCTTTTGTTGAAGCTTTGATATATATGTTGTCATCAATTACGAAAGAGGGGGAGACTAAAAGCACAATTGCTCCTTAGGGTGGTTTTCATAATTGATCACAACGTATGCATCATTGGAGTAATATGTTTATCCAAATATATTTTAGAAAAGTTCAAAAGACGCATTGGCTAAAGGCTTCTATGGAGATGCTCCTTGATGCTAGAAAGGAATAAGATTGGCCCAAGATCCAAGCTAGAAGACTCTTCATTTTATATTTGAGATAAATCACTTTTGAGTCCATAGGAAAGCCAATACTATTAAAAGGGGGTAAAGTATTAAAATGAACTGGTTGCTCAAGTGCTCAGAGATAGTGTCGGGAAAATGACACCTATGGGACCCTCCGAGGATCCCTTGATTGTTCGGCTGGGAGAAGGGTGGAACCATGAGCAGAGCTAGCGATTAGTACCGAGAACATTTTTACCCAGGTTCGGGCAGCTTAGTGCATAAATTCCTACTCCTGCTTTGTTTGTTGTATTAGGTGCTTACTGTAGGTTTACTTGCTACAGTGATTCCTTGATGGCCAATGCCCGAAGTCTCTAACCCCTTAGAACTGAGCCTTGGGCCTCCTTTCATAGGCAAAGGGGTCACCAACAGTGCTCAGTAGAGGGTTCACGATCTGCACAGTGAACATGGTTCACCGCTATCTATCTACTACGTTGTCAGGGGCAGTAAATGCCAAGCGAGTCTCCTGGCCCACATCAGGATAGTATTGACAACAACCCATGTGTTTTGACACTTGGGTGTTGTGCTGGCGCATGAGGGATGCGCTGGCACTACGATAGTTGGTGGCACTATGGTGGGAGGGAACACCTGGCGATGAATGGGGCTTGCCGGGCTGGTGTCCTCGCCAGTGGCCTAGTCTGCCTTCCCGTCAAGGAAAGCTTGCCGATGCCTTGTCTATATTCTCGGCAAGGAGGACTTGTTGGGGACTTGAGCGCTCTTCCCACCGAGGAAGACTCGCTTGGGCGTCAGACGTCTTCCCGGCAAGAAGGGCTTGCGGGGCCTTGAATGTCTTCCCAGCAAGAGGGACTTGCCGGGGCCTTGGAGCTTGGGCTTATTCCTCACACCCTTGGAGGGGTGTGGCCTTGGTGGATTTGCAGGTTAGTCTTCCTACCATCCTTCGTCGTGCCTTGCCGTTAAAGGGGGTTTCCGGCGCCCGTGCACAAGTCTGGCGTACAGGAGACCCCAGTCTTCAGTGCACCGACAGGAGCCCCAGGGTCTGGGCATACACGCGTGTGAGGCGTCGTTGGGCGAGGCCTAAAGTGGTGCATGGGCCTTCTGTGGGAACACCGACTTACGAGTCGAGATCACCGAATGAACATGCTCAGTGATCCTAGAGATCAATGCTCACTGAACACAGATATGCTGAATAATAAGAGTCTTACATCCAACGTACCGAAATAATACAACACATGATCAATAAGGTCAAGTTTACAAGGTAGGCCTATATGCCCAAATCACACTGATGCAACTAGTAGCAGAAATCTTGGGGCTAACCAGGTGCCCATGCCATCAGCCTACACCAACAGGCATTCTGACTCGGAAGCATCCTAGTTCACAGGGCCGTCTCCGGTGACGTACTCTTCTCCAAACTCTAGTCATTCCATGTCTGGTCAATAATATAACCAGTGGCAAGCCAATGAGTACTTCGAATGTACTCGCAAACATCCCAGAATATGAATAATGCAACTGGTAGGATAATAAGTAATATACCGTATTGGTAAATATCAGCTTAACTATAAATAAACATGATCATGGATGTGCAACATAAGCTAGAGTGTGTTTAGAAGAACAGGTTACAGATATCAACATATCTGTCAAGGGTTGAACATTCCGGGTTCACCCGATATGCCAAGTCAGCAAACTTGGTCATATCAACTCTTTCTCAGATGACACCTTAATCTCTCTCACACACACACTTGGTTTATGCGGAAACGACTACATGTAGTTTAAGAAGCACCACCCAATTGTCCTTGACCGTGGACACAGCTATTCGAATAGGTTTACACTCTGCAGAGGTTGTATGCTATAACCACTAGATCTAGGAAACTTCCGTGTCATCCACGACTCGCGGTATATAACATACCCGAGGTAAGTACCTTATCAATGCCTTCCCCTAAGGATACTAGAAAAAGAGGTCCACTTGATTGGTACCCAGCCCACATGATGTACGTATTACGAGCACCGACTCTGGACAGTGTCATCCAGGCGGGGACCAATGTTGTGCCCGGAACACGTAAAAATGGCATAGTCGCCCTACCTGGAACGACCCCGTAACGAGTGTGACCACACATCACTCCCGCCACTAGTAATGTGGCTCTTTGCTAGCACCAACCAGAGTAATAAATAAATCCCCGTCCCATAAAGGGGTAACATGGTCGCACATGTAAGGTTGGGACGATCGACACATCATAAATCTATTCCCATTTCCGAAACCACTCACACCAAAATACCCGGTGCACCACTTCACCAAAAGTGGCCACCTAACTCATCATCACCCTCAGGCATTAGTGGCACCCGATGGGGTTTTCATAAACCTTTGATTTATACCATCATCATGCTCATGCTGCTACTATGCTTAGCTCTACTTATCAACATATTATTAGCGTGACCCTCATAGGGGGTAGGATCATGCTCAATGCAAGTGCTCCGGAGCAGCCATTGGAAACATCATATCGATGATATACGGAATATTCATGATCATATGCAACGGAAATATTTTGTCAACTAGCATGCAATATAACATATGCTCATGCATGGTCAAAGGGCTGCTTGCGTTGATGAGCTAAGTATCCGGGGTCTTCAGGGTCTTCAAGTCCAACTCCTTCATGAAACGTGGTTTCTATCGTCGTAATAAATAAAAAGCAATAAGTAGCTCACTCAAAAACAAATCACAAAATCGCTTAAAAATGTTGCTTAATTATGATAAATCCATGTTGTTATTTTAAAAATATTTTAATAGAAGCAAAACTATTCCAAATAACCTTTTTAATCATTATAAAACAGAAGGTTGTCTCAAAAATTTGTACAAAGGTTCTGTTAAATACTACTCATTTTTAGAAGAATTATGTTTGAAAAATAATAATAATATATTGAATAATTATTTTTATAAAAATCATTTGAAACTAGATTGAACAGAAAAGAAAACAGGCTGGGGCTCAGGCCTGGCTCGGCCTGTGGCTTGGGCGGCACAGCTAGCCAGCCAGCCAGCCAGCCGAGGTGTGCGCATGGCGAGGTTCAAACTTGAGACGTGGGCCCCTGCGGCCACTGGTAGATAGGAGAGAGAGGGAGAGAGAAGAGCCACCGACAACTGAGCCCCACCTGTCGGGGTTGTCTTCCACCTCGGGACAAAGAGGAGGGGATGCATGTCGGTGATGCTACCGACGTCCTCGAGCTCAACCGAAGACAGAAATGGAACCACCTCATCGTCGCCAACCAACTGGTGGTTGAGGGGTCTACGGGGAGGCCTTGGTTCACCGGCGACGACGTGGCTATGTCGGAGCTGTTTTGGGAGGCTGATGAACTAGGTGCTACAGGTGTGGATTAGCTCGGGGAGGTGACGGGGAAGCTCCCTGAGGTTGCTAGGATCATGAAGGAGGTGAAAGGAGCACCGGAGCTGGCCCGTAGCCTAAGATCGACGGAGCTCCGAAGCGGCGGGGCCTCGATCGATCTCGAGCACAGGAACTCATTGTGCTCAAATGGAGAGGCTTGGGGTGGAATTTAGGCACTAGAGAGGTGGGATGGAGGTGCTGGAGCGAGGGGGAGGGCCTATTTATAGGCTCCTGACGGTGCACCAAGCGGTGGCGCCAGTGGTTTCTCCGCTGCTCGCAGGAGGGGCAGTGAGTGCTCGGGGTCGAAACCACGGTGTGCAGACGTGGTTTAGGACCTGCGAGACCCACTGAGAGGGAGAGAGATCGAGGAGGAGTGTGCACTTGTGGCCATGGTCTTCTCGTTGGATCTGGCGCGCGTGGGCACGCGTCGCTCCGGTCAACAGAGCGAGGGAGGAGGCCCCCTGGGCTGCGTTGATACAGAGAGACGGTCGGGGACTCGAATGGGCATGAGGGGGAGGCTCGGACCGGCCGGGGCTGTCCACGTTTGCTTCGGGTGCGCCGAACAGCATGCCGAGAGCGTAGTTTTGGCATTCCACGGCATGTTGGCGCTCTCTGGGGCGCATTGGCCGTGTCTGGGATGTCCTGGGTCTTGAAATGAAGATGCCAAGCCTTTTGGGAGCCGAGGAACTCATTGCTGGCCATGGGGAGAGAGGAATGAAGAGATGCCAGCATTGGCTCAGATCTTAGAATGAGGATTTTTGTGTAAGACCCTCTGTTTAGCTTTCCTCACTAATTAACTTATTTCAAAAATTGGGACCAATTTAATTTTTTTTGTGAAAGCTTGTGATGCTTGAAGTGACTGTTGTTTGCTTGCTTGCTGGTATGCTTGTGTTGATTCTCAATAATTCTTGCTATTCTCCAAACTCACCTTCTTAGCCCAAAACTCCTGCCTAATGATCATGCCATGTGTTTAGGACCAGCAACTATTTTTACAAAATAGTATTTTCACCAGAAAACATTTCGTTGAATTAAACTTCCAAACCCCTCAGATGAGATTTGTACTACAATTCCTGAAATTAGGGAATTTATTTGTTACCAATTATTTTATTTAAAACCCATTATCAAAATGACTTCCCAAAACCACCATATTATTATTTTAAAATTTATTTTCCTAATTTATAAAGCTATCCTGTGAGACCAAAAATGGTCTCTTATGAAGGAAAGCGTTTTTTATTGATTTCAAAATATTTAAGAAAAATTAGGAAAACTGAGTGGACATATTATTTCCATATATATGATATTCAATGTATGGTCATGTTCAAAATATAGGGCTAATCCCTTCCAAACACTTCCTGCCTATTTCGAGCTTTTGAAATATTTCTATAAGAAATATTCTCAATAAATTCCAGCAAAATTCCAACATATCACCCATGATATGTTTGATTATCTTGCCAAGTTTCATCTCAATCCAAGTTGATTTGACTCCCTAATTCTTCTAAAACCCTATCTGTCCAGATTCAAATTTGAGCAACTCAACATTGTCAAATGTCTCCAATTGTGCTCAAATTTGGTGGACATGTTCTAATACTCCAATAATGCATCCACACCAAGTGGTGCATCAAGGAGAATAGAAGAACTTGTCCCAAGCCCCTCAAAACCCTCTCTATTGATTTCTGACTTTGGGAAACTTTACATTATAAAGTTTATCCAATTGACCTCAAACTTTTAGGGCATGCCTTAATGCTCAAATAATACCCCCACACCAAATATTGGATTTGTGGGAATTGATTTGTGTAGGATTTTAAGCATAAAGCTATTTCTACCCATTTCATGGGTTTTCCATGTCTACATTGGAAACCTTCTCCACCAAAACCCAAATTTGGTGTCCAAGCTTATTTTTATCTATTATTTGATCATGTTAAGTTTCATGTCCATTGAAGTCCATCTGGTTGCTCTGCCACTCAGTAAACACCTTGTGTGCATTCACTTTATTGGCTACTTTGGCCCCTTCCACTTTAACCCTTGAACTCAACTTTCTACCACAAGTTAATATAGTTACATTTTACCTCTAGTAACATTTCCAGGACCACATGTGAATTATTGGAGAAGGGCACCATATAACTATTCCTCATTTTCCCCTTGGAATCACCATCTACACCCCTCTTGCCCCACCTCTGCTTAGGATAAGGCCCCCAATTCTTTCCAGAGCCTCCCTAGTATGTCAATGCTTCATTTGAAACCAATATGTCGCATGCTTATGTGGAGAAAATGACAAGCACATCCACAAGTTGATTTCTGGCTGAAAAGTAGCTTTGTAAAGCAAGTACTAGCTACCCTCCCTTTCTTGAGCTGAAACTTTGCAGAAATGGAGTCCTTCCATGCCTGAGGCTGCTAGACATGCTTTTCCTCCATTATGTCTCCTGTTAGTGCCCTCATTAGTAGCCCTAAGTTTGTTGCTGCAAACTTAACAACAGTCAAAACCAAATCAAACCAGCTCCACTTGGGGCCAAACTTCACCAGTGCCTTGTGGCCTGCATGCCTTGCATGTTTGACACCTTGGTTTGGCCAAAGGGTGGCCCAGGACACCAAGTGGGGTGGTGACCACCTCCCTGGAGTGCAGAAATGGTGCTTTGCATCTTGTTTCTTCCCTCCAGTCCATTCCTAGCTGGTCCAAAATGTCTCAGTATGTCTCAGAGCCTTCTGTTGACCGTTCAAACCACTCCCCATCATGAGCTAGCTTCCAAGCTTCCTCTGCCACGCGTGGCATCCATGCACCAGGAAGCTCCAGAGAGCTCCTAAGCTCTTTTTCTCTTCTCCCTCTCTTATCTCCTCTCTCTCCCCGAGCCCCTAAGGCTTCTGCTTCTCTCCCTCTCTCCCTGGAGCACCCCTAGCCCATCCATCTCTCCTCATGTGCCGTGCATCCGCGGCAATGACCAAGTAGACGCCGACTACCTTGTCAGATGCGAGCATCCAGTGCTCCCCATTGCCCCGCCGGGTCTTCCCCGTCGCCTCTCAGCCCCCTCCATGCCCCATCTCCTCCCAAGGTGTCAGATGCCGCGTCCCGTGAGGGCCAGCAGCTTCCCTCACGGCCATCCCCGCAGGCGCTAGGCACATAAACGGTTGCGGCGCAGCCTCCCAGTCCCACCGTCGTGCCGGACTTCGGTCGGACGCAACGCAGGTCGTGGCGAGCGGTGCAGGCGCCCTATCTTCTCTTTCGGTCGGCAGAGGCGGGAGGAGGAAGAAGCTCCTGCCAGTGGGCCCTTGTCCTCCTCGGCCCATCCGTTACCCTGAGCCGCCGTAGCGCAACCCCGCTGTCAGGATAAGTGGAGGCGGGGATGGTGGAAAACCGCCTTCCCCGACGGGAGTTGCATTCTTCGCAATACGCCTCCTCCACGGCCTTCCGTGGTGCGACTGTGCTGATGGGCCAGCCCAACTATTTTTTGTTCGTCCTGAGCGTTTTATAGCATTTCCGGTAGCCCCTTTTCTTTGTTGTTTTTCTTTTATCAGTAACTTCAAAAATCAATAGCAAAATCATTTTTACTCCAATTTGCTTGATTCAAATTCTTGCAGGTGTGTACTTTGCATATTTTTCCAAGCAACCTTCCTGTGGTGTATTTATTAAAATTCAAATCTAGATATTTTCAGCCCCACATTGTGAAAATCCTAGAGGACTCAAGTCAACTCCAATTGAGTTATTCCAATTTCCAGAGCCTTCTAATGTCATTCCATATTTTTGAAGCCTTGGTCAACATTTTTATCAGGCTTTATTCTGTTACATTGAAAAATAGCTTCCTATTTCTATTTATCTAGTATTAGAAAATCCATGGAATATTCGTTTCAACTCCAAATCCAGTGAAACAACTTCCTAAATATTTCTAGAATTTCTCTGTGTTAAATGAGTGCCTCCACTCATTTTTATCATAATATTTTGTATGGGCTTCATATATAATGCCCTATTCCTCCATTCGTTCATTCAAAATTCTTTCATGATCCAAACCTCTTGGTCAAGGTTCAAGTATTTTTCTTATGACCAAAGACGTCCAAGAAAAATATAACTTCTATTTTATATAGCACTTTTGTCCTGCTAGTTGTGTGGCTGACTGTGATTGTTTCCGACGATAGTTGATGAGTAGGCGGAGTTCTCGGAGTTGGATCGGAAGATCTCGAAGACCCCGAGAACTTATGAGAGGAAAGGCAAGAAGCCCATTGACCATGACTGACAATATGTTATATTGCCTGCTAGAGTAGCAAATATTTCTATTCCATATGATCATAAGTGTTGGTAAATCACTGATGTGATGATTACCGATGGTTCCTCCGGAGCACATGCATCAAGCTTGATCCTACCACCTACGAGGGTCATGCTAGTATCATGTTGACAAGTAAAACTAGAGTAACAGTAGCATGAGCATGTTGTTGGTATAAATCAAACATTTACGAAAACCCCGTCGGGTGCCACTAATGCCCGAGGCTGATGATGAGTTAGGTGGCCACTTTGGGTGAAGTGGTGCACCGGGTATTTGTGTGAGTATGGTTTCGGAAATGGGAATAGATTTATGATGTGTCGATCCTACCAACCTTACATGTACGACCACGTTACCCCTTATGGGACGGGGCTGTGTTGATTACTGTGGTCGGTCCTAGCAAAGAGCCACATTACTAGTGGCGGGAGTGATGTGTGGTCACTCTCGTGATGGGGTCGTGCCAGGTAGGGCGACTATGCCATTTTTATGAGTTCCAGGCACACCGTTGGTCCTCGCATGGTTGATACTGTCTAGAGTCGGTGCTCGTAAGACATGCAACATGTGGGGTGGGTACCAATCGAGTGGAGCTCTTTGTCTAGTATCTTCAGGGGAAAGGCATTGATCGAGTACTTACCTCGGGTATGTTATATACCGCGAGTCGTGGATGACACGAAAGTTTCCTAGATCTTGTGGGTCCAGCGTACTACCTCTATAGAGTGTAAAACTATTCGAATAGCCGTGTCCACGGTCAAGGACAGTTGGGTAATCCTGCTTAAACTACGTCTAGTTATTTCCGCATTAACCAAGTGTGTGTGAGTTGTGATAAAAAGTTGTTGTTATGAAAGTAACGAGATGACCAAGTTCGGTGACTTGGCATATAGGGTGAACCCAGATGGTTCCGCCCTTGACAGATATATTTATTTATGTAACCTTTTCTTCAAAATTAGTTTACTTATGATGCATACCTATGATCATGTTTATTTACTACCAAGAGATATCGACCAAAGAAGCCTGTTATTGTTATCCTTCACTTGCATTGTTCACATCATGGGCTATTTGCGAGTACATTCAAAGTACTCATTGGCTTTCCACTTGTTATTTCATTGACAAGGTATGAGAGAACAAGAATTGGTGTAGAGTAACTCGGTGACGTTCTTGCAAGCTAGGATGCTTCCAAGTCAGAATAACTGTAGGTTAAGGCTGATGGCACGGGTTCACGCTTTCAACCGATATTTCCGCTATTGGTCCAATGTGGTGTGTTGGCCCTCAAGGCCCTATATATTTGTAAGACTTGATCGTGATGATCATTTGTTGTAACAAACGGTATGTATGGATCCAAGGCTCTTAATATGCAGTATCTATGTGTTCGGTTAGCATTGATCTCTGGGATCACTGAGAACGTTCATTCGGAGATCTCGACTCGTATGTCAGGGTCCCCACATTTGGGTCCTTCTGCTTGGACCCAATGAGGGGCCACTCTCCTTCAGTAGGGGAGTGGTTCTGGCTGCTTGGTCAATGAGTTGGGAGGGAAGAGCTTAGGTGTGGAGTGGGGTAGGGGTTGATTTGCTAATATCGCACAAGGTATTCGACATGTGTTTGGGATAGCAACACCTCACCACTTGTGACGAGAGTTAACAGGATTAACTTTGATGAAGAAATAGGGTACAAATGGAAGATGAGCCTCATTGAACAAGTTTGGCAATGCAAACTTGAAATCACTCCCCAAATGGAAGATCTTCCCTTTCCAAAGGGAATGTGGGTAAATTACCTCCTGCAAATCCCATATTTGGAAGAGACTCCTCATTTCGGGTGTTGAACACTCCTACAAAGTTCAAACCCATTTGGATAAACTTTTTAATGTAGATATGCTTCAACTTGGTTATGGACAAAGAGGGGTTTTGGATTATTTAGTGAACCAAATCACCTTGGAATGAGGTGAAACTTGGTGTAGTCACTAAATGTAGCTTGGGAAGGTTGCTGAAATTTCATGGGATTTTGTTGTAAATATATCCTTTGGAAATACTCAAATATATCAAAACAGACAGAATAGTTTTCAAGGATTTGCTCAAATATTTGGAACATAAATAGGGGTTGAAAATCTTATGTATGGAAAATATTTGTCCTCTGAGTATCTCCAAATTTTCTTCGATTTTTCTATGGTAGAAAAGTAATTTTCCATATCGGAATATCATTTCTGGCCTAAGAAATGGACATGCAAATAAGATAGGAAAATAACTTCTAAAATAATTATTTTATGGTTTTAGAGAGTTAAAATAGTTTTAGAACCAGATCACCATTTCTGGGAAAAAGCACTCCCTTGTTGCCAAGGACTTGTAGTGCAACCCAAAGAAAGGTTTTGAAATAGTCAAAATAAGGAAAATAATTCTGGGAATATTTATGTTATAAAATATGGTTTTTGATACTACTCAATCAAGCATACAAGCATACAATGTCAATCATGGCACTCACAACATTGGTTTTTGAAAAGATTTAATAAACTCAGGTTTTGAAGTTACATTAAAAGCAAGGTGAAAAAAGGGTGTGACACCTTCGTGACAGGGTATCTTGTGGTTTGGAGCCGTTGGTAGTGGTCTTTCCCCACGTCACGCATTGGTCGAACTAAGTGGAGAGGCGTGCCCACAGTGGCCGTTCCACCTCCCGAAACGCTTCTACCATGCGTGAGGCATGTGCAGTAATGGTTGGGCAAGTGGCAATTGTGGCCTTAAAAGTCACTGGCGTGGTAGGGCCGCCCATGCATGCATTGGTGTAGCAGGGCGGCTCCTTGTTCGCCCGTGATCATGGGCAATTGGGCAAGAGGGGTGGCGGTTTCTGGAGTGAGGAGGGCTAGCCCCCGCACCTCGCCCGATAAATTAGGGTGTTTGCGAGGGGGCTTTGCTCATCTATCCAACTCGTGGAGTTTATAGCACCCCAACGCTTTCTACAGTATCTTCCTTAGCTTCAGGCGGCGCTCGGCCCTAACCATGGCTAGGGGACGAGGACGGCCGCCATCAGCCGTCAGAGCAGCTAGAGGATCCCCTTCGGATCATGACATAGCTTCAGGGGACACAGCCGCGGAGGGCGGCCCGAGCACCCGAGGTGGAGGGGCAAGGAGTCGCGGTCGCCGCGGAGGCCTTGTCCTGGGACGGCGAGATGCCACTCCAACACCCCGCCTTCTCTGAGGCTTGTTCCTGCGGGGATTCATGTTAAAAGGACTCCGTTAGAGTTCCTTGTCAAACTGCAAGGCCACATGAGGACCCGGCTTCAACTTCCCATCGCCTTCACCTAGGCGATGAGCGAAGATAAGCTCTAGATGCGGCGGCCCCGGGTGCATGGATGCGGCAATGGCACCGTACCGGTGGTCGTGGAGCAACCGGGGCCTCGACTCCCGTTCCTTGGTTGTGGGTGGAAGAGCTTCGCTCATGCCCACGATCTCTGGGATGGGCATGTTATTTGCTACAAGATTATCGCGAACAACCTACTCTCCGTCAAGATATACGGGAGCTCAGGTGTACGCCTTAGCTGCCGCGAAGAGAGCTCGAGCGGGACGCAAAGCCTTTCCTCGCGCAAGGGTGACAAGGTAGGGACAGACGGGAGCGATAGCGGGTACGGGTCAGATCCTCGGCAGGCTAAGCCTGGGTACGAGGACCTCACCTTGAGCTGATCACCGGCCGCACCATCACCGTAAGTTCGCCGCTCTTCTCCTTCCGAGTTGGGACCGACGAGCCGGAACAACTAACGCTGCCGCATGATACATCCCAAACGTATCTATAATTTTTGCTTGTTCCATGATCTTTTGGTTGACATTGTTATACATTTTGCTACATTTTTATATCATTTTACACATATTTGGACTAACATAATAACTCAGTGCACCCAGTGCCAGTTTCTGTCTGCTGATGTGTATTTTGCAGGTGCTTCAGGATCACCAAAGGAGGGCCAGAGGTGGCGCAGGGGCCTCCCAGGTGGCCTCTTGGCGCGGCCAGGCCCTAGGTCGCGCCAGGAGGTCGCCTGGGTGGGCCCCACCTCCTCCGGTGCCCTCATTTGGCCTATATTTAAACTTCTGTGAGGAAACCCTCGTAGGCTTTCTATAATCGCGAATTTCTCCATCGTTCCGCCGCCCCAGTGCTTCCGAGATTTGGAACGTCAGGAGACCTCTTCCCGACACCCTGTCGGAGGAAGGATTGACCTCCGGGAGCTTCTCCACCACCATGGACGCTTCCAAGATGTGTCGTGAGTAGTTTCCCTTGGTCCAAGAGTCCATTACCAGTAGCTATGTGATGTATTCTCTCCAACCTTGTGCTTCAATGGTTAGTCCTTGTGAGCTACCCTACATGATCAAGGCATCTACGTAATTCTCTTATTTTTGCTCTGCTCGGTTTGTTGGGATCCGGTGAATTATGAGATTATGTTCAGATTGTTATTATTTATATATTTCATTATCCTTGTATATTATGTTCCTTAGTGATTCTTGCATGTTCTGCGTTGCTTCTTATTGCTTTGGCCAAGTGGTAGATCGTAACTCCAAGAGGGAGCGTTATGCATGATTGTGGGTTCGGGATCCTCGATTTCTAGCTTTAGTGATAGAAACATGTGCTTGTTGCCACCAGGGAGAAAACAAGGGTGCTTGTGACCACGGTTGCAAGGATTGTTTACCTTACGCATAGTTCGTTAATGTAGTTGTCCATTGCTTTGAGTTTACACTTTGGGTGGGACTCGCAAATTAATACCGGAGAGATGTTCTGGATAGATTTCTCAAGTTGAATGATTAGTAAGTAGATGCTGATGAATAAACGGTCTACTTGTCTTGGCGTACTACCCATTACTATTGAACCTCTCACTATAAAGGAGCATAATTAGCATTGCGGTGCGATTATAATTCTGTCAATTGCCCAACTGTGATTTGTTTACCCTAGCATAGTTGTTTATCGTCTTTTGGGAGAGAGACATCACTAGTGAACATCATGTGACTCCGGTCCATATCACCATCATTGATTACAACTCCATCATTTGCCTCTTTCATTTACTTTTCCGTTGCAATCACTATTACCTCCCCGCTTGTGTTTTTGATCCTTTGCAAACTACTAGGCCGGAGAGATGGACAACCTCTCTGTACTTGTTCGGAGCAAAGTTATTTGTTGTGTGTGCAGGTCCACGTCTTCTGCTAGAGCCAGGGTGGAAGACACCTACTTGTTGAGCCTAGGAGTCCTCCTAGTTCGATAAACCTTATAGTCTTCGTGTAAGGGTAATTTGCTGCACACTACATCTCCACCTTCCACTTGGGGTATCCAACGAGGGGCGAGAAGTATATACATCATCTCCTCATCAAGCGAATTTATGACGCCGTTGTCGGGGACTCCACTCTACAAGATAGGGGAGTTGCATGCTATCTTTTACCTTTACTTTTAATCTTGTTAGTTTGCTTTCTAGTATTTTCTTTAGAGTCCTATACCAAAAACCACAAAAAAATAGTTACTTTGCTCTTGCTTGTTGCCGTCGGTATGGGTTCCACTGAAAACACCAAGTTGTGTGACTTCACTAGTCACAACAACAATGACTTTATCTGCACTCCTATTGATGATCCCGCCACTTGAGCCACGTCCTATGAGCTTAAACCTGCTTTGCTGAACCTTGTTATGACAGATTAATTCTCGGGTGCTGGAGATGATGTTGCCTTGCACTTGAACAATTTTGTTGAGCTCTGTGATATGCAAAATTAAAAAGAAGTAGATGGTAATATTGTTAAACTTAAGCTTTTTCCTTTCTCTTTGAGAGGAGGAGTTAAAGTGTGGCTTCTATCTTTGCCTAGGAATAGCATATATTCTTGGGTTAAGTGCAAAGATGCTTTTATTGGGAAGTATTACCCACCTGCTAGGATTATCCAGTTGAGGAGTAACATTATGAATTTTAGGCAACTGGATAATGAACACGTTGCTCAAGCTTGGGAACGTATGAAATCTCTTGTTAAGAATTGCCCTACTTATGGTATGACTACTTGGATGGTTATCCAAATTTTTTATGCAAGATTGAACTTTACCTCTCGGAATCTGTTAGACTCGGCCGTGGGAGGAACCTTTATGTTAACTACAATTGGTGCTTCCACAAAGCTAATGGATGTGATGATGACAAACTATTCTCAATGGCACACCGAGAGAGCTCCAACAGGTAGGAAGGAAAACTCTATTGAGGTGACCTCCTCCCTCAGTGATAAGGTTGACATGATTATGACTATACTCACTAAACAAGCTCCTATTCATCGTCATGATGGTCCTATAAATTATTTGGTTGCTCAAGAGAGATAGAAAGTGGACGTTAAGTTTATTTCTAGGAACAACTTCAAAAACAATGCTTATAGGAGTAATTTTGGTAGCAATCCTAGACCGTTCCCATCCAACAACTATGGGAACAACAACAATTATCCTAGCACCAAAAACTCCACTTATGAATTAGAGAGCATGCTTAAGGATTTTATCACTTCTTGAAAATCCTTCAACAGGAGTGTAGAAGAGAAACTAGAGAAATTAGATAGTCTCTCTTTGATGGTGGACAACAAAGCTCATGATGTAGAGATGCTTAAAATTAGAACTTCCCCGCTTGAGGAAAGGAACACCACACCCATGAATGCTATCCAAGTCCAAATTAATGAGAACATAAGAATGCTAGCCAAACTTAAAGAGAGATGGGCTAGAGAAAAGGAAGAGGAAGATAGAATTAAGATCCTTCCTACACACAATAGCATTACTACTATACAAGTTGTTGAGGATCTCAAAACTTTTAGCACCCATCGCACTCCTAGTCCCAATGGACTCATTGATGGTGATGCTAATACCTCAACTATAGGACAAGAAGGTCTTATGAATTTAGAGACTATAAAAGAATAATATTAGATGATATCACTACCACTTTAATTAAAGGTAGTAACCTTTATTTTGACAATTGTAGTCTCTGTGAAGTCATCACCTTTTTGCAAAGAATTGCTGAAGACCCCCACACTAGTACACTCAATATTGCCTTCACCGAGCATATTACCAATGCTCTTATCAAAGCTAGGGAGGAGAAGCTCAAGCTAGAGGCTTCTATACCTAGGAAACTAGAATATGGTTGGGATACTATGGTGCAAATTAAACTGAATATTATCTCTTGCTTTGCTTTGTGTGATGTTGGAGCTAGTGCCTCCATTATGCCCAAAAGAATGTATGATATGCTTGATTAGAAACCTTATGAGCCATGTTCTTTTGGTGTTTGTCTCGATGATTCTTCCATAAAGAAACCTTCAGGGAGAATTGATGATGTTCTTATTATTGTCAATGATCATTAAGTGCCCGTTGATTTTCTTATTATGGACATTGAATGTGATCCTTCATGTCCAATTATTTTGGGACATCCTTTGCTCCGCACCATTGGTGATATCATTGACATGAAAGCGGGAATTATTAAATTCCAATTTACTCTTAAAAAGGTAATGGAACACTTCCCAATAAATAAGATTAAGTTACCTTATGAGTCCGTTACACGGGCAAGTTATTCTTTTGGAGTTGATAACACTTGATCTTCTTGCATTGTGCCTAGCTCAAAGGCATAAAAGAAAGCACTTGTTGGGAGGCAGCCCAATATATTCTTACTTTCTGTTTATTTGGTCTTGATGTGGGTTACTACTGTAGCAATATCATTGTATCTTTATTTTTAAGCTTTGTGCCAAGTTATAGCCTCCGATTGCAAGAAAGTTCAAAAGTTGTGAGATGCTGTCCAGAAACAGATTATGTGTGCTTGACAGAAAAATTCGCCAAAAATTACCATATCATATTTTTCATCTGAATATTTTTGAAAGCATTCTATATATAATTGTATTTCTGGCATATGTTCTGAGTTTTTTTTATTTGAGTTGCAGAAGTGCCCCGAATAAATTATTTACTACATGATGTTCTGTTTTTCACAGATTCTGCCATGTTTTACGTTTTCTTTGTTTTGGGAATCCTAAGATTGCTTTTTATTTGCAAAAACCATTTGGAAATCATGAGAAGAAGTAGATATTCATGAAAATATTTATTTCCAACAGGTATTGAATTATTTTATTAAGGGAACTAACCACTCTAATCAGCTTATGATGAGTTTTGTATGAAGGGAATTTTCAAGTATTGCGATGGGATAAAAGAGGAAAGAAGATAAAGGAGTGTCAAACGCTCAAGCTTGGGGATGCCACCATGCAGCCCAAGAAATATTCAAGGAGACACAAGCGTCTAAGCTTGGGTATGCCCCCGTGCATCCCCTTCTCTATCAACAATCATCAGTTCGTCCATCTCCATGCTATATTTTTATCACTTCGTACGGTATGTGCTATGCTTGGAGCGTACCGCTATTTGATTTTTAGTTTTGTTTTAGTTTAGTTTTCTGGTCATAAGAAGTCGGAACCTAACCTCTCTTGTTCGGGAGAGACACACGCTCCATTCCACTCTAGAACACAACATAGCTTTTCATGCTTGTCTTTTTGTGTGTTCTTCATCTTTTCGTAGCTACTGTCATGCTTAGCTCTTAGCTTTCATACTTACCTTTTTAAGAGATTTTATTTAGGTTGATTTTGGAACTCTCTTGAGTTATCATGCTTATCTTGTTTCGAGAGTTGGCTTGTTGCATTGAGTTGTGTGTCTTGCATGAGTATGTAATTGAGTTAGCTATTTAAGTATAGTAGTAACTTGCAATAGTTTTGAGGTATTGAATTGAGGAATGTTTGTACTATTGGTGCCAAGAGATTTAGCCTATTAGTGATAGGTGTCGTATTTTGGAAAATCCATGTGTCTTTCAAAAAGTAAAGTTAGTTGAGAACTCTAGCTACTAAATTGATCGCTAACCTCTGGAGGTGTTGGAATATATAGAGTACCCTCACGTTACCATGAGTGAAGGATGCGCAAGGATAACCAAACCGCCAAACATTCCTCCTCGGGGTACTTGCCTCTTTGTGAATTTCCTAACTAGATAGAGAGTTACAGATAATAAGTGTATGAGTTATTTGGACTAATGTGAGTATTCGATGTTGGCACTTCACTACTGAAATTCAGAAATTTGCCGTCTACCACGGCGGGAGGCAAAGGGGAGAACCACGGACGGCAAAGGCTTTTCCATCGGTCAGCAGACGGTAAAATAAATCCGGTGAAGAGGTTCTTTGCCATCTGCTTTTGTAAAGCGGACGGCAAAGAATCTTTGCCATGAACGGGCAGACGGCAAATTAACTGGGACGGCATATACTGCAACGGCCCCGTTAAGTGTTAACGGCAGGCCTCCTGTCTTTGCCGTCTGCCATCCCCCTTTGCCTTGTGAGAGCAGTCGGCAAAGAGGGGAGAGAGAGGGGCTGGTTCACCCCTTTGCCGTCTGCCCACCCCCCTTTGCAATGTGGGGGCAGATGTCAAAGAGGGGACAGAGAGGGGGCAGATTACCCCCTTTGCCGTCAGCCTACACCCCTTTGCCATGTGTGGGCAGACGACAAAGAGGGGAGAGAGAGGGTGCAGATTCCCCCCTTTGCCGTTTGCCTACACCCCTATGCCATGTGGGGGCAGACGGCAAAGGGGGGAACCATCCACTTTTTAATCAATTTTTTATTATATCCAGCATTTTTAACAATAATCAGGATATATATATATATATTTGACATAAATAAATTTCTTTCCATACTCATAACCATATTAAAATAACTCTCATCCATAGTGCATACATATTATGCAAGTTGCATCCTTACCAAACCATATATTACACCAGTTTCATCCACATGCATACAAAGTTTCATATATATCCATATACTACAATAGTTCCAATACAAGCCATGGTACAAGAAATCATCTTCAAGCATTCCATCAATATAATCCAAACTTCCCGTGAAGTGAAGGTAATTTGCAAAATGACAAATAAGAAAGTTAGAAGAATAATACTAGATGAAGAAGTGTATATATAGGTTATTTCGGAGAGAAATTAGCTAAGTATATAGACCATTTAGGAGCTAACTAAGCAAATTATGTCATTTAGGTGGAACCCTAGCTAACTATAGGTCGTTTCGGAGCTAACTTGGGTAAAATAGGTCATTCGGAGCAAACTAAGCTTATTAAGCCATTTTGGATCTAGCTAGGCTAATTATAGGCCATTTAATACCTAAGTTAGGGGGCATAGGTCATCTTGCAGCTACGTAAGCCTTATTATGTCATTTAGGATAGAACTTAGCTAACTGTAGGTCCTTTTTTATTAAATAGGTCATTTTGGAGCTAACTAAGCTAATTATGTCATTTCATTGGATAATTAGCCAATTTAGCCTTTCTTGGATGAGTCTAAGCTACGTAGAAGAAGAGAAAGAGAAGAAGAAGTAAAAGAAGGAGGAGAAGGAGAAGGAAGAGGAGAAGAAGAAGAAAAGAAGAAAAGAAGGAGAAGGAGAAGGAGGAAGAATGAGGAAGAAGAAGGAGAAGGAGGAGCTCCTTCTCCTTCTTCTCCTTCTTCTTATCCTCCTCCTTCTCCTTCTTCTTCTTCTCTTCTTCTTCTTCTTCCTTCCTTTCATTTTTCCTCTTTCTTCTCCTCTTGTCCCCTTCTTCGAGCTAAATTGGCTAAGAATGCCTTTTTGGAGCTAATTATGTCATTTCGAGGATAATTAGCTAAGTATAGGTCATATTTCATTAAATAGACCATTTAGGAGCTAACTAAGCTAATTATGTCATCTAGGTGGAACCCTAGCTAACTATAGGTCGTTTCGGAGCTAACTTAGGTAAACTAGGTCATTCCGGAGCGAAATATGCTTATTACGCCATTTTGGATCTAGCTAGGCTAATTATAGGCCGTTTAATACCTAAGTTAGGGGCAATATGTCATCTTGCAGC
Source organism: Hordeum vulgare subsp. vulgare (assembly GCF_904849725.1). NCBI lineage: Eukaryota > Viridiplantae > Streptophyta > Magnoliopsida > Poales > Poaceae > Hordeum > Hordeum vulgare. The sequence goes on from NC_058518.1 coordinate 202,702,535, forward strand.
TACGTAAGCCTTATTATGTCATTTAGGAGAGAACTTGGCTAACTTTAGGTCATTTTTTATTAAATAGGTCATTTTGGAGCTAACTAAGCTAATTATGTCATTTTGTAGGATAATTAGCCAATTTAGCCTTTCTTGGATGAGTCTAAGGTACGTAGAAGAAGAGAAAGAGAAGAAGAAGTAAAACAAGGAGGACGAGGAGGAGGAGAAGGAGAAGGAAGAGGAGAAGAAGAATAAAACAAGAAAAGAAGGAGAAGGAGGAGGAAGAAGGAGGAAGAAGAAGGAGAAGGAGGAGCTCCTTCTCCTTCTTCTCCGCCTTCTTCTCCTTCTTCTAATCCTCCTCATTCTCCTTCTTCTTCTTCTCTTCTTCTTATTCTTCCTTCCTTTCATTTTTCCTCTTTCTTCTCCTCTTGTCCCCTTCTTCGGACAAAATTGGCTAAGAATGCCTTTTTGGAGGAATTATGTCATTTCGAGGATAATTAGCTAAGTATAGGTCATGTTTTATTAAATAGACCATTTTGGAGCTAACTAAGCTAATTATGTCATCTAGGTGGAACCCTAGCTAACTATAGGTCGTTTCGGAGCTAACTTGGGTAAAATAGGTCATTCCGGACTAAACCATGCTTATTAACCCATTGTGGATCTAGCTAGGCTAATTATAGGCCATTTAATACCTAAGTTAGGGGGAATAGGTCATCTTGCAGCTACGTAAGCCTTATTATGTCATTTAGTAGAGAACTTAGCTAACTGTAGGTCATTATTTATTAAATAGGTCATTTCGGAGCTAACTAAGCTAATTATGTCGTTTTGTAGGATAATTAGCCAATTTAGCCTTTCTTGGATGAGTCTAAGCTACGTAGAAGAAGAGAAAGAGAAGAAGAAGTAAAAGAAGGAGGAGGAGGAGGAGGAGGAGGAGAAGGAGAAGGAAGAGGAGAAGAAGAAGAAAAGAATAAAAGAAGAAGGAGAAGGAGAAGGAGGAAGAAGGAGGAAGAAGAAGGAGAAGGAGGAGCTCCTTCTCCTTCTTCTCCTTCTTATCCTCCTCCTTCTCCTTCTTATTCTTCTCTTCTTCTTCTTCTTCCTGCCTTTCATTTTTCCTCTTTCTTCTCCTCTTGTCCCCTTCTTTGGGCCAAATTGGCTAAGAATGCCTTTTTGGAGCTAATTATGTCATTTCGAGGATAATTAGCTAAGTATAGGTCATATTTTATTAAATAGACCATTTACGAGCTAACTAAGCTAATTATGTCATCTAGGTGGAACCCTAGCTAACTATAGGTCGCTTCGGAGCTAACTTCGGTAAAATAGATCATTCCGGAGCAAACTATGCTTATTAAGCCATTTTGGATCTAGCTAGGCTAATTATAGGCCATTTAATACCTAAGTTAGGGGGAATAGGTCATCTTGCAGCTGCGTAAGCCTTATTATGTCATTTAGGAGAGAACTTAGCTAATTGTAGGTCATTTTTTATTAAATAGGTTATTTTGGAGCTAACTAAGCTAATTATGTCATTTCGTAGGATAATTAGCCAATTTAGCCTTTCTTGGATGAGTCTAAGCTACATAGAAGAATAGAAAGAGAAGAAGAAGTAAAAGAAGGAGGAGGAGGAGGAGGAGAAGGAGAAGGAAGAGGAGAAGAAGAAGAAAAGAAGAAGGCGAAGGAGAAGGAGGAAGAAGGAGGAAGAAGAAGGAGAAGGAGGAGCTCCTTCTCCTTCTTCTCCTCTTTCTTCTCCTTCTTCTTATCTTCCCCCATCTCCTTCTTCTTCTTCTCCTCTTCTTCTTCCTTCCTTCCTTTCATTTTTCCTCTTTCTTCTCCTCTTGTCCCCTTCTTCGGGCTAAATTGGCTTAGAATGCCTTTTTGGAGCTAATTATGTCATTTCGAGGATAATTAGCTAAGTATAGGTCATGTTTTATTAAATACACCATTTAGGAGCTAACTAAGCTAATTATGTCATCTAGGTGGAACCCTAGCTAACTATACGTCGTTTCGGAGCTAACTTTGGTAAAATATGTCATTCCGGAGAAAACTATGCTTATTAAGCCATTTTGGATCTAGCTAGGCTAATTATAGGTCATTTAATGCCTAAGTTAGGGGGAATAGGTCATCTTGCAGCTACGTAAGCCTTATTATGTCATTTAGGATAGAAGTTAGCTAACTATAGGTCATTTTTTATGAAATAGGTTATTTTGGAGCTAACTAAGCAAATTATGTCATTTCGTAGGATAATTAGCCAATTTAGCCTTTCTTGGATGAGTCTAAGCTACGTAGAAGAAGAGAAAGAGAAGAAGAGTAAAAGAAGGAGGAGGAGGAGGAGGAGAAGGAGAAGGAAGAGGAGAAGAAGAAGAAGGGAAGAAGGAGAAGGAGAAGGAGGAAGAAGAAGGAGAAGGAGGAGGTCCTTCTCGTTCTTCTCCTCCTTCTTCTCCTTCTTCTTATCCTCCTCCTTCTCCTTCTTCTTCTTCTCCTCTTCTTCTTCTTCCTTCCTTCCATTTTTCCTCTTTCTTCTCCTCTTGTCCCCTTCTTCAGGCTAAATTGGCTAAGAATGCCTTTTTGGAGTAATTATGTCATTTCAAGGATAATTAGCTAAGTATAGGTCATGTTTTATTAAATAGACCATTTTGGAGTGAACTAAGCAAATTATGTCATCTAGGTGGAACCCTAGCTAACTATAGGTCGTTTCGGAGCTAACTTGGGTAAAATAGGTCATTTCGGAGCAAACTATGCTTATTAAGCCATTGTGGATCTAGCTAGGCTGATTATAGGCCATTTAATACCTAAGTTAGGGGGAATAGGTCATCTTGCAGCTACGTAAGCCTTATTATGTCATTTAGGAGAGAACTTAGCTAATTGTAGGTCATTTTTTATTAAATAGGTCATTTCGGAGCTAACTAAGCTAATTATGTCATTTTGTAGGATAATTAGCCAATTTAGCCTTTCTTGGATGAGTCTAAGCTACGTAGAAGAAGAGAAAGATAAGAAGAAGTAATAGAAGGAGGAGGAGGAGGTGGAGAAGGAGAAGGAAGAGGAGAAGAAGAAGAAAAGAAGAAAAGAAGAAGGAGAAGGAGAAGGAGGAAGAAGGAGGAAGAAGGAGGAGAAGGAGGAGCTCCTTCTCCTTCTTCTCCTTCTTATCCTCCTCCTTCTCCTTCTTATTCTTCTCTTCTTCTTCTTCTTCCTGCCTTTCATTTTTCCTCTTTCTTCTCCTCTTGTCCCCTTCTTCGGGCCAAATTGGCTAAGAATTCCTTTTTGGAGCTAATTATGTCATTTCGAGGATAATTAGCTAAGTATAGGTCATGTTTTATTAAATAGACCATTTACGAGCTAACTAAGCTAATTATGTCATCTAGGTGGAACCCTAGCTAACTATAGGTCGCTTCGGAGCTAACTTCGGTAAAATAGATCATTCCGGAGCAAACTATGCTTATTAAGCCATTTTGGATCTAGCTAGGCTAATTATAGGACATTTAATACCTAAGTTAGGGGGAATAGGTCATCTTGCAGCTACGTAAGCCTTATTATGTCATTTAGGAGAGAACTTCGCTAATTGTAGGTCATTTTTTATTAAATAGGTTATTTTGGAGCTAACTAAGCTAATTTTGTCATTTCGTAGGATAATTAGCGAATTTAGCCTTTCTTGGATGAGTCTAAGCTACATAGAAGAATAGAAAGAGAAGAAGAAGTAAAAGAAGGAGGAGGAGGAGGAGGAGGAGGAGAAGGAGAAGGAAGAGGAGAAGAAGAAGAAAAGAAGAAGGAGAAGGAGAAGGAGGAAGCAGGAGGAAGCAGAAGGAGAAGGAGGAGCTCCTTCTCCTTCTTCTCCTCCTTCTTCTTCTTCTTCTTATCCTCCTCATTCTCCTTCTTCTTCTTCTCTTCTTCTTATTCGTCCTTCCTTTCATTTTTCCTCTTTCTTCTCCTCTTGTCCCCTTCTTCGGGCTAAATTGGCTAAGAATGCCTTTTTGGAGTAATTATGTCATTTCGAGGATAATTAGCTAAGTATAGGTCATGTTTTATTAAATAGACCATTTTGGAGCTAACTAAGCTAATTATGTCATCTAGGTGGAACCCTAGCTAACTATAGGTCGTTCCGGAGCTAACTTGGGTAAAATAGGTCATTCCGGAGCAAACCATGCTTATTAACCCATTGTGGATCTAGCTAGGCTAATTATAGGCCATTTAATACCTAAGTTAGGGGGAATAGGTCATCTTGCAGCTAGGTAAGCCTTATTATGTCATTTAGTAGAGAACTTAGCTAACTGTAGGTCATTTTTTATTAAATAGGTCATTTCGGAGCTAACTAAGCTAGTTATGTCATTTTGTAGGATAATTAGCCAATTTAGCCTTTCTTGGATGAGTCTAAGCTACGTAGAAGAAGAGAAAGAGAAGAAGAAGTAAAAGAAGGAGGAGGAGGAGGAGGAGGAGAAGGAGAAGGAAGAGGAGAAGAAGAAGAAAAGAAGAAAAGAAGAAGGAGAAGGAGAAGGAGGAAGAAGGAGGAAGAAGAAGGAGAAGGAGGAGCTCCTTCTCCTTCTTCTCCTTCTTATCCTCCTCCTTCTCCTTCTTATTCTTCTCTTCTTCTTTTTCTTCCTGCCTTTCATTTTTCCTCTTTCTTCTCCTCTTGTCCCCTTCTTCGGGCCAAATTGGCTAAGAATGCCTTTTTGGAGCTAATTATGTCATTTCTAGGATAATTAGCTAAGTATAGGTCATGTTTTATTAAATAGACCATTTACGTGCTAACTAAATTAATTATGTCATCTAGGTGGAACCCTAGCTAACTATAGGTCGCTTCGGAGCTAACTTCGGTAAAATATGTCATTCCGGAGCAAACTATGCTTATTAAGCCATTTTGGATCTAGCTAGGCTAATTATAGGCCATTTAATACCTAAGTTAGGGGGAATAGGTCATCTTGCAGCTACGTAAGCCTTATTATGTCATTTAGGAGAGAACTTAGCTAACTGTAGGTCATTCTTTATTAAATAGGTCATTTTGGAGCTAACTGAGCTAATTATGTCATTTCGTAGGATAATTAGCCAATTTAGCCTTTCTTGGATAAGTCTAAGCTACATAGAAGAATAGAAAGAGAAGAAGAAGTAAAAGAAGGAGGAGGTGGAGAAGGAGAAGGAATAGGAGAAGAAGAAGAAAAGAAGAAAAGAAGAAGGAGATGGAGAAGGAGGAAGAAGGAGGAAGAAGAACGAGAAGGAGGAGCTCCTTCTCCTTCTTCTCCTTCTTCTTATCCTCCATGTTCTCCTTCTTATTCTTCTCTTCTTCTTCTTCTTCCTTCGTTTCATTTTTCCTCTTTCGTCTCCTCTTGTCCCCTTCTTCGGGCTAAATTGGCTAAGAATGCCTTTTTGGAGCTAATTATGTCATTTCGAGGATAATTAGCTAAGTATAGGTCATGTTTTATTAAATAGACCATTTAGGAGCTAACTAAGCGAATCATGTCACCTAGGTGGAACCCTAGCTAACTTTAGGTCGCTTTGGAGCTAACTTGGGTAAAATAGGTCATTCCGGAGCAAACTATACTTATTAAGCCATTTTGGCTCTAGCAAGGATAATTATAGGCCATTTAATACCTAAGTTAGGGGGAATAGGTCATCTTGCAGCTACGTAAGCTTTATTATGTCATTTAGGAGAGAACTTAGCTAACTGTAGGTCATTTTTTATGAAATAGGTCATTTTGGAGCTAACTAAGCTAATTATGTCATTTTGTAGGATAATTAGCCAATTTAGCCTTTCTTGGAGCTAACTAAGCTAATTATGTCATTTAGATGGAAGTCTAGCTTTTTTTTATTAAAACACTAGAAATAACATACCATTATCGTCATCACAGCGGTGAAGCACGGTGGCTCTGGCTTGTTTCACCTGGAGAAGGCTCGACTGTAGAAGGGTCGTGCGATGCGTTTCGGGAGATATTCTGCACCAAAAATCGTTTGAAATGTGTAGTTAGCATGAGGACACTCTTAAGATCACTGCATTGAAATAAAACTCACCGTCCCCGCCACGTTAATGACTGGCATCGGCGGAGGGACTTGGCCGTTCTTGTCGCACATAGAGTGTACATTTGGTTTCGACAAGTAAATTTTTTTATTTATTAATGTAACGGACATTCAAATGCAAGATTTGAAATAACATGAAGAAGAAACTTACAACGAAGAGCTCGTATATGGCCCTGTTAGACACATCATTCCGTGCCCTCTCCGCCTCCACCAATGTAGTCGTCCTCTCCTCCAGCTCCCTAATTTCCTTATCCTTCTCCTCCATAGCCGCCTGCATTGCCTCTCTCTCTTTCTGAATAGTAGCCTGCAACACAACTCATTGTTAGCAACGTAATCATATTGGTTCCAACGCACAACATAATGCGGAAAGATAGTTGAGTCCATTAAAGTAACCTCGATGGCGAGCTCGACTGGACGTGGACGACGTGTTATCTCCGGACAAGAGCTCGTTTGGCGTGCCTTTATCTGCCGGAGAGTGCTAGGACAATGATAAGGCCGTCTACAATGGCGATCGAGCCATGGGGCCTCCCGTTGCCAGCTATCATCACCAGCTCTGGTTCAATAGGCCCCTCGCTCGGGTTAAAGTCATCCCCTTTCCTCGCCTTCCTGTGATCTGTGTACTTCACGAGCTTGTGGTGGGAGGAGATGTTGGTGATGTTTTCTGGATGCTCGAGGTCAGACTCAGAGAATGCCTTGACCTTCTTGTACGAGGCAGTCTGGGCCAACGCATACAGGTCGTACATCTGTGGCGCCTCCGTCTTATTGTGACGCGCCTAAAAGAGAGAGAGAGAGGAAAATTGTATTAGTAAAGGGCTCACGATAGAATTAAGAATGAATTGCATGAGGCATGAAGCAAACCACATACACAGTTCTCGCCAAATTGTATTAAGTTGACGCTCCCTTGATGGTGTGGCATGCCAACCATTTTGCCACGCCTCTCCCTGGCATTGTTGTGGCTGGCCTCCCACGTTTCGGAGCACCACTAATCCACCAAGGCCTCCCAACAATCCATCTTATCCACACACCATCTCGGTTGCACCTAAGTTAATAAAGAGAAATTTGAGCGCGTAAGAACCAAATCAAGGAAACTAACTACAAAGCCTTAATAATATGTAATTTCCTTCATGTAATGCTCCTTCTCCATCTTAGCATCACGGCACTTCGCCTTGTCAATCCTAATACGCTGCGTGGCATAGTAGTCTCGAATAGCCTGCACCCGACCCTCGTGCCGAAAGTTTTGAAGTAGGCGACGACATTCGGTTTCAATAACCTTTGTCGCGTCCTCCTTGTATCCCTCCTCACACCTGTAGTAGGTCTACAAACGAGACACCACTAATTAGTACAATAAATAGCTATGGTTGATTTATAATTGTGTGAAGGAGAAATTACCCAGAACTTTCGGATCACCATGTCCGCCCTTGTGTCACACAAAACACCGTCGATCTCCACCTCCGGCGGGGCCGGGGTACCCAAGTAGTGCTCCCAGGTCATTCCTACCTCTCGCTACCGACCGGGCAACGTAACAAACCCTGGGAAGTTTTTACGACAAAGAACACCAAGGACGTTGTTGGCCTTGCGGACACCCTTGGCAACAATCCAACCCCTACAGTATGACAAATTAAAGCCAAAACATTAGATATTTGAGAAAACACGAAGGCAAAAGGTTAAATAAGAGTAAATTAACTTACTTGTCCCCATTGGGCCTAATCGACCACCTCTGCTCGAGGGTCGCTGGCACGAGCGGGAGCCCTGAACTACCACGCTGGTAGACGGTAGCGCCCTCACCCAGCTCCTCGTCGCTACCCGCATCCCACTTGGTCTCTTGGGACGTACCCTCATCCCTGCTTTGCTCCGGAGTCGTGTGGTAGGAAGCTTCTAGGACACGATTCTCGTGGGTCGAAGACTCGTCGACCCGAGGCTCGTGAACCGGAGACTGTGTAGCCTCCACCTCAGACGAATCCACCCTAGAAGTCCTGTGCTCAGGTGAATCAGCTTTTGGTGGTGGCGGAGACCGTGTAGCCGGCACCTCAGGAGGCGTGGCAGCCACCGCCCTACCTCTCCCGCGGCCACGTGTACCTTTGGTACAACATAAATACCAACATGAGTAATAAAATATATATAAATACCAATATGCATACAACATGAGTACAACATAAATACCAACATGAATACAACGTGTACCTTTAGTTCCTCTCGGCTTCACGGGGGGTCGACCTCCTCTCACAGGGGGTGCTCCTTGCATAGTAGAGAGCAACACTCCCCGAACTGGCGAGGCAGGAATGGAAGTACCCATCCCATCACCCGCCGACGAAGAAGGAGCCACGGAGTGCTTTCGACCCTTTCCCACCATCTTTAACCACCTGTCAGGACAAAGAGTAAATGAAATTAGTACAACATAAATACCAACAGGAGTAATAAAATGTATATAATTTAAGTGTATCATCGTCATAAATACCAACATGACTAATAAAAATTTAATACCTAACATGAACTCAAAATTTATATATAATATAATAGTTGAATACCTGACATGAACTAATAATAATCGTGCTCGTCTATATATGCTTCGGGGTTAATAAATGCATCATGATCATCACTATCATCAATAAATGCATCATCATCATCACTATCACGAAGAACATGTGGAAGGCCACCATTATGTAATTGGTCAAGAAGTGTCAGGTCATCTGCAACAGTAACCTCTTCTTCTTCCAGCTCTTCCTGTTCGGGCTCAGGGGTTAAGTCGGATTCACTGTCGCTGTGTACTTCAATGTTCTGGGGTGAAGTAGAGCGGTTCTTGAAACGTTTCTTGGACATACGTGTTTCTTGGAAGAATTCTGCTTCATATGTGTCTGGGTTAATGTGAGGTTCGTACTCCTCTTCATTGAGGGTAGGTGGTCTAAAATGTGGTGGCACTTCATAAACGACATCCCAACCTTTGAGATTTGGATCAGTTTGGCAGGCCCACGGTAGATAGAAAACTTGTGTTGCCTGTTGAGCCATAATATAGACATCGGGAACATCTAAGTGGGTATTTTGGTTGATTTCGACTAGTCCTATATATTCATGAGTCCTTCTAGTCTCCCTCAACTCAATCCAATAACATTTGAAGACTACGACGGTCGGTGGGTTTTCACCATAGAATAGAAGTTCATAAATTGCTTCAACTCTTCCATAATACTCGGTGTCTCCTTCGCTGATAGCAGAGACAGAACAATTTGTAGTCTTTAGGTCGGGCATAGATAGCTCTTTGCCAAAGGTACGAAAGTGATACCCGTTGATGTTGTATTTGTCAAATGAACGAACCTTATAGTCAAAACCATTAGCGACTTGTCTCAACTCGGCGTCCATAGACTGTGCATCATCCTACAAGTTTAATACGAAAGAATGGATGCATTAGCCGCAAATTAGACAAAGAAATCAAGTGGGCCCTTAATGGTAATTAATTACCCTTTGTTTGAACAAAGAGATGAAACCGGGATAGTCGCCTCCATGCTTTGCGAGAAGCTCATACTCTTCGACGGAATCCTTTTCGATGACCGCTCCATCCGATAATTCGGCGGCGTATCGACTATATCCAATATCCGGGAATAAGAGTAGTTCAAAGCAATTAGAAGTTGCGGAACAATAAATTACCGAGAACATACTCGATGTGCGGCCGCACTTTTGTTAGGTTGGTGAAGATATACAATGAAATGGTCCGCCATTCTTCGACATCCAACGATTTCCCTTTCGAAGCACCGGATGGTGCGAGCTTACCTTTGAATAGGCTGAGGTTGGATCGAACTTTTTTTCGATCGCCATCATTGTACCGAGGCTTCAGGTTATGCAAATGATAATTTTTGGCTTCGTAGTGTGCTATCACGAAGTTTGCCGCCTCCTCAGTAATGAATGCCTCGGCCATCGTTGCTTCAATTCTACGTTTATTTTTACACTTAGCTCGAAGCGTCTTGTGCATCCTCTCAGTTGAGTAGCACCATCGATTTTGAACGGGCCCCCACATTCTTGCCTCGGTCGGGAGATGCAAAATCAAATGTTGCATTGGATTAAAGAAGCGCGATGGAAAGATCGTTTCTAATTTGCAGATCAAGTCCGGCGCCAACTCTTCCATTTCATCTAGCACGCCAGGCGATAGTTCTTTCGCACAAAGAGACTGGAAGAAATAGCTCAGCTCTGCCAGTACTAGCCATTCATCCTCAGGGATAAAGCCACGCAACATCACCAGCATTACCCGCTCAATCCATATGTGCCAATCATGACTCTTGAGCCCAAATATTTTCAGTTTCTCAAGACTCGCTCCCCTCTTTAGAGTCGCAGAATTCCCATCGAGGAACATAAACCGCATTTTCACCCACAATAGCATTTCCCTCATAGCTGGCCTTTCAAGATTGAACCATGCCTTTGGCTTCACTATGCTTTGCTTTCCTTTCCGTTGTCGCAAGTTTTGCAACGGTCTATCACATAGAGCCTCCAGGTCGATTCTAGCCTTAGGATTATCTTTTGACTTCCCCTCTATGCCGAACAATGTACCAAAAATGGCCTCCACAATATTCTTTTCAGTGTGCATCATGTCAATGTTGTGTGGGCAAAGGAGGTCTTTTAAGTAAGGCAGATCCCATAAGCATGACTTGTGAGTCCAGGCGTGTTCCGTATTATACCCTTTGAAGTATCTTGGACGCAAAGGATTAGGCTCGAGAGCGTTTAACTGATCAAGGGTCTGTTGGCCTGTCAACGCAGCTGGTGAAGTGTTTTTGACAACTCTACCTTTGATGAAATTCTTCTTGTCTTTTCTGAACTTATGGTCAGGATCCAGGAATTGTCTATGCATGTCGAAGCAAGAATACTTGCGACCAGCGTGCAGCCAACGGAACTGAAGAGCTGCCTTGCATGTGGTGCACGAGAACCTTCCATGCACACACCAGCCAGCGAATAGCGCAAACACCGGATAATCATGCGTCGAGTACATGTACCACTCATGCATTTTGAAATTTGTTTTGGTAGCCGCGTCGTAGGTCTTGATTCCATTGCCCCAGGCTTCTTGCAACTCATCCTTAAGCGGCTGCATGTACACATTCATATTCTTCCCTGGATAGTTGGGCCCTGGAATTATCAACGTCAGGAAAATGGTCTTTCTTTTCATAATCTCTCCGGGTGGCAAATTTAGTGGAATGACAAATACAGGCCAACAACTGTATTGTGCTGTCGTCATACCATACACATTGAACCCATCCGTGCTGATGGCAACTCTAGGTTGCCTTGGATCTTCCGATTTATCCTTATGTAATGAATTGAAGTTCCTCCACGCAAAACCATCTGAAGTGTGTACCAGCATCTTGTTCCCATCCGCATCTAGTTCGGTTCTTTTGCCCAATTTGTGCCATGTCATCTGTCTGGCCGTCTCTTCGACCATGAAAAGACGTTGAAGTCTTGGTACGATTGGCAGATACCGAAGAACACTAATGGTGATTTTGGTCTGATTCTTCTCACCCATGTCGTTGTCTACCACAATATACCTAGAAGAATTGCAAATGGGGCAATAGTTCAAGGCCGCATACTCAAGCCTAAATAAGGCACATCCATTCTCACAGGCATGTATCTTCTCATAGGGCATCTTAAGTACACGGAGGATTTTCTCTGACTGGTGCAGGTTTGCAGGCAGTACATGGCCTTTGGGTAGAAAGCGTCCAAATATCGTCATCATCGCGTCGTAGCATTCTCTGCCTAGGTTGAATTGAGCCTTCAGAGCCATTACTTGCGCGATGGCATCCAGCTGACAAAGCTCAGTCTGCTCGTGGAGAGGACGTTTTGAAGACTCCAACATTTCATAGAAGGCCTTTGTAGATTCCTCCATCTCATCGTCTGAATTCCGAGCATCATCAAAGTCTTGCACCATGTCTTCAATCCCGGTACCATGCTCGTCGGTGCGACGGCGAATCACCTCAGCTCTGGCACGTTGGTCAGACTCACTTTGAAAAGTCCACACCGTATAATTAGGCATAAAACCCCACTTCTGCAGGTGTTTACCCATTTCAAACTCTGCCTGCTTTTTCTAGTTGTCGCAGTTGGGACAGGGGCACCATGTTTTTTGCTGACCATTTGCAAATGCGGCTCTCACAAACCCGCTAGCTTTTGTTAACCATTCATGGGTCATGTCTTTCTGACTAGGGTGACCAATGTACATCCAAGAACGATCACTCATGTTGCCTAGCTACCTATGGGGGCACAAGAAATAAATATATAATTCATCATCTATATTCATACGCTAATCAAGTTTGTCAGTTTTATTACGTCCATGCAACCTACACGCTAATAGGTAAAGATAAGTCATAATCCCACCCGAGTATGTGTAGACTGGGTTCGTTTTCCCATGCTCTGCTCCAGATGCGACGCAGAATTTCGGCAGCACCTCCCCGCTGTTCTCCTGATACACGTCTCGGCAATAAGCAGAGAGGATGTGTACCCGGAGAACAACAGGGGAGGCACTAACGAAATTCCGCATCAGATCCGGAGCACAGCATACGGGAAAACAAACCCAATCTACACATACTCGGGCTGTCCATGGATAATGTTGGACAATTCGAAAGGATGGCGGTTATAAATATGCAAAGAAATGCATATTTGTAGACGTCGCCCTTTCGAACGGGAGAAGCATACTGGTCACGTATACTCATGATTGAAGAAACCTAGAGCTAGCTAGTTTCATCGGCACGAAGACCGGGACAGAGAAAATTAAAGGGGTAGGAGGAGAAGTCATTTGTTCTCACAACCAAACGCAAGGGCAGAGCTCGTCCAACGCACGTGAAGGTCGTCGAACAACTGCACATTATAATTCACATGATCAACACAAATACGATGTTTTTAGAACTAACATCATCGGAAAGTATGTGACCTAACTCACAATTTACAAAACTATGACCTCGTGGGCCTTTGGAAGGCCGAAAAGCACCTTCTCGTTCAAAAGAAGGCAGAAGAGGTGTCAGGGGTCGGGGCTTAGTGGCGTCGGGAGTCAGTGCCGTCGAGGGTCGGTGGTGTCGGGTGTCGGTGGAATCGGGGGTCAGGGGGTTAGTGGCGTCGGTTGTGGGGGGTCAGTGGTGTCGGGAGTCCAGGGTCAGTGACGTCGGGTGGGAGTGGCGTCGGGGGTCGGGGTTGGTGTCGTCGAGCGTCGGTGGTCGGGAGTCGTGGGACGAGGATCTGTGTCGGGGGTCAGTGGCGTCGGGGGTCGAGGGTTAGTGGCGTCGGGGGTCAGTGGCGTCTGGGGTCGGGGGTCGTGGGTCAGTGGTGTCGGGGGTCAATGGTCGGGGTCAGTGGCGTCGGGCGTCACGGGTCGGGGGTCGAGGGTCAGTTTCGGGGTGCCGGGGTTCCCTTTTCCTCTTCTTTCTTCTTCTCCTCTCTCCTCTTTTTCTTCTTCTTCTTTTCTTCTTCTTCTTCTTCTTCTTCTTCTTCTTCTTCTTCTTCTTCTTCTTTTCTCTTCCAACTCCCCCTCCTCTTTTTCTCCTCCTATTCTTTCTCTTCTTCTTCTTCTTCTTCTTCTTCTTCTTCTTCTTCTTCTTCTTCTTCTTCTTCTTTCTCCTCCTCTTCTTCCTCCTCCTCCTCCTCCTCCTCTTCTTCTTCTTCTTCTTCTTCTTCTTCTTCTTCTTCTTCTTCTTCTTCTTCTTTTTTTTTTCGCCTCCTCCTCCTCCTCGTCCTCTTCTTCTTCTTCTCCTTCTTGTTTTCGTTCTTCTTCTAATTATTTTTCTTCTTTTCCTTTTTTCTTTTTCATTTTTTTCCTTCTGCTTTTCCTCTTTTTTTCTTCTAACCTAACTAACTAACCTAATTAGCCTAATAATCTAACCAAATAAACTAACTAAATTACCCTATATATAATAAAAAACTAACCTAATAAACTAACTAAAGTAATTAACTTTCTTAAAAATAAAAAGAAGAAGAACTCAATTCACTGCGGTGGATGACGGCAGGGGGCGGCGGCGGCGGTGGACGACGGCAGGGGGGGTAGGGGGTGCGCGGCAGGGGCTCGCCACGGGGAGGGGCTCACCGCAGGGGTGGGTCGCCGCGGGGGTGGGTTGTCGCGGGGAGGGGCTCTCGTGGGGAGCGGCTCGCCGCGGGGGGGGGGGGTGGGTGGGCTCGCCGCGGGGGGGGGGGGGGGGGGGGTGGGCTCGCCGTGGGGGGGGGGGGCTCGCCGCGGGGAGGGCCTCTCGCGGGGAGGGGGTCGCCGTGGAGAGAGACAGTGAGGGAGTGGCCGGGGGGAGAGAGAGACAGTGAGGACTAGGGGGTTAACGGCCGTTATAGGGCGGCCCCTTTGCCGTCAGCCCCACAACGGCAAAGGGCCCCACGGCAGACGGCAAAGGCCCACGGATGACAAAGGACCCCGGATTTCAGACATGGCAGGCATGGGACCCACCCATCCTCTTTTCGTCTGCCCTGGGTCTCTTTGCCGTCCGCTGGCAGACGGCAACGGGCCGACACATGGCAAAAATGTCAGTCCATTGCCGTTTGCCTTCTGTCAACTGATGGCAAAGAGGTTCTTTGCGGTCAGTCAGCAGACGAGAAAGAACTGGCTGACGGCAAAGAACTGGATTCCAGTAGTGCTTCCACTATCCATATTTTGCTAGCCTCTTCGGTACTGTGCATTGCACTTTCTCACATTGAGAGTTGGTGCAAACTCCGTCGGTGCATCCAAACCCATGACATGATACGCTCTGTCATACATAAGCTTCATTATATCTTTCCTCAAAACAACCACCATACGTACCTATTAAGGCATTTCCATAGCCTTTCTGAGATGTATTCCCATGCAACATCCACCATCTCATGACTTTATCGTCATGTCATACATGATTTTTCTTGATCATAGAGCCGCATGCTAGCTGAGCCTTGCCCTCATTACTGCTACATGACGCGCTAGTATCATTTCATATCCTGCTAAACTGGCAGAGGCATACATTTGCATACATCATGACAGTTTTCACTTGTATTTATGTTGAGTACTTCTTATAAAGTGTGATGCTTTTTCTTTCTATTCATGTAAAACATAGAGTCTTTCCCTTAAGTGAGGAAAAGATCCCACAGAGGACAAAACAAAAGATCCCAAAGAGGACAAATGAGAGATAAAAATGAAAGAGCCAAAGATGCCACCAAAATAAAAATAAAAAGAGAAACAGAAAAAGAAAAAGAAATAATAAGAGAGAAGGGGGCAAGACTGCTATTCGTTTTGAAAGATCCACACTCGTACTCCATTGCTATATTCCTACTACATAGAGAATATCATTCATGCATAACTGTGTGGGGACCCTTACACTATAAAACTTGGTTCGCATATTCCAATGATGAGCCTCCTCAAACGAGCTCTAGGTCCTCATGAGCAAACAAGTTGGATCCACCCCCACGAGTTCCATTGGAGAGCTTACCATAGCTCATATGTGCATCCGTTACATGGCAATCCCTACTCCTCACATCATATCTATCATTTGTGTTTCTCTCTCCTATGGTTGTCCTCATTGATATGAGCCTTTCACACCTTTTTGTCTTCCTTCCCCATCATTATCCTCATTGCCATCCTAAGTGCCAACATATCTTGCTTACGCTCTTCAATTGCATGAGTGCTCAAAATCGAAAGGGAGAAGATCATTTTGACTTGTGCCTGACAAGTGGTCTGGGGATGAGTCAAAATAAGATTCCAAAGGAGACTAAGTGTGAGGTTTAGTAGATCGAGTTCTCAATTAAAAAATATTTTATCTCTGAACTCATCTCCCACTTCTTGCACGCAAACACCAGTTGGAGACATTCGAGTCACGGACAACGAGAGCTCTTGCACCTTTCTGTTCTTACTTTGCTAAACTCAATACTAGATATAGACTCTTGCTTGTTATTGTGTTGACTTGAATTCCATATCTCACTTCCTTCAATTTTAAGTTCTTATATGTGTCTTAGGATGTCACCACAGAAATTATTGTGTTATCATTTATCTACTCGAGGACAAGCAGAAATTAAGCTTGGGGATGTTGATACGTCACAAACGCATCTATAATTTCTACTTCTTCCATGATCTTTTGGGTGACATTGTTATGTTTTTTGCTACACCTTTATATCATTTTACACATATTTGGACTAACCTACTAACTCACTGCACCCATTGCCAGTTTCTGTCTCCTGATGTCTATTTTGCAGGGGCTTTTACCCAATTTTCTGAAGCCCGAAAAAACCCAGAAAAATGTATAAAAAAATGAGCGAAACAGAAGCTTCAGGATCACCGAAGGAGGGCCAGAGGGGGGCCATGGGCCTCCCAGGCGGCCTGCTTGTGCGGCTAGGCCCTAGGCCACGCCGGGATGTCGCCTGGGTGGGCCCCACATCTTCTGGTGGTCTCCTTTAGCCTATATTTAGACTTCCATGAGGAAACCCTCGCAGAATTTTAGGAATGGTGAATTTCTCCATCGTTCCTCCGCCATAGAGCTTCCGAGATCGGGAGCGTCAGGAGACCTCTTCCCGGTACCCTGCCGGAGGGAGGATTGACTTCCGGGAGCTTCTGCACCACCATGGACTCTTCCCGGATGTGCCGTGAGTAGTTTCCCTCGGACCATGAGTGCATGACCAGTAGCTATGTGATGTCTTCTCTCCAATCTTGTGCTTCAATGGTTAGTCCTGGTGAGCTGCCCTACATGATCAAGGCATCTATGTAATTCTCTTGATTTTGCTATGCTCGGTTTGTTGGGATCCGATGGATTGTGATATTATGTTTAGATTTTTATGAGTTATATATTTGATTATCCTTTTATATTATGTTCCTTTGATTCTTGCGTGTTCTCCGTTGCTTTTTATTACTTTGTCCAAGTGGTAGATCGTAACTCCAAGAGGGAGCGTTATGCATGATTATGGGTTCGGGGCCCTCGATGTCTAGCTTGAGTGACAGAAACATGAGACTAGGGGATGTGCTTGTTGCCACCAGGGAGAAAACAACGGTGCTTGTGACCATGGTTGCAAGGATTGTTTACCTTACGCATAGTTTGTTAATGCAGTTGTCCATTGCTTTGAGTTTACACTGCAGGTGGGAATCGCAACTTAATACTGGAAAGATGTTCTCGATACATATCTCAAGGTGGATGATTAGTAAGTAGATGCTGATGAATAAACGGTCTACTTGTCTTGACGTACTGCACATTACTATTGAACCTCTAACTATCAAGGAGCATAATTAGCATGGCGGTGCGATTATAATTTTGTCAATGGCCCAACTGTGATTTTTTACCCTAGCATAGTTGTTTGTCGTCTTTTGGGAGAGTGACATCACTAGTGAACATCATGTGACTCCGGTCCATATCACCATCATTCTTTACACCTCCATCATTTACCGCTTTCATTTACTTTTCCGTTGCAATCACTATTACCTTCCCGCTTTTGTTTTGACCCTTTGCAAACTCCAAGGCCGGAGAGATTGACAACCTCTCTGTACTCTTTGGGAGCAAATTTATTTGTTGTGTGTGCAAGTCCACATCTTCTACTAGCGCCAGTGTGGAAGAGACCTACTTGTTGAGCCTAGGAGTCCTCCTGGTTCGATAAACCTTACAGTCTCCGTGTAAGGGAAATTTGCTGCTGACTACATCTCCACCTTCCACTTGGGGTATCCAACGAGGTGTGACAAGTATATACATCATCTCGTCATCACCGCATATTGCTGGTAGCGTATGGTTCCCAGCTCCGCCGTCCCTTCTGGCCCCGTTCTCCTGCGTGCAGTGTTGGTCCAGGAGGAGCCAGCCTGGGTCGCTTCGGGGGCCTTGGCGCGTTCTGTCTTCTTGAACTTTTGTCCGGCAAGCATTGCCAAAGACAGTACCATTGGTTAGAGTTGTGTAATTTGTCTGAGTTTGCCTCAAATGAATGAATGAAATGTTCTTTACTTTTTGTCTGATCCCCCTCTATGGATGATACACCCTTTGCGTGTCCCAGAATCTTGCCTGCTTGACTAGTCCTGCCGCTAATGGCAAGACTCCTTATCGCACTTAGTGCAAATATTAAATCATCAAGCGCAGCTCGAGGTGAAATAAGGTGCTATGTAGCCGCTTGGTCTGTGGATCAAGTTCAAAACAGTGTGAAGGCGCCCTGTTGCCGTTCAAGTCATTGAACGAGTTCGAAACAGGACCAAGGTGCACTGATCCTAGCAAGGTTCCTTCTGCGCGCAGGTTTCTCAAACAAAGATTGGGATTTATAGAAAGAAAAAAATTATCTACTCAGAAATATTATCTAGGGTTCTTGTCACTTATCTACCGTTCCGCAACACTTCTTCTCGCGACGCTTGAATCTTTTTTTGGGGCCTCAGATCCCCGACAAGCAGGATGTTACACCCCCCTCGGCAACCTCCTCGCCGGCAAGATTCTTGCCGATAGTCTTTGGCCATCGTGCGAGAATGGTGTTTGCCGAGGTGTAACTCATTTTTCTCTTTTTGGCCAGGCTATGCTGGCGGAGCCACCGAGTGCATCTCTGGCGGCGACGCGACACTTCCAGGGGAGAAAACGTTTTCGCTGGAGTGCATGCCGAGGTTTTGGTAGAGGTTGGCGCATCCTCGATGGCTATGCATCACTCCGCAGAGGTGCGTCTGCTAGAGTATACGCCGGAGGCCTCGCCGAAGCCCCCAGGCACACCCTTGACAGCAACGCAGTGTCCTGGAGCAGTGCATCAGCGTGATGACGTTGAACTCGGGGTATCCACTTCCTTGGCCTGTGCTTCCGAAGCAAAGCGCCTGCGCACGCGCTAGGAGGCCATGGCTGAGATGAGCGACCACCGCCATGTCCCGCTTTGGGGAACTGCGGCGGTGTGCTCAACTCCTGAAAATCCGGGGCAGAGCTTGCTCAGATTAGCGCACATGCTCTCACCCACTACCTGGCGCGCCAATGATGTCGAGAAAATGACACCTATGTGAACCTCTGAGGATCCCTTGATCTTTTGGCAGGGAGAAGGGTGGCGCCAAGAGCAGAGCTAGAGATCAGGACCGAGAACGTTTTTACCTAGGTTCCGGCCGCTTACTGCATAAAACTGTACTCACGCTTTGTTTGCTGTATTAGGTGCTTACTATAGGTTTACTTGCTACAGTGATTGCCTGGTGGCTAATGCTTGAAGTGTCTAACCCGTTAGAACTGAGCCTTGGGCTTCCTTTTATAGGCAATGGGGTCACCAACAGTGCTCAATAGAGGGTTCACGATCTGAACAGTGAACAGGGTTCACCGTTATCTATCTAATGTAGTGTCAGGGGGAGTAAATGTCTGGCCAGTCTCCTGGCCCACATGAGGATGGTATTGACACTTACCCAGGTGTATTGACACATGGGTGTTGTGCTGGCGCATGAGGGATGCGCTGGCGCTATTGTAGTCGGTGGCACTATGGCGGGATTGAACACCTGGTGGCGAATGGGGCTTGCCGGGCCGGTGTCCTCGCCAGTGGCCTAGTCTGCCTTCCCGGCAAGGAAAGCTTGCCAGGGCGTTGTCTATCTTCCCGGCAAGGAGGACTTGCCGGGGTCTTGAATGCTCTTCCCAGCAAGGAAGACTTGCTAGGGCGTCGTATGTCTTCCCGGCAAAGAAGGGCTTGTTGGGGCCTTGAATGTCTTCCCGACAAGAGGGGCTTGCCGGGGCCTTGGAGCTTGGGCTTATTCCTCACACCCTTGGACGGGTGTGGCCTTGGTGGATTTGGCGGTTAGCCTTCCTGCCATCCTTCATCGTGCCTTGCCGTCAAAGGGGGTTGCCGGCGCCCGTGCACACGTCTCGAGCACTTGAGAACCCAGTCTTCAGTGCATTGAAAGATAGCCACCAAAAATAATCAGTCATTTTCCCACATAATCATTCTGTCCAAAACCATACACTCAAATTTGGTGCCACCAAATTTCCAGATTCGGCACTACCGAGTTTCATGTCACACAAAACCCTAGCCAAACCCACCAAATGATTGCAACCGTTACCATGTCGGTGCTACCGAGTTTGGGTGACCAACCTTCTCTTGCCTCGGTACACATAATCAGAATTTCCGAGTTTGAGTATTGGTATCACCGAGTTGTGTCATGTGACCGTTAGCCACCTTTTCGGTGCCACAGAGTTGTGTATATCAGTTCCACCAAGATTCAAAAGTTGTTACCTTTAGTGCAAATCGGAACCACCGAGTGGATGACTTTGGTGTCATCGATTTGGCCAGTTTAGGTGTAACAGTTGGATTTTGGGGACAACCTATATATACCCCTCCACCTTCCTCTCATTTATCGAGGAAGCACTCAAAACACACACTTCATTGCGAGATCCATTTTTCCAAGAGACAGCCACCTAGTCATGTGTTGATACCAAGATATTCCAATCCAATCATGTGAAACTCTAGCCTCCCCAAGTTGCTTTCCACCAAATCAATCTCTTCTACCCATGCCTATTCTGTGAGAGAGTGATTTTGTGTTGAGGAGACTATCTTTAGAAGCACGAGAGCAAGGACTTCATCGTTTTACCACATCTATTGCCTTTTGGAAGGTGGTGTCTCCTAGATTGATTAGGTGTCGCTTCGGAGCCTCCTACTTCGTGTTATGGAGTTGAACCATCATATTTGTAAGGGCAAGGAGATTGCCTACTTCGTGAAGATCTACCGTGAGTAAGGCTAGCCATGTGTGGACGGAAACCATGGTGGAATAGGCAAGGCCGCTGCTTCGTGGACCCCTTGTGGGTGGAGCCCTCCGTGGACTCTCGCAGCTGTTAGCCTGCGTGGGTTGAAGTCTCAACTAACATGGACGTACGATAGGATGCCTATCGGAACCATGCCAAAAATTGTCGTGTCAACCTCATGCGTTTGATCTCCATACCTTAATCCTTTACTTTGCACTTGTATGTTTTAGTTCCACTGCTATACTCTTAGAACTGCATATTTAGGTTGTACTTGGCTCGCCATAATTGCTATAACCGGCAAAGAACTAAATTTGGGAAAACGCTATGTTTTTAACTTGTCAAGTGGTGTAATCACCCCCCTGTAAACATACTTTCGATCCTACACCTTCCATGTTTAAGTATTAGCCTATGTAATCCTTTCTCTCCTCGCATTCCTTTCCGTAAAGTGGTAATCCTTGATCTTGAATTCAAGCGTCCATATCATCACTCCTCCCCCAGCAAGATCTGTGCGCGAGGGGCCCCTCTTTCTGTTGAGAAAAAGAAAGAAGATAAAAAGGAGGAGAACTGAAACATTGGTGGTCTAAAGACAACCTTGAGCAAGTAAAAAGTGATCACAACATCTCATGTAGGATAAATAAATTAAATATGAACTATGACAAGAAGTTGTAGAAATACTTAGCTTTATTGACTACGCACAAGGTCTTCTCTTGCCTTTGTACAATCGAGTACAAGCCTTGTCGGGCCGACTTGTACAAAAGGGGTTGCCGGGCAGCCCGACAACCGCGCCTTATGGGCAGAACTTATGAATATGCTCGATATTCCACGAGTTGAGCACTGGAGTGCCATCTTCTGTCTGCAGGCGGACTACGCCAGGCATGCTGACTTGTACCACCCGGTAAGGGTCCTCCCACTTTGGCAGCAACTTGTTTGTTCCCCTCACAAACTAAATCCTTCAAAGGACAAGGTCACCTTCCTCAACGCCTCTATCGCTCACCTTGCGGCTATGTTAGTAGCGCTGGGCCTGTTGGTACCGTGCAACATATATCAGAGCCTGGAGACGGTCCTACTCAAGGCGCGTGGGCTCATCTTGCCGCAACTGCTCTTGATGTTCTTCATCTAAAGCTAGTACTCGAGGTGACCCGTATGTGAGTTCCGTGGGGACTACCGCTTCTGGACCACAAACTTGGGAGAAGGGCATCTCATCGGTTGCTTGATTTGGTATCATCCTGATTGAACAAAGAACCGCTGGTATCTCATCAATCCAACGCCTCCCATGCTTGTGCAACTTTTCAAAAGTCCTTGTTTTCGAGGCCCCGCAACACTTCAGCCTTTGCCCTCTCTACTTGGCCATTGCTCCTGGGTTGTGCAACTAACACGAAACAGGTTATGGTAACTACGCCCTCATAGTATTGCATAAAGGTGCTGCTAGTGAGTTGTGTGCTCTTATCAACAATGATCCGCTTGGGTACTCTGAAACGACACACAACCCCTCTCATGAACATGAGTGCTTCTTGCACCATTACCTTTCTGACTGGTTTCACTTCGTTCCACTTTGTAAACTTGTCGAATGCTATAATCAAGAATCCAACGCCTGCCATGGCATGGGGGGGAGGTCTGACGATATTGACCCCCAGACCACAAATCGCTAGGATAGTGGTGTGTTTCGGAGGGCTTGTGTTGGCTGATATATCTGCTTGGCAAGGAACTGACATGGCTCGCACGTAGTCACCATACCCAAGGTGTCTTGAAGGGCTATCGGCCAATACAACCCTTGCTCGAATACGTTTCCGACAAGAGGTTGTTGTCCTTCTTCCCAAGGAATGCACTTCAATTTCACCCAATTTTATCTCCTCTTGTACAAAGTGATGTCCATGAAATGGTGCATGCTTGACTATCGGGTTACTCTTTCTGCCTCATCCTATTATTCGGGGAGTTGTCTGAAAGTAATGGACTACTTGCCACACCCACGTCGGAGCTTGTGGCTTGATGACAAGGACTAATGGCATTTCCTCTGCTACGGGAGCGCAAGCCTCGATGACAATGACCATTGTGTCCACCGGAGTTTGCAGCTCATCGTCACGCGTTTTGTCATTCCCGAAAATTGTGTTGGCAGTGGCTTGTAGCTCTCACAGAATGTAGTAGCCAGAATTTACCTTTCTTTTCTTTGTATGTCGATGTGATGGTGTAACAGATGGTTGAGTTAGTCGGAGCACAAAGGTACCTGGTTCCACGGGCAACTATTGAGCTTCTTGCTTTGACAAATCATTGGCAATACTGTTTTGTGTCCATGGAATGTGTTCCGTATGTATATCGTCGAAGCGGTCTTCCCACTTCCTCACTTAATATACATAATCTTCTGTCAGAGGGCTTTGGTAATCCTTGTTGTCTTGACATACAACCAGCTGTGAATCTCCCTGGACTAAGAATTTCTTGATTCCGAGCTCAGCTGCTATCTGAAGACCGGCAACAAGTCCTTTGTACTCCTCCATGTTGTTTGTTGATACCTCCCGAGGAAGTGCATCTGGACCACATACTTGAGGTGCTCTCTGGCGGGTCCTACGAGCAGCACTCCGGCACCGGCGCCTTGCAGCAAAAAAACCCCATCAAAGGACATGATCCATTCCCTGGGTGCTTCCTTGTCGGGGAGGATTGTCTATGGAATATCTTCGTCTTGCCTTGCAGTACATTTGTCTATGATTCCGCCAATGCCCTGGATTTGATGGTTGTCGTGCTTTCAAAGCTTAGGTCAAAGCTAGCCAATTCCAACGCCGAGTCGATAATCTTGCCTGTTGCTTCTGGATTCCTTAGGATGCATTGCACTGGAAAGCGAGTGACGACGGTGATGTGGTGTTCTTCGAAGTAATGGCGTAGCTTTCGGGAGGCCATATTTGTGCCCTTGCAGGAGGAAGCTCACGAAGTAGACTAGTCGTTGCACCATCTTCTTTTTCCGCACGACCTATTGTTCTGTCCCTTGTGTTGTATCTATGTTGTTGGTTCCTTGGCGTGTCGGAGTTGAGTCTCGCTTGCTGGCTGCTAGCTAGGGAGTTGTTGCCTCATCTTTCTCAGATTCTTTTTCCGCCACCAACGCTGTGCTCACAAGTTGATTAGTCATCTAGCAATGGCTCTTATGGTTTTGCTGCCACCAATATTGAGGTAGATGACATGTATTTCTTCAAGTCTTCCAACACATCCGCCGCCTCCAGAGTCCATTTCATAGGAAATATTGAAAAACGGCAGGGCACATTCCGGAGATTTGGAAATGATCCTATTGAGGGCAGCCATGCAGCCCGCCAAGCGGCGTACGTCCTTGATGAGCTCTAGTTTCTTTATTTGTTCAAATGCTTCGATCTTGGTGGGGTTTGCTTTTATTCCATGTTGTAAAGCAAAGAACCCTAGGAGCTTGCTGGACAAAACTCCCCACATGCACTTATCAGGGTCAAGGTTCAGATTGATTTTGCGCAACTTCATCAAGGTTTCTTCCAAATCTTTGATCAGAGTTGCCATGTCCTTGGTTTTTACAACAATGTCATCCATGTACGCTTCTATATTTCTATGTAGTTGTGGCCCCAAAACAATCCGGATGGCCCTGGCAAATGTTAAACCGGCACTCTTCAACCCGAATGGCATACGCTTGAAGCAGTATGTGCTACATGAGATGATCAACGCAGTATTTTCCTCGCCTTCCATGGCCATGAATATCTGGTGATAGCGAGAGTAGGCATCAAGGAACGATAATAAGTCACAACTAGTAGTTGAGTCTACTATCTGATTGATGCGCGGCAATGGAAAATGATCATTTTGACTAGCTTTGTTGACATCCTTTAAGTCAATGCAAACTCTCCATTTGCCGCTAGCCTTCAGGGCCATCATTGGATTTTCTAGCCATGTGGCTTGAAGCACAACTTTGATCAAACCTGCTGCTTCCAACTTTTTGATTTCCTCAGCAATAAATTCCTCGCAATCTAGAGCTTCCTTCCAAACCTTCTGTTTGACGGGGCTTGCGTGGGACACATAGCAAGGTGGTCCTCGATCAGCTCGCTAGGAACACCGGGGATGTGAGATGGTTGCTCGGAAAACACATGAACATTCACCCATAGGTAGGCGACGAGCGTGCTTTCCTATATATTTATGGTCGAGGGTGGCACTTATGGTGAAAGTGCCTCCCTCGCCATCTTCACTCGCACGCACTTGCTATGTCTCAGGAGCGGTCACTTTGCTCTTCTTGTTCCTAGTGGCAGAGGTCTCTGGTAATTCATCGACAGGCATGCCGCCCTCTGGGGTGTGCTTCCCGATTCCTCACACGAGTCCTTGCCATATTTCTCGTTCCTCTCCTTCCCCCTCAAAACTTTGTTGGCAGGAGAAAGGGCCTTGTCGGCAAATGCTTCCACTGCTTCCCGGAATATTTTGATGACGCAGAGGATTGCATCCTTGTTGTCGGCGTGGATGGTTATGATGATCATCGGCCCTTGCATCTTCAGTGTGTTGTAGGCATGGTGGTACATTGACATGAATTTTGCCAATGTCGGTCCGCCAAGAATTCCATTGTACGACAGTGACATCTTCGTGATGTCGAAAACAACTCGCTGTGTCTTGAAGTTGAGCTCGCTGCCGAACATCACCGTCAAAGTGCTCTTCCACTTGGGCATAGATCTTCCGGAGTTAACACCCTGGAAGAACCCCGTCGGTTTGTGATCCGAGTCATGGATCTATAGCCACTTGATCACATCACTTGAGATCAAGTTCAACCAAGCCCCACTATCGACCAACATCATTGTGACCCTGTGGTTGTAAATTTTTGGTGATACTAACAATGGCACACACCCGATGGCAATGATGCTGTCAGGGTGATCCTCAACATCGAAAATGAAGGGAGTGTTGGACCCCTTGAGGGGTCTTCTTTCCTATGTGCTGGTTCCGTTGCGTTAACCTCATGGACCCACTTTTTGAGTTGTTGGTGGGAGGAGTTCCAAAATGCAACATAGTCAATGACATCACATTACCCCGGGGCAATGGACTCGAAATCCCATCTTTGCGGCATAGGTAGGGTGCATTCTAGGGTCCAATAAAAACATTAATGTTAGTAAGCATGAGGGATCCTGATGCGATACATTGAAGATTGATGAGATCAAGGACTGACGTGGTGCGACAAACAAAAGGGGAAGACATGAGCGCACCGAGGAGGAGGCGGGCAAGGATGGCCAGCAGGATCTGGTAGGAGGCTGGGTCCGAGGGAGACCATGGATCCTTGAGAGGTAGAAGGGCACGAAAGGACACAAGGAGTGGGTAGCTTTGGTGGAGGAGAGGGGACGAGCACAACACACCGTCTTTGCCCCTGTTGGTGACATCTAGGTGGGAGGCGAGGAAGGGAGAGGAGGCGTAGGTGGCCTCCATATTGTGCTTTGCAGGAGAGCCAGAGAGACAGGCCACCACCACCGCCATCGTGTCCTGCCGCAGCTCGCAGCACCGCCGAACTCCAACATGCACGCATGTCGGTTTCCCACACTACATATATTCAAGCGGTCCGAGCTGATTGTGGCCCACGGAGATGTTGATCGAAAACCGAAAGCCACCCTAGTAAACCACAGTGGGCCAAAAAACTATGGTAATATATGCACTTTAGGACAACCAACCGATCTCGCAAAAAAACCGTGTTCAAGGAAGATATAAGGGCCACAAATGTCCGGTACATTATATCCAACGGTCAAAATGTTAAATGCGTGAGATAGTGGGGATTAGGTACAGATTTACACTCCTAACTAGCTTATATTTAGTGATAGAAATTATGGTACTGATGTATTAGAATAGGCAGTATGTGAGAACAATTATAAATCTTATCTTGGCAGTACCTAAGTGAATGATCTATCTTTATTACAATAACCCATCTCACAAAGTTTCTTTAAGTTTTTTGTGATTGAAGTTTTCTAGTTTTGGATGAGATACCGAGTGGAAGAGAATAAGGAGTGGCAAGGCCTTAATCTTGGGGAGGACCAAGTCACCCCAATGTAATATCCAAAAAAGACTCAAGTGTCTAAGTTTAGGGATGCCCTCAAAGGCATCCCCTCTTTCGTCTTCGACTCTATCGGTATATCTTACTTGCAGTTATATTTTTATTCATCACATGATATGTGTTTTTCATGGAGAATCCTTTTATTATATTAGTATTTTCTTGCTGTTATTTATAATCATATTTTTCAGTAAAATTTCCAAGAATTTCCTTTAGAATGCTTTAACTTGATGTGTGATGTGTGATTTGTGTGGTACAAAAATGGCAACATTTGTTTTAGTATTTGAATTTTGAGATTTAACAGGAATGTAGAAAGTTTTTGAAATATTTACATATTAAGTTCATAAAAACTATTGAGTGTATACTAATTTTTTAGAATTTTTGGAGTTTCAAAAGTAAAGTTTTGAAATGAATTGCTACATACTATTCTGTTTGGACAGATTCTTGTCATAGTTTTGTTATCTACTTATCCTAGAGTTTTCATGACTTATATTGTGGATATAATTTGTCGAAATATAGTATAGAATACCAAATGTTTGAAAAATATGATGAAACTTGTCTTCGTAGTACATAAAGTGTTGATTTGTTCTTATATGTACTAACTTACATCACGAGTTCTTTTCAAGTTTTGTGTGGATGAAGTTTCTAAGACTTAGGTGAACGCGGGCTATGAGAGGATTGAACTAGATACAAAATCACAATCTTGGGGACTCCAAAGGCACACCAAGTAAATATTACAACTAGTCTAAAGCATCTAAGCTTGGGGATGCTATGAATCCCACCTCTCTTCGTCAACAATTACCAATTAGCCTATGTTGATCCTAAGTTTTCCACGTTCACATGATATGTGCTATTCATGGAATGTATTTTTGCTTTGGTGTTTAAAATAAATTTCAGAACTGAAAATCTGTATTGAGAGAGTCCTGACATAGCAACTTAATTATTTAACTACTCATTGATCTTCACTTCTATCTTTTTGAGAGTAGTTTCATGTTCACTCTTTTGCTTCACTTATATCTTAAGAGAAAATGTTGAATGAATTGAATGTCATCAATGTGAAATTATCAATTATTCATATGCTTGTGCCATGGGGAGTAATGACTTCACACACTAGGAGTATAAGAGGTAAACTTTATTGGAAGTTAGAGAACATAGCATTGGTACTTGAACAATTCATGAAATGATATTTAGGGAATAGAGATTTCACATAAAAATATACTATCTTGTACATATTTTATGATTGTGAGCCCCTATTAATTATTTCCAACTTGATCAAGTAGTTGATGGTGGACAAGGAAGAAAACCTAATGGTAATGTTTGTTTATATTCACACAAAAGGTACATTCTCATGGATCCTCTAACATGTGGTGCTTGCTTAGGATGTTTTGCTAGCCAAAAGTTTGTACTAAGTAGATATACTACTTGTTCATCAAAAACCCCTTAAACCCACTTTCTTGCCATGAGAGCCCACCATACCTACCTTTGGATTGAATAAGATCCTTCAAGTAAGTTGTCATCGGTTCAAAAACCAATAAAAGTTGCTCCTAAAGATGTATGATCATTTATTGGAAAGGAGAATAAGATTTGTATGAAGGTTGCTATCATAAGGGGCCATATAAAGTAATATTCCTTTCCATTAAGCGTTTGCACATCCAAAAATAAAAAGCACATCACAACCTACACTTCCCTGTGCGAAGCTCCTATCTTTTACTTCCTATATTTGCTTTTCTATATTTACTTTTATACAAGGGTCAATAATTTTCATCCCTATTGTGATCTATTAGTTCTTTAGTTGGCAAGCATCATGTGCTCGGGAAAGATCCACGCTCATATATCTCGTTGAATATAGGTCATCATGGTTCCTTATTGTTAACATTATTCCTAGGATATATAAGTTGGGAGATAAAACATTAAGACCCTATTTTCCTATGTATTTGACTGAAACTATTTGTTGTAAAAATATGCTTTGAGTATCAGCAATCATGGAAGACTAAATGTTAGTTGAGTATGTGGAATTTTGTAAATCAAAGATATTGCATAGACCCTTCCTAAAAATAAGATGAATTGTAATTGTTTGATGATTGAGAACCTAGTTTGTTGGTTTTCAAGAAAGTTTATAGCCTATACTTTAACATGTGACTAGCTTGCTAATTGATAATGAGAAGGTTTATGAGAAAAGTGTTACTGTTTATGATGTTGGAAAGAGTGATTAGATTTATCATTGATCAAACTTATATACTATGCTAGCATTCACACTTCATAAATTACTTCTTTTATCATTTACCTACTCGAGGACTAGTAGGAATTAAGCTTTGGGATGTTGATACATCTCGAACTATCAATAATTTATGAAGTATTCATCTATAATTACCTATGATTACAATATTATTATATGGTTTTCATGCACTTTATATGATTTAATTGGAACTAACCTAGAGTTACGATGTTCTCAGCAGAATTACTATGGTGTTGTTTTTGTGCAGAAAGTAGAAGTTCCGTTAACCGCCTGATAGTTTTTGACGTTTTTCTGGAAAAAGTAATATATAGTGGAGCAAAGAAGCACCAGAGGGGGCCACCAGGTGTCCCCAAGCCAACAGGGTGCGCCTAGTGGGGGTGGCTGCAACTTGATGGCTTGGGACTACCTCATGGCTCCGTTTAGCATGATTCCAATGCTAAATAATCCTATAAATCTCCAAATCCATTTAAACTACACAAGAACTTCTCCTCCATTGCAAGCCTGTGTACCAAAGAAAACTCATCTAGAGCCCTGCTCAGCCACCCTACCGAGGGGGCAATAATCACCAAAGGCCACCTTCATCATCCCGGCGGTCTCCATGTAAAAGAGGGAGTAGTTCACCCTCAGCGCTGAGGGTATGTGCCTGTAGCTATGTGTTTGATCTCTATCTTTCTCTCTCGCGTTCTTGAGATTTAACGATCTTGATGTACCACGGTCTTTGTTTATATAGTTGGATCATATGGTGTTTTTCCCTTGCTATATGGAAGTGAATTGAATCCTTCCCTTGAGATTTTGTTATGTCAAATTGAATAATAGATTTGAGACCACTTGATGTATGTCATGATGTGGATACCTATGGTGACAATGGTGTGTCCTATTGATTCACTTCATATATGTTTAGGTACTCAATTTGTGGTTTCTCATGGTGACAATGGGGTAATATGTGCATATCGTTTGACACACGTTCTTGTCCAACTTTCGCTGGTCAACTCTTGGGGTACAATTTGAAGTTATTTGTGTTACATTGAATATGATGAATCTAAAGTTGTTTGATGCATGTCAAATAATCAACACACATACATTTGTGATGACATTGGAGTATCTAGGTGAAATTAGTCTTGATTGATGCGTATCATAGGTGTTAGTCTAGTACAAACTCTAGGGTTGTAGGTGATAATTATATGAATAGCTCAATAGATTTGTCAAAAAGAATAACTTTGAGGTGGTTATACTACCTGCAACAATTTCGTCTTATGTTCTCTACTACTTATGAACTTTAGAATGATTCTTTGTTGCACGTTGAGGGATGATGGTATGATTCTTTATGCTAGCACTAAGGAGAGATTACACTTGTGAAAGTTTGAACCCTATTCCTTATTTCCAAGCATTGCAACACCATTTTTGATCAGTTTTTTAATTGTTACCTTTCTTATTTTGTATTTTTATATTACAAAAACCTCAATCTACAATCCATACTACACTTCTATCATTTTTTAATTGTTACCTTGATGATTCTTTATGCTGAGGAGTTCATGTATACAGTAAGTGTTAATGCTTTGGTCCGATTCTTTACTAAAAGGAGGCCTTAATATCCCATAGTTTCCTTATAGACCAGCATCCACGGGAGGGTAGGACAAAAGATTTTATACAAGTTCTTATGGCAAGCACATATGACTATATACGAAATAAATGCCTACATTATATGTATGATTTGGAGCTTGTACTGTGTCGATCTAGTGTGCAACTTTTAGATGATGAATGTCATCCATATCTATCCATCGCTGACCCATTGCTACACTTTTCGTATACCAAGTCTTGCTAAGTTACTATTTCTACTACTACTTTTACAATTACCACAAAACTGCTTCTACTACTGTTACCGTTACTATTGTTGTTCTATTTTGCAACTAGACTTCTGCTACACAGAGATAACCTTGGTGTGGTTGAATTGAAAACTTGGATATAACACTTCCCCCGAAGACTGTTGCGGTCCCCTATACTTGTGGGTTATCAAGACTATTTTCTGGCGCCGTTGCCAGGGAGCATAGCTCTATTTATTGTGCGCACCAAGGATATCCTATTGTCACTATGAAGAATCTTAAAGACACTAGAACCAAGATTATTCGTCGCGCACGAGAGGAGGTAATGAACTGCCATCTAGCTCTTCTTTTGATTCACCTACTGTTTTGGATCATCTTATGACACCACGACTTGATGCTTGCTATAACATGTCACAATTACTTGATGATGCTACTTCTGAAACCTATGATGATGCTACTCTGATGGTTGATACGAATAAATCTTTGCCACTAAATGAATTAGTTGATGCTCATCTTGTGAGAGCTAGAGAACTTGAAAATGTTGAAACCGAAGACCACTATGAATGTAACACTCTATGTTTAGCTTTCCTGACTAATTTTCTTATTTCAAAAATTAGGACTAATTAATTTTTTTTGTGAATGCTTGTGATGCTTGAAGGGACTCTTGTTGCTTGCTTGCTTGTATGCATGTGATTGTTTCCCAAGAATTTCTGTTACTCTTCGGACTCACCTCCTTAGCCAAAACTCCTGCCTAATGATCATGCCATGTGTTTAGGACAAGAATCTATTTTTATCAAATATTATTTTCACCAAAAAGCATTTCTTTGAATTAAGCTTTCAAAACCCTGAGATGAGATTTGTACTACAAGTCCTCAAACTAGGGAATTTATTTTTGCACCACTTATTTTATTTAAAACCCATTATCAAATGAGTTCCCAAAACCACAATATTATTATTTTAAAAGTTATTTTACTATTTTATTTAAATGCCTTCCTGTGAGGTCAGAAATGGTCTCTTATGTAGGAAAGTTATTTTTATTGCTTTCAAAATATTTAAGAAAATTTAGGGAAACTTAGTGGACATATATATTCCATCTATATGAGTTTCAACACATGGTCATGTTCAAAATATTGGGCAAACCCCTTGAAAATCCTTCCTGCCTATTTCAATCTTTTGGAATATTTCTATAAGAAATATTCTCAATAAATTTCAGTAAAATTATGGCATGTCACCTATGATATGTTTGATGATCTTGCCAAGTTTCATATCAATCCAAGTTGATTTGACTCCCCTAATTATTCTAAAACCATATCTGTTGAGATCCAAATTTGAGCAACTCTTCATTCTCAAGTATCTCCAATTGTGCTCAAATTTGGTGGACATGTACTGATACTCCAATAATGAATCCACACCAAGTGGTGCATCTAGGAGGATAGAAGAACTTGTCCCAAGCTCCTCAAAACCAACTCTGTTGATTTCTGACTTTGGAAACTTTACATTCAAAAGTTTCTCCAATTGACCCCAAACTTTTTGTGCATGCCTTAATGCTCAAATAATTCCCCCACACCAAATATTGGATTTTTGGAAATTGATTTGAATGGAATTGTAAGCAGAAAGCCATTTCTGCCCATTTCATGTGTTTTCCATGTCTACATTGGAAACCTTGTCCACCAAATCCCAAATTTGGTGTCCAAGCTTATTTTCATCTATTATTTGATCCTGTTAAGTTTGATATCCATTGAAGTTCGTATGGTTACTCTGCCACTCATCAAACACCTTGTATGCATTCACTTTATTGGCTACCTTGGCCCTTCCACTTTAACCCTTGAGCTCAACTTTCAACCTGTGGGGACCCCGACTTACGAGTCGAGATCGCCAAATGAACATCCTCAGTGATCCCAGAGATCAATGCTCACCAAACACACAAATACTGAATATTAAGAGTCTTACATTCATACATACTGTTTGTTACAATAAATAACCATTGCGGTCGAGTCTAACATATATGGGGCCTTGAAGGCCAACACACCAAACTGGACTACTAGCGGAATTATTGGTTGAAAAGCGTGAACCCATGCCATCATCCTTAACCTACAGGCATTCTGACTAGGATGCGTCCTAGCTCGCGAGAACTTCACCGAGTTACTCTTCACCACATCCTGTTTTCTCATACCTGGTCAATGAAATAACCATGGGCAAGCCAATGAGTACTTCTGATTGTACTCGCAAACAGCCCATGATATGAAGAATGCAAGTGAAGGATAACAATAACATGCTTCTGTGGTGGATATCTCTTGATGGTAAATAAACATGATCACACGTATGCATCAAGTTAAAGAATTACTTTTGAAGAACAAGTTATAGATATCAATATATCTGTCGATGGCTGAACCACCCTGGTTCACCCTATATGCCAAGTCACCAAACTTGGTCATATCATTACTTTCATAATAACTCCTTTTTATCACCACACACACACGCTTGGTTTGTGGGAAACAACTAGACATAGTTTAAGCAGGATTACCCAACTGTCCTTGACCGTGGACATGGCTATTCGAATAGTTTTACACTCTGCAGAGGTAGTACGCTGGACCCACGAGATCCGGTAAACTTCCATATCATCCACGACTCGCGGTATATAACATACCCGAGGTAAGTACCAGATCAATACTTTCCCCTGATGATACTAGACAAAGAGGTCCACTCGATCAGTACCCAGCCCACATGTTGTACGTCTTACGAGCACATACTCTGGATAGTATGAACCATACTGGGACCAACGTTGTGCCTGGAACTCATTAAAATGGCATAGTCGTCCTACCTGGCATGACCCTATCACGAGAGTGACCACACATCACTCCCGCCACTAGTAATGTGGCTCTTTGCTAGCACCGACCAGAGTAATCAACATAGCCCCATACCATAAGGGGTAACGTGGTCGTACTGGTAAGGTTGGGATGGTCGACACATCATAAATCAAATCCCATTTCCGAAATCATATTCATACAAATACCGGGTGCACCAATTCACCAAAAGTGGCCACCTAAATCATCATCACCCTCGGGCATTAGTGGCACCCGACGGGGTTTTCATAAATCTTTGTTCGAACCAACAACATGCTCATGCTATATACTCTAGCATCACTTGTCAACATGATAATAGCGTCATCCTCAAATGGTAGGATCAAGCTCAATGCATGTGCTCCGGAGGAGCCATCGGTAACATCATATCAAATGATTTACCGACACTTATGATCATATGTAATGGAAATACTTGCTATTTTAACATGCAATATAACATATGCTTTTTCATGGTGAAAGGGTTGCTTGCCTTTGCTCACATAAGTCCTCGAGTCTTCATGGTCTTCTGCTCCAACTCCGAGTACTCCGTCCGCCCGTCAACTATCGTCGGAAACAACAATGGTAAGCCACACAACAGGCATAAGTAAAAGTCCTACAAAATTAGAAATTCTATTTTTCTTGGACCTCCCTGGTCATAAGAAAAATACGTGAAGCTTGCCGTAGGAGGTTTGGATCATCAGGGATTTCTGAATGGATGAAAGGAGGAGTAGGGGATTCTTTACGAAGCCCACAGAAGATATTGTGATAAAAATGAGTGGAGGCATTCATCTAACACAGAACAATTTTGGAAATATTTAGGGAGTTGTTTCACTGGTTTTGGAGTTGAAATGAATATTCTAGGAATTTTCTAATATGGAATAAATAGCAATAGGAAGCTATTTATTTAATACAATAGAATAAAGCCTTATAAAAATGTTAACCAAGTCTTCAAAAATAGGCCATGATATTAGATGGCTCTAGAATTTGGAATCACTCCAATTGGAGTTGATTTGAATCTGCTAGGAATTTCAAAAAGTGGGGTTTAAGTCATCCAGAATTGGATTTAAATAAAAAAACCACAGGAATATTGCTTGGAAAAATGTGCAAGGCACATATTTGGATAGGTCTTGATTTTAGGAACCTACAGGAGTTTGAATCAATTAATTTGGAGTTAAAATAAATTTTATGTGGATTTATGAATCTCCTGATAAAAGTATAATGGAAAAAGGTTCTTACTAAGGCAATATTGTGCACGCGGCGCTAGATAAGCAAATTGGCCGGCCCAACGGTTCCAGCCGACAGCGCTGACTATGCCGAAGGCATATTGCCTGGCCTGCGCCTCCGCACGAGGAAGACACCCGCCAGCCGGGGCACGGCCACTTAATCCAGTTGGGCCGGCTGGAGTAGCTCACCAGGGGGCCCCGCTCACAGGGTCATCCCCTTCCTCACACCGGCATGGAGGAACCGCGGGGGAGGAAGGTAGCTGCACGGGAGCCGCACCTCGGGCCGTCCCCTGCCCAGGCGAGAGCGCCGGCGGACTCAGGAGACCGCGCCGCCCCTATTCCCAAACATAGCTCCCACGGAGAGGCTGCAAGGGGGCGGGCGACGGCGGCTGCTGGAAGACCGTCGATCTCCCTAGTTTCGGCACCAGCAGTGAAGGGAGGGAACCAGAGGTGCTCGGAAAGAGCAGTGCATGCTAGGAGACACCTAGGGGAAGCTAGAGGCGAAGGGAAACCCTCATGGTTGGCCTGGCTTGATCGAAGGCCCCTGGTGGGCTTCGGCCATGGTATGGCAGGAGGAGGAGGGGGGCTTGGGGAGAGAGCAGAGGCTCAAAAGGAGACTGGGATGCTCACAAGGAAGGGGAGGCAAGAGGGACTCGGAGAAAGGGGGACGGAGAAAGGGGGAATAAGAGAGTTGGAGGGAGGAAGAGAGCTTGGAAGCTCTTGGGTGCACCCGTGGGCATGGGTGCCCCATGTTCCAGAGGAACCATGGAAGCTAGATACCGGGGGACATAGTTTGAATGGTCAAAAGGAAGCTCTGAGACACACTGGGACATCTTGGACCATCTAGAGATGGACTGGAGGAAGGACACAAAATGCAGAGCACCATTTCTTCACTCCAGGGAGGTGGTCACCACCCCACTTGATGTCCTGGGCCACTCCTTGGCCAGGCCAATGTGTCCAACATGCAATACATGCATGCCACAATGCACTGGATAAGTTTGGCCCCAAGTGGAGCTGATTTGAATTGGTTTTGAGTGAGGTAAACATTCCAGCAGGAAACTAGGGGCTGATAAAAGTGGTTTTCACAGGCAGGGATGGGAGGTGAAACTATGTCATGGAGCATCAGGTATGGAAGGACTACATCACTGAAAAATTTCAGCTCAAGCAAGGAAGTTTAGCTAGCACTTGCTGTGCAAAGCTAGCTTTCAGCCAGCAACCAACTAGAGGATGTGCTGCTCATTTTCTCCACACGAGCATGCCATACTTTGGCTTGAAACAATGCCTTGGGTTGCTAGGTACCCTCTGGAAACGGATGGGGGCTCTGGCTTAAGAAGAGGTGGGGGAAGAGGAGTAAAAAGGGTGGTTCCAAGGGTAAAATGAGGAATAGTTACATGGTGCCTCTCTCCAATAATTGGCCAGTGGTAATGGAAATGTTACTGGAGGTAGAATGTAACTATATGAAGCTGTGGTAGAAAGTTGAGCTCAAGGGTCAAAGTGGAAGGGGCCAAAGTAGCCAATAAAGTGAATGCACACAAGGTGTTTGATAAGTGGTAGAGCAATCAGATGGACTTCAATGGATGTGAAACTTGAGAGGACCAAATAATAGATGAAACTAAGCATCGACACCAAATTTCGGATTTGGTGGAGAAGGTTTCCAATGTAGACTTGGAAAACCCATGAAATAGGCAGAAATGGCTTTCTGCTTACAAAACTATTCCAATCAATTCCCACAAATCCAATAATTGGTGTGGGGCATTATTTCATCATTAAGGCATGCACAAAAAGTTTGGGGTCAATTGGAGAAACTTTATAATGTAAAGTTTCCCAAAGTTAGAAATCAACAAAGACGGTTTTGAGGGGCTTGGGACAAGTTCTTCTATTCTCCTTGATGCAGCACTTGGTGTGGATGCACTATTGGAGTACTAGAACATGTCCACCAAATTTGAGCACAATTGGAGACACTTGACAATGTAGAGTTTCTCAAATTTGAATCTGGACACATAGGGTTTTTGAATCATTAGGGAAGTCAAATCAACTTGGATTGAAATGAAACTTGGCAAGATCATGAAACATATCATAGATGACATGCTGGAATTTTACTGGAATTTATTGAGAATATACCTTATAGAAATATTTCAAATGCTAGAAATAGGAAGGAATGGTTTTGCAGGGGTTTGCCCAATATTTTGAACATGACCATGTGTTGAAACTCATATATATGGAATAGATATACCCACTGAGTCTCCCTAAATTTTCTTAAATATTTTGAAAGCAATAAAAATAACTTTCCTTCATAAGAGACCATTTATGCCCTCATAGATAGGCATTTAAATAAAATAATAAAATAACTTTTAAAATAAAAATATTGTGATTTTTGGAAGACATTTTGATAATAGGTTTTAAATAAAATTATTGGTGCAAAATAAATTCCCTATATGGAGGACTTGTAGTACAAATCTCATCTCACGGGTTTGAGAATTTAATTTAAAGAAATGCCTTTTGGTGAAAGAATATTTGGTAAAATAGATACTGGTCCTAAACACATGGCATGATCATTAGGCACGAGAACATGGGCTAAGGAGGTGAGTTGGAGAATAGCAAGAATTGTTGAGAACTAACATAATCATACCAGCAAGCAGCAAACAACAGTCACTTCAAGCATCACAAGCTTTCACAAAAAATTTAAATTGGTCCTAATTTTGAAATAAACTAATTAGTCAAGAAAGCTAAAAATAGGGTGTTACACTACCATAGCTTCATATAGTTACATTTTACCTCGAGTAACATTTCCGTGGCCATTGGTCAATTATTCGACAGAGGCTCCCATCCCTTCCTGTATTTAAGCCAAAGCTTCCATCTATTTACAAAGGACCCCTAGCATCCCAAGGCATCATTTCAAACCAATAGTTGGCATCCTCGTATAGGAAAAATGAGCAGCACATCTACAAGTTGATTTATGGAAGAAATGTAGCTTTGTACAGCAAGTACTAGCCACACACCTCTGCGTGATCTTAAACTTGGCTTGGTTGTAGTCTTCCCATACCTGATGCTCCAGGACACGGTTTCACCTCCCATCCCTTCCTGTAAAAACCACTTATGCCAGCCCCAAGTTTGCTGCTGCAAACTTAATCCGTGTTCAAACCAATTCAAACCAGCTCCACTTGGGGCGAAACTTCACCACTACCATGTGGCCTGCATGCCTTGCATGTTTGACACCTTGGCCTGGCCAAAGGGAGGCCCAAGACACCAAGTGGGGAGGTGACCACTACCCTGGAGTGCAGAAATGGTGCTCTGCACTTTGTCTCCTCCCTCCAGACCATTTCTAGCTGGTCCAAGATGTCTTAGTATCTCTCAGAGATTTATTTTGACCGTTCAAACCACTCCCCATCATCAGCAAGCTTCCAAGACTCCTCAGGCACGCGTGGCATCCATGCATGAGGCAGCTCCAAGAGCTCCCAATCTCTCTCTTCTCTCCCCCTCTTATTTCCTCTTCCCTGCGCCTCTCTGGTTCCCCCAAACCCTCCTCTCTTCCCCGAATTCCCATGTGCCCTAATCTCGCCCCCGTGCTCTGTTTCCCCTTCCATGGACGAAACTCACCGGCGGCATCCGTTCCAAATTCTTACAGGGTCGAGACTTCCCTCGCCCCTAGCCTCTCCTGCGGGCACCCCTGGCCGGGGCGAGCCATTCCCCTTCCTCTGGTCCTTCTCATGGCGCAAAGGACCCGAGTCTAGAGGAGGCTGGAGCCACCCCCACTGCCACAGGAGCCTGCGCCGCTCGGGCCGTCTCCGGCTAGTAGGAGCCACCCAGCTGGGTGCGGCTCGCGCCCCAATGCCCTCTGGAAGCTAGACCGTGGGGGAACGATGGCCGACAGCGTGGGCCACCAGCGACGGGAGTTCATCCACTGCCGCCTGCTCTGGCGATAGGTTGAAGAAGGCCAGCGGGCCCGCGCGTCAGCTGGCTAGTGAGGCCGCCACGTGGGTCTCACCACTTAAGTGGCAGCGCCTCCACCTTTGCCGCCTCCCTGCAGCGAAGACACACTCGGGCGAATATGCCTCCGACTTGGCCCTCACGCGCTCCAGCGCTCAGTTGGGCTGGCCCGAAGGCCTATCGAACGCCCCGGCCACAAGATAACCCCCTTTTCTGATTTTCCTATTTTTACATAACTTCAAAAATCCATTCTAAAATCATTCTAACTCCCAATTGTTTGATTCAAACTCCTGCAGGTTCCTAATAACTCAGGGCTATCCAAATATGTGCTTTGCACATTTTATTCAAAGCAACTTTGCGTGGTGTATTTATTAAAATACGAATCTGGATATA
Source organism: Hordeum vulgare subsp. vulgare (assembly GCF_904849725.1). NCBI lineage: Eukaryota > Viridiplantae > Streptophyta > Magnoliopsida > Poales > Poaceae > Hordeum > Hordeum vulgare. The sequence continues at coordinate 202,741,563 of NC_058518.1, forward strand.
TTCAGCCCCACTTTGTGAAAATCCTAGAGGACTCAAATCCACTTCAACTCGAGTGATTCCAATTTACAAAGACTTATTATATCAAGCCGTATTTTCGAAGCCTTGGTCAACATTTTTATCATGCTTTATTCTGTTGTATTAAATAAATAGCTTCCTATTGCTATTTATTCCGTATTAGAAAATTCCTAGAATATTCATTTCAACTCCAAATCTAGTGAAACAACTTCCTAAATATTTCTAAAATTGTTTTCTATTAAATGAGTGCCTCCACTCATTTTTATCATAATAATTTATGTGGGCTTCATAAAGAATCCCCTACTCCTCCTTTCCCCCATTGAGAAATCCCTGATGATCCAAACCTCCTATGACAAGCTTCAGGTATTTTTCTTATGACCAGAGGGGTCCAAGAAAAATATAACTTCTATTTATGTAGCACTTTTATTCTGCCCGCTGTCTGGCTTACCGTGGTTGTTTCCCACGATAGTTGATGAGTAGACGGAGTACTCGGATTTGGAGCAGAAGACCTCGAAGACCTCGAGGACTTACGTCAGCAAAGGCAAGCAGCCCTTTAACCATGACTGAGCATATGTTACATTGCATGCTAGAGTAGCAAATCATTCCATCGCATATGATCATAAGTGCCGGTAAATCATTGATGTGATGTTACCGATGGCTCTTCCGGAGCACATGCATTAAGCTTGATCTTACCACCTATGAGGGTCATGCTAGTATCATGTTGACAAGTAAAGCTAGAGTAGCAGTAGCATGAGCATGTGTTGGTATAAATCAAAGTCTTATGAAAACCCCGATGGGTGCCACTAATGTCCGAGGGTGATGATGAGTTAGGTGGCCACTTTTGGTGAAGTGGTGCACCAGGTATTTTGAGTGAGTATGGTTTCGGAAATGGGATTAGATTTATGATGTGTCGACCATCCCAACCTTACATGTACGACCACATTACCCCTTATGGGACGGGGTTATGTTGATTACTCTGGTCGGTGCTAGAAAAGAGCAACACTACTAGTGGCGGGAGTGATGTGTGGTCACTCTCATGATGGGGTCGTGCCACGTAGGGCGACTATGCCATTTTCATGAGTTCCAGGAACACCGTTGGTCCCCGCATGGTTGATACTGTCCAGAGTCGGTGCTCGTAAGACGTACAACATGTGGGCTGGGTACCAATCGAGTGGACCTCTTTGTCTAGTATCATGAGGAGAAAGGCATTGATCAGTTACTTACCTCGGGTATGTTATATACCACGAGTCCTGGATGACACGGAAGTTTCCCAGATCTCGTGGGTCCAGCGTACTACCTCTGTAGAATTTAAAACTATCCGAATAGTCGTGTCCACGGTCAAGGACAGTTGGGTAATCCTGCTTAAACTACGTCCAGTTGTTTCCGCATAAACCAAGTGTGGGTGAGTATGTGGTAAATGGAGTTTTATGAAAGAGTTGACATGACCAAGTTTGGTGACTTGGCATATAGGGTGAACCCGGATGGTTCAGCCCTCAACAAATATATTGATATTTGAAACATGTTCTTCAAAAGTACTTCTTAACTTATGATGCATACTTGTGATCATGTTTATTTACCACCAAGAGATATCCACCAAAGAAGCATGTTATTGTTATCCTTCACTAGCATTGTTCATATCATGGGCTGTTTGCAAGTACAATCAAAAGTACTCATTGGTTTGCCACTGGTTATTTCATTGGCAAGGTATGAAAGAGCAGGATATGGTGAAGAGTAACTCGGTGACGTTCTTGCGAGCTAGGACGCTTCCCAGTCAGAATGCTTGTAAGTTAAGGCTGATGGCATGGGTTCACGCTTTCGACCAATATTCCCGCTATTGGTCCAGTTTGGTGTGTTAGGCCTCAACGCCCTCTATATGTAAGACTTGACCGCAATGGTAATTTGTTGTATCAAACAATATGTATGGATGTAAGACTCTTATTATTCAGTTTCTGTGTGTTCGGTGAGCACTGATCGCTGGGATCACTGGGCACGTTCATTTGGCGATCTCGACTCATAAGTTGGGGTGCCCACAGAGCTGGTATTAGAGCCATCCTGACTGTAGGAAGCCTTAGTTAGAACGGACGTAAGTTAGGATAAAACTGCTTTCCAGACCTTTCAAAAGTACTTCGAAAACCTATATATTCTCTCGCCTCTCCTAAATCTTCAAAGGAAATGAAGGTTATACTTTAGCCTTCCACCCCTATTCTCTGACACTCCTCGCCTCTACTAAATCTTCAAACAAAACATGTTCATAAATTTGCTACTTCTTCTATATGAGTTACTAATAAGGATTATGAATTATCTGTTGATCCCGAATTAATCTCTATAGTACAATCTCATCCTTGCCATGGTTATGAAATTGAAACTGTTGTGTGACACCTTACTAAATAAAAAGATATTAAGCTTTTTTTTCCTTTCTAGCTAAAAGGTGATGTTAAGGTGTGGTTCCTTACTCTTGCTCTTCGTTGTGTATGTAGCCCCCAGGATATGATACATTAATTCTATGAAAATATTTTCCTACTCATAAGCAACAATTTCCTTTACAGGAGATATTTAACATTGTTCAATTGAAGAACAGAATCTCCCTCAAGCTTGGGGGGCCTTCTCGAGTTACTTAGAGCTTTGCCTAACCATCCTCTTAAGAAAATGATGTACTTTATATATTTTATAATGGATTAACTGTGGCTTCTATACATTTCCTAGATAGTTGTGCTGGTTGTGTTTTCAGAGAACGAATTTTTGGACAAGCCAATGAATTATTGAATAATATATTGTAAAATTTTCATAATTGGACACTTCATGAACCACCACCGGAATCTATTCAAAATAAGAGAGGTAATCTATCCCTCAGCCATGTAGGCATGCAAGAATCAAAGACATCCATGAAGATTTTAGAACTGAAGTTATCAAGAATTTACCACCATTGAAGAAATACATGGACATGACATCCCAACACAGTTAGTAGAGGTAAATTTTCTCCGTGACTTTAATTTAAGTGTTATACCTTATACTAAGAATCCTAGTCAGTTCATGGATGAATTTTATAATTACATTGTTAAGCAAGCACATTTCAATAACTAAGTCAAAGCTCAATTAAGACGTAATGCCGTGATGATAGATCGCTTGAGTGACTTGATGTTTTGAATTTCTAATGATGTCATAGGTCTAGGTACATAGGATTCTATGGTTCATGCCCAACTAGACCAAGTTACTAAGTCACAAAATAATTTGCTTACTGAATCAAACGATAACATGAATGATCATGTTGTTAGCGTAATGACTAGAGGAGGTAGAATGACTCAGGAATCGCTTTTTTCCCAAAGATCATCCTAAAATAATTATACATGATTCTCAAGAACTAATGCTAATGCACCTACTCCATCTAAGAAGAAAAATAAAAATAAAAATGATAGGACTATGTATGCTTCTAGTGAAACAGTTATAAAAAAACATGGTGAGAATCACAATGATGTTTCTACTTCTGATGCTGACACATGGTCTGGTAGAGCGAATTCTACTAGTGATAATGACAATGAAAATAATGATGCCCATATAGATTCTCAACCAGATAATAATAAACAACCTGAAAATTATGTGGAAATAGAACATGCTGAAAATCTTGATAACCCACTTCCTAAAAATAAACGATATGAGAAAAAGGACTTTGTTGCTAGAAAACATGGTATAGAAAGATAGCCATGGGTTAAAAAACCCTTGCCGTTCCCTCTTAAGCCTTCCAAGAGTAAGGACGAGGAGAAGTTTGAAAACTTCGCTGAAATGATTAGACCTTTCTTTTTACGCACCGACTTTACTGATATTTTGTAGATGCCCCCATATGATCAGCATATGCAGGACAATATTACCAACGAAATAAAAATAACTGAAACAAAAGCAAGGTTACTTTTTATGTCAATGGTAAAGAACATACGATGAATTTGCCGAAGAAGCAAACTTTGGCAAATAATATATACGCTATTGAACCGGTTGCCACAATTACTATTGGAGGGTTTAAATTCCTTCCATACTACCAAGAAGAAATATGATATTCTTATTGTTAGGGTTATGCAAGTCGCCGTTGAGGTAACTTAGTGCTATACAAAAATTCTTCGGTTTCATGTCAATAAGAAACATTTCTTAATAAGACTTGATCAATGCTATATGGATCCTTTCGGAAGACATGGTATTGATGAATTTAGTATTTAAAACTATGTGTATAATTAGTTTACACTGTGTTAATTATTAGTTAAGTAAAATAGAATGCCATGATTATCCTATTTTTTGAGTTTCTCGTTCAATAAAAATGACCCAAAAAAATTATGAGAATGCCACAAAATTTTAAAATGAATTTTTGTTGAATATTCAATAACATTTGGCGTTGAAATCATAGTAGGGGGAGTGCACCTGTGGGCCATGAGACAGCTGGGTGCGACCACCCCCCTAGGCGTGCCTTGTTAGCTCGTAGGTCCAACAGGCCCCCCTGCCTTATATCTTAAGCCCATGCCATATCTTACCTCGGGCAAAAATTCATACGCACACTCTCTCTCATGTTCTTGTTCCCAAAACTGAGATTTCTGATCTCTTTGGTCGGAACCTCGTTTCCAAAACTGTTGAGGGATTGTTCCTTGGTATGTGACTCCTTCATTCCTCCAATTAGTTTTTGCTTTAGTGGTTTATATTTTGCTTATTTTTGTGTAATTGGTGCTAATGAAAATGAGCTTGCATGTCAAATTCTTTGAGCTCCAAGTAGTATGAATGCTTGATATGGCCTCTAGGCATCCATATGAGTAGTTGCCGCCAATATTACAAAGTTTTATTGACATAATTTTGTGGCCCAAAAATTTCAGAAATTTGGTTGTAGGAAAATAAATTTATTTAGGATGGGTTATTCAAGCCGGAGTTCCAAAGTAGTTATTGGGAGGACCCACCAAGACATCAACGTCTTTCACAATAAGGACGTTAGGCTGTATGAATGGCCACATACACCTTTCATGAGCGAAGCGGGTTTCCACCAGGAGTTCATGCAATTCATCACAAATGTCGGGCCGACCAACTTCCTACCAGGTGAGTGCAATCAAGATTATTTCCTTACAAATTCCTTTTTGTAATTTGTTTACTTCAATAATAGGCCCGAAATCACCATGGTGTGCTTTGATTCATATGTAGAACATCTTGAATTACTACTCACTGAATTCTATGCAATTTCTTGATTCTCATCGGCCAAAGCCGGGATTCTTGAGAGGGCGAGATCGGTCCGTGGAAGGGTTGGGAGTTTGAAACTCCCTGACCTTGCTTGCTGATTACGGACGAAACATACGATCTGGCCAAGACGGATGGTTGGGTCTGCACATAGAATAGTGTTGCAAAGGAGAGAACCTGTCCGGGGCCAAAGATGTCTTGTTGCTGATTCTATCGCTGACTGTTAACCGAGCCATCGAACTTCTCGGCGATCCCAGAGCGAAAATCTCAACGAAAGCACCAATGTCGGTGTGAAAACCGACAGTTCTTGGGTAGGGGTCCCGAACTGTGGACCTTGGATCGATGGGTTGCAGGAAGAAGGGGGAGAGAGCGGTTTACCCAGGTTCGTGCCCTTTTATGGAGGTAATACCCTACGTTCTCCTTTATTCTACTAATGCAGATGATTATAGAGTAGATCTACCTTGAGATCGTATATGCTAAACCCTAGATGATCCAACCGCCTCTACACGGATAGGTGTCTCTAGTTTATATAGACACCAGGGACGCTAGGGTTTACAAGTTACAGACCATAATCAGGAATAGACGGACCGACCTTGTATTTCTAAGCTTGAAGTACATGCCAATCTTCGGGTTATTCCTTCCAGATTAGAGGTTGTCATAAGGCCCGATCTTCTACAGCACGGTCCAATGGGCCCTTGCTTCATGGATTAACCGGCCGCCCAAGGACCCGAGAATCCCGGACTCCATCAGTAGCCCCTGAACTAGCCTTCCACGCCGGTGTGTCTAGTATTTGTCTGTCCCACATATGGATAGTAATGAGCTTTGAAGGGGAGTTCCACTCATGCTCGGTTGACCCTGATTTGATTGCTTCAGTAACCTACATGTCCGTTAAAACTGACATCTTTTTTAGTAAAAGATTTTAAAATCCTGCGTGTGAATAATCCCTCAATTGGCAGGCTTTCCTGAAAAAAGGTTGCCTCGATCCGCGGCTTGGGGCCATGATTCAAGTGTCGCGTCCTGTCGAGGAGATCATGGTTATGCATTTACTGGGATATGAATAACTGCATAGGCTTACCTACGCGCTCAACATCTAGATAATTTTTCAGGGGCGATGGTGGAGAAACCAGCATAGTAAAGGGGGCCCTTGGTATTACAGTCCCTTATAAAGAGGAACAAAGATCCAAAGATCTTTACCACCTGCATCCTCGGCTTATCTCTTGCCTCCTCCCAGATCGAGCGCCCAGATCTAATGCCTTTTCCACGCTCCTTCCCGTCGCCGTCTTCAAGACTGCACCAGGGCCAACTCTCATGGCAAGTGGGAGGTGTCAACCATCTCCGATTCTCACATCCGGGAGAGGAAGCGCTCCAGATACCTTTCCCCATTATCACCCACCGAGCGGTAGAGGCAGGCCAGGTGATCCCAACTCCAAGGCCAGGTGAGCGGGTTGTCTTCATTCCCCATTTTCTCCAGGGCCTAAGCTTTCCCCATCATCCTTTTTTCAGGGGCCTCATGTTCTACTATGGATTGGTTTTCCATTACCCCCTCCTAATTCCATCATGCACATTTGCTCCTTCAACAACGTATGCAAAGCTTTTTTGCGGGTTCATCCGCATTTCAGTCTTTGGATCAAGACGTTCAACGTCAAGATGATATCGGTGAGAAACCAGCATGCCGACTGCAGCGGGGTGGAGGTAAGCAACCTTTGCAGGGTAGTATGGCCAAAGGGTACCATGATATGCACTCTCAATGGCTGGAAGAAGGAGTTGTTCTACATCACGGAAACACAAGAGGCAAACTTGGCAGCGCCTGTCGATTTCAAGTCCGACCCTCCGGTGGGGCTAACCTCATGGGTGAAGAAAGGCATAGACTAGGGGTTTGCTAGGGATGTGCAAATGATGCAAAAACACGTCAAATAGATGGTGGACGCAAACATCCAACTGACTGATGTGATCGAAGTCACACTGCATATGCGCATACTACTGTGTGAGCATTGAGCAAACCCGATGTGGGTTTACAATCTCGATGACCCCAAGGTTATAAAGGAGTTCTTCTTCACTGCCCACGAGGATGTATGGCAGACTTTATTCAAGACCCAACTAGCGCGGCTAGCCGAAGATGAAGACAGAGGTCTGCATAACAAGATGCCTCCAGTCAAGGTATCTGTGAGCATTATTTTTGTCCCAAAGTTCCAATTTCCTTTTTAGAGATCTCACCTCTTCCCAAATTGTTTCAACGGGAGTGGTTGGCCATAACCAAGAACATGGACGAACCAGCCCCTCTACCTAAAGAGCCTAGGTCCGACTTGCTGACTGCAATGTTGGTGTCGAAACCGTATACGGCACCGGAGCGGAAGAAGAAGGAGACTCGCGAAGGTCTCCGTTCCAAGGTCCCCCAGATACTAAGTCCGGAGGTCCCCCAAACACTAAGTCTTAGAAGACACGCGTTTCCTCTACCTGAGAGGTGGAGGACGCGGAAGAGGAGGGGTATATGGACTCCTCACAATGCAAGACGAGAGAGGTGGAGGACGCGGAAGAGGAGGGGGATAAAAGCAAGGGAGCTTCTCTTGAACACTACCCGTTTTCCAATGACGAGATCGGGGCGTTCAAGATGGTTCCCCGCCGAGCCCCCAGGGTCAAACCCGTGGCCCAAAGGTATGAGCTCCGATGACTTTATTGGGTGAACTTATATTGGGTTATATATTAATTGGTCGGCATGAATTTTTACTTAACACAACCCCGTCCGAGATCTACAAACGCATAAGGTCTTGGAGGGAGATTCCGTGCAAGCCAAGCTAGTGGAGAGTGGGAACACGTCCCGCACCTCCCTTCCCCAAGCCTCCGAGGTGGTCATGGAGGTGGCTTGCCACCCAACCTCACTTAATGCGAGGGCGAGGAGCTGATGGCCGAGGTGAATACCTCGGTCGTCGAGGAGTGCCAGGTCCTGGTTACCCGAGATGTGCCCACCGCCGTGAACTAGGAGGCTCCAATTGGGGCCACCTCCCTGGTTAAAACCACACGGGAGATCGTCCCTTCAGCAGGTGGAAGAGAGGGTTAGAATTCGCGCGAGCTCCCTCCAATATACTTGGAGCCACCCTTGGTGCTGCCCATGCCAGGACGGGCCATGGTCGAGGGGTCAGTAGTGATGGAGGAGATCCTAGACTACTCCTCCATTGCTGATGAAGACCGCACCTTAATGCTTGTGGTTTTGCAGAGCATTCTGTCTGTTAACAGCGGACAGAATGAAGCCTTTACTGGCTTATGCATGGGTTTTAAGGTAAACCACCCATTTTTTAATATTGTTTTATATATTTGAAATATACTTTTATTGGTATGACAGCCCCCGAGGCAGGGGGAGTTTGAAAAGCTAACTCGGGCTAACAAAAATACACAAAAAATTGTCCGAAGGCTATGCTTAGACTACTTATTTTAAGAAACTTGACCAAGCAAGTTAGGCTCAATAGGCTGAAACCGTGCTGATGGATTGTGCACTTTGCAGGCCTCATCATCGGCTGCCAATCCTAACGCATTGGAAATAGCCGAACTCAATCAGAAACTGCAAGTGTCCAATGCAGAGCTTGACGGCCTGAACGGTCGGTTCGACGAGAAGTAAGGTGAGTTTGTATAAGAGTACCCAATTTGAATTATATCTGACACAATGCCCTGGCCCTGCCGCCTGACCTTTGCTGTTTTACCTTTGATGAGCAGCTCAAGACAAAGAGCTCGAAAAGCTTCGGGCCGAGGTGGATTGGTCCAAACGAGAGGCCGTTTCCCACAAGGCGGCGGCCGAATAGGCGGCTGGCGAGCTGGACGCCCTTAAGGCCAGGGTGACGGAGGTCCAGCAAGAGCTCGAGCAAGCAATATGAGGCCAGGGTGACGGAGGTCCAGCAAGAGCTCGAGCAAGCGAGCTCGAAGTGTGAGGCCTTTGAGCAAAAAGCAAAAGATTAGGCGGCCGAGAAGACCAAGCTATCAACCGAGCTTTAATCAGAGCGGATAGAGCAAATGTTATTTGAAGAAGAAGTGCGTGAGGTCAACCTTATGGCAATTAGTAAGCCAAACATACTGCAGTGTGCCTTTGGTTGGGTCCGATTTGCCTTTCTTATGCGGATATGGCGTTCCACATGCGCCTTCACCAACCTCACGCAGAGTGCAGCACATGCAACCAAGTAATTTGCGGCTCACGACGGGGATGCCGAGCAACGGCTATTCTAGCCTTAATTTCAGGCCCCTGAGGCTAACCGTAGTCTGAGCTAGCAAATGAAGTATCTCCACGAACACAGGATGGCCAATCCGTCTACGAAAAACATGTTTATTCGGTTGTGGCCTACCAAGCCCTTGTAGAATAGTTACTTTGCCCTGGTGCATAGGCTGATCGAAGTAGCACCTCGGATTAAAGCTCTAAAGTTCTCACCATGTATAGAGGGGGCTCAGATGGCCATTGCACGGGCAATGGTGCACTTCCCAGGGATGAGGCTGCTACAAATGGCTACTGATCTGCCGCCTACCACAAAGGAGCACATGCGGCCCGGGTTGTACTTCACTTATGCCATGGAGGGTGCTTGGGCGATCGAATCGCAATGCTCCAAGGATGTATTATCAGAATAGATTTATGTTGATGTAACCGAGAACAATCTTCTTAAAGCAGTATATGTCCTAAGTTAAGTACGTTTTATATTATTTTGGTTCCTATTGTGGCCATTTTAATCTGACAGTTTTCCAATCGCCGCCTTCATCCCCCATGTAGATACTACTTGGGGTGTTTCATCCTCCATACACAACCCATAGCTGATTTAGTCGATGCTCGAGGTGATAGTGTAGAATGGAAACGAGGCAATCATACTATGAGACTTTATCACTTTCACTTAGTCTTAGGAATGTCATAATGCGGGGGCTAATGACAAGCCCCCAACCCTTGTTGTGGTAGTCAGAAAAACCAAAGATTGGAATGACTACCACGGGGTTTGTTAAATCGCAAACCCGTATGTATAACACGGAATAGCCTCTATAGACTATATAAATAATATTGGATTGCAGACCAGTTCTCGCTCGTTATGACGGTCAGTTTTCGGCTTTCTCCGCTGAGGTATTTCAAGACCACGGAAGCTGAGAATACAATCGCAATGGTTCTCACATTACCCCTTTAGCCGAGCTAGCTGAACGTAAGGTGGTAAGCGCAGGAGTGGGGCAATCCAACTGTAGACACAAGACATAATTCGGAACCGATGCATATAATGCAAAATCCTGAGAGACCGAAAACATGTATAAAATTAAGAGTGACGGTGTGGTGCTCTGGGCGGTCAATGTATCCTTGCCCCCAGTTTAGTAGTCGCTCGCACTTTTTTGGCAATCTTAAAGTAAATTTGTCGTATCAGTGCCACACAGCAGAAAACCATGGATAAGAATAAGTACATAAAAAGAAAAGCATCCGTGACAGATATTTGCAAGGAATTTTTACAATTCTCGGCACCAGGGCCGCTGTGTACAGGAAACTAGCGAAATTAAGCAACATCCCGCTGTGTACAGGAAAAGCCTTTTTGCGAGTGACTTGACGTACACGTGGCTTCTAGCTGCATTAGCTCGAAACATTAAGGGGTGGGTTTTGTTTATTAAAAGGTTGTTGTAGTTGGCAAACGGGCTTTCAATCGAGGAGCCATGAGAATCTCCCAATGAAATATAGCTTGATACTTGGGAGGATCTTTACGGTATCTCCTATGTATCCGGGAAGAATTTGGCACCATAGTTTAGTTTAGCCGAGCATATGGTACTTGTTCGAGAATTAAATAGTGTATGTTCGAGAATTAAATAGTGTATGCGAGAATCTCCCACAACATCCCATATTACTCAGAGAATTAAATAGTGTATGCGAGAGACATACCTTGAAGTTGCTCGGTAGTTGTTGTGGGAGGGGTGCCCTTATGAGTTCGGGGCCGAGGAGCTCTCTAGGAGACCTGATTGAGCTCAGGATTGCTTACCTACTTGTCGCGGCTTGAACGGCTTGTGACTTGATAGTTTTCCGTCGTGCTCGCCTTCCGTTTCTAAGGCCGTGATGTGTTATCCGGTCCGGAGAGATCGTTTTGTGTTTCCATTGACAGTGAAGACTCCTCGGTGTCTGGGCATCTTCAGCTTGAGATAAGCATAGTGGAGCACCGCGTTCAATCGGGCAAAGGTGGTGCGGCCGAGCAGTGTGTGGTACCCGCTTTGGAAGGGGACAATGTCGAAGATCAAGTCTTTGCGGTGGAAGTTATTGCGTGATCCAAACACGACTTCCAGCGTTATCGTTCCAGAGTAGTGAGCCTCAATGCCTGTAATCACTCCTTTAAAGGTAGTGTTGCTTGGTTTTATTCTGGATGAGTCAATTCCCATCTTCTTCACTTTATCTGCATAGATCAGATTAAGGCTACTTCCTCCATCCATGAGGACTCTAGTGATGTGGTACCCATGTATGATGGGATCGAGCACGAGGGCGGTTGACCCTTTGTGACAGATGCTAGTCTGATGATCCCTGCGGTTTAATGTGATTGGGAAAGCCGACCATGGATTATACTTTGGTGCTATAGGCTCTACGGCATAGACCTCTCAGAGGGATCACTTTCGGTCCTTCTTGGGTATGTGAGTCACATCAATCATGTTTACGGTTTTTACCTCCGTTGTTCGGGCCACGGGGCTCCTCGTCATCTTTGCTTCAAGGCTACGGCCTTGTTCTTCGGCCGCTGCTTTGCCGGCCTGCTTGAATATCCAACAGTTACGGTTGATGTCAGCGGCTAGCTTATATTTGGTGCCATGGATTTGATAGGGTCATTCTATAATTTATTCCCATTGGTTGGCCTATCTTTGTTGCCTTTGAAGGGTTTCTTTCGTAGCCCTGGCTTCGCACCGCGGAACCCGACATTTACTGCCATGTCGTTGGCATCCCAGCTCAAAGGCGACGCTTGTTTTCGTCCCGAACTTCAGAGGTTCCAAAGTCGTCCAAGTTTTGGCTGCGTCGAGCTAACCAGTTGTCTTCACCCGTGCAAAAGCTGGTCATGAGGGAAGTGAGGGCAGACATTGTCATCGGCATGTCTTGTTCGAGCTGACGAGCCAACCACCCGTCTCAGATGTTTTACCTGAAAGAGGTCATTGCTTCTGCGTCCAGGCAATCCAAAACTTGGTTTTTGTTTGTTAAGAACCGGTTGAAGAACTCTCCGGCCGAATCACCCGCCTTTTGGATGGCATTTCTCAGGTCGGAGGAATCCGGGGGTGGGATGTGAGTCCCTGGAAATTGGAGAGGAAGGCTTCTTTGAGCTCTTCCCAGCTTCTGATCGAGTCCTCGGGCATGCTATTTAACCAATGTCGTGTTGGCCCTTCCAACTTAAATGGAAAATATTTGATGGTGCGGAGATCATCTCCTCTCGCCATGTGAATGTCTGGAAGGAAGTCTTCTATCCAGACGACGAGATTCATCGTGTCGTCATACTGTTCTATGTTGACAGGTTTGAATCCCTTTGGAAATTAATGCCGCATTACTTCGTCTATGAAGCATAGTGGGTGTGCAGCGCCTCTAGTCCACGTTATCTTGTGCTGAAGGTTGGCTTTGGGTTGAGGCCGGTAGGATTCCAGGTCTCTCGTGTAGTAAGGGACCCGAGGTGGCTCTTCGTCCCATGTAGTGGGGGAGTACCGTCTGGACCCGTAAATGGACCTGTTGCGGCCTCTCTTATTATCCAAGTTGTATTGCAAGTTGTTTCTGCCATGAGGGTGCACTTTTTTCCTTCACATTTCCATGGGGAGTCCTGGGATAGTATTCAGCGTCCGATGCCACCCTGTCGCGCCCTCGAGGCGGATGGTTGGGCTGGTTGTAATCTGTGCGCTTGGGGGATGCGGGCTTTGGGGCCTCGTCATCGAATTGTGGCAACAGTGACCGATGTGGGTAACTTTTCTTCCGTTCCAGCCATCTAGGGCAGTGTTTTTCTTCGGTGGCCAGTACCTTGGTCCACCAGTTGTTTATAGTGTTTTGTTTGGCTTGGAGTTGACACTCCTTCATCTTTAAGCTTTGAGCAGTAGCTAGGAGTAGCTACCGAAATTCTTCCTGACCTCCAAGGTCATCAGTTATTGCCAAGTCTTCGTCCTCCGGGTAGTCGTCGACACGGGGGATAATCGTCGTCGTCCCACCTGTTGATGTCGTGGGGGTAGTCCTGCTCCTCGGGTTGGTCCACTTCCTCTAGCGGTTGTTGTCGTATACCGAGGTTACACTACTAGGGAAAACATTGTAAACTGAATCTTAGCAGTAGCGTGCATCAAGAAGGGGTGCTACTGCTAATTAGCAGTAGCGCGCGACACAAAGAGGCGCTACTACCACAGAATTAGCAGTAGTGCGGCTCGCTAGAACAACGCTACTAATAAAATTGCCCGACCGTTACCGCCAAGCGAGGTATAACAATAGTGCTCCCACATTAACCGCGCTACTGCTACTTTAATAGTAGTAGCAAGCTTTTTGTGCAGAGCGCTACTACTAGCTTATTATCAGCAGTGTGTTTTACACCCAGTGCTACTGCTACCTTAGCTATAGCGTGTTTTTTCATAACCGCGCTACTGCTACCTTGACATAACCCCCACTTCATGTGCTTCTTTACTCTACCCCATTCCCAAATCGGCCCCTCTCCCCCAAGACCGTTGTTGCCCTCCGTCATCGGCAATGCGCTCTCTGTCGCCTCTCGTTGTCGGTGATGCTAGGTCGACACCTATGGGAATCAACGTTAACCCTTGTGATCATAGGGCGGGGAAAGTTGACGCCAAGAGCAGCTACGGTAGTCATCCCGGCAAGGGAGGCTTGCCGAGGTCTTGTACTTGGTGAGCTCATCACGCCCACTTAATAGGCGTGGCCTTGGTTATCTTCCCCGAAAGGTAGGCTTGCCGAGGCCTTGGTTATCTTGGGGGTTGCTGTTGGTGAACGTCGCATGGGAAAAAAAATTCCTACGCACACGCAATACCTATCATGGTGATGTTCATCTACGAGAGGAGATTTCAGATCTACGTACCCTTGTAGATCGCATAGCGGTAAGCGTTTAAGAAACACGGACGATGTAGTGGAACAGCTTGCGTGATTCAAATCACCATAGTCGTACACTCCATCCCATGATCTCATCACGATCCGTCCCACGAACTTCATCACGATCCGTCCCGCGATCTCATCATGATCCTTCCCGATCTAGTGCCGAACGGGCGGCACCTCCGCGTTCAGCACACGCACAGCGCGAGGATGATCTCGACTTTCTTGATCCAGCAAGAGATACGGAGAGTTAGATGAGTCCTCTGGCAGCGTGACAGCGCTCCGGAGGTTGGTGGTGATATATTCGAGTAGGGCTCTGCCCGAGCTCCGTAGAAACACGATCTAGAGGAAAAACCGTGGAGGTATGTGGTCGGACTGCCATGGCAAAGTTGTCTCAAATCAGCCCTAATACCTCAGTATATATAGGAGGGAGGTGGAGGGCCTTGCCTTGAGGCTCAAGGGAGCACCAAGGGGTCGGCCGAATCAAGGTGGAGGAGTCCACCTCCAATCCTAGTCCAACTAGGATTGGAAGGTGGAGTCCTTCCCTTCCTTCCCACCTCCTTTTTTTCTTTTTCTTTTGATTTCCTTATCTCCTGCGCAAGGGCCCTCTTGGGCTTTCCCACCAGCCCACTAAGGGCTGGTATGCCCCCACAAAACCTTTGGGTTTCTTCCCGGGTGGGTGGGCCCCTCCCGGTAGAACTCCGGAACCCATTTGTCATTCCCGGTACGATGCCGGTAATGCCCGAATACCTTGTGGTAACCAAATTAGACAAACCTATATATCAATCTTCGTTCCCGGACCATTCCGGAAACCCTCGTGATGTCCCTGATCCTATTCGGGACTCTGAGCAACATTCGGTAACCAACCATATAACTCAAATACGCCTAAAACATCATCGAACCTTAAGTGTGCAAACCCTGGGGGTTCGAGAACTATGTAGACATGACCCGAGGCACTCCTCGGTCAATATCCAATAGTGGGACCTGGATGCCCATATTGGATCCTATATATTCCGAATATCTTTATCGGTTGAACCTTAGTGTCAAGGATTCATATAATCCCGTTTGTCATTCCCTTTGTCCTTCGGTATGTTATTTGCCCGAGATTCGATCGTCGGTATCGGCATACCTATTTCAATCTCGTTGCCGGGATGTCCCTTTACTCGTTCCGTAATACAAGATCCTGTGACTTACACTTAGTCACATAGCTTGCAAGGCTTGTGTGTGATGTTGTATTACCGAGTGGGCCCCGAGATACCTCTCCGTAATACAGAGAGACAAATCCCAGTCTTGATCCATACTAACTGAACGGACACCTTCGGAGATACCTGTAGAGCATCTTTATAGTCACCCAGTTACGTTGTGACATTTGATTCACACAACGTATTCCTTCGGTGCCAGTGAGTTATATGATCTCATGGTCATAGGAATAAATACTTGACACGTAGAAAAACAGTAGCAACAAAATGACACGATCAACATGCTACGTTCATTAGTTTGGGTCTAGTCCATCACATGATTATCCTAATGATGTGATCCCGTTATCAAGTGACAAGAGTTGCCTATGGTCAGGAAACCTTGACCATCTTTGATCAACAAGCTAGTCAACTAGAGGCTTACTAGGGAGAGTGTTTTGTCTATGTATCCACACAAGTATTGTGTTTCCAATCAATACAATTATAGCATGGATAATAAACGATTATCAAGAACAAAGAAATATAATAATAACTAATTTATTATTTCCACTAGGGCATGTTTCCAACAGTCTCCCATGTTAATCTAGTTCACATCACCATGTTATTCTAATGAATCCAACACCCTTATAGTTCTGGGGTTTGATCACGTCTTGCTCATGAGAGAGGTTTTAGTCAATGGTTCTGAACCTTTCAGATCCGATTGAGCTTTACAAATCTTTATGTCATCTTTAAGATGCTGCTACTATGTGCTATTCGGAAATATTCCAAATATCTACTCTACTATATGAATCTGTTTCACTACTCATAGTTATTCGGATTAGTGTCAAAGCTTGCATCGACGTAACCCTTTACGACGAACTATTTAACCACCTCCATAATCGAGAAAAATTCTTTAGTCCATTAGTTACTAAGGATAACTTTGACCGCAGATAAGTGATTCAATCCTGGATCACTCTATGTACCTCTTAACAGACTTGTAGCAAGGCACACATCAAGTGTGGTACTTGGCATGGCATACTTTTAGAGTCTACGGCTAAGGTATAGAAGATGACCTTCACCTATTCTCTTTATTCTGCCGGGGTCGTGTTTTGAGTCTTACTAAAATTCACACCTTACAACACAACCAAGAACTCCTTCTTTGTTGATCTATTTTGAACTCCTTCAAAAACTTGTCAAGGCATGCATCTTGTTGAAACTTCTATTAAACGTTTCGATCTATCTCCATAGATCTTGATGCTCAATGTTCAAGTAGCGCAATCCAGGTATTCCTTTGAAAAACTCCTTTCAAACAACCTTTTATGCTTGATAGAAATTCTACATTACTTTTGATCCACAATATGTCAACCACATATACTTATCAGAAATTCTATAGCGCTCCCACTCACTTCTTTGGAAATACAAGTTTCTCACAAACCTTGTATAAACCCAAAAGCTGCGATCAACTCATCAAACCATATATTCCAACACCAAGATGCTTGCACCAGTCCATAGAAGGATCGCTGGAGCTTGCATACTTGCTAGCATCCTTAGGATCGACAAAACTTTCCGGTTGTATCACATACAACCTTTTGGTCGAGGAAAACAATGTTTTGACATCCTATGTGCAATATTTCATAAATAATGCAGCAACTGCAAACATAATTCCAACAGACCTCTAGCATCGCAATGAGTGAGAAAGTCTCATCATACTCAACTCTTTGAACTTGTCAGAAAACATCCTTGCGACAAGTCGAACTTTTCTTAATGGTGACGTTTCACCATCATCGTCTGTCTTCCTTATAAAGATCCATCTTTACTTATTGGTCCTACGACCATCAAGTAGTTATTCCAAAGTCTATACTTTGTTCTTACACATGGATTCTCTCTCAGATTTCATGGCCTCCAGCCATTTGTCGGAATCCGGGCCCACCATTGCTTCTCCATAACTCGTAGGTTCATTGTTGTTCAACAACATGACCTCCAAGACAGGGTTACCGTACCACTCTGTAGTAGTTCGCGACCTTGTTGACCTACGAGGTCTGTAGTAATTGATCTGATGCTCAATGATCACTATCATCAGCTTCCACTTCAATTGGTGTAGGCACCAGAGGAACAACTTCCTGCGCCCTGCTACACACTAGTTGAAGTGACGGTTCAATAACCTCATCAAGTTCTATCACCCTCCCACTCAATTCTTTCAAGAGAATCCTTTCCTCGAGAAAGGACCCGTTCCTAGAAACAAACACTTTGCTTCCGGATCTGAGATAGGAGATGCACCCAACTGTTTTGGATATCATATGAAGATGCATTTATCTGCTTTGCGTTCGAGCTTATCAGACTGAAACTTTTTCACATAAGTGTCCCAGCCCCAAACTTTCAAGAAACGAGAGCTTAGATTTCTCTAAACCTCAGTCTATACTGTGTCATCTCAACGGAATTATGCGGTGCCTTATTTAAAGTGAATGTGGTTGTCTCTAATGCATAACCCATAAATGATAGTGGTAACTCTATAAGAGACATCATAGTATGCACCATATCATATAGGTCGCGGCTATGACGTTTGGACACACCATCACACTATGGTGTTCCTGGTGGCATGAATTGCAAAACAACTTCCACATTGTCTTAACTGTGTACCAAAACTCGCAACTCAGATACTCATCTCTACGATCATATCGTAGACAGTTTATCCTCTTGTTATGACGAACTTCACTCTGAAACAGAATTGAACTTTCCAATATTTCAGACTTGTGATTCATTAAGTAAATACTCCTGTATCTACTCAAATCGTCATTGAAGTAAGAACATAATGGTATCCACTGCGTGCCTCAGCAGTCATTGGATGGTATACATCAAAATGTATTACTTCCAACAAGTTACTTTCTTGTTTCATCTGAATGAAAACAAGGCCTTGCTCATGTGGTATAATATGCATGTCACAAGTGATTCAAAATCAACTAAGTATAAAGATCCATCAGCATGGAGCCTCTTCATGCAATTTATACCAACATGACTCAAGCGGCAGTGCCACAAGTAAGTGGTACTATCATTATTCCCTTGTATCTTTCGGCACCAATATCATGAACATGTGTAACACTACGATCGAGATTCAATAAACCATTGAAGGTGATTATTGAAGCAAATAGAGTAACCATTATTCTCTTTAAATGAATAATCGTATTGCAATAAACACGATCCAATCATGTTCATGCTTAACGCAAGCATCAAATAACAATTATTTAGGTTTAACACCAATCCCGATGGTAGAGGGAGCGTGCGACGTTTGATCATATCAACCTTGGAAACACTTCCAACACGTATCGTCACCTCGCCTTTAGCTAGTCTCCGTCTATTCCGTAGCTTTCATTTCGTGTTACTAATCACTTAGCGACCGAACCTGTATCCAATACCCTCGCGCTACTAGGAGTACTAGTAAAGTACACATCAACATCATGTATATCAAATATACTTATGTCGACTTTGCCAGCCTTCTTGTCTACCAAGCATCTAGGGTAGCTCCACCTCAGTGACCGTTCCCCTCATAAAAGAAGCACTTAGTCTTGGGTTTGGGTTTAATCTTAGGTCTCTTCATTAGTGCAGCAACTGTTTTGTCGTTTCATGAAGTATCCCTTCTAGCCCTTGCCTTTCTTGAAACTTAGTGGTTTTACTAACCATCAACTATTGATGCTCCTTCTTGATTTCTACTTTTGCAGTGTCAAACATCGCGAATCGCTCAAGGATCATTGTATATGTCCTTGATATGTTTGCCGACCGTAGTACTCCCCCCACGGTCAGATCTCACTATCTTTATTCTTGTGTCAAGCTGATTTTCAACTTCATATTTGAAAATTTTGAATTTATCCAATGCTTCATTTCTTTCTTTGATTGGATAAATATAACCGAAACAGGAGTAGTCATGTGTGAATGTTATGATCGATTCATAGCCATCCACGCTTTTCACAGGAAATGGTCCACAAATGTCGATGTGGATGATTTCTAGTGTTCCGGTGCTTCGGTTTGCACCCTTTTTAATTTGTTTTACATACTTTCCTTTTTTTGCTATCAATGCATTGTTCAAAATCTGAGAACTCTAGTGGAGGAAGAATCTCACTTTTAATTACTCTTTTTGTCCTCCGTTTCAAAATATGACCCAAAGGACAGTGCCATAACTTTGATGAGTCGTGATTTCTCTTTCTTTACTTTTGTTCTTTGTTCGACTAGGAATCTTGCTTATTCACATTACACACCTAATGCACTTTCTTCATGAAGTGATAATAGATAAAGCTCGTTGTGAAGTAAAGCAACGCCAACATAAGCATTACTATACCATATGGCACACTTGCCATGTCCAAAATAACATTCGTAATTGTCTTTATATAAACAAGAAACACTTATTAAATTTCTAGGACATGAAGGAACAAATAAGATGTCTCTAAGCAAAAGATTGAATCCTTCAGCCAACTCCAAGGAGATGTCGCCGACAGCTTCAACTTCTGCTTGGACACCATCTGCGACTTCAATACTTCTTTCTCTTCTTTGCACAGTCCTCGTCGAATGGAATCCCTGTAATGAATTTGCAACATCAACAGTTGCACCTGAGTCAATCGACCAAGTAGATTTCAAAAACTGTGAATACAGGGATTCATTAACAAAGGAAACGATGTCGTTACCTCTCTTTGCCATGATGGACTTTAGCCAGTCAGGGCAATCCTTTTTGTAGTGGCATGTCTTCTTGAAGTGGAGACAAGTGTCCTTGTCCACTGGAAGAGACTTTTGCTGATGCTGGAAGTGCGGGGGGGGGGGGGGGCTTTACCATGTGGCTTTGAAGGAGAACCTTTGTTGTCGTGACAGAAATTATTTTTCTTATTGTCCTACACATAGTTCAGTGAACCACCATGTGAAGCTTTCAGTTTGTCCTCTTCTTGGACACACATTGCTATTGTCTTTTCAATGTCCCATGTTTGAGGTGACATGTTATAGTTCAAACTCCTTTGGCACTGAAGCCATGACCAAGTGGACGAGGAGTGCCCGTTTTATTTCCAGACCCGTGTCCATTGGCTTGAGCTTTCCTTCCATGTTTCTCATCCTAAGGATGTTCTCTCTAATGCCATGGCCACCACTAGTGTATTTCTTTGTAACCAGTTGTTTTATCAACTGGGTGACATATGTCTTTGAAGAACTAGTGAACTGGCTCTTTATCTTTGTAAGCATCTCCCCTGCGTAAGTGCACTCTGCAATTGAGCCCACCATGGCGTTCTCAATTGTATTCTTTATAAATGCCACACACTTTTTGCTCGCATTGAGCCACTTTTGATTTTTGTAGGTAAAGGACATCTCCACTGGATCATGATCCCTCTTCTTTTTCTCCCATGCATCATCATCATCAGTGGCCTCTCTAACTGGCTGTGTAGGTCTAACAGGTTGTGGTTCCTCCAGAACCAAGTCCACCTCAGCACAGACAAATGCCATGTGTACTTTCTTCCTCCACTCAGTGTAGTTGTCACCTCTAAGTGTCGGAACATATTTTAGGCAACTCATCAAGTGGTAGCCTCCTGAAATCACAATTTAAGTGAGATCAGTGTGACGATCATATGAAATTAATCCAACGTTGGTAAAATTAACCATACAGTTGTCTATGAAATTAAATATATATTACCGTTGGGCAAAAAATAGAAATAAATGCACTTTCAGTTCTAATAATCATAAAACATGATTATGTTAATAACAACGTTGGTCAAAAAATAACAAAATCATATTCTCTTTTAATAAACACTCTAATATGCTCCTTTTAAAGTGTTATTTGATTTATGAAAAGGGCAATAAAAATTACTTTGCAGCGGAAAATGTGAATATAAAATTAATGTACCTTTTATACTTTACACGAAAAAAATTCTGTTACGAAACAAATATTCATGAACTTTATTATCCTCTTTACAAAATCCATGATCTTTTCTTCTTCTCAAAAAGTCTCTATTTTTATCTTCTGAAACTTTTATTTTTCGTTGCAGAAACATTTATATTTCTTTTCTATTTTCTAAAGAATTTTTTTTTTGAAAATTTTGAATATAAAACTATTTTCAAAAACTGCCCAAAACTGGATAGAACACTTGATAGAAAATCAGAAAAAATAAACAACCTCGCGAGGCTCCTTGCGTTCTGGGCCTACCGCTCCACCCAAGCCGGCCACGGTCTGCTGGGCCGCCAGCCTCATCCGCCTCCCTTTGGGCCAAGTCGGCCTACTGGAGTGCTATGGTTTGCGACGGGGCCGTCGGATCGAATCCGACGGTCCAACGCACAACTCACTGGAGCAAAACCATCTCCCGACAGAGCTGAGGAAACCCTCGTCCATTTTCTCCCCTCCCCCTCGCGTCGCTCTCTCTGCTACCCTGGAGCGGCGCCGGCGTCGAGGCTCTGCGCTGGGTAATAGGCAAGCCGACCGCCGGCGTTGAGCCACTACGCCGCGCGAGCCGCGCCAGCCCCTCTTCCCCTTCGTTTCTCTCCCTCCTTTCTTTTCTTTCCCGCAACCTTGCATGGCAACAGGGCGGGGTGATGCCGGCCACAAGCGGCGCACTATCGCGCCGTGTGAGCCTCCCCTTCCCCTTCTCTTTGTCTCTGTCCCGCAGCCCCTCGCATCAATGTAGACGACGACGGCTATGGAGCGGAAAAAATGCCCCCCCCCCCCGTCCGCTTTGCCGGCACGCGCGAGCACCTCCAAGATGAACGCGCCACCGTCAAACGATGCAGAGGTGGTGCCCTTTTCCTCCTTTTGGGAGGTGATGTTCTTCGTCCCCGCAGCTCGGCTTGCCGATGCATGTGGGGATCGAGAGGAACAGGGGCGGCCTTGCGGCGGCCCACTTTGCGGGCAAGCCCAAGGCCCTTCTCGGGTGAGTTTCTCCTTTTTGTTGTTTGATTCTCTGACCTGCTAGGGTTCGGTTGGGGAATGGGGATTTCTTTTTCTTACCAAAAGATCCAACAACAATGTGCTTTGATACCATTGTTATACCCGATGTGGATCGGATTTCCGGGATGTTTACAGTAGTTGAACGTAGATGCGGTGTGTTACCTTGTCCTGCACTTGAGGTGTTCCCGCCGACGTCCATGGTAAGATGGTGATGGCGGCGGTGACAGAGAGATAGAGTGGTGGAGGTGGTGCCTCCTGTGAGCACCGCGCTAACCCTAGATCTGTAGGGCGTGTAGGTGGGGAAAGTGGCAGCGGTCAACCTCGTGGCTCATGCCCCGGCGACTACCTTTGTTAATATAGCGCGGGTCACAAGGGCCTGATGTTTCAAAAGGATCCCCGGCACCGGCGCCAGAAATATTTCTGATGTTTCAAAGGATCCACGGCAATGGCGCAGGAATGCTTCTGATGTCCGTTATGCTGCTGGACAAAAGACCTTCGAGTGGCGCCAGAAATGGGCACGTTGACGACACCAGGAATCCTTCTGCGTTGGTGTTCCCTCGAAGCGGAGAGGGTGATGTTGCACAGCGGAGGTAAGTATTTCCCTCAGTTTGATAACCAAGGTATCAATCCGGCAGAGGAGTATCTCAAGATCCTGCACAAACACAAAAGCTAGCACCCAACGCTATGAAGGGGTTGTTAATCCCTTATAGATTGTTTGCCAAGTGAGAAGTGACCGCAACAAAGTAACAAAGCAAAGTAAAAGCGGATTTGAAAATGATGGATGTGAATAGACCCGGGTGCCATAGTGTTTACTAGTGGCTTCTCTCATGAAAGAAAGTAGACGGTGGGTGAACAAATTACTGTCGAGCAATTGATAGAACTGTGCAGAGTCGTCACGATATCTATGCAATGATTATTTCTATAGGCATCACGTCCGAAACAAGTAGACCGATACTTTCTGCATCTACTACTATTCCTCCACACGTCAACCGCTATCTAGCATGCATCTAGTGTATTATGTCCGTAAGAATAGAGTAACGCCTTAAGCAAGATGACATGATGTAGAGGGATAATCTCAAACCAATGATAAAAACCCCATCTTTTTACCCTTGATGGCAACTGCTTGATGTGCGCCTTGCTGCCCCTACTGTCACTGGGAAAGGTCACCACATGGTAGAACCCATAACCAAGCACTTCTCCCATTGCAAGAATCATAGATCTAGTTGGCCAAACAAAACCCAAGACTCGGAGAGACTTACAAGGATATCAAATCATGCATATAAGAAATCAGCAAAGACTCAAATATATATCATAGATAATCTGATCACAAGTCCACAATTCATCGGATCTCAAGAAACACACCGCCAAAGAAGATTACATGAGATAGATCTCCATGAAGATCATGGAGAACTTTGTATTGAAGATCCAAGAGAGAGAAGAAGCCATCTAGCTACTAACTACGGACCCGTAGGTCTGAAGTGAACTACTCACGAGTCATTGGATGGGCGATGATGATGATGAAGAAGCCCTCCAACTCCAAAGTCCCCTCCTGCAGGGCACCAGGAAGGGTCTCGAGATGAGATCTCGTGGAAACGGAAGCTTGCGGCGGCGGAAAAGTATTTTCGGGGCTCCCCTGATTTTTTGCGGAATATTTGTGAATTTATAGGCCAAAGACCTAGGTCAAGGGCAGCCAGGGAGGCCATAAGCCTGCCCACCGCCGCCTCCCCCCTGGTGGCGGAGATGGGGCTTGTGGGCTCCCTGGCACCCACCTGGCTTGGCCCAAAAGCCCCCTGGACTTCTTGTGTTCGAGAAAAAATCATTTTGGGGTTTTTCTTCCGTTTGGACTCCGTTCCAAAATCAGATCTGAAAAGAGTCAAAAACACGGAAAAAACATGAACTGGCACTTGGCACTGAATCAATAAGTTAGTCCCAAAAAAGATATAAAAAGGTACATAAAACATACAAAGAAGGCCAGATAACAGCGTGAAACCATCAAAAATTATAGATACGTTTGAGATGTATCAAGCATCCCCAAGCTTAACTCCTACTTGTCCTCGAGTAGGGAAGTGATATGAATGAATTTTTCATGCTTTCATGCTACCTAGCATAGGTGTCCTTTGTAATTCCTCTTATGTGACGTGAATGTTCAGATCCATTAGATTCAAAACAATAGTTTGCTATTGACGTGGAAATAATAATAATTCAAGAAAACTAGCAAAGTAATCATGAACTTTCAAAATAACAAGGCCAAAAGAAAGTTATCCCTACAAAAGCATATAGTCTGGCTATGCTCTATCATCATTGCACAACGAATTTAAATCATGCACAACCCCGATATTGGCCATGTAATTGTTTCACACCTATACTTTCTCAAACCTTTTCAACTCTCACGCAATACATGAGCGTGAGCCATGGTTATAGCACTATAGATGGTGTGGAACGTGGTGGAGGTTGCAAGACAAAAAAAGGAGAAGATGGTCACATTAACTAGGCATATCAATGAGCTGTGGAGATTCTCATCAATAGATATCAATGTGAATGAGTAGGGATTGCCATACAAATTATGCACTAGAGATACAAGTATGTGAAAGCTCTTAAAGAAAACTAGTGGGTGTGCATCCAACTTGCTTGCTCACGAAGACCTAAGGAAATTTTGAGTAAGCCTATCATTGGAATATACAAGCCAAGTTATATAATGAAAATTTCCCACTAGCTATATGGTGGTGATAAAACGAGAGACTCTCAATGATGAAGATCAAGGTGCTTAATATGCACAAGTGTGGAAAAAGTGGTAGCATTGTCCCTTCTCTCTTTTTCTCTCATTTTTTTATTTTGGTGGGTCTTTGGCCTATTTTTTTATGGGCGTCTTTGGCCTCTCTTATTTCCTCACATGGGACAATGCTCCAATAACGATGATCATCACACTTTCAACTCAAAACTTAGAGCAACTATGACTCTATATGGAATGCCTTCGGTAGTGTACCGTGGCAATGATCTAGCATGGCATAGACATCAATGGAAACATCATGCTAGCTATCTTACGATCATGCAAAGTCAATGTAGACGTGGTGGCACATGTCATGGTGGTAGTTGCATGGCAATATATCTCGGAATGACTTTGAAAAGGCCATAATAGGTAGGTATGGTGGCTGTTTTGAGGGAGGCTAATGGTGGGTTTTTTGCACCGGCGAAAGTTGCGCGGCACTAAGAAGATAGTGATGGTGGAAGGTGAAAGTGCATATAAACCATGGACTCAACATTAGTCATGAAGAACTCATATACTTGTTGCAAAAAATTTATTAGTAATCGAAACAAAGCATTCAACGCATACTCCTAGGGGAAGGGTTGGTAGGTATAAACCATCGCGCTATCCCGACCACCACGCAAAGGATGACAATCAATAGACTAATCATGCTCAGATTTCATCACATAGCGGTTCACCATACGTGCATGGTACGGGAATCACTAACTTCAACACAAGTATTTCTAGATCCACAACACCGTACTAGCATGACTTCAATATTACCATAACCACAACTCAAAACTAATTGAGATGAATCAAAGTTCTCTAACTATTCAATGCAGATGAAGGTGGAAGTTTACGTATCCCTTTGGATAACTACCCCTTTTGAGACTACCAAGCCACGCACCGTTGTGCTCTAAAATATATAAGTGAAGCACATAGAGAAAAAGTATCTAGCTCAAAAGAAAAAAGTGAAGCACATGTGAGCTGAATTGTCTACCAAAAGATATAAGTGAAGCTCGACAAAATCACGGTGTCCGCATGTCTCTCTCTCTAGGTGTGAAGAAAGGATGATTGTGACACAACAAAAATAAAAGACTCCTATGATACAAAATGCTCCAAGCAAAAAACACATAACATGTGGTGAATAAAAATATAGCCCCAAGTAACGTTACCGATGGATTGAAGACGAGAGAGGAGATGCGTTCCCGGGGCATCCCCAAGCTTAGGATTTTACGGCATCCTTGCATCTCTTGGGGTGCCTTGGGAATCCCCAAGCTTGAGCTCTTGCCACTCTTTATCTTTTTGTCCATAAGAACTTCACCCAAAACTTGAAAACTTCACAACACGAAACTTAAACAGAAACTCGTGATAACATTAGTACAAGAAAGCAAACCACCACTTCCTTAGGTACTGTAGCAAACTTAAATTCTACTTATGCTGATGTTGGATTACTGTACTTTCAATCTTCCATGGATAATACCCCCCGATACAATCCATAGTTTAATCAAAATAAGAAACCAACAAAACAAAAACAGAATCTGTTAACAGCAGACCAGTCTGTAGCAATCCGTATGTTTCTTATACCGCTGGATCTTCCAAAATTCTGAAAAATTACGACAGTCTGAAGAATTTGCGTAGAATCAGCGGCAAAAAGAATCAACTCAAAAGCTCTTATAGAAAAAGAAAACAAATTCTTTTCGTGAGCAGAAAGTTTCTGTCTTTCCCAGCATGACCAAATGATCATCCTCAAGACTAATCATAACGGTTTTGCTTGGCACAAACGCAAAAATAAACACAAAAAACACAATCATAACAGAATTATGAAAGTGTGGAAAATAGAAAACAGAAAGAAAAAGGATGGATTCGTTGGGTTGCCTCCCAACAAGCGCTTTTGTTTAACGCCCTTAGCTAGGCATTCAATGATGCTCTCACAAAAGACAAGAATTGAAGCACAACGAGAGCATCATAAAGCATGTGAAAATCACATCTAAGTCTAACATACTCCCTATGCATAGGCATTTTATAGGAAAACAGATTGTCAAGACAATCAATAGTTGCCATATGCAAGGAAGAAGAAAAAGACAAGAGCAATCTCAACATCACGAGAGGTGATTTGGTAACATGAAGGTTTCTACCACAATATTTTCCTCTCTCATAGCAATTACATGTGGGATCATATTCAAATTCAACAATATAGCTATCCCATAGGATATTCTTTTCATGATCCACATGCATGCAAAGTTGACGATCTTCAAAGATAGTGGGATTATCATCAACCAAAGTCATGACGTCTCCAAACCCAGTTCCAATATTATTGCAAATATCATATTCATCATGGGGTTTGAATAAATTTTCAAGATCATAAGAAAGACTATCACCATAATCATGATTATTGCAACAAGTAGTCGTCAAAGAAAAACTAGCATCCCCAAGCTTACGCTTTTGCATATTTTAGCATGATTGTCACTAATAGAATTTATAGTGAAACTATTGCAATCATGCTTTTCATCCAAGGACCCTAGTGAGTCACTTCATGAATTTCTTCCTCACAATTTTCAGATTCACGCATCTGACGCAAAACTCCAAAGAAATAGTCAATTGCCCTCAACTCACTAGCAATTTGTTAGTGGATGATGATCCATATCAATGGATTTTTAGCAAGAAAAGATGCAAACTAAAAGAAGGCACATGGTAACACAAGCAAACAGAAAGCGAGTGGAAGAAGGGCGAACAGAAAAAGGCAAATGAAAACGGCAAATGTGAAGTGGGGGACAGGAAAACGAGAGGCAACTGGCAACAAAAGTAAATGCAAGAGAAGAGTTTGTGAGACCTACTTGGATAGATCTTGATTTCTCCTCCTCGGCAACGGCGCCAGAAATACTTCTATTATTTCAAAAGGATCCCCGACAATGGCGCAGGAATGCTTCTGATGTCCGTTATGCTGCTGCACAAAAGACCTTCCAGTGATGCCAGAAATGGGCACGTTGACGACACGAGAAATCCTTCTGCGTTGGTGTTCCCTCGAAGCGGAGAGGGTGATGTAGTACAGCGGAGGTAAGTATTTCCCCCAGTTTGAGAACCAAGGTATCAATCCGGCGGAGGAGTATCTCAAGATCCTGCACAAACACAAAAGCTTGCACCCAACGCTATGAAGGGGTTGTCAATCCCTTATAGATTGTTTGCCAAGTGAGAACTGAAAGCAACAAAGTAACAAAGCAAAGTAAAAGCGTAGTTCTAAACGATGGATTTGAATAGACCCGGGGGCCGTAGTTGTTACTAGTGGCTTCTCTCATGAAAGCAAGTAAACGGTGGGTGAACAAATTACTGTCGAGCAATTGATAGAACTGTGCAGAGTCGTGACAATATCTATGCAATGATTATTTCCATATGCATCACGTCCGAAACACGTAGACCGATACTTTCTGCATCTACTACTATTACTCCACACGTCGACCGCTATCTAGCATGCATCTAGTGTATTAAGTCCGTAAGAATAGAGTAACGCCTTAAGCAAGATGACATGATGTAGAGGGATAATCTCAAACCAATGATAAAAACCCCATCTTTTTACCCTTGATGGCAACTACTTGATGTGTGCCTTGCTGCCCCTAATGTCACTGGGAAAGGTCACCACATGGCAGAACCCAAAACCAAGCACTTCTCCCATTGCAAGAATCATAGATCTAGTTGGCCAAACAAAACCCAAGACTCGGAGAGACTGACAAGGATATCAAATCATGCATATAAGAAATCAACAAAGACTCAAATATATGTCATAGATAATCTGATCACAAGTCCACAATTCATAGGATCTCAACAAACACACCGCCAAAAAATATTCCATCGGATAGATCTCCATGAAGATCATGGAGAACTTTGTATTGAAGATCCAAGAGAGAGAAGAAGCCATCTAGCTACTAACTACGGACCCGTAGGTCTGAAGTGAACTACTCACGAGTCATTGGAGGGGCGATGATGATGATGAAGAAGCCCTCCAACTCCAAAGTCCCCTCTAGCAGGGCGCCGGGAAGGGTCTCCAGATGAGATCTCGCGGAAACAGAAGCTTGCGGTGGCGGAAAAGTATTTTCTAGGCTCCCTTGATTTTTTGCCGAATATTTGGGCATTTATAGGCCAAAGACCTAGGTCAGGGGGCGGCCAGGGAGGCCACAAGCCTGCCCACCGCCGACTCCCCCTGGTGCCGGAGTGGGGGCTTGTGGGCTCCCTGGAGCCCACCGGGCTTGGCTGAAAAGCCCCATGGAATTCGTCCGCTCGGGAAAAAATCATTTCGGGGTTTTTCTTCCGTTTGGACTCCGTTCCAAAACTAGATCTGAAAAGAGTCAAAAACACGGAAAAAACAGGAACTGACACTTGGCACTGAATCAATAAGTTAGTCCCAAAAATGATATAAAAAGGTACATAAAACATACAAAGAATGCAAGATAACATCGTGAAAACATCAAAAATTCTAGATACGTTTGAGACGTATCAGGGAGCACCAACCATAATGTGTTGGGCACCCCCAATTAGGGCGCATAAACCAAGGGCCTGGCAGGCAGTTGGGCCTGCTCAGTTGAGATCATCCTAACAGCGACAAGCTGGGGGGTGCAGCAAGAAGAGCATCGTGCGGCAAGGCAGCCGGTGCGAAGCGGAGAGGTGTGGCGAGCCGGCGGGGGGAACCGTGCACGGCGGCCAGGGGTGAGGTACAACAGATGTGAGGCAACGTGCAGGGGCAAGCTGACGTGCGGAGCCGTCAACGCGGGCGCGGGCGCAGGGTGGAGCCAGCGCGGGGAAGTGGGACGGCTGGAGGGCGCGGAGTGGTTGCAACTAGCTGAGGGCGAGGCTGGGCGAGCCTACGTAGCGGCAGGCGAGACGAGGAGGAGCAGAGCGAGCACGTGGAGGGAGCCTCGGCAGTGAAGATACTTGGAGTGAGTGGCGACCCGGCAAGCAGAACCACACCGAGGTGGAGCCTCGGGGGCGGAACATGCGTAGGAGGGCGAGTTCTCAGGTCGAGGCCCGCTTGGACGATGCGGGGCGAGGACGACTCGGACACTACTTTTTGTGTATGTGGCAACAATATCTTTTTGAGCTCGATTGACTTTGATTTGTAGTAGGCTCTAGTCTCAAGAATTCTTAAGAGTGAATTTCGGGTTTTACCCCCTATTTTAACAGTTTTGACACTAATTACGCCATTTAGTGATATTTCATTCATTTTATCCCATTTAGCAAAAGTTCTGGCATGATTTACCATGTTTAGAACTTTGCAAGCGTTCTCACACATCAACCTTTTTCCTGCCTATTTTTCTCTCTGCTGATCTGGTCATCGCAACTTCTCAACCTGATGGAGGTCGCTTGCATCATGTCGAACGTACAATGTCTGAGTCGCCCGCATGCCACACTTACCCCTAATCGATTGCATCGCTCATCGAGGTTATCGACTGCATGCACACATCAGGATCGCTCGAACATAGGGTTAGGGATTGTGAGGCAGCGGCGACGGGATGGCAGCGCAATTTCAAACCTCTTGGAGTAGGGTTTTATGGCCGCAACATCAAGGTAAGATACAATCCCATGGAGTTTGACAACTCCGTCAAGCTCGCCGATGACGTCGTGGTCGTGTTCATGTATGTGACACAATCATGATATGCTTAGTTGTTCTTTCTACTTTGACGACATAGCTCGACCCCATGAGGGTGTGCTCAATTGAGAGCGGGTCTATGTCCATCTCATTCGTACCCGATTCCACATGATTTTGAACATCATTATCATAGCAATTTGTATATTCTGAAATTTCCCTGACTGATGCATTGGCCGATGAGGCATTTGATTCGGGCAGAATTAAGATGATTTTTAGAAGATCACATGTATACGTGTAACCCTTCTACAACCGAGTTATACATTGGCCGGTGACCCGAACAACCTGTATTGGTGCGATCATATCAGGCGGTCGCGTCATGACAAGCTGCGAGGACGAGTTCAACATGAAGAAAAATAAGCAAAAAAAACACGTCCGTTTGGCATGCCAACTGAACCTGACAATTGGCACTTTCCCATAAAATCGCTTACAAAATTTTAAAGAGGGTAAATTATGACAGAACTTTTGCTAAATGGCGTAAAACGGATGAAATCCTGCTAAAGGGGGTAATTACTATCAAAAATGTCAACACATTGGGTAAAAACCGGAATTCACTCAATTTTTAATGTGTTTGATACGCAAAGTTTAGCACGAATGATTAGATAGTACGTGATGTGGTGCTAATTCAAAGGACTAGTACTTTAACTGATTCAGTCTTCACATCAAGACTCCGTAGCGTTAGAGGGTCAATTCGAAAATCGAACCGTATGCGGAGCCGTGGAGCAGAAAGACACAACTCAGCGAATTTGATAAAAAAGACTGCAGCAGGATTTTTCTGTCCGTCTTGGTGCAAAACTGTGATTGAGGGGTCACCAAAAGCTGCCACCAGAAATCTCTCGTCGTCGGCTTAGGCGGATCATCACGACGTGTGCGGTAGACGTAACAACATGCAACCTTATTTTACCTCAATCTTCAAACCTCAAACTGTTGCCTCCAAAATTAATCATAATTCTGCTGCCATGTCGGGTTATCTCGAGCAATTGTTCCGTCTCACTATCTGCCTCCTAAGTAATTGCTTCCATGTCGCCTCCAAAATTAATCATGATTCTGCTGCAATGTCAAGTTATCTTCAGGTAGATGTCCTTGTGAAAGAACTTAGGTTTGAGGCCATCACAAGTATGTGGCGATTTGAGAGGGGTTGTTCGGAATCTGGAGACGCGAGTTACCCAGGTCCGGCCCCTCCGATGGAGGTGAAAGCCTACATCTTACTTCTGTTTCATTGATGGAGATCTCGATTACAAGGGTACGTAAGCGCTGCCTCTAATCTCGAGGGTGTCTAATTTGTCTATCTCTAATGACTTGTCTT
This sequence comes from Hordeum vulgare subsp. vulgare, assembly GCF_904849725.1. Lineage (NCBI taxonomy): Eukaryota > Viridiplantae > Streptophyta > Magnoliopsida > Poales > Poaceae > Hordeum > Hordeum vulgare. Next base: position 202,773,553 of record NC_058518.1, read on the forward strand.
GTACAAACTTAGATTCTCCCTTTGGGAAGCCCTTCCCATCATTATATCAGTTGAAGGGGTAGGTTTCATAGAGTCCTACTAGGACTTGGACTAGATTCTCTCGAATCCTGATCCGGGTCTTGATTCCCTTGCGAGGGAATCTTTACTCTTGTCGGCCCATCTATGATGACCCGCCCTTCAGGCCTCTTCATGAGCCGCCTTACGCCGTCTTGCACACTCGGCCTTGTGGTCTTGGTAAACCAGGTAAATGAGGTGACACAATGATCCGCCAAAATGTGTGTGGGGTCATTCCTCCTGACAAGGTCAGACCGTGGGGTTATATCCCCTACAGAATATGTGGAACTCCCTGATTGGCTGTACACGAGGATTCGGTAGCTCCAAGTGTTATGCAGGGGCTCGGCGGTGCCAGAAATCAAGGATGAGGTCCAGTGGAAGCCATTTTTGGAGTGGTTGCAATCTATTTATAGGCAGGGATTAGGTTGGGTTGTTTTAGGTTGCTCTTCGCCCCAACGATCACGATAGGACGACTCCTATCACAGAAGGTAGCTAGGTGGTTTGTGGTGGGATGTGGATACATGTTGGGCTAAGATGATACGGAGGTTTGCGGCCTAGCAACGGAGTTTTGTTAACCAAATAGTCTAACAGTTTTACCGGCTATAGTGCTACTATAGGTTTATTCGTTGGGGTGCTAGACGGACTCTCAATGAGATGAAATTTGGCACGCGGTCTACCTACTATAAAACCAGAGTACAAACCAACTTCCACCCCATTCCAAGAATTTTTTTGTAAGCACTTATTAAACCATATTTTAATGATGCTCCGGGAGCCTATGAGCGTGTTTGGTCTTGAAATGGTGAACGAAGAAAAAGGGGATAACCGACATGTACGAATGGATGCAGGTTTTCAAAAATGATGGCAATGGAGTGATGCAAATGATGCAATGATGAATACAACAAACAAATTAAACCCACGACAATAACGAAATAAATTGGGAAGCATCCCAAGTGTTGGTCTCGGGTTGTTACAAATGTGGACCTTGATGTCCTCGTTCTTCAACCATTCATCCAATATGGTTCCGTCGATGATGGGAAGTTAAGTCATCTAACTTACTTCTTACAGCACCTCGCGGCGAGGTTCGGGGAATTGCACTAGCTAAGGGGGACGTTGCAGGAGGCGGATGTGCACATCACCATACAGGCGGTGGCCACCCAAATCCTTGGTGGGGTTCACCACACCTTTTCTAACTTTCAAGTGAGTGTTGTGTGGGAGGAGCTGCCATCTAAGGACCAGTGGTGGTCCTTGTGCACCATAGCAGCTATGGTTGAGGCAGTGGTGCGGTGTGAGAAGAAGAGTGACTCCGGCAACGCAAGAAACAGTGGTGGTCTAGTCTTCTCATGTTGCTTTTCTTATGTAGTATTTTCACAAGAACAAGCGTTGTTCATCTTTGAACTTCGCAGGTCGAAGTTGACGGATGTGAATGTCGGCTCGTCTTTATTTTGGGACTCAAGTATCATATCCCGGGAAGAACTGGGGTTTCCTCTATTTTTGTTCTTCTTTTGCAATGCGGGTAGTAGGACAAGGGTTTGTTTTCACGAGCTTGTCTAGATACGGAGAAGAACGGGGACTTAGAAGCCTGGAAAGAGGTTCATGTCGGATAGGTTCCTAGAATGTTTTGATTCGTGGTAGGGATGGAGCACAGCTTTGATTTCACCATGAGGGGCTAGGAAGAAGGCTTGAAGTGTTGAGGAAAGAGGTTCGTACAAGGCAGTACCTAACAACTTTTCCTTTGCGGAAATGTCTGTGTAAATCTACTATTCGGGGCGTCACCAGGACCTTAATGCCTGAAAAACAACTCATTTGGGGCTGGTCCTGAGAACAATCCTTTGAAGTGGGCGTGCCTTTTTAACTATGGCTCCTCCACACGGGGGAAAAGCAAGGGCCTTGTTGTTGTAGGGAAGAGGTTCACGCGCGACAGGACCTAAGAACAGTCACATCATGCACGTGGGGTTCACTACCGCGACTCCGACGGAGAAGCAAGGGCCCGTCACCCTGAGGAAAGAGGCTCCCACGGGACAAGACCGATGAACATTTCCATCACGACGAGCACAACACACCCCAGTGACCAAGATGAAGGCCATGGTTGCCAGACACGAGAAGAATGAACAAACGACCATAATGCATCCATGTCAGCGGAGCCTCACAGGGGCTCCATGGCGATTTTATGCATTTGTGGCAGGTGAGTCTGCCGCCACCCGGATAGGCATCGTTTATAGGGTGCGGATGTAACCCGCCCCGAGGTAACCAGACACGCACCCAGGGGGATTATACATGAGTGTCGTGTGCCGGTGTCTCCCCCGCTTGCCCGTATGTTTAGAGCGATGTGCGTGATCCTCTGGTAAGTGGCTCCCTCGTTATTTAGCCCGAATAGCCAGTGTGAGGGGCGAGGTCCCCCAGCGGCGCAATCAAGGTTGTCCCTTCACTACTAGGAAACAGCCTAGTATTAGCGCGGGTTAAACACTATTGATAGCATGGGTCCCTACGCTACTACTATGACGCTACAACTAACTCGTAGTAGTAGCACGGTCCATCAAGTGCTACTAGTACATGTGTTAATAGTATCCCTGGTTCCATACGTGCTACTAATAACTATTTGTAGCGCCTTCTATGACCCGCGCTACTGCTATTAGTTCCAAAACCCCAAAAAACATCTCGATCCCGTGCGTGCAGTCAACGGTGTCAATGGTTTGATCCTGCAACGATAGAGTTCACTGAAGGTGCGTACGGGCAGCGGCAGACCAGATCAAGCGACAACTTTCGAAGAGGAACAGGATCAAGCTCACAAAAAGACGATGTTGTGAGAATCCTCTTAGCGTCCAAGCAAGAGAGCTCCTGGTTGGCCATGTTGACGACCTACACATGCATGTGCATGGGAATTAAGTAAAACCGGAGGGAGAGGGAGAGGGAGTAATGATAAACAAGGGAGAGGGGAAGGAGATGGAAGGTGCATCGAGGCTTGTCGCTGGTAGTGAGGTGATCCGTCGTGGTGGCATGGAGTTGAGAGGAAGACACGCGAGCTCCTGGACACCAGCAAAATGAGTAGGTGGCCTCGTTGGGAACCATGGAGGAGGAGGTGTGCTTGGGCAGGAGCACCATGGTAGAGCCTAGGGAGAGGGGGAGACTAAGGGAGAGAGGAGGGATTCGGACGAGGATATGGGGACTTCACATACCTTGAACTTAGTTGTAGGGAGGGGTATAAACCAGTACTACTACTATCAACTTAGTATTAGCGCAAATTTATACCCCTATGTACTACTATGGCATCTCTCCTGGGGGCACGGTAAAGACCACTTACTAGTACTGAGGGGCATAAACTTGCTCTTCTACTATCAATTTAATAGTAGCGATGGGTACAAACCAGCGCTACTAGTAAGTAGTCGTAGCAAGTAGTATAAACCCATGCTACTAGTAAGCGTCTACCTATAAGCTTTTCTCTAGTAGTGCTTCCTCGCTTTCTGTATTACATGACTGAGGAGCTGATAGCTCCGATGGGCTGATACATGTCTAGATTTTGCCGTTAGGTTGTGATACGACTGCAAAACTGATAGCCTCAATGGATTGTACACCTTCATTAGCCTAGACTGTAATGTACAAAGCACCCCCCGTAAGCGAGAGATGAACGCACATATCCCCGCCATGCAAACCAAATCGTAAGCTCCCACAGGCAGAGACGTCTTCATTGGTTGTCCATTTATCTGAATGACCAGGCGTCGGTGACGTGTCCTAGCGCTTATACCCCTGTCGATCACTGAATCATAGGGATTCTCGGATTCCTACGACGATGGCATCATGGTTGCTGGATGGGGCAAAGAAAATCACTCAATGGAGCTACTGTGGACCAACGAAGACACAAATGTCTCAGTCCCCTACTTAGAACGCCAAATGTTGGTTTCTAAGAATGAGACATTGGTTCTTTTACGACAACCCTTTGTTAGTTTGTCCAGGCACTAAACACATTATAGCTTCCTAAGTTATTGGCAATAAAAGAGGAATAATAAGGAGAAGAACACACTAGATTAATCCAGGTTCACGCCATCGTGTTGGTGTAATACCATATCCCTTGTGGTGACCCCCACTCATAAGTCAAAGTCACCGAGGGCACGTGTATAGTGATCACAGAGATCAGTGCTCATTGAACACACAAAAGCTGAATAACAAGAGTCTTACATCCATTACATAGCCTCTTACGCAAATTTTGACCATTATGGTCAAGTCTTACATAGATAGGGCCATGAAGGACAAACATCAAACATAAACTCGCAGTGGAAATCTTCAATGATAGCATGGACACTTGAAATCTACCTTAACCTGACATACATTTTTATTGGGAAGCATACTAATTCGCATGATCTTCACTGCAGTGTTCTTCATCATATACCTGCTCTTCCAAGCCTGGCCAATGAAATAACCAGGGACAAGACAATGAGTACATTCCAATTTACTTGCAAGAAAGCCATGTTTGCAACAAGGTATTCAAGCATGGTTTATCTCTAAATAGGTATTATGTAGAAAGCTAATTCTGAGTGTGTTATCATGTCCTGTCATTTATAAAAGTTCGGCATCAACAGGTTAAAGATATCCACATGAATAGGTAAAATATATCATTATAAATAGAGTATCTCAACTCTAGTTTCATCATCTCAAGTCATCTCACTTAGCTCAAGTATTTCTTTTTCCCACACACACACGTAATGTCTTGTTAAACAATGGACATATCCCAAGAGCGGTCATCTAACTCTCCTTGACCGTGGACATGGCTATTTGAATAATTTTACACTCTGCACAGGTTGCACACTTTACCCACAAGACTCAGGGATCTTCCGTGACATCCATGACTCGCGGTGTTTACATACCCAATGTAAGCACCCCGAACAATTCCTTTCCCTTGACAACACTAAACAATGATTCCACCCATTGGTTGGCAGCCCTCATCATGTACATCACAAGTACCATCCCCGAGGGGACACAATGGGGGGCCCGACATTTGTAAAATCAGACCTCGTATTGAGAGAGTGACTCGGCTCCATCGCCACTAGTAATGCGGGCTCTATGAAAGTATCAACCAAAGTAATCAACAAAGCCCCGTCCCATAAGGGGTATCATGGTGATTAATTTTAAGTTGGGAGGATGACCAGATCTAAAATATATTCATTTTTCGAAGCCACGCGCACAACTTGCCTCAGTACACCACTTCTTTCTCAAGCTGTTACCTAGATCATCATCTCCCTCGAGCATTAGTGGCACCGATTGGGTTTTCGTAAATCATTGGTAAAACATTTCATTTTCCATCTCATGCATATTCCCATCCCATTTGTGTAGCAATTACATGCACTTAACCACTTCCCACCCGCATAACCCCCATTTGAAGGTAGGGTCATGCAACATACAAGTAGCAATGGCAAATGCATCGGAGACCAATCCGGCAAGGTTGTCACCACATCATTGACATGCTCTTTCGTGCAGCAATCAAGGTACTATAATGCCATGCATAAAAACAGTTTCATCAACATGGTCGAAGGGTTGTTTGCCAAATAACATGCACAAATATGAACACAACAAAAACAACAAAAAATAAATCACTCCTAAAAATGTCAACCTATTTTTATAAATACTAGATGTAAAACTATAATTACTCCTCGTATTGGTTTTGGAGTTGAACTGATAAAACAAGCATAATGATTTTCAACACTAGATTTAAATACATATACATGGATTTAAATAGGAAAAACAGAGAAGTTGTCAAAATGGTGGCAAATGGCACCATTAAATAGGTTGGAATATTACAAGAATTTAGGAATTTGAATCATTTGTTTTGTAGAAATATTCACTCTTATGGAATTTTTGCAACATCAAAAGAAAAAGAAAAAGAAAAGGGCCTGCAAACTGGTCGGGCTAGATGTTTCTGCTGCTGGGACGGCCTAGAGCCGAGCCGGCCTGGGCAAGCCTTGGCGCGCCCAACTGCTAGGTTCGAACATGACATGTGGGCCATGGGCGCCAGCGACACAGAGGCGAGGGAGAGGGCATGGTGGATGACAGGTGGGCCCCGCCTATCATCCCTAACCTCGGGATAGAGGAGGGACATTGGTCACCAGTGGTGATAGAGGGCACGACAACGGCTGCAAAGGGCATGGATGGACTCAACATCGTGTCGTCGTTCGGGTGGAGGTGGAGATGGACTCCGACACATAGTGGTTTGCTAACAAAAAGTGAGCATGGTGGAGGAGCTTTTGGAGACAGCAGCGCTAGTCGAATGCGACTCCAAATCATGTAGGAGTGAGGGGAAAAAACATTAGCACACCGAGGTAAGAATCTAAAGGGAAGAAGGAGCATCATAGGGGTTCTGTACCTCAAGATTAAGGGTGACCCGGGGTGGCGGATCTCTGGTCGATCCTCATTGGGTGGTCTGGCCTATCTATTGAGGGTGTGAGAGAGTGAGAGGTACACTAATGGGGGCTCGGGGTAGCTTATGTAGCGGGCCCATGGTGCACGTGGACAGGTAGCTCGGCGAGGTCGAGGCCGTCGTGACAGCACATCGGGGCTCACCGAATCATTTATAGGCTGTTCCTCGATGTGGTCTCACTCGAGAGGAGGGAAGGGAAGGAGCGAGGGAGAGCCACAGGCCTGCGCATGCAGATCTGGCCATAGGTCAAGCCGAGTGGTGTCGGGCACACGCTACAGAGGGTAGTGGAAATAGAGGGAGGAAGGGGACATTGTCCTGGAACGACAAAGATGTTGAGACGTGTCTTATGGAGCATGGGGAGGACCCAAGGTGGTCGGGGGCGCATGTTCAAATCTCTCGAGCATGGCCATGCAATCCTGAACGCCCGTTTAGCCGGCATCCGTGCGTTCTCGCTCGCCCTGGCTATTCTGTTGTGTCTGGGTTTTACTAATGATACCCTAAGTTTGGCATGGGGGTTAAGAAAATATGGGAGAGAGTAGAGGGGAGGGATAAGCCCTATGAGAGAGGAAGGTGCTGCCGTAAAGGGGTGAATATGGGGTTTTCACCCCTCAATAATGGAGCAATGGCTAGGGCAGATTTACTCGAGGTATAGGCTATCCAGGAAGGCCTGTGGTACAAATTGTAGCACAAGGAGAACTTGGTTTGGTCCCTGAATTATAGATCATAGGAACTGATCACAAGTTGTTTGGTTATGGTTTGAGATAGTTCTCGTGTTCTACTCGTTTTGAGACTTAACAGGAGGGTGTGTCATCATAATTTCGCCTTAACCACAAGTTTCAACTCAAATGGAGGAATTAGATAATGTAGCTTTTGCAAACCCTACAAGTGGGCAGAATCTAATTTACCTAGATCTATCAAGGATGGTCTAGTATCCCTGATGCACCACTTGATGTAGTTGCATCATTTGGGGATTAGATCATGCCCACAAAGTATGAGAGCAAATGGAAATACTTGGCAAGGTAAAGTTGCTCAAATTTGGATCTGGACATAGAGGGTTTTGGGGCAGATTTGTGACCTAAAACTATTGTTATTGAGATGAAACTTGTCAAGATCGTCACATAAGGCATATGTCACTTGCTAGAATTTCCTTAGATTTATTTGACAATATTTCCTAGAGAAATATTCCAAATACTTGAAATATCCAGAAATGGTTTTGGAGGGTTTTGATCAATGTTTTAAAAACGACCATGTGTTGAAACTTATATATGTGGAAAATATATGTCCAGCTAGCTTCCGTAAAATTTTCCTATAGAAGTCTATTTCTTGCCTCAAAAAGGTATATAAATAGAAATAGCGAAATAACTTGGCAAAATATTTTTGTGGTTTTGGGAAGACTTTTGGAGAATAGGTTTCAAATAAAATATTTGGGGCAAATCATTTACCCTAATTTGAGGACTTGTAGTACAAACCTCAATTCATGGGTTTTATAAAACCCAAATTAAATAAATGATTTTTGCCCAAAATAATATTTTATGAAAATAGTTTTATGTCCTATATACAGGTCTTGATCATTGTGCAATGATTCGGATCAAGGAGGTTAGTTTTGAGAGTAGGGGGATTTTTGTGAGTCAAAGCATAAACACGTTAACAAGCAAATATGAATCAACTCAAGCATCACATGCACAAAAAAAGTTTTAGTTGGTCAAATATTTTAAACTTTATAATCAGAGAAAGGTGGTACAAAGAGGTGGTACAAAACATAGGGTGTGACAGACCTAAGGCCCTTAGAAGAATCCTGTCCCCGAGATTCCTAGACTAGGCGTTAAAGAGCTAAGCGAATTCGGATCTGAGGAATTCTTCATTCTCCAAGGTTGCTTATGCTTTTGTGTGGTTTCTCCTCCAAAACTTGAAGTACTTGATGGTGCGGCTTTGATTGTATCGCTCGGCATTGTTCAAGATATGAACTAGTCTCTAACGTTAGGTGATGTTTGGCAATGGCCTGTTGTGTGAGAGCTAAGTGTGTGATCCGATTTGGTTGTGAACATGTCATGTTGTCCCGATTCCGATAGAATGGTTGTGAACATGTCCTGCTGTGTGAGAGCTAAGTGTGTGAATCCGATTTGATGAAGGTAGAGACGAGAGGCCATGTAGGAGTACATGGTGGGTTGTCTCATTGGCACCGTCCTTAAGAGCTGAGTTCTATGTATGTTATCCGAGACAAGATACTATTGCACATTGGGATCCTTAATTAACTCTCTCACATTATTAATCGCCTTGATCTCTGTCTAGGAGTTGAAACTACTTTCTGGTGTTTGTAGGATGTCTTGGTAGTCGTGCATAGTGCTGACCGGTGGGGTAGGCTATGATGCGGTAGATGCACCCGTAGCCGGTGTACCAAGCATAAAACCATCCATCGAGGTGGGCTTGGGAACCCTGTACATAATGGAAACTTCGGTCGGACTTCCTTGCGAGTTCAATCCCCAATAGGCAATAAACCTCGACTAGAGTCTTGTGTGGTTAGTTAGGTCGTGTCCAACATCCACGCTAATGCTTCCGCTTGATGGTTGTTGATATGCATGACATGCATATGCTGATAAGTGGTGAGAGCGTGTGTTAAGAAGTACACCCCTAGAGGGTGAAATAATCTGGTTCAATAGACGCATGCTCGGATATGAACTACTTGTACGGATTCTGTGGTACATAGATGTAACACCCTGTTTTTGGCTCTCCTAACAAATTGACTTATTACAAAATTTAGTACCAATTAAAAAATTTTGTGACTGCTTGTGATGCATGGAGTGACTATTGTTTGCCTGTTTGCTTGAGTGCATGTGATTGCCCCATTAATTCTCTCTATCCTCCTAACAACCTCCTCATTCCATGATCTCCTACCTAATGATCATGCCATGTGTTTAGGATAAATATCTATTTTCACCAAATATTATTTTTACCAAAAAACATTTCTTTGAATTAAACTTTCAAACCCGTGAGATGAGGTTTGTACTACAAGTCCTCAAATTAGGGAAATTCTTTTGCACCAATTATTTTCTTTTAAACCTATTATCAAAATTTTATCCAAAAACCATCATATTATTATTTTAAAATTTATTTTATTATTTTATTTAAAATCCTTTCTTTGAGGCCAGAAATGGTCTTCTATGAAGGAAAGTTATTTTTATTGCTTTCAAAATATTTAAGAAAATTTAGGAAAACTCAGTAGATATATTTATTCCATATTTATGAGTTTAAACACAAGGTCCTGTTCAAAATATAGGGCAAATCCTTCCAAAACTATTCCTGCCTATTTCAAGCTTTTGGAATATTTCTATAAGAAATATTCTCAATAAATTCCAGTAAACTTCTAGCATGTCATCTATGATATTGTTGATGATCTTGCCAAGTTTCATTTCAATCGAAGTTGATTTGGCTCCCCTAATCACTCTAAAACCCTATCTGTCCAGAATCAAATTTGAGCCACTCTACATTGTGAAGTGTCTCCAATTGTGCTCAAATTTGGTGTACCTGTTCTAATACTCCAATAAGGGATCCACACCAAGTGGTACACCACGGAGAATAGAAGAACTTGTCCTAAGACCCTCAAAACCCTCTCTGTTGATTTCTGACGTTGGAAAACTTTACATTATAAAGTTTCTCCGATTATCCTAAAAAAATTTGTTCATGCCTTAATGCTCAAATAATACCCCTACACCAAATATTGGATTTCTGGGAATTTATTTAGATAGGGTTCTAAGCAGAAACCCATTTCTGCCCATTTTTTGGGTTTTTCAAGTCTACATTGGAAAAATTCTCCAGCAAATCCCAAATTTCGTGTGCAAGCCTATTTTCATCTATTATTTTATCCTGTTAAGTTTCATAGCCATTGGAATACATCTGGTAGCCCAACCACAGATTAAACACCTTATGTTCACTCACTAATTTGGCTTCTTTTGCCCCTTCCACTTTTACCCTTAGGCTCAACTTTCTACCACAGCCTCACATAGTCATATCTTACCTCCAGTAACTTTCCCATGGCCACTGGTCAATTATTGGAGAAGGTCCCTTTGTAACTTTATCTCATTTTCACCCTTGGCACCACTATTTTACCTCTCTTTCCATTCTTCTGCTTAAGCTATCACCCCCAATTTTTTCCAGAACCTTTCTAGTGTGTCAATGCATCATTTCAAACCAATTGATGGCCTTCTCATGTAGGAAAAATGAGCAGCACCTCTTCAAGTCCATTTTTGGCTGGAATGTGGCTTTGTACAGCAAGTACTAGCTACACTTGCCTTCTTGAGCTAAAACTTTGCAGTCTTGTAGTCCTCCTATTAAAAACACTTCTAGACATAGTTTCACCTCCCATCCCCTCCTATGAAAACCACTCATGCCAGCCCCTAGTTTGCTGCTGCAAACTAAACCAGAGCCCAAACATCATCAAACGACCTCCACTAGCTACCAAACTCCAGAGTCTCCTTGCTGCAGGTGTGCCCTGCGTGCTAGACATATTTGACTAGCTATTTGGACGTTGTGGACACAGCTGACCGTGGTGACCACCACTCTGGCCTGCAGTATGGGTGCTCTTCGCCTTGTCCTCTTGCTGCAGCCTGTTTTCAACCGTTTCATCACGTCTCATAGCACCGGGGTATCCCATTTGACTGGTCCAACCTCCTCCCGACACTAGCTACCCTCCAAGACGCCCTAGGGAAGCGTGTCTTCTCCGTGCCCTTGGAGCTCCGGGAGCTCCCAAGCTTTCCTTCGGCCGCCCCTCAATTTAGGGCCTCCCTGGGCCCCTTGTGTCTTCCTCCTCTCCCCCAGCTTATCCTAGTTCCCTCAAACCCCCGTGACCCCACAGGTGGAGCTCGCAGGCCCTCCTCTATCTCCCTCCACGGCCATCGCGCCGCCTCGGCCCCCCTTGCGCCCGAGCCAACCAGCTTCTCTCCGGCCCTTGGCCTTCCCTCAAGCGAGCCCCCGCAGCTTCCCCTTCCTCCTGGGCACATTAGGGACCCTCCCTGAGGTCGGCACCATGCCCCTCCGCTGTGGCCGGAGCTAGCAGCCGCTCCGCACGGCATGCCTCTCGCACGAGGCATCCCCGCAACTGACAAGGCCACCTCCTAGGCTCCGTAAGGAGCGGCTAGTGCACCGGCGGCCGGCGCCCCCATCTCCCTCGGCTCAAGGTTGAAGAAGACCAGGGAGAGAGAAGGAGGCGAGTGGACCCCAGGTGTCGACGACCCATGGGCCGGTCCAGCAGGTGAGAGAAGGTGCCCCGGCGCCTTGCGCCTTTCCCTAGTGGAAGGCGCATTCCGTAGAATGCGCCTCCCACATCGCCGGTTGCCTCGGGCCGAGCTATCAGGCCGGCGCACCTGCCTGCTAACGCCCTGAGCGCAGTGTAACTCCTAGGTGAAACTCCTTTCTGTATTTTTCCTTTTGTAGAAACTTGTAAATTCCACCATAAATTCATTCTGACTCCAATTTCATCGATTCAAATTTCTACATGATCCTAAAAATGAGGCCTATCCAAATAAGTGCTTTGCACATTTTTCTCTACCCACTTTCTGTGGCATTTTCATTTAAATCCAAATTTGTTCATATTTGACCCCTCTTTGGGAATTTCCATAGGATGCAAATCAACTCCAAATGGAGTGATTCAAATTCCTAGGGTTTTCTAAAATCCTTGCCTATTTTTAGAGCCTTGGTCAACATTTTTATCAGACTCCTTTCTGTTACTTATAATAAATAGCTTCCTATTCCTATTTATCCCACATTAGAAAATTCCTAGTAAATTCATTTCAACTCCAAATCCAGTGAAATCACTTCCTAAAAATTTCTAAAATCATTCTCTGTTAAATGGGTGCCTCCACTCATTTTTAACAGAATGATTTATGTTGGCTTCTTCAATGATCACCTATTGTTCTTTCCATCCATTCAAAAATCCTTGGTGATCCAATTCTCCTATGAAAAGACTTACGTATTTTTCTTATGACCAGAGAGATCCAAGAAAAAAAATAAAACTTCTATTTTTGTGGCACTTTTATTTCTCCTTGATGTGTGGCTTACTATGGTTGTTTCCGACGATAGTTGACGGTAGACGGAGTACTCGGAGTTTGAGCGGAAGACCTCGAAGACCCCGAGGACTTACGTGAGCAAGACAAGCAGCCCTTTGACCATGACTGAGCATATGTTACCTTGGATGTTATTAATAGCAAGTATTCCCATTGCATATGATCATATGTGTCGGTAATCATCTGATATGATTTTACCGAAGGCTCCCCCGGAGCACATGCATTGAGTTTGACCCGACCCCCTAGGGTCATGCTAAAACCATGTTGACAAGTAAAGATAGTAGTAGTATGATCAGAAGCATGATGTTGTCATGAAACAAGAGTTTATGAAAACCCCGTCGGGTGCCACTAATGCCCGAGGGTGATGATGAGTTGGTGGTCACTTTTGCTGAAGTGATGCACTCGGTGTTTTGTGTGAGTAAGGTTTCGGAAATGGGATTAGATTTATGATGTGTCGACTGTCCCAACCTTACCGGTGCGACCACGTTACGCCTTTATGGGACGGGGCTTTGTTGATTACTCTGGTCGGTACTAGCAAAGAACCACATTACTAGTGGCGGGAGTGATTGTCGTCACTCCCGTGATGGGGTCGTGCCAGGAAGGGCGACTATGCCATTTTTATGAGTTCCAGGCACACCGTTGGTCCCCGCATGGTTGATACTGTTCAGAGTCATTGCTCGTAAGACGTACAACATGTGGGCTGGGTACCAATTGAGTGGACCTCCTTGTTTATTACCGTCAGGGGAAAGATAATAATCGGGTACTTACCTCGGGTATATGTGATATACCGCGAGTCGTGGATGACACGGAAGTTTCCCGGTTCTCGTGGGTACAGCGCGCAACCTCTGCAGAGTGTCAAACTATTCGAATAGCCGTGTCCACGGTCAAGGACAGTTGGGTAATCCTGCTTAAACTACGTCGTGATATTTCCGCATAAACCAAGTGGGCGTGAGGAGTGTGTGTGGAGTTAAAAAGGTGTTGTTATGAAAGTAATAATATGACCAAGTTCGGTGACTTGGCATATAGGGTGAACCCGGATGGTTTATCCCTCAACTGATACATTGAGGTTATGACCAAGATCTTTGACTTGGCATATAGGGTGAACTCTGATGGTTCAGCGCTTAGTAGATACGTGATATCTGTAACCTGTACTTCAAGAGTAATTCATTAACTTGATTCATATTCAGGATCATTCTACCCACATGAGTTACACTAAAAATGCATGATATTGTTATCCTTCACTTTCATTGTTCATATCATGGGCTGTTTGCGAGTAGATTCAAAGTACTCATTGGCTTGCCACTAGTTATTTCATTGACCAGGTATGAAAGACATGATATGGTGGAGATTAATTCGGTGACGTTCTTGCGAGCTCGGACGCTTCCCAGTCAGAATGCATGTAGGTTAAGGCTGATGGCATGGGTTCACGCTTTCAACCAATAATTACGCTATTGGTCCAGTTTGGTGTGTTGGCCTATAAGGCCCTACATATGTAAGACTCGACCGAAGTGGTCATTTATTGTATCAAACGGTATGTACGGATGTAAGACTCTTTTATTCGGTATCTGTGTTCGGTGAGCATTGATCTCTGGGATCACTGAGCACGGCGATCTCGACTCGTAAGTTGGGGTCCCCACAATAGACAACTTGAATTGGGTACTCTAAAATGCGCAAGATAAGTGTGATGCTATGGATGGCCTTCTCATAGGGAGGCGGGGAGGATCCATAGTGGTGTATTAATTTGGAGAATATGTGGATTATTGTGCGCTCTTTTAGTCCAATGATATTACTTGTACTCGTAGTACACGTTAGCCAAGAGTCAAAGCTTTCTTGCTGCAATTAAACTCCACCACCCTTCCATTGATAGTTCTGATGAATCTTGTTGAGTACCTTTATACTCACGGTTTCTTAATTGATGTTTTTGCAGATAAGACTTTAGGTTCTCTATTGGTTTTCTATGCGAACTTCATTGCTGATCCGATTAGCTTGGAAATCCTAGACAAAGGTCTGGCTCGTTTGGGAGGGACTATGTAGATTTTCATGCTCCTCTAGCCACTTCTAGTAAATGTCTGTACCCTGACATGTTGTGCTTCCGGTTTATGCTTGTATGACTTGAGTGTTGGGTCATGTGACCCCTTTTTCTAAAATCACACTATATTGACTCTTATGAGTCTTTAATAGATGCTTGAGTCATAGAGTTGTGTTGTGATGCCATGTTGAATCTACACATGTCGTGCATATTGTGTGTATGCTTTGAACTGCATTGTATGTGTGGGGTTCGACACCTAGTTGTGTGCCCTTAGTAGCCCTCTTTATAGGAAATGCATCTTTGTGTTTCCATCCAGCCGTGGTAGCTTGCTACTGCTACGGACATATTGATTGACCGATGTGTATCCTTCTTCGTTGATGTGTCTATCCCCAAGTGGAAATGTCACACGGTGTAATGTAGTCCATGTTGCCTGCTATACTCGTCCACACGCAGTTGATGACAAAAATGTCTCACAGTCTAATGTAGTGCGTGTAGCTTGCTATGACTCGTCAACATGTAGTTGATGGCCGACAGCTGCATTGATGGGTTACGTACAATGTTCAAGAACTCGGTAACTGGTAGCTGCTCGTTCCGGTTGTGAGTAGCTATTAATCGGTGATTCGGCCTATTGACTTGATTAATCGGTCGACCATTAATCGGTATATGGGATAGGAGCTTGTTACACATTTTCCCATGTCTTAACTACGTAAGGTACCAAAATATGCTACTGTAGGCATATAAAAGCATAAATAAGAGGTGAAATTGTAATTCCTGATGCATCCAACCCTTAATAATGTCAAATTTGAAATTAACAATTAATATTTTCAACATGCATCGACACAATATCCGTATATCAAAACAATATGCTATCAAAATATCCAATATGTCATGATCAACTCAAGATAAATGGCAGCCACAAAAATAGAAATAGGGAATACTAAATAAATGGCAACAACACAATATGCAGTCATACATGTCAAGGATAAATAAAATGGCAGCCACACAAATAGGGAGTATCGAATAATTCCTAACAAGGTTCACAACACAAATAGGAAATCTGCAAATAGGCAAATAGGTAATAATGTTCACATAATTTCAGCGACATAAATAGATATAGGTAGAAAGGTAACAATGTTCAACCACACCAATAGCAAGCAAGATAAGGTCTTGTGCAATAGTAAATAGGTTATAAGTTGATGACAAAACACTCAAGGTTGCGGGGGGTCCTCCTCCTCATCATCGTCCTTGGTTGCCATAACGCCATCATCCTCAGACTCATAATCAATCCCATCATCCTCTATCTCATGATCAAGTTCATTATCATCATCCGCAATGAATTCTTCAACTTCATGGAGTTCTCTAACTCTTGCCCTCCTACGAAGCTGCACATGTTCGCTTTCCCCCCTTTCTGCATCAATGATGTTGCATGGCATTCTCGTAGTGGGATCAGTCTCCTCATCGATATATGCATCTTCACATATCCAATCTTGTGCTCGTGATGCATCTTCACCAAGAAGAACATCACTAGAAGAGGATATCTTCTTTCTTTTATCAATCATGCTTCCATTGAATAGGATATAAACTAGATTGTCCCTACGGGCCACATCTAGTTTATTTCTCCTCTTTGCATCTACCTACAAAGTACAAATGGATGCCTAGTGAAAAAATCGCAAGAAGCAAGAATATTCATATTTGACTAATTGATTGATATTTGAGAGTGACTAAAAGTCTAAGAGTTACCATTACAAACGTGCTCCAATTTCTTTCACATCCGGATGAACTTGTGGTCAAGTTGAGTATCTTTATGGCCATGTGTTGCAGCATAGGAGTTTGTAATCCATAAGTTGACCACCAATCAGCCACAATTTGAGAAAAGTGAAATAATATGCAATCAACCCATATAATTTCAGAAATACAATAAGAACTTTGTTGCTTTGGGAACAAGCTTGCCAACATCAAAATTATCATTCCTGATTGCTTTCATGGCTGTCACCTTCCCAAACATACCCTCTTTCTTTTTAAACTTGGTGAAGTCAATGTTCAGAATCTTATTTTGCTTGATGTCATCGTCATAATAAATTGTATCCATGACTTCCATAAGTGTAGCCATTACCTCTACATCCGTAAAGATGCTCGGTTCAGCATAACTATATCTAGCATTCAAGATGTATGCTGCCATGTGCAAAGGAGAATCTAGACTCCCACTCATCTTGGTATCCATGGCATTAGTGATCAAGAAATATTCTTTTTTCTGAATTTTCAACAAGAGCCTTGATTTCCTTTTTTGCACGTATTAGTTCTCCATACATAGATGCCATAGATGGACCATCACTATCTGCCAACCGAAGCACCTTCACTAGTGGCTCAAAAACCATGCAAGGAAACATGAAGATGATCAAACGAGTCACAAAATTAGGTGCAAACAGCCCAACATTAGGAATGTATAAGTTAGAAGTAAAAACTACAAGTAGAAGTGTAGGACCCCAACATATGACTAGATGCAGCGCAACCCCAATAAGCATACCTTGATGCAAAGATAAACATTTTTCCAAAAGCTCCTACTCATTATAGTGGCATGAGCCACCTTTCCTTTCACCGTTTTCGTGTGCTTGCATGCTTCCCATTCATCACTACAAACCATTGCCTTTAGTTCCTTCCTTTTAGAAACCAAACTTTCCAAGGTAAGAAATGCCGAAGCAAATCGTGTCACCCCCGGTCTAACAATGTCTCTTTTTTTGGTGAAAGACCTCATGAAGGACAATGTTTTATGATGTTCATAAAGAAAATTGTCATTTGCTTGGCTTTAGTAATGGTAGGACCAAATTGCTTCAGCTTTGCAATTGCTTTTACCATCAAATTGATGGTATGAGTTGCACATGAGCTCCAAAATATCTTTGGCCATTTGCCTTTGAGCATCTCCTTTGCTCCCATGTTGTTCGAAGCATTGTCCGTGACCACCTGAACAACATTTTTAGCACCTACAAGACAAAAAATCAGCACCTACAACATTATGGAAGCAAAGTTGATACCTTGCAAAAAAAATGAAGCAAAGTTGAGAGTTCAAGAATCATACCAATTTTCTCAATGCACTCGTTGTACCCAGGGCTTGATGGAACCAGAAGCAGGCCCAAGACCTAATGAGTAAGGTTGATCATATCTTTTCTCTAATCAGATCCTCCTTGGGTAATTCTAAGATAGCTTGCGTGTCTCCCTTGCAAAGATAAGTGTGTCTGTAAGTGATGCTACTGACGAAGCATGCCCATTGCCACTACGCCTACAGTTGCATGCGATATGCTGGAGATGTAGCAAACACGTATTCGGCCAGAACATACAGGCATCTCATTTATATGTAAATAATTCACTATCTTTTGTTTCAAGAGGTTTTGCACACAATATGCATCTTACTGTTCATCCATAAAAAATAGTACAAAGACGTTCTGTCAAAAAACGTCAACAACTGTGTGTGCTTCGTACTGTTCATTTATCAACCTACTTGTGTGCTTGCTTGTCCAACTAGCTTGGACGTACATGTTCCGGTCTTGGTAATTTGATCTACATTTTAAAAGGTAACACAATCTATATCTCTAATCTACAAACCTGTAATCTACTCAATGGATACATCTATACTATACTCTATAATTTTTTTACAAATCGATGATGCTATGCTAGATTATCCAGTGTGACAGAGAAAGAGGAAGATGAGGGTAATACCTTGCTATAGGGGGATGCCTTGGAGGAATAGCTAGCGGAGGAATCACAGGGATGGACTGGGTAGTGGCAGCCGGGTCAGTTGATGGCGACCAACCCACGGGACAATACAACAGCATCGAAGCAGCCGATGGAGAGGAATGGAGAGGAGGCCGGCGAGCGACGGTGTTGCCGCGATCTACAGTGTCGGAGCTGTTGCACGGGGCCCTTGCCGAGGACCTGCCGCCATCAACTAGGTCGAGTCCTGATAGGAAAGAAGCGGGAGGGGCAACAGGAGGACGAAACCTAGCTATATCAGGAGACGGAGGGGCGGTCACGGGCCAAAAAGCTTGGGCTTTGCTTGCCAACAGTTAACGGGCCAAGGCGATTAATCGGTCTGACAATGATTAATCGGTGTGACAGGCCCGTTAATCAGCTTGGGCAGTTAACACAACGTATATGTACTATTTGCGTCGGTCATCTAATGAGTAGCGATTAACTGGCCCGTTAACTGATTAATCGAACGAATTTTTGAACAATGGTTACGTATGTTTGTTCCTATACGGATGTGCCACTTGGGTTTATAATTAGTCATGTTGACCTGGGTTCTCTTACATTTGAATGCTAGCAACATATTCATATACGTGAGTCAAAAGACACAAATGGTCCCGGCCAAGGTAAGGTGCCAGCCGTGGGGATTACCATGCGTGAGCTGCAAAGTGATATGATATGTTACATGCTAGATTCTTATGGCTTAGGATCGAGGTCCCGACATTCTAACATTCCACTTGGTGCAGTGTACCAAGCCTTGGTGCTTTGTTAACCAATCCATGCCTAGGATCACATCCAAGACTTGTGACTTCAAGATGATAAGGTCTGCTAGGAAATCTACCCAGTTGATGAAAATCCCAACTCCTATACACACTATCTTGGTTCTCAAAAGTAAACGCGGGGCTTGTAGCAACATATTAGTACCCGGGGTTGTAGGCTTCATAACACTCTCTAGTGCAAACGTTTGTGTAACAATTGAATGAGAAGCTTCATAGTGAAATAAAACGGTTGGTCAGGTTGAGTTGACAAGCAACATACCCAATATGTTGTCCGGGGCGTCCTGGGCTACCTCTTTAGTGACGTGGTTTACACGACCCTTGCCATTCTTGCGCTGGTTGTGGGGAGCTTGGTTCTTTAGGGGCGCTCCATGACCTTGTCCTAGGTTCGGCACATTGGGGCATGGTGCATCTTGCTTCTTGTTGAGTCATTGCCTCGAGATGTTCCCAGGTTGTCCACATCTGAAGCACATAACTTGGCCTGAGTTGTTGCTATTCTTGCCGCCATTGTTGTTGTTGGGATTGTTGCAGTAGGCAGTCCTAGGATTGGCATACTGCTGAGGCTGGTACCTCGGACGAGTCGTGACTTGCTGAGGGTGATAGGTAGCCATGGCCTGGGGTTGCAGCCATGGGCGGCGCTTCTCGTTACTTGAACTACCCTTTCAGGTCATCTTGCGCTTGTGAGTGTCTTCCATAGAACAACGCTTGTCCTCAAGAATGAGGGCCTTGTTTACCAGGTCGAAGAAGGTTAGGCATTCGCTGACGATGAGCTGATGCTGTAGGGCTTGCTGGAGTCCTTCCATGAAGCGTTCCATCTTAGCTGCCTGAGTGTTGACATTTTCAGGGGCATAGCTTGACAGGATGTCGAAATTCTGCATGTACTCCTTAAGTGAGATACTTCCTTGCTTCAACACAAGGAATTGATGATTCTTGATAGCCATGACCCCAGAAGGAATGTGGGCCTTGCGGAAACCATCCTTGAAATAAACCCAGATGATCACATGTTCACCTTGGATGACCTTGAATCAGTCCTACCAAGCTATGTTAGTTCCTCCGAGGCAGTGAGAGGCATACAACACCTTCTCACAATCCTTGTTGCAGTTGACCAGTGCGAGGAGATCCTCGATGGTGCAGATCCGTTCATCAGCATCCAAGGGTTGAGTAGTCTCGCTGAAGGTTGGCGGCGATTTCATCATGAACAACAACTAGGTGGAGCGGTCATTGTCGTTCCTTCCTTGCCGCGGGTTGTTGATGAGGGCCTAAGCTGTCTATTGGATAGCAGCAATGTTGGCTTGGCATTCCTCCTGAATAACTTGGAGAAATTGAGCTATGGTGATGTTCCCGGTGGAGGTGGTGGAGGAGGAATGTCTCCATGTGTCTACTCCTAGTGATTTGTAGCCTGAGATGACCCACCAGCTCCTTGTTACTAACTAGAGTAGTCGATGCTCGGGTTGCCAAAGGTGCTGGTGCGGGTTGTAGTCACCATCTTGTTTGGAACAACAAAGTCAAATGACTAGGAAAGAGGGAAAATCAAATGGAGAGGATGTGCACATAAGGGGGTTGGTATGGTGCAAGTGTGATCAAACATAGGTCCAAAGAACAATCACATAATATTAACATAAGATAGACAATATAGTCGCTTACATGTTTCCTAAAGCAAAAGTGCAACTTGCATAGAGACAAAAACAACAAAAGAAAACAACAAGCGCACATGGTTTCATATGAACCATTACAGAGAATCAACTTCGCATGTGGGATACATGACTTGCCCAACCCTGGGGGTTCTCTCAGTGAGGTGATGTAGTGCTTGGTCTCAGACTCACATTCCTCTAGGTCTTCCTCCTTGCCATCCTCCATACGGATGTCTTCTCCACTCTAAGGGACTAGAGTACGAGGAGACCCACCCTTATGACACTTCATCGGTGGTCTGATGAAGAGCTCACGATACTCCTTCGCACTCATGCCTTGTGCGGGTGCATCTCTAGATGGGGATACTCCTCCTCTATAAGCAATAGCCAATCGTCCTTCGGGGGCTCCATCCTTCAAGATCATGTCTTGCTTCTTCTTCGCTTGACAGAGTAGGTGTTGGGTTTGAAGAAGTTCCATGCGGAGCTTCACACACTCCTTAATCAGGTTGTGAGCCACAGTATCAGAGAACATGATGAAGTAGGTCTAGAACCTGAGTGGTGTCCCGTCCTCCTTGGATGGAACTAGTGTCCAACTCCCGCAAATGTCATCCTTCCTGAATGGTAGGTGGCGAGTAGCTGGCTTTAGTTATCTTTGGGATGTTGTCTCGAAGGTGGATAAGTGCCTACCTTGTCGTCGTCTCAACTGCAATGACCAGGGTCTCCATTAATGGTCCTTCAAAGAACCAACTCATTGGGGAGTCATTTCCCTTCACGACCACATCAACATGGTACTCCTTCATGGTGGCATTGACCAAGTGCTCGTGGTAGCGGAAAAAAGATGTCAGTAAAACTGGCACTTCGCCACACTGTCCTTAATGAGTAGGGGAAAACCGGAGGCTAGGAGGTCTTGTGGTACGATGGCCATCTACAAGGTTTCAGGGGAGGGGTGTCACTAAAGTTTTGAAAGGGGGTTAGAAGAGAAAAGCACCATAGAAACTCCTAAGTGTAGGTGCTAGGTATGGTGTTTTGAAAATGGCTTCATCCTAACTAGCGTCCATGCTAACTAAGGCTTCCTACAATCAGGATGGCTCTGATGCCAGCTCTGTGTGGACCCCGACTCATAAGTCGAAGTCACCTAGTGCACATGTACAATGTTTTGGGAGATCAGTGCTCACGAACATATAGAAGCTGAATAACAAGAGTCTTACATCATTGCATATTGTCTTACACAAATTATGACCATTATGGTCATTTTTTACATATATGGGGCCATCAAGGACAAACATGAATCATAAACTCACAGCGGAAATCTTCAACGATGGCGTGGACCCATGCCATCTGCCTTAACCCTACATGCATTTGAAGTAGGAAGCGCCCCAACTTGCATGTTTGTCACCGAAATGTTCTTCATCATAAACCTCCTCTTCCATGCCTGGCCAATGAAATAACCAGGGCAACCCAATGAGTACTTTTGAATGTACTCGCAAGCAACCCATGTTTGGTACAAGGTATTCATGCATGGTTTATCTCTAAATAGGTATTTTATAGAAAGATAATTTTGAGTGTGTTATCATGTGCATTCATAAACTTATAAATCAACAGGTTGCATATATCCGCATGAACTCGTTACAAATATCAATATAAATGGAGTATATCAACTCTAGTTTCATCATCTCATCAAGACATATAGCTTAGCTGAATTATTTCTTTTTCCCACACACACACCAAGTTTTGTAAAATAATGGTCATAGCCCAAGACTGGTCATCCAACTTTCCTTGACCGTGGACACAACTATTTGAATAGTTTTACACTCTACATAGGTTGCACACTTTACCCATAAGACTTGGGGAACTTTCATGTCATCCATGCCTCACGGTATTTACATAATCGAGGTATGCACCCGAACAATGCCTTCCCTTAACAACACTAAACAAAGAGTCCACTCATTGGTACCCATCTCTGATTATGTACATCACAAGTACCATCTCTCAGGGGACAAAACGGTGTGCCCGGTGTGTGCCAAAACTGCCATAGTCCTCCGTCCAGGCATGACCGTGTATCGAGAGAGTAACTCGGATCCCTAGCCCCTAGTAATGTGGGCTCTCTGCTAGCATCGACCAAAGTACTCAACAAAGCCCCGTCCATAAGGGGTATCGTGGTCGTACATGTAAGGCTGGGACAATCAGCAGATCTCAAAACAAATTCGATTTTGAAAGCACACACACAACTTTCCTTGGTACCCCACTTCTTTCTTAAGTTGTTACCTAGCTCATCATCTTCTCCCTTGTCCACTAGTGGCATACGATGGGGTTTTCATTAAGTATTTGGTAAAACATTTTGTTTCCCTTCTCATGCATATTCCCATCCCATTTTCATAGGAACTACTTGCACGTAACTACTTCCCACCCGCATAACCCTCATAGGAAGGTAGGGTCATGCACAATGCAAGTATCAACGGGAAATGCATTCGAGACTAACCCAGCAAAGTTTTCACCACATCATTGACATGCTCTTTCATGCACTATTGAAGGTACTATAATGTGATGCATAAAAATAGTTTCTTCAACAAGGTTAAAGGGCTGCTTGCATGGCTCAAACAAGTCTTCGGTTCTTCAAAAGCTTCAGGTCCAACTCCTTCGTCAACATCATAATCTAACATCGCAAAATAACAGGAACGAATAAGACCACGACAATAATAGGAAAAATAAATCACTCCTAAAAATATCAAACTATTTTCATAAAAACTAGATGTCAATCCACTAGTGGAGCCGTATGCTATACAAATTTTTTTACCCCCTTTCCGCTATACAATTGGAAACCGCCACCTTGCTTGTGTGGGTGATAGGATGGGCTATCCGACATGACAAACATAAATCATCAGTGATGTGATTGGGAGGACCATCACAAACAGATATATTTCTAAAGTCGTGTGAGATGTGCTTAGCATACCACACAGGGAATCCCAAAGATACATCTGCATTCGTATTGAACATCACACACAATTTTATGTAGAACATCGTTTGTGATAGGGTGGCCCATCACACACAATAGTTATAATTCTGTTGATTATGTTATTTAATACATGACTCATGGTGCCTACAGAAAACTATTTGTCATAGGGGTCCATCACACACACTTGTTATGTGAAAATGATTGCGATAGGGTGGCCTAGCGAACACAATTATCGACCTGAACTGATGTCTGATTGTTCACCGATCCAACACGACGGTTGTCCACAGACCATTTGGGCTTGTTGAGGCCTATCACCCATGGTTTTGTCTTAGAAACCGTCTGCAATAGGAACTCCAAGAATCAAACTAATTTCTCTATTATTTATAAACCATTTATTAGTCAAATTAACATTTCATATCCAACACACAATATATTTTTTATTCATATTACAGCAAGCATGATTTCATAATTGAACTACATCGGGGTACAACACCATATAGGTCTATGCTTCCGAGATACCCAATTGCATAGCCGGACAAAGTTTCAAATGGAACTTCTAAAACCTTTGCAAAGTATCATCATATACAGTAAATAGATAGATGAGTCTCGTCTAGAAAACTGTTGAAGCAGAAGGTAAATCTTGAGCCTTCAATGATGTTGAGGGTTCTCGCAAGTTTATGCCAGTGTATCTGGATGATTTTCCGCCGATCTTTCATCCTCTTGACAAAGACTTAAATATTATACCTTGGTGATATAAGAATACCTTCCTAGCCTTTTGACAATACAGGTGATTCGAGAGATAATCATCGATAAACTGCCTAAAAAGGACAGAAAACAACCATATGCATAAATATATTTTCTAAAATTTAACATGTCGCATTGTGAAAAGGACAGTGTGAGAGAGATGGTACCATCCTATAGTTGAATGATGTATTCTTCATTGTGCACACAACCAACTTGTTATTTTTTGTAGCTAGTTTCTTTATCTATATAATCTTTCTAAGTTTCTTGATTTGATTGATATTCAAGCACACTTCATTTCCCCACAGGCAAAATGGGTCGAACACTGATTATAAACCTCTTATAGTAGAACCTACATGTGCAAGAGCAAATTATTAAAACGCTTCATATTATAATGGTTCCTACAATTGCAAAATAATGTGCTATTAGCCAAAGGAGCATCTATGTGCAAACCTCGATGGTAAACTTTAGTGTCTCGCTTTGTTCCCCGCTTGCAACATATTTAAGGTAAATATTGATGAGGTTATAAGTGATATTTGGTATACTATCTGTGAAATATATTAATAAAAATATATACATCCGAGATCCAATAGATTAGTTTGAGCCACATGTAAAAGCTAGTTATCTAAACCAAGCATGCTAAGAACTAGGAAATATAGCAATTGTATATGTGAACATTAATTGGATCATGTGGCTTTTTAATACATTAATTGAGTTTTCTATGGATTTACTCTGCATAATTAAGATATGATCTACAATCACAAGGTGCAGTGCACCAAAATTGGTTCAAAGATCATATATATGTCCCTGGATGCATGTGTTGGCTATCATGTAAGCAATGAGATTGAATTTCAAACATCTCAATATCTTGGCTCGGTCGCAAACATAGAGAAACTCGGTTTCAAAATTCCCGTCAATCCGAAACTTGCCGAAATTCATGAATCTTGGCATGGTGTCATTTCAAGGCACACATATGCCGTGGTAAAAAAAGTAGCTACTTCGACATGATTTGGCACAAGCCTCTTACAACCGGAGCTTCTCACCATAAGCTACGTGGTTCCGATAGCGAACATGCATATCACGTCTATGGGTGAAACGACATGGGGTACCTCTTCTATCGTTGTTTTTTTTCTAGAAACAACATAGACCAATAGGTCTTAGTTCAAAAATATGAAATTATTAAGGGTTCGTCTAGATTTTTCATACACTAATTGAGTTTATTTGTATTTAATGTACATACTTCAAATTTCAACTAAAATCACAAGGTTTATGTTGGATAGGGCCACGTCATATAGCACAAATAGTTGTGGTATTTTTTGTGTCTAGTTTGAGAGAAGGCGTAAACATTATTAGTAGCCACAAAAGGCATTTTTGGAATAAAAGGTTGTCACGTTACCAGTTGGAAATATGCCCTAGAGGCAATAATAATTAGTTATTATTATATTTCTTTGTTCATGATAATCGTTTATTATCCATGCTATAATTGTATTGATTGGAAACACTATACTTGTGTGGATACATAGACAAAACACTGTTCCTAGTAAGCCTCTAGTTGACTAGCTCGTTGATCAAAGATGGTCAAGGTTTCCTGGCCATAGGCAAGTGTTGTTAGTTGCTAACGGGATCACATCATTAGGAGAATCATGTCATGGACTAGACCCAAACTAATAGACGTAGCATGTTGATCCTGTCATTTTGTTGCTACTGTTTTCTGCGTGTCAAGTATTTGTTCCTATGACCATGAGATCATATAACTCACTGACACCGGAGGAGTGCTTTATGTGTATCAAACGTCGCAACGTAACTGGGTGACTATAAAGATGCTCTACAGGGATCTCCGAAGGTGTTCGTTGAGTTAGTATGGATCAAGACTGGGATTTGTCACTCTGTATGACTGAGAGGTATCTCGGGGCCCACTCGGTAATACAACATCACACACAAGCCTTGCAAGCAATGTGACTTAGTGTAAGTTGCAGGATCTTGTATTACGGAACGAGTAAAGAGACTTTCCGGTAAACGAGATTGAAATAGGTATGCGGACACAGACAATCGAATCTCAAGCAAGTAACAAACCGAAGGACTAAGGGAATAACATACACGATTATATGAATCCTTGGCAATGAGGTTCGAACGATAAGATCTTCGTAGAATATGTAGGATCCAATATGGGCATACAGGTCCCGCTATTGGATATTTACCGAGGATTCTCTTGGGTCATGTCTACATAGTTCTCGAACCCGCAGGGTCTGCACACTTAAGGTTCGACGTTGTTTTATGTGTATTTGAGTTATATGGTTGGTTACTGAATGTTGTTCGGAGTCCAGGATGAGATCACGGACATCACGAGGGTTTCTGGAATGGTCCGGAAACGAAGATTGATATATAGGATGACCTCATTTGGTTACCGGAAGGTTTTCGTGCATTACCGGAAAAGTTTCGGGCTCATCGGTAGTGTACTGGGAGTGCCGGGAGGGGTGCCGGGGACCATCAGGAGGGGTGTCACGCCTCAAGGGGTCTCATGGGCTATGGGAAGAGATAAACCAGCCCCTATTGGGCTAGAATAAGTTCCCACTAAGGCCCATAAGGTATGAGAAGGAAAAAACACAAGGTGGAAAGAGTTTTCAAGTGGGAAGGTGGAATCCTACTCCAAGTAGGATTGGAGTAGGACTCCTCCACCTCCAATTTCGGCCAAACCTTTAGGTTTTGAGGATGCCTCCTCCCCTCCCTCCCTCCTATATATAGTGGGGTTTTAGGGCTGATTTGAGACACCTTTTGCCACGGCAGCCCGACCACATACCTCCACGGTTTTACCTCTAGATCGCGTTTCTGCTGAGCCCGGGCGGAGCCCTGCTGAGATTAGATCACCACCAACCTCCAGAGCGCCGTCACGCTGCCGGAGAACTCATCTACCTCTCCGTCTCTCTTGCTGGATCAAGAAGGCCGAGATCGTCGTCGAGCTGTACGTGTGCTGAACGCGGAGGTGCCGTCCGTTCGGCACTAGATCGGAGCGGATCGTGGGACGGATCACGGGACAGTTCGTGGGACGGATCACGGGACAGTTCGTGGGACGGTTCGCGGGGAGGATCGAGGGACGTGAGGACGTTCCACTACATCAACCGCGTTTCTTAACGCTTCTGTTGTGCGATCTACAAGGGTACGTAGATCGGAAATCCCCTCTCATAGATGGACATCACCATGCTAGGTCTGCGTGCGCGTAGGAATTTTTTTGTTTCACATGCGACGTTCCCCAACAGTGTTATCACAGCTAGGTTCATGCGTAGATGTAATATCGAGTAGAACACAAAAGTTTTTGTGGGCGGTGATGTGCGTTTTGCTGCCCTCCTTAGTCTTTTCTTGATTCCGCGATATTGTTGGATCGAAGCGGCTCGGACCGACATTACTCGTACGCTTACGAGAGACTGGTTTCATCGCTACGAGTAACTCCGCTGCTCAAAGATGACCGGCGAGTGTCGGTTTCTCCAACTTTAGTTGAATCGGATTTGACCGAGGAGGTCCTTGGATGAGGTTAATTAGCAATTCATATATCTCCATTGTGGTGTTTGCGTAAGTAAGATGCGATCCTACTAGATACCCATGGTCACCACGTAAAACATGCAACAACAATTAGAGGACGTCTAACTTGTTTTTGCAGGGTATGCTTGTGATGTGATATGGCCAACGATGTGATGTGATATATTGGATGTATGAGATGATCATGTTGTAATAGTTAATATCGACTTGCACGTCGATGGTACGGCAACCGGCAGGAGCCATAGGGTTGTCTTTAAACTAACGTTTGTGCTTGCAGATGTGTTTACTATATTCCTAGGACGTAGCTTTAGTAGTAATAGCATGAGTAGCACGACAACCCCGATGGCGACACGTTGATGGAGATCATGATGATGGAGATCATGGTGTGACGCTGGTGACAAGAAGATCGTGCCGGTGCTTTGGTTATGGAGATCAAGAAGCACATGATGATGGCCATATCATGTCACTTATGAACTGCATGTGATGTTAATACTTTATGCACCTTATCTTGCTTAGAACGACGGTAGCAATATGAGGTGATCTCTCACTAAAATTTCAAGACGAAATTGTGTTCTCCCCGACTGTGCACCGTTGCGACAGTTCTTCATTTGGAGACACCACGTGATGATCAGGTGTGATAGACTCAACGTTCACATACAACGGGTGCAAAACAAATGCACACGCGGAACACTCGGGCTAATCTTGACGAGCCTAGCATGTGCAGACATGGCCTCGGAACACATGAGACCGAAAGGTCGAGCATGAATCGTATAGTTGATATGATTAGCATAGAGATGCTTACCACTAAAACTATTCTTGACTCACGTGATGATCGGCCTTGAGATAGTGGATTTGGATCATGTACCACTCAAATGACTAGAGAGCTGTACCTTTTGAGTGGGAGTTCTTAAATAATATGATTAATTGAACTAATTGTCATGAACATAGTCTAATGGTCTTTGCGAATTACGATGTAGCTTGCGCTATAGCTCTACTATTTTTTATATGTTCCTAGAGAAAATTTAGTTGAAAGTTGATAGTAGCAAACATTGCAGACTGAGTTCGTAAAACTAAGGATTGTGCTCGTTGCTGCGCAGAAGACTTATGTCCTTAATGCACCACTCAGTGTGCTGCACCTGGAGCGTCGTCTGCGGATGTTGTGAACATCTGACATACACGTTTCTGATGACTACGCGATAGTTCGGTGCAAAAATCTTAATGGCTTAGAAGTGTGGCGCCGAAGACGTTTTGAAATGTCACGGAACATGAGTGATGTTCTAAAGAGATGAAATTGTGATTTCATGCTTGTTCCCTTGTTAAGAGGTATGAGACCTCCGACAAGATTCTTTGTCCATGAAGTAATGGAGAAAAACTCAATCGTTGAGCGTGTGCTCAGATTGTGTGAGTACGACAATCACTTGAATCAAGTGGGAGTTAATCTTCGAGATGCGATAGTGATGGTTCTCCAAAGTCACTGCCACCAAGCTATGAGAGCTTCGTGATGAATTATAACATATCAAGGATAGATACAATGATCCTTGATAGATTCGTGATGAATGACACTACGAAAGTAGAAATCAAGGAGGACCATCAATGGTTGATGGTTAGTAAAACCACTAAGTTTCATGAAAGGCAAGGGCTAGAAGGGATACTTCGTGAAACATCAAAACAGTTGTTGCACTAATGAAGAGACCCAAGTCTGAACCCAAACCCGAGACTAAGTGCTTCTGTTATGAGGGGAACGGTCACTGAGGCGGAGCTACCCTAGATGCTTGGTAGATAAGTAGGCTAGCAAAGTCGAAAGTAGTATATTTGATATACATGATGTTGATGTGTGCTTTACTAGTACTCCTAGTAGTGCGAGGGTATTGGATACCGGTTCAGTTGCTAAGTGATTGGTAACACGAAATGAAAGCTACGGAATAAACGGAGACTAGCTAAAGGTGAGGTGACGATACGTGTTGGAAGTGTTTCCAAGGTTGATATGATCAAACGTCGCACGCTCCCTCTATCATCGGGATTGGTGGTGAAACCCAAATAATTGTTATTTGGTGTTTGCGTTGAGCATGAACATGATTGGATCGTCTTTTTGCAATACGATTATTCATTTAAAAGAATAATAGTTATTATATTTGCTTGAATAATTACCCTCAATGGTTTATTGAATCTCGATCGTAGTGTTAAACATGTTCATAATATTAGTGCCAAAAGATAAAAAGTAATAATGATAGTACCACTTAGTTGTGGCACTACCACTTGAGTCATGTTGGTGTAAAATGCGTGAAGAAGCTCCATGTTGATGGATCGTTTGGACTCACTTGATTTTGAATCACTTAAGACATGCAAAACATGCCACATGAAACAAGTAGAGTAACTTGTTGGGAGTAATGCATTTTTTATGTGTGCAGTCCAATAAGTGCTAAGGCACGCAGTGGATATCATTATGTTCTTACTTCACTGACATTTGAGTAGATACAGGAGTATTTACTTGATGAATCACAAGTCTGAAATGTTGAAAAGTTCAAAGCTATTTTAGAGTGAAGATCGTCGTGACAAGAGGATAAACAGTCTACAATATGATCATAGAGATGAATATCTGAGTTACGAATTTTGCTACGCAGTTAAGACAATGTGGAAATTGTTTCGCAGTTCATGCCACCTGGAACACCATAGTATGATGATGTGTCTGAATGTCTTAGGCACGCCCTATTTGATATGGTGCATACTATGATGTCTCTTATCGAATTACCACTATCGTTTATGGGTTATGCATTAGAAACAACTGCATTCACTTTAAATAGGGCACCGCGTATTTCCATTGAGATGACACAGTATAGACTAAGGTTTAGAGAAATCTAAGGTGTCGTTTCTTGAAAGTTTGGAGCTGCGATGCTTATGCGAAAAAGTTTCAGTCTCATAAGCTCGAACCCAAAGCGGATAAATGCATCTTCATAAGATATCCAAAACAGTTGGATACATCTCCTATCTCAGATCCGGAAGCAAAGTGTTTGTTTCTAGAAACGGGTTCTTTCTTGAGGAAAGGTTTCTCTCGAAAGAATTGAGTGGGAGGTTGATAGAACTTGATGAGGTTATTGAACCATCACTTTGACTAGTGTGTAGCAGGGCACAGGAAGTTGTTCTTGTGGCGCCTACACCAATTGAAGTGGAAGCTGATGATGGTGATCATTGAGCTTCGGATAAAGTTACTACAAACATCGTAGGTCGACAAGGTCGCGTACTACTACAGAGTGGTATGGTAACCCGGTCTTGGAGGTCATGTTGTTGAACAGTAATGAACCTACGAGTTGTGGAGAAGCGATGGTGGGCACGGATTCCGACAAATGTCTGGAGGCCAAGAAATCCGAGAGAGGATCCATGTATGAAAACAAAATGTAGACTTCGGAAGAACTACTTGATGGTCGTAGGACTATTGAGTAAAGATGGATCTTTAAAAGGAAGACAGACGACTATGGTGATAAGTCACAATTAAGAAAAGCTCAACTTGTCGCAAAGATGTTTCCGACATGATCAAACAGTTGACTATGGTGAGACTTTCTCACTCGTAGTGATGCTAAAAGTCTGTTAGAATTATGTTATTAGTTGTTGCATTATTTTTGAAATATTGCACATAGGATGTCAAAACATTGTTTCCTCGACGGTTTCCTTGACCAAACATTGTATGTGATACAACCAGAATGTTTTGTCGATCCTAAAGATACTAACAAGTATGCAAGCTCCAGCGATCCTTCAATGTACTGGTGCAAGCATCTCGGAGTTGGAATATACACTTTGATGAGATGATCAAAGATTTTGGGTTTGTACAAGGTTTATGAGAAACTTGTATTTCCAAAGAAGTGAGTGGGAGCACTATAGAATTTCTGATAAGTATATGTGGTTGACATATTGTTGATCAGAAGTAATGTAGAATTTCTATGAAGCATAAAAGGTTGTTTGAAAGGAGTTTTTCAAAGGAATACCTGGATTGAGCTACTTGAACGTTGAGCATCAAGGTCTATGGAGATAGATCAAAATGCTTAATAGAAGTTTCAACAAGATGCATGCCTTGACAAGTTTTTGAAGGAATTCGAAATAGATCAGCAAAGAAGGACTTCTTGACTGTGTTGTAAGGTGTGAATTTGAGTAAGACTCAAAACCCGACCACGGCAGAATAAAGAGAATAGATGAAGGTCGTCTTCTATGCCTTAGCCGTAGACTCTAAAGTATGCCATGCTGGGTACCGCACCTGATGTGTGCCTTGCAGCAAGTCTGTTAAGAGGTACACATAGTGATCCATGATTGAATCACTGATTAGCAGTCAAAGTTATCCTTAGTAACTAAATAGACTAAGGAATTTTTCTTGATTATGGCGGTGGTTAAAGAGTTCGTCGTAAAGGGTTACGTTGATGCAAGCTTTGACACTAATCCGAATAACTATGAGTAGTGAAACGGATTCGTATAGTAGAGTAGATATTTGGAGCATTTCCGAATAGCACGTAGTAGCAGCATCTATAAGATGACATAAAGATTTGTAAAGAACGCACGGATCTGAAAGTTTCAGAACCGTTGACTAAAACCTCTCTCACGAGTAAGACGTGATCAGACCCCAGAACTATATGGGTGTTGAATTCGTTGAAATCACATGGTGATGTGAACTAGGTTATTGACTCTAGTGCAAGTGGGAGACTATTGGAAATATGCCCTAGAGGCAATAATAATTAGTTATTATTATATTTCTTTGTTCATGATAATCGTTTATTATCCATGCTATAATTGTATTGATTGGAAACACAATACTTGTGCGGATAGATAGACAAAACACTGTCCCTAGTAAGCCTCTAGTTGACTAGCTCGTTGATCAAAGATGGTCAAGGTTTCCTGGCCATAGGCAAGTGTTGTTATTTGATAACGGGATCACATCATTAGGAGAATCATGTGATGGACTAGACCCAAACTAATAGACGTAGCATGTTGATCATGTCATTTTGTTGCTACTGTTTTCTGCGTGTCAAGTATTTGTTCCTATGACCATGAGATCATATAACTCACTAACACCGGAGGAATGCTTTGTGTGTATCAAACGTCGCAACGTAACTGGGTGACTATAAAGATGCTCTACAGGTATCTCCGAAGGTGTTCATTGAGTTAGTATGGATCAAGACTGGGATTTGTCACTCCGTATGACGGAGAGGTATCTCGGGGCCCACTCGGTAATACAACATCACACACAAGCCTTGCAAGCAATGTGACTTAGTGTAAGTTGCGGGATCTTGTATTACGGAACGAGTAAAGAGACTTCCCGGTAATAGAGATTGAAATAGGTATGCGGATACTGACGATCGAATCTCAGGCAAGTAACATACCGAAGGACAAAGGGAATGACATACGGGATTATATGAATCCTTGGCAATGAGGTTCAAACGATAAGATCTTCGTAGAATATGTAGGATCCAATATGGGCATCCAGGTCCCGCTATTGGATATTGACCGAGGAGTCTCTCGGGTCATGTCTACATAGTTCTCGAACCCATAGGATCTGCACACTTAAGGTTCGACGTTGTTTTATGCGTATTTGAGTTATATGGTTGGTTACCGAATGTTGTTCGGAGTCCCGGATGAGATCACCGACGTCACGAGGGTTTCCGGAATGGTCCGGAAACGAAGATTGATATATAGGATGATCTCATTTCGTTACCGGAAGGTTTTCGTGCATTACCGGAGAAGTTTCGGGCTCATCGGTAGTGTACAGGGAGTGCCGGGAGGGGTGCCGGGGACCATCAGGAGGGGTGTCACACCCCAAGGGGTCTCATGGGCTATGGGAAGAGATAAACCAGGCCCTAGTGGGCTGGAATAAGTTCCCACTAAGGCCCATAAGGTTTGAGAAGGAAAAAACACAAGGTGGAAAGAGTTTCCAAGTGGGAAGGTGGAATCCTACTCCAAGTAGGATTGGAGTAGGACTCCTCCACCTCCAATTTCGGCCAAACCTTTAGGTTTTGAGGCTGCCTCCTCCCCTCCCTCCCTCCTATATATAGTGGGGTTTTAGGGCTGATTTGAGACAACTTTAGCCACGGCAGCCCGACCACATACCTCTACGGTTTTACCTCTAGATCGCGTTTCTACTGAGCTCGGGCGGAGCCCTGCTGAGATTAGATCACCACCAACCTCCGGAGCACCGTCACGCTGCCAGAGAACTCATCTACCTCTCCGTCTCTCTTGCTGGATCAAGAAGGCCGAGATCATCGTCGAGCTGTACGTGTGCTGAACGCGGAGGTGCCGTCCGTTCGGCACTAGATCGTAGCAGATCGTGGGACGGATCACGGGACGGTTCGTGGGACGGTTCGCGGGGCGGATCGAGGGACGTGAGGACGTTCCACTACATCAACCGCGTTTCTTAACGCTTCGGCTGTGCGATCTAAAAGGGTACGTAGATCGGAAATCCCCTCTCGTAGATGGACATCACCATGATAGGTCTTCGTGCGCGTAGGAAATTTTTTGTTTCCCATGCGACGTTCCCCAACATTACCCTCATAAATGTTCGTATTAACTATAAATTGACGTTCTAATGACCATTTACATGCTGCCACGCATCGCAATTTGTATTTGCTAGGAGGTACCATGCGGACAGGTGTTTGAGTAGATGGGAGGCATGCGTGCAGTCCTACACATGCTCCTTAGGGATGCGTGTCCTTTGGCCATCATCGCGAACACTTTAGATTGCATACCCATATGTACACCGAGGACAATGGTTCCTTCGCTACTAAGCCAAGCCAAATTTGGTGCGAAGGATTTTTTTTCATTGCGTCATTGCAAATGTTTGTGTATGATGGCCCGCTTGCTTAGTACAGACAGTGAGTTTAGATTTGCATCTATCATACTAGGTAAATTGCAATTTGTCAAATTGGAAAGTTTGGCATCTGTCGACCTAGTAACGTGGAAATTTAACATCATTGAAACACTCACAATTGTCAAATTTTGCAGGAAGAAGATCACTATTACGATGCAATTTTTCAATTGAAATTTAGTAAACACATATTTCATTCATAGATTAACTAGTGGTCTTTGTACAAAATAGTTCAACTCGACAGCTGAATCGAACAACATTTTCCCCGATTATTGCCAACCACGTACTGAAATAGCTAGTTCAACTATATATGCTAGCTAATGTACGTGGGACAGTTCAACCATATCTATAGTTAGATGAACTAAAAAAAGCCCCTAAATACTACTATAGATTGTCTTTTTACTAATTCCGACATCATATCCTCTATCGAGAGCGCACAGTTAGAGGATGAGGAGGAGGAGCCTACCGACGAGCTCGAGGAGTCAAATTTGTCGGCTGGCGGTGCTCCATTCGCTGCTCCAGACACACCTCCTTGAATCGGCATGACTTGGCGTAGATCTCCTCATTCCGTGCCACACTTGTGGCATCTGCTGCAGGCAAGGTGGTGGTGAGCCTATTTGCATGCTCGACCCGGTGCTCCTCCTTCGTGTGTACGAAGTTCATATAGCGCGCAAGGCTGCTGATGCTAAATCCGAGCACCTGTGCTTTGACGGCGGCCTCCTCCTTTGGCCTTTTGGCCTCGTGGATGTGATGACGAGATGATGTATCTACTTCTCGCACCTCGTTGGTTACCATAAGTGGAAGGTTGAGATGTAGTCAGCAGCAAGTTTTCCCTAACACTGGAAGTGTAAGGTATATCGAACCAGGAGGACTCCTAGGCTCAACAAGTAGGTGTCTTCCACCCTGGCACTAGCATAAGACCTGGACCTGCACACACAACAAATAACTTTGCTCCCAACGAGTACAGAGAGGTTGTCAATCTCTCCGGCCTTGTAGTTTGCAAATGATCAAAACACAAGCGGGAAAGGTAATAGTGACTGCAACGAAAAAGTAAATGAAAGCGGTAAATGATGGAGGTGTAACAATGATGATGATATGGACCGGAGTCACATGATGTTCACTAGTGATGTCTCTCTCCCAAAAGATAGTTGGGCAATTGACAGAATTATGAACGAGCCGCAATGCTAATTATGCTACTTGATAGTTAGAGGTTCAATAGTAATGGGCAGTACGCCAAGACAAGTACACCGTTTATTCATGAGCATCTACTTACTAATCATACACCTTGAGTTATTTATCCAGAACATCACGACGGTATTAAGTTGCAAGCCCCACCCAAAGTGTCAACTCAAAGCCATGGACAACTGCATTAACGAACTATGTGTAAGGTAAACAATCCTTGCAACCGTGGTCACAAGCACCGTTGTTTTCTCCCTGGTGGCAACAGCACATCCCCTAGTCTCAAGTTTCTGTCACTCAAGCTAAACATCGAGGGGCACGAGCCCACAATCATGCATAACGCTCCCTCTTGGAGTTACAATCTACTACTCGACCAAAGCAATAAACAGCAATGGAGAACATACATGGATAACTAAGGAACATAATATAAAAGGAAAATAAAATATATAACTCATAACAATCCGAACATAATCTCATAATCCATCGGATCCTAACAAACCGAGCATAGCAATAGAAAGACAATTACATAGATGCCTTGATCATGTAGGGCAGCTCACAAGGACTAACCATTGAAGCACAAGATTGGAGAGAAGACATCACATAGCTACTGGTCATGGACCCATGGTCCAAGGAGGACTACTCACTTGACGTCTAGGAAGCGTCCACGACGGTGGAGAAGCTCCCGGAGATCAATCCTCCCTCCGGTAGGGTGCAAGGAAGAGGTCTCCAGACGCTCCCAATCTCGGAAGCGCTACGGCGGCGGAACGATGGAGAAATTCGTGATTCTGGAAGTTGTCAAAGGGTTTCCTCACAGAAGACTAAATATAGGCCAAAGGAGGGCACCATAGGAGGTGGGTCCCACCCACGCGGCCTCCTGGCGCGGCCAGGGGGTAGGCCTTGCCAGCAGTTTGCCTGGACAGCCCCTGGCACCCTCTGGCCCATCTTCGGTGATCTGGAAGCTTCCGTTTAACTGATTTTTTATATATTTTTCCTAGAATTTTTCGGGCTTCGGAAAACTTTTTAAAAGACATTGCAAAATAGACATCAACAGACAAAAATTGGCACTGGGTGCACTGAGTTAGTAGGTTGACCCAAAAGATCTTGGAACAAGCAGAAATTATAGATATGTTTGGGACGTATCAACATCCCCAAGCTTAATTTCTGCTCGTCCTCAAGTAGATAAATGATAACACAATAATTTTTGTGGTGACATCCTAATACACCTATAAGAACTTCAAAGTAAAGAAAGTGAGATATGCAATTCAAGTCAAGATAATAACAAGCAAGAGGCTATATCTAGTATTGAGTTTAGCAAAGTAAGAACATAAAGGTGCAAGAGCTCTCGCTGTACGTGACTCGAATGTCTCCAAATGGTGTTTGCGTGCAAGAAGTGGGAGATGGGTTGAGATCATATAAATATATTTTTAATTGAGAACTCAATCTACTAAAATTTCACAGTTGGTCTCCTTCGGAACCTTTTTGACTCATCCCCAGACCAGTAGTCATGCACAAGTCAAAATGATCCTCTCCCTTTCGACTTTGAGAACGCATGCAATGGATGAGCATAATTAAGATATGTTGGCACTTAGGATGGCAAATAGAATAATGATGGGGAAGGAAGACAAAAGGTGTGAAAGGCTCACATCAATGAGGACAACCAAAGGGGAGAGAAAGCCAAATGATAGATATGATGTGAGGGGTAGGGACTGCCATGTGACGGATGTACATATGATCTATGGTAAGCTCTCCAATGGAACTAGTGGGGGTGCATCCAACTTGTTTCCTCATGAAGACCTAGAGCTCATTTGAGGAGGTTCATCATTGGAATATGCAAACCAAGTTCTATAGTGTAAGGGTCCCCACATAGTTATACATGAATGATAATATCTATGTAGTACAAATATAGCAACGGAGTACGAGTGTGGATCTTTCAAAAGGAAAAGTAGTGGTGCCCCCTTCTCTCTTTTTTATTTCTTTTTTTGTGGCCTCTTTGGCTCTTTCTTTTTATCTCTCATTTGTCCTCTTTGGGATCTTTTGTTTGTCCTCTTTGGGATCTTTCCATCACTTAAGGGCAACACTCTATGTTTTACATGAATAAAGAGAAGATCATTACACTTTATAAGAAGTACTTGACATAAAGACAAGTGAAAACTATCATGATGTATGCAAAAATATGCCTCTACCAGTGTAGCAGAATATGCAATGATACTACCGCGTCATGTAGCAATAATTGGACAAATGCCCAACTATCATGCGACTCTACGATCAAGAAAAAGCATGTATGACATGAATACCAAGTCATGAGATGGTGGATGTTGCATGGCAATGTATCTCGGAAATGCATGGTGGATGGCTATGGAAATGTCTTAATAGGTAGGTATGGTGGCTGTTTTGAGGAAAGATATAATGAGGCTTATGTATGACAAAGCGTATCATGTCATGGGTAGGATGCGCCGGCGGAATTTGTACCAACTCTGAATGTGAGAAAGGGCAATGCACGATATCGAAGAGGCTATCAAAATATGGATGGTCGAAGTGCCAATAATCGAGTACTCACATGAGTCCGAAGAACTCATACACTTATTAGCGGTAACTCTCTGTCTAGTTAGAAGATTCACAAAGAGACAAGTACCCCGAGGAGGAGTGTTTGGGGGTTTGGTTATCGTTGCGCATCCTCGACTCATGGTAACGTGAGGGTAATCTATATATTCCAACCCCTCCAGAGGTTAGCGATCAATTTAGTAGCTAGATTTCTCAACTAATTTTTAGTTTTTGAAAAACACACGGATTTCCCAAAATACGACACCGATCACTAATAGGCTAAAGCTCTTGGCACCAATAGAACAAACATTACACAAATAAATACCTCAAAACTATTGCAAGTTACTACTATACTTAAATAGCAACCTCCATTACCTACTCATGCAAGACACACAAATCAGTGCAACGAGCCATCTCTCGAAACAACATATGCATGAAATCTCAAGATAGTTACAAAAGCAACCTAAATAAAATCTCTTAAAAAGATAAGCATGAAAACTAAGAGCTAAGCATGACGGTAGCTATGGAAAGATGAAGAAGACACAAAAAAAGAGAAGCATGAAAACCTATGTTGTGTTCTAGATTGGAATGGAGCGTGTCTCTCTCCCAAACAAGGTAGGATAGGTTCCTAATTGTTGTGAGCAACGAGCAAAACTAAAGTAAACTAAAAAGTAAAGAGCGAAACGCTCCAAGCATAGCACATAACATATGAAGTGATAAAAATATAGCTTGGAGATGGACAAACTGATGATTGTTGATAGAGAAGGGGATGCACGGGGGCATCCCCAAGATTAGACACTTCAGTCTCCTTGAATATTTCTTGGGGTTCATGGGGGCATCCCCAAGCTTGAGCGCTTGACACTACTGTATCTTCTTTCATCATCTCCCATCGAATACTTGAAAACTCCCTTCATACGAAACTCATCATAAGCTGATTAGAGTGGTTAGTACCCTTAACAATATAATTAATTACCTGATGGAAATAAAGATTTTCATGAAAAGATACTGCTTCTCATGATTGCCGAAAGGTTTTTTCAAATAAAAAGTAAGCTTAGGATTTGGAAAACAATGAAAATGCAAAATATGGCAGAATCTCTGAAAAACAGAACAACAGGTAGTAAATAATTTATTCAGGGCACTTCTGCAACTCAAATAAAAAACTTAGAACAGATGCTAGAAAGGCAATTATATAGAGAATGCTCTCAAAACAATTCAGATCAAAATGATGATTTGGTGATGTTTGGCGAATTTTTCCGTCAAGCAGACATAATCTGTTTCTGGACAGCATGTCACAACTTTTGAACTTTCTTGCAGTTGGAGGCTAAAACTTAGCATAAAGCTTCAAAATAAAGATACAATGATGCTGCTACAGTACTAACACACATCAAGACCACTAAAAACTTAAATTAAAAAGTGGGGACCCCTACTTATGAGTCGAGATCGCCAAATGAACGTGCTTAGTGATCCTAGAGATCAATGCTCACCGTACACACATATACTGAATATTAAGAGTCTTACATCCAAGTACCGAATTATTACATCACATGAACGAATGGTCAAGTTCACAAGGTAGGGCCTAAAATGCCAAATCACAAAGACACAACTAGTAGCGGAAACTTAGGGCTAAGAGGGTGCCCATGCCATCAGCCTACACCAACAGGCATTCTAACTGGGAAGCGTCCTAGTTCGCACGGCTGTCTCTGAAGACGTACTCTTCTCCAAACTCCGGTCCTTCCATGTCTGGTCAATAACATAACCAGTGGCAAGCCAATGAGTTCTTTTGAATGTACTCGCAAACAGCCCATGATATGAACAATGCAATTGAAATTATAACAAGTAATATGCATCTTTGGTGGATAGCATCTTATCTATGAATAAACTGGTTCATGGATATGCATCATAAACTAGAATGTTGATTTGAAGAACAGGTTACAGATATAAATATAACTGTCAAGGGTTGAACGCTCCAGGTTCACCCTATGTGCCACATCACCAAACTTGGTCATAACACCTCTTACTCAGATGTCACCTTTAAACTCACACACACACTTGATTTATGCGGAAACGAATGGACGTAGTTTAAGCAGAACCTCCCAACTGTCCTTGACAGTGGACACGGCTATTCGAATAGTTTTACACTCTGCAGAGGTAGAACGCTGGACCCACGAGATCCGGGAAATTTCCGTGTCATCCACGACTCGCGGTATATAACATACCCGAGGTAAGTACCCGATCAATGCCTTTCCCTTAACGATACTAGCCAAAGAGGTCCACTCGAATGGTGCCTAACCCACATGATGTACGTCTTACAAGCATTGACTCCGGACAGTATCATCCATGCGGGGAATAACGATGTGCCTGGAACATGTAAGAATAGCATAGTCGCCCTACCCGGCACGACCCCATCACGAGAGTGACCACACATCACTCCCGCCACTAGTAATGTGGCTCTTTGCTAGCACCGGCCAGAGTAATCAACAAAGCCCCATCCCATAAAGGGGTAACATGGTCGTACATGTAAGGTTGGGACGGTCGACACATCATAAATCTAATCCCATTTCCAAAACCATACACACACAAAATATCCGGTGCACCACTTCACCAAAAGTGGCCACCTAACTCATCATCACCCTCGAGCATTAGTGGCACCCAACGGGGTTTTCATAAACCTTTTGATTTAAACGAACATCATGCTCATGCTACTACTATTATAGCTTTACTTGTCAACTTGATATTAGCGTGATCCTCATAGGTGGTAGGATCAAGCTCAATGCAAGTGCTCCGGAGGAGTCATCGGTAACATCACTTCAATGATTTACCGATGCTTATGATGACTTGCAACGGAACTATTTCTCTACTAGTATGCAATATAACATATTCAAAACATGGTCAAAGGGTTTCTTGCCTTGGTCAGCTAGGTATCCGGGGTCTTCGGGGTCTTCAAGTCCAACTTCTTCGTCACACAGGATTTCTATCGTCAATTTAAATAAAAGCAATAAGTAGCTCACTCCAAAACAGATCACAAAGTCACTTTAAAAATGTTGTTTAATTCTAATAAATCCATATTGTTATTTTAAAAATAATTCCTTTGGTTTTGGTGAAAAAATAATTTAAAAATCTATTTAACAGAAGCAAAACTATGCCAATTTAACGCTTTTTAATATTGTAAAACAAAATAGTGGTTGCAATAATCATCCAAGGGTTCTGTTAAATACTAGATATTTTTAGAAAAATATCAGTGGAAGAATCATATTTTTTCACTCGATAAATATTTTTACAAAAATCATTTAAAACCAGATTTAAAATAAAAAAGGAAAAGGGCTATAGCCCCGGCCTGTCTTGGCCTGGGACTGGGCCGGCATAGTGGCCAGCTAAACAGCCTACACAGGCGCGTGCGCCGTCAGGTTTGAACCTGACGCGTGGGCCCCTATGGTCAGTGGCTGCGGGCAGCGAGGGAGAGAGAGATGGGCCACCGACACGTGGGGCACACCTATCGCGGTCGTCTCCTACCTCTGGCCAGAGATTAGGAGGAACACGTTGGCGTGGCTACCGACGTCCTCAGGCCCTAATGATGACAAGAATGGGGTTGGCTCGTCGTCGACTACCTGCTGGTGGTCAATTCGACGATGGAGGGGCTCTGGTTCACCGACGACGAGGTTCTTGTGGCGGAGGGGTTTCGGGTGAAGGTGGAGCTGGCAGCTACGGGCACGGATTAGCTCGGGGAAGAGAGGGGAAAGCTTCCTCGGGTCACGGGGAGTGTTTTGGTGGGCAGAGGGATGTGAGAGCCGACATGTAGCCCGAGATCGACCGAAGCTTCGAGGCGGAGTGGCCTCGATCGATCTCGAGCACTAGGGCTCTGCTTGCTCAACTAGGTGGCTACGGAGGTGATTGAGATCTCGGTGAGGTGGAGTGAGGGGTTCTGGAGCTAGGGGAGGGGCTATTTATAGGCCCACGACGATGAGCCGACTCGGGAGCGCCGGTGATGCACCGTGGCGTGCACGGGGGTGCAGAGAGAGGTTGTGGTCGAAACCACAGTCTGAGGACGTGGTTTTGGACGTTCAGGACTCACTTCAAGAGAGAGGGCGGGAGGAGAGGCGAGCTATCGTGGCCGCGCTCCTCTGGCGCTTCTGGTGCGCACGGGCACGCGTCGCACCGGCTCTTAGCGTGGGAAAGGAGGGGCCCTGAGGGCTGCCTGATGCAGGGAGGCTGGAACTGGACCAGGGATTCGCCCACCTCGGGTGCTCTCTGTAGTGCGCCCAGAGCGCAGCGTTGGCCTGCCACGGCATGCTAGCACGCTCTGGGGTGCCTTGGACGTGTCTAGCGTGTCCTAGGCACTGGCTTCGAGATGCCTAGTCTTTGGAGTCTCCAGAGAGGGGCCACTTGACTGGAGTTAGGCACTGATTTCAGCCACCTAATCTATGAGTTTGAAACAAAGGGATTGGGTTTAGCTAAGGTTAGGAGGGGTTTTACCCAATTGTCAAAAGGTTCTCGATAGTGGTTTGGGGTGGTTGCACCGCACCACTGGCTATGCGACTTAACAGGATTGGGTTCGGTGCTAAATCATGGGGATACTCCAACTTTGAGCTCCATTGGAGATACAAGTTTAGCTTTGTAAACTTGAAAACATCCTTAAATGATCAGATATGCCCCTTCCAAAGGGAGTGTGGGCAAGTCAAGTCCCACAAATCCCATTTTTGGCATGGAGTCCTCATTTGAGGTATTACGCACTCCTGCAAAGTTTCAGCTCCATTCATAAACTTTGCTATGTATAGTTGCTCTGACTTCATACTAGACAGAAGGGGTTTTGCAATTATTTGGTGACCTTAAACACCTTGGATCAAGGTGAAACTTTATATTGGCACCAAATATGGCTTAGGGATACAAGTGGAATTTTCTAGGAATTTATTGAGAATATTTCCTTTGGAAATATTTCAAAAGTTCAAAACAAACACAAAAGGTTTTCAGGGTTTTCCTAAAATAATTATAATATAAATAGGGGTTGAAAATCTTATGTATGGAAAATATTTTTCCTTCTCAGTATCTCCAAATTTACTCAGGTTTTCTAAGGTAGAAAAGAATTTTCCATATAGGAATACCAATTCTGGCCTCAGAAATGGACATGCAATTAAAATAGGGAAATATTTCATAAAATAATTAGTTTATGGTTTTGGTGAACAAAAATGGTGTTAGAACCAAATCACCAACTTTGGGTAAGAGCACTTCTCGCCATCAATGACTTGTAGTGCAACCCAAGGCAGGGTTTTGCATTAACCATAAATAAGAAAAAGGGTTTTGAAAATAACTAGATTAGGAGAAATATGGTTTTTAATATCACACAATCAAGCATACAAGCATGCAATGAAAATCATGGCACTCACAACATTAGTCTTCAAAAAGTTTAATAAACTCAGATTTTTTGAATTACAAAAAAAGTGATAGTGAAAACAGGGCGTGACAGACCTATCCCCCTTACAAGAATCTCGTCCCCGAGATTCCTAAGCTAGGTGCTAAAAACGTACGGAAACTCAGATTGGAGATAGTCTTCACGCTCTCATGTTGCTTCTGCTTCGGTGTGGTTGCTCCACTGAACCTTGAAATACTTGATGGTGCGGTTTCTGGTGCAACGGTCTGCTTCTTCCAAGATGCGGATCGGCCTCTCACAATAAGTAAGATCTTGCTGAAGGTGGATGGCCTGATGGTCAATGTCCTTATAAAGATGTGGACGGTTTGGCGCTTGGAGACACTTCCGAAGTTGTGACACGTGGAAGACGTTGTGTACACCTGAAAGTTCTGGAGGTAGCTCCAACTGGTAAGCAACTTCTCCACGCCTTGTCGTGATCTTAAAAGGTTCAATGAACCTTGGAGC
The DNA here is from genome assembly GCF_904849725.1 of Hordeum vulgare subsp. vulgare. Lineage (NCBI taxonomy): Eukaryota > Viridiplantae > Streptophyta > Magnoliopsida > Poales > Poaceae > Hordeum > Hordeum vulgare. The sequence continues at coordinate 202,817,886 of NC_058518.1, forward strand.
AAGTTTTCCCTTGATGTGGAAACGCATGGTTCCCTTGATAGGTGTGACACGAAGGTACACCTGGTCTCCGGGAATGAACTCCACTTCTCCCCGATGAGAATCCGCATAGCTCTTTTGTCGCGACTTGGCTGCCCTCAAGTTTTCTCGGACAAGTTGCACGTTATCTTCTGCCTCTTGCAGAACTTCCGGCCCAAAAATCAACCCTGCACCGGTTTCGGACCAGTTGAGCGGTGTGCGGCACTTTCGTCCGTACAACACTTAAAATGGGGCCATCTAGAGACTGGACTGGTAACTGTTGTTGTAGGAGAACTCAGCAAACAGCAGACGGTCTTCCCATTTGGCTCCATGTGCCAAGATACAAGCGCGGAGCATATCTTCGAGTATCTGATTCACTCTTTCCGTCTGTCCGCTTGTCTGTGGGTGGAAAGCGGTGCTGAAAGAGAGCTTGGTTCCGACGGCTTCTTGGAACTTCTTCTAGAATCTTGAGGTGAACTTTGTGCCTCGATCAGATACAATCTCCTTGGGAACTCTGTGGAGACCACTATACGATGGATGTACAGACTAGCCAACTGGCTTCCATCATAAGTGGTGCTGACTAAAATGAAATGGGCCACCTTGGCCAGATGGTCGACAATAACCCATACGGAGTTATGCCCTTTGCTTGACCTGGGCAACCCAGTGATGTAGTCCATGCCGACTTTGTCCCACTTCCATTGAGGCACTTGGAGAGGTTGTAGCAGTCCAGCAGGTCGCTGATGCTCAGCCTTGACTTGCTGGCACACGTCACACTTGGCAACAAAAGACGCTATTTCCCTCTTCATGCCATGGCACCAGAATCTTTCTCGGACATCTTGATACATCTTGGTACCACCGGCGTGAATAGAGTAGGGTATGTCATGAGCTTTGATACGTCTCAAACGTATCTATAATTTTTTATGGTTTCACGTTTTTCTCGTGTCATCTTTGGATGTTTTATGTACCTTTTATATCTTTTTTGGGACTAACTTATTAATTCAGTGTCAAGTGCCAGTTCCTATTTTTTCTGTGTTTTTGGCTCTTTTTAGATCTGATTTTGGAACGGAGTCCAAACGGAATAAAATCCCCGAAATGATTTTTTCCCGAATGGAAGAAGATTAGGGGGCGTGTGGGCCAAGCCAGGAGGGCTGCATGGAGCCCACAAGCCCCCACTCCGCCACCAGGGGGGAGGCGGTGGTGGGCAGGCTTGTGGCCTCCCTGGCGCCCCCCTGACCTAGATCTTGCGCCTATAGATCTCCTAAAAATCAGAAAAAATCAAGGGAGCCTCGAAAATACTTTTCCGTCGCCGCGAACTTCCGTTTCCACGAGATCTCTTCTGGAGACCCTTCCCGGTGCCCTGCCGGAGGGGACTTTGGAGTTGGAGGGCTTCTTCATCATCATCATCGCCCCTCCAATGACTTGTGAGTAGTTCACTTCAGACCTACGGGTCCGTAATTAGTAGCTAGATGGCTTCTTCTCTCTCTTGGATCTTCAATACAAAGTTCTCCATGATCTTCATGGAGATCTATCCGATGTAAAATTCTTTGGCGGTGTGTTTGTCGAGATCCGATGAATTTTGGATTAGTGATCAGATTATCTATGATATATATTTGAGTCTTTGTTGATTTCTTATATGCATGATTTGATATCCTTGTAAGTCTCTCCGAGTATTGGGTTTTGTTAGGCCAACTAGATCTATCATTCTTGCAATGGGAGAAGTGCTTGGTTTTGGGTTCTTGCCATGTGGTGACCTTTCCTAGTGATAGTAGGGGCAGAAAGGCACACATTGAGTGGTTGCCATCAAGGGTAACAAGGTGGGCTCCGTCGTTGATATGAGGTTGTCCATCTACATCATGTCATCTTGCTTGAAGCGTTACTCTTTTCTTTTTGACTTAATACACTAGATGCATGCTGGATAGCGGTCGACGTGTGGAGTAATAGTAGTAGATGCAGAAAGTATAGCTCTACTTGTTTTGTACATGATTCCTATAGATATAATCATTGCCATAGATATCGTCACGACTTTGCGCGCTTCTATCAATTGCTCGACAGTAATTTGTTCACCCACCGTCTACTTCCTTTCATGAGAGAAGCCACTAGTAAACACTACGGCCCCCGGGTCTATTCACATCTATCGTTTACACCTCCTCTTTTACTTTGCTTTGTTACTTTGTTGCTTTCAGTTCTCACTTTGCGAACAATCTATAAGGGATTGCCAACCCCTTCATATCGTTGGGAGCATGTTCTTTGTGTTTGTGCAGGCACTTGTGATACTCCTTCGCTGGATCGATACCTTGGTTCTCAAAACTGAGGGAAATACTTACCACCGATGCGCTACATCACTCTTTTCGCTTCGAGGGAACACCAACGCAAGTCTCCAAGGCCACGGGGAAATCCTTTGCATATTTGCCTAGGAAATACCTAAAGGTGTAGCCGTAGCAGAAGGATTCCTGGTGCCGTTGCTCAGGAGAATCAAGACAAGAACAATCTCCCGTCAGCACGTGTTTATGGCGCCGTTGGAAGGTCTTTTTTTGCAGTAGCAGACGTATTTCTGGCACCGTTGCCGGGGAAGGAGAGATCTACCCAAGTAGGTCTCACAAACTCATCTATTGCATTTACTTTTTTTGCCAGTTGCCTCTCGTTTTCCTCTCCCCCACTTCACATTTGTCGTTTTCATTTGCCTTTCTCCTTTGTCGTTTCCTTTTGCCTTTTGCCTTTTTTGTTTGCCCTTTTCTCTCGCTTGCTTTCTGTTCGCTTGTGTGCCATGTGCCTTCAATATGCTTGCATCTTCGCTTGCTGAAAATCTAGTGATATGGATCCTCATCCACTAGCTAATCTCTTTAAGAGACCCACTTATGTGGAACGGATTGCTAGTGAGTTGAGAGCACTTGACTATCTTTATGGAGTTTTGCTTGACATGTGTGAATCTGAGAATTGTGAGGAAGAAATTTATGAAGTGATTCACGAGGGCTCCTTGGATGAAAAGCATGATTGCAATGATTTCGCTACAAATTCTATTAGTGACAATCATGCTAAAAATATGCAAAACCCTAAGCTTGGGGATGCTAGTTTTTCTTTGGCCATTACTTGTTGCAATAATCATGATTGGGGTGATGATCTTTCTTATGATCTTGAAAATTTGTTCAAACCTCATGATGAATATGATATTTGCAATAATATTGAAAGTGGGTTTGGAGAAGTCATGACTTTAGTTGATGATAATCCCACTATTTTTGAAGAGCTTCAACTTTGCATGCATGTGGATTATGAAAAGAATATCCTTTGTGATAGTTACATTGTTGAATTCGAATATGATCCCACATGTAATAGCTATGAGAGAGGAAAATATTGTTGTTGAAACTTTCATGTTACCAAGTTACCTCTCATTATGTGGAGATTGCTATTGTCTCTTTGTTCTTCCTTGCATATGGAAACTATTGGTTTTCTTGACAATCTGTTTTCCAATAAAATGCCTATGCATAGGAAGTATGTTAGACTTAGATTCTATCGCTTTTTTGCCTAGCTAAGGGCGTTAAACAATAGCGCTTTTTGGGAGGCAACCCACCGAATCTATACTTTTTGTTTCTGTTTTGTGTTTTCCACACTTTCATAATTCTGTTATGATTGTGTTCTTTGTGTTTCTTTTTGTGTTTGTGCCAAGCAAAACCGTTATGATTAGTCTTGGGGATGATCGTTTGGTCATGCTGCAAAAGACAGAAACTTTCAGCTCACGAAAAGAATTTTCGTTTTTTTCTGTAAGAGCTTTTGAGTTTATTCTTTTTGCTGCTGATTGCTACGCAAATTCTTCAGACTGTCGTAATTTTTCAGAATTTGTGAAGTACCACAGGTATAGGAAATATACAGATTTCTACAGACTGGTCTGTTGTTAACAGATTCTGTTTTTGTTGTGTCGGTTGCTTATTTTGATGAAACTATGGATAGTATCGGGGGGTATTAGCCATGGAAGATTTAAAATATAGTAACTCAACATCAGCATAACTAGAATTTAAGTTTGCTACAGTACCTAAGGAAGTGGTGGTTTGCTTTCTTGTACTAATGTTATCACGAGTTTCTGTTGAAGTTTCGTGTTGTGAAGTTTTCAAGTTTTGGGTGAAGTTCTTATGGACAAAGAGATAAAGAGTGGCAAGAGCTCAAGCTTGGGGATTCCCAAGGCACCCCAAGAGATTCAAGGATGTTGTAAAAGCCTAAGCTTGGGGATGCCCCGGGAAGGCATCCCCTCTCTCGTCTTCAATCCATCGGTAACGTTACTTGGGGCTATATTTTTATTCACCACATGTTATGTGTTTTTGCTTGGAGCGTCTTGTATCGTAGGAGTCTTTTATTTTTGATGTGTCACAATCATCCTTGCTGCACACCTAGAGAGAGAGAGACATGCACTCACCGTGATTTTGTTGAGCTTCATTTATATCTTTTGGTAGACAATTCTGCTCACATGTGCTTCACTTATATCTTTTGAGCTAGATACTTTTGCTCTTTGTGCTTCACTTATATCTTTTATAGCACAGCGGTGTGTGGCTTGGTAGTTGATCTATGCTTTGAAAGTAGTCTCAAAAGGGGTAGTTATCCAAAGGGATACAAAAACTTCCACCTTAATGTGCATTGAATAGTTAGAGAAGTTTGATTCCTCTCAATTAGTTTTTAGATATGGTTGTGGTAATATTGAAGTTATGCAAGTAAGGTGTTGTGGATCTAGAAATACTTGTGTTGAAGTTAGTGATTACCGTAGCATGCACGTATGGTGAACCGCTGTGTGATGAAATCTGAGCATGATTAATCTATTGATTGTCATCCTTTGCGTGGCGGTCGGGATCGCGCGAAGGTTTATACCTACCAACCCTTCCCCTAGGAGTATGCGTTGAATGCTTTGTTTCGATTACTAATAAAACTTTTGCAACAAGTATATGAGTTCTTCATGACTAATGTTGAGTCCATGGTTTAGATGCACTTTCACCTTCCACCATCACCATCTTCTTAGTGCCGTGCAACTTTCGCCGGTGCACAAAACCCACCATTAGCCTCCCTCAAAACAGCCACCATACGTACCTACTATGGCTTTTTCAATGTCATTCCGAGATATATTGCCATGACATGTGCCACGACATCTACATTGCCATTGCATGATCGTAAGATAGCTAGCATGATGTTTCCATTAATATTTATGCCATGCTAGATCATTGTCACGGTACACTACCGAAGGCATTCCATATAGAGTCATTGTTGCTCTATGTTTTGAGTTGAAAGTGTGATGATCATCATTAATGGAGCATTGTCCCATGTTAGGAAATAAAAGAGGCCAAAGAAGCCCACCAAAAAAAAAGAGGCCAAAGAGCCCACCAAAAAAAATTAAAAAAATGAGAGAAAAAGAGAGAAGCGACAATGCTACCACTTTTTCCACACTTGTGCATATTAAGCGCCATGATCTTCATGATTGAGAGTTTCTCGTTTTCTCAACACCATATAGCTAGTGGGAAATTTTCATTATATAACTTGGCTTGTATATTCCAATGATAGGCTTCCTCAAAATTGCCTTAGGTCTTCGTGAGCAAGCAAGTTGGATGCACACCCACTACTTTTCGTTAAGAGCTTTCACATACTCTTAGCTCTAGTACATCATTTGTATGGCAATCCCTACTCATTCACATTGATATCTATTGATGAGCCTCTCCATAGCTCATTGATATGCCTAGTTAATGTGACCATCTTCTCCTATTTTGTCTTGCAACCTCCATCACACTCCACACCATCTATAGTGCTATAACCATGGCTCACGCTCATGTATTGCATGAGAGTTGAAAAGGTTTGAGAAAGTAAAGGTGTGAAACAATTACTTGGCCAATACAGGGGTTGTGCATGATTTAAATTCGTTGTGCAATGATGATAGAGCATAATCAGACTATATGCTTTTGTAGGGATAACTTTCTTTTGGCCTTGTTATTTTGAAAGTTCATGATTACCTTGCTAGTTTGCTTGAAATATTATTGTTTCCACGTCAATAGAAAACTGTTGTTTTGAATCTAATGGATCTGAACATTCACGTCACATAAGAGGAGTTACAAAGGACATCTATGCTAGGTAGCATGAAAGCATCAAAAATGCATTCTTTATCACTTCCCTACTCGAGGACGAGCGGGAGTTAAGCTTGGGGGTACTTGATACGTCTCAAACGTATTGTCGGGACCCCGACCCTAAGCCATAGGAATCCAGCCTGTAACACATCACATCTCTTTGCGGTCTCACGCATGGTTATCCCCACGGCTGGAGCCTTACCTTAGCCGGGACCGTTTGCGCCTTCTGACTCGCGTATGCAATTGTGTTGCTAGCAATCCAATGACAAAGAACCCGGATCGACATGTCTAGTGATAAACCAAAGTGGCAGTTCCGCACAGGGACACGCATACATGACCCAGGAAAGCAGGTGTCGATCACCAGCGAATGTAGACGAGTCATAGCAAGCTACAGGGACTCCATTACATCGCGTGACATTTCCCCAAAGGGGATAGACACAGCAGCTAAGAAGGACACATGTCGGTCAACCAATGTGTCCGGTGCAGTAGAGAACTACCATGGCTCTTTGGATCACAAAGGGGCATTTCCCTGTAAGGAATGCTACTAAAGCCTACGGCTAGGTAATCGAACCCCATACATATCAAGTATAACACACGTACGCATGGAATACCGATATGTATAGATACATCGATGGCATCACAACATAACCATAAACATACAAGCTTTATTTAAAAGGCTTGAAAGAGCCACACACATAATATGACAAGGTAGGGGTCTCTCGACCCATCATCACAAGTCATACACATATTTCTTACAAGCCAGCGAAAGATTTAAAGCTGTCTGAGTACAGACAGAGGAAAAGATAAAGGCACATGGCCTGACTATCTACAAACACATCCTATGGCCAGACTGTAGCTGGGATAACAGCTACTCGTCTTCGTCGATGTCTAGGTAGAACCCTCCATTAGGGTCATTAACAAACTTTGCAACAAATTATTAAGCAAACGTGAGTACAGAGGTACTCAGCAAGACTTTAGGATAACTATCTACTCATGCAATGTATCAATAAGGAGTTGTGGGGTTTCATGCGGAAAGCCAGCATTTGACTCGTGGCTAGACAACTTGCATTTTTTAATAATTTTGACAACTTGATTTCTCGCACACGAGTCCACTAACACCACAATAATACTCCGTCGTGGAATCATTCCGTCTCCATACGGAAATGCCGTCCACGACACTCATGCTTATCTTGACAATTTTATGAGTATCCACTAAAGTTATCTATGAACAACATATGTCTCCAAGTAGTCCATATACGGAAACGCGGCTATTCGAATAGATCTTGACCCTGCAGGGGTGTACTTCTTCACACACCCTCTCGCCACTTATCGCCATCTGCATGTCATGCACCTCGGCAAACTTCAAGCGGAAGCCCAGCGAGGGAGTCGGCCACGACCGTTAACCATGCTAATACTTAGCCAAGGTCTATCGCCTATCTAAGGGTAACCCGCACGGAAGTCCGACCGAGGTTTCCACCACGGCCCCAAACGATGTGCACAGGGTTCCCAAGCCCACCATCCGGGTGCGACTTGGTACACCGTGCCACTGCCTACCGCATTAGAGCCCACCTCTCAGGTCAGCGCTATGCACGGCCTCCAGCATGACTATAAACACCAGAAACTACTTGCAACTGCTGGACCGAGTACTAAGCGATTAATAAGTCGAGAGGGTCAATTTAGTATCCCAACGTGTGGTAGTATCTAGTCTTGGATTACATACACGGAACTCTGTTCCTAAGGACGGTTCCAATGAAACAACCCGCCATGTACTCCTACATAGCCTTTCACCGGTACCTTTACCAAATCAGGTTCAACACACAACCTTTACTTACTCAACACATTCTCACAATTATGTTCATCACCCACATGACAAAACATACACAACTCTAAGCATAACATGCATAGCAGGATAAGGCACATCATGGCTCAAGCATCTACCAGGTATGCTAGGTTGCAAGGTTCAGCTATTTACTATGACAAAGACAGGTCATGCAAAGGAAGTGGGTTCAACTAACGTGGCAAAAGCATTTGAAGCATTTGATCCTAATGCAATAAGTAAGTGCAGGAGCGAGAACATGGGATTTATCGAGATGATCAAAATGGTTGCTTGCCTTGTTGCTCAACAGAGGGACAATATCCGTCAGTCGGATATTCGGTGGAATCCGGAGGAGCGGAGCCTACCGATAGAAATGACATCAATCAATAACAATCATATCCAACAAAATGATGCATCAGCATGGCATGAAGATGCAAGGTGGTATGCTGATATATCTACCATTTATTAAGTTGAAGTTGATTTGATTCGGGATTCCAAATATTACTTCGAACGAGGTATTTTCAAATACCCTTTTAATTGATTCGACATGATGCTCAGATCATCTTGTTTTAGCATACATGGAAATGGTATGATGGGTTGCTGGTTGTTATTGAACATTGTTTGATCATAGCATTTGAAATGAAATTCAAATGATTTTCAAATTCCAACTCCAAACCATTTATTAAATTTAACCTATTCATCATTTTACATGTTTGATCAAGTTAAAATTTTCAAACATGTTTGAGAATGACATATTCAGATTCCTTGGATTTTTCTGATACTTCTTGATATATAAATTATTTCCATTGGAGTTACAGATTATTTTCTATGATTTTTAGAAGTTTTGGGCATTTTCTCGAATTCTTTTAAATCAGAAAAGCTATTTATTGCGTCAGGCCCACGTCAGCATGGCGTCAGCCGTCAGCCGACCTGGTCAGGCCAAACCTCACAGTGGGGACCCACTGGTCAGCCTCACAGGGTTAATCCCGCGCTGACCAGCCCCTGATTGCGTTTTACTTGTGTCTGGGGCCCACTGTCAGCGATAGCTTAATGTTTAAAACGGTGGATTAGCGAGGCCAGGTCAGATCCTGCCAGGAACTGACCGGCGGCGACCAGATCCGCGGTGGATCTTTGCCGGAGAGTCGCCGGAGATGGCTGTGGTGCTCGGGAACGAGGGCCGAGAGCACTCGGAGGATCCCAGGCTTGGCCTCATCCAGTACGGGCCTCAGGGAGGACTGGGGAGGACCGGAGGTCACTGGCGACGAGCTGAGGCGACGGCCGAAGCTCGGGCTCGTCGGTCTAGTGGCTAGGGTGCATGAAACTGGGGGGGGGGGGAAGAAGAGGGAAAACGAGCGCAAGCTCAGGGTGAAGGCAGTGGAATGCTCGGACGGCTCGGGGAGGCGCTGTGGGCGACGAATCCAACGAAGCTTGCCGGCGGCCGGAGGTTGAAGACGACGGCAATATCGCGCAGCAGGGCTCGGGGAGGTCAGAAGCTTCGGCGTACGTGGCTAGCTTGACGAGGCGGAGAGGTTGGAGCACTCAGAGGGACTATCCTGTGGCCAGAGGCTCGGGCAGCTCGAGCTCGAGCTTCTGTCAATGGCGGCAGGAGGAGAGGAAGGAACCGAGAGGAGGGGGGAGGAATGGATAGCGGGGATGGATAGGGACGTGATCGGGGTAGTCATCCCCGCTGTCGTGCTGTCGTGGGGGTACCGGAGCACGCCATGGCGAAGCAGGAGGTGGAGGAGCCGCCGTGGGCGTTCGCTCCTCTACCAGAAGGCACGAGGAAGAAGACGCCCCTGCCCCTCGTGGGTTGGGCCTCACAGGTGAGCGACACGTAGTCTTTTCCTATTTTTTCTATCTTACTTTCTGTTTTGAAACTGAATTGATTTGCCATTTGTTTTGGCTCCAAAATTAGTTCAAAAATTATTTTGAACACATTGAAATATTAGTTGGAATATTTCCAACCACTCCTGAGGTTTGCAACATTTTTGAAATTTGAAACTATTTGAATTCAAATTTAAACTTGAATTCAGTAGCTTTTTCGAATTTAAATAAAATGCCAAATGTGTTTTAAAAATAGTTTTCTTCCCTCATTATTTGTTTTCATGAATTATCAAAAAAGTTGAACTTTTCTTGAGGCCATTTTGGGTTCATTGATTTTGACAAGTTTTTGAATTTCCTTTAAATTGAGAAGTGGCTAGGGTTTTTGGGTTTTGCTTCACCACTTGCTTTGATCTTGTTGCAATTTTCTTGGATGCAATGCAAAGAAAATATGAGCACAATGCTAAACTTTGGTTAGGGTTCCAGGGATGTGACACTTATCTATAATTTTTTATGGTTTCAAGCTGTTATCTTGTCTTCTTTGGATGTTTTATGTACCTTTTATATCTTTTTTGGGACTAACTTATTAATTCAGTGCCAAGTGCTAGTTCCTGTTTTCTCTGTGTTTTTGGCTCTCTTCAGATCTGATTTTGGAACGGAGTCCAAATGGAATAAAATCCCCGAAATGATTTTTTCCCGAACGGAAGAAGATCACGGGGCATGTGGGCCAAGCCAGGAGGGCTGCACGGAGCCCACAAGCCCCCACTCCGCCACCTGGGGGAGGCGGCAGTGGGCAGGATTGTGGCCTCCCTGGCGCCCCCCCGACCTAGATCTTGCGCCTATATATTCCCTAAAAATCATAAACAAATCAAGGGAGCCTTGATAATACTTTTCCGCGACCGCAAGCCTCCGTTTCCGCGAGATCTCATCTGGAGACCCTTCCCGGCGCCCTGCTAGAGGGGACTTTGGAGTTGGAGGGCTTCTTCATCATCATCATCGCTCCTCCAATGACTCGTGAGTAGTTCACTTCAGACCTACGGGTCCGTACTTAGTAGCTATATGGCTTCTTTTCTCTCTTGGATCTTCAATACAAAGTTCTCCATGATCTTCATGGAGATCTATCCGATGTAATCTTCTTTGGCGGTATGTTTGTCGAGATCCGATGAATTTTGGATTTCTGATCAGATTATCTATCATATATATTTGAGTCTTTGCTGATTTCTTATATGCATGATTTGATATCCTTGTAAGTCTCTCCGAGTCTTGGGTTTTGTTTGGCCAACTAGATCTGTCGTTCTTGCAATGGGAGAAGTTCTTGGTTTTGGGTTCTTGCCATGTGGTGACCTTTCCAAGTGACAGTAGGGGCAGCAAGGCATACATTGAGTGGTTGCCATCAAGGGTAACAAGGTGGGCTCTGTCGTTGATATGAGATTGTCCATCTACATCATGTCATCTTGCTTAAAGTGTTACTCTGTTCTTTTGGACTTAATACACTAGATGCATGCTGCATAGCGGTCAACGTGTGGAGTAATAGTAGTAGATGCAGAACGTATCGGTCTACTTGTTTTGGACGTGATGCCTATAGATATAATCATTGCCATAGATATCGTCACGACTTTGCACGGTTCTATCAATTGCTCGACAGTAATTTGTTCACCCACCGTCTACTTGCTTTCATGAGAGAAGACACTAGTAAACACTACGGCCCGTGGGTCTATTCACATCTATAGTTTACACCTCCGCTTTTACTTTGCTTTGTTACTTTGTTGCTTTCAGTTCTCTCTTTGCGAACAATCTATAAGGGATTGACAACCCCTTCATAGCGTTGGGAGCAGGTTCTTTGTGTTTGTGCAGGCTCTTGTGATACTCCTTCATTGGATCGATACCTTGGTTCTCAAAACTGAGGGAAATACTTACCACCGCTGCGCTACATCACCCTTTCCGCTTCGAGGGAACACCAACGCAAGGCTCCAAGGCCACGGGGAAATCCTTTGCATATTTTCCTAGGAAGTCCCTAAAGGCGTAGCCGTAGCAGAAGGATTCCTGGTGCCGTTGGTGAGGAGAATCAAGACAAGAATAGTCTCCCGTCAGCATGTGTTTCTAGCGCCGTTGGAAGGTCTTTTGTTGCAGTAGAAAGCTTCTTGTAGGATCAAGTCCTTGAGTTCTGCCTTGTTTGGTACGCATAAACATTTCTCAAACCACACTACTCCTTGCTCATCCACCGAGAATTCTGGGGCCTTGCCTTCCTGGATCTTCTTCTTGATGCCTTCGATGCTCTTGTGCCCCGTCTGGGCCTCCTTGATATCGTCAGCTAGCGTTGGTTTTACTTCGAGGTTAGCCAGGAATCCTGGTTCAACTAGCTCCAACCCGAAGCTTTCCATTTCTTCATATAAGGCGGGTAGCCATTCCTTGAGCATAACATTCAAGGTGCCGGCCTGGCTCCATAAGGCATCAACCACTACATTGGCCTTACCGGGGTGGTATTGAATGTTGTGGTCGTAGTCTTTGATCAACTCCAACCATCTTCGTTGCCTCATATTGAATTCCCTTTGAGTAAAGATATACTTCAGTCTTTTTCGGTCATTGTATATTTCACATCGCTTCCCCAGAAGGTAATGTCGCCATGTCTTCAGGGCATGCACTACGGCTGCCAACTCGAGATCATGGGTGGCATAATTCTCCTTATGCGGCGCAGTTGCCGTGATAGATACGCCATGACCCTGACATCTTGCATTAGGACTCCACCAAGCCCGGTTCTGGAGGCATCACAATATATCACAAACTCCTTGCTGATATCCGTAGTAGCCAATGCTGGGGCGGTAGTCAATCTCTTCTTTAACTCTTGGAATCTTACTTTAGACTCCGTCGTCCAATCAAACTTCTTGCCTTTCTTCAAGAGATGAGTCATGGATCGAGCGATGCGGGAGAATTCCTCCACGAACTTGCGGTAATATCCCGCGAGTCAAAGGAAGCTCCTGACTTCCTTTACATCGATTGGCGACTCCCAGTTGGTTACCATAGTAATCTTTGAAGGATCGACTGCCAATCCACTTGCCGTCATGGTATGACCCAAGAATCCAACTTCGTTCAACCAGAATTGGCATTTGCTGAATTTGGCATAAAGTTGGTGCTCTCGAAGCTTCTCCAACACTAACCTCAAGTGTTGCTAATGCTCTTATTCGGATTTGGAGAAGGTTAATAATACGACGACAAACTTATCCAGGTATTCCATGAAGACCTTGTTCATGAGGTACATGAAGTAAGGTGGGCCATTTGTCAACCCGAAAGACATGGCAGTGCACTCGTACAGACCGTACGGAGTCAGAAACGCAGTCTTGGGTATGTCTTTAGGTCGGAGATTTAGCTGGTAATATCCAGATCGGAGATCGATCATGGGAAATACCTTGGCTCCATTTAACTGGTCAAACAAGTCTGCAATCTTGAGGAGTGTATACTTGTTCTTGATCGTGACCTCATTGAGAAAACGGTAATCGACGCAGAGTCTCATGGTCCCATCATTTTTAGACACGAACAGAACAGGTGATCCCCAAGGTGATGCACTCGGACGAATGAATCCCTTCCTGAGCTGCTCATCCAGCTGGTTCTTCAGCTCTGCTAGCTCTTCGAATCCCATCCTATAAGGCTTCTTATAGATAGGCCTCGACCCGGTCATGAGCTCAATGATGAACTCGATGTCTCGGTTGGGAGGCATCCCTAGTAGCTCATCAGGAAAGACGTTCGAGTACTCACAGACTATCGGCATTCGGTCCAGCTCTTCTCCCGAGAGGCTATTAACCTGTAGTACTCGAGTGGTTACAGGCTCGGAGACATACTTGACTTTGACCCCTTGGTCACTTGTCATGGTAATAGCCCTGTTGGCACAGCCCAAGATGCTCTGGTGTTTGGCCAACCAATCCATACCAAGAATTACTTCTAAGCCTTGCGACTTAATTACGATGAGATCTGCTGAGAAGCTTATCCCATTGATAACAATCTCGACTCCTCTACACCCTAGGTTGGTCCTTAACACTGCTCCCGGGGTATGTACTGCAATTTGCCCGTTAAGAAGTGTAGGCTTCAAACAACACTTTTCCGCAAACTTCTGAGTAACAAAAGAATGCGAAGCACCACAATCAAACAATATTGTTGCTGGGGTGGAGTTGACGAGGAATGTACCCAGAATGCAGTCCGGGTCTTCATGTGCCTCTTCAGAGGAGATATGATTGATATGTCCCCTGGTTTGATCCTACTAATTGCAGGGATCTAGGTTCCTGCCTGGTGCTCCTTGACCTTGATTTGGCACATTGGGGCGCGGTGCGTCGGGCTTCTCGTTGGGACACTACCTGCAGTAGTACCCAGTCTGTCCACATCCAAAACAGGTAACTTGTCCTCGAAGGTTGGTCTTGACTCCACTGTTGTATGGTTGGTTGAATGCTGGCTTGGTGTTGACTTGCTGCTTAGGCTGGTAGTTCTGGCGAAATGTTGGAGACTTATACTTCTGCTGCTGATAACTGGGTCTTGCTGGAGCTGACTGCCATGGGCATGGCTTTGGATTACTCGGTCCTCCACTACCCATCAGCTTGCGCTTATGGGTGTCGTCCATTGCACGACACTTATCTTCCAACATAAGGAGCTTATTAACCAGATCTTAGAATGTTCGACATTCACAAACAACCAGTTGATAATGGAATGACTCCTGCAGTCCTTCCACAAAGCATTCCACTTTTGCGGCCTTAGTGTTGACGTCTTCTGGTGCATATCTTGACAGGAGGTTAAACTTCTGCAAATACTCCTTGAGGGTTCCACTGACTTGCCTTAAGGCTCGGAATTCCCGCTTCTTAATGGTCATCATTCCGGGAGGAATGTGAGCAGCGCGGAATGCTTCCTTGAACATTGCCCAAGTGATGACTTGTCCTGCTCTCATGATCTAGAATCCATCCCACCAAGCTCTGGTCGTGCCTCCAAGACGGTGAGAAGCATAAAGGACTTTCTCACGATCATCAGTGCATTTGACCAATGCGAGGAGGTCTTCGATAGTACGGATCCAGTCATCGGCATCCAATGGTTCAGTCATCTCCATGAATATGGGTGGCGTAGTCTGCATAAACTCAGATAGAGTAGAGCAATTGTTGCCATTAACGTTCTACGGCAGGTTGTTCACCAAGACTTGATCCAACTATTGGATAGCGGCATTACTGGCTTGACGTTCTTCTCCGAGAGCTTAAAGGAAGTTAGCCATAGTCAAGCTTTCTAAAGGAGGCGGTGGCGGTGGAATATCGCCTTGCTGCTGCTCGTGGTGATCTCCAGCTTGATCGTCTCCTCCGGTTAACTGCTGCTGGCCTGAAGAGGTAGAGTTGGGGTTGCCAAAGGTGCTAGTGCAAGTTGAAATCACCATCCTGTCAGGGGAGTAGACAGGTCAATATGCCGAATTGGCTGGAATTATAAGGGATGATGCTCTATTAAGCGGGTTTGGTGTCGTGCTAGTGTGAGGTTTTTAAACCAAAGATTTTTGGGAAAAGCTAATGCGTTAGATTAGAAACAAGTGATGTTGTCGCTTACAAGCTCCCTAAGGCAGAAATGCGGCTTGCATCAAACATGCTTACACAATACTCATGGTTCGCTTGAACCAAGACATGAACTCACTACGCTTGGGGAGACTTCTAATTGCCTAAGTCGGAATCCTAAGCGGCGGACCGCTCGGTCTCATAGGCGGGTTCTGGAGGGTCTTCATCTTCATCTTCATCGGTGCTTTCCTCCTTTAGAGGAGTAGGAGAAGGAAGTGGTCCATCACGGTGTCTCTTAGTTGCTGAAGCAGTGAGGAGCTCAGTGTACTCTTCCGCGGTCAGGCGGCGACTCTGAATAGGAGTGGCCTGAAGCGGTGGTACTCCTCCTTTGAAGGCAATGACTGATCGCCCTCTGGGTGCTCTAGCCTTCTTGACCTTGCGGGTCTTCAACTTCTGCAGGCTAAGTAGGTCCTTGACTTGGTGCAGTTCTTGGTGAATCTTCGTCGAATCCTTGATCAAAAGGTGTGTGAAAGTGTCGGAGGAGAGACTGAAGTAGGTCTGAAACCTTAGTGGCGCCCCGTCCTCTCAAGATGGGTTGAGTGTCCAACTGCCATCAATCCCATCCTTAATAAAAGGTAGGTGACAAGTAGCTGGCTCATTATCCATCTTTGGAAGGATGTCGAGGAGACACACGAGCGCCTCTCGTGCGGTTGTCTCCAATGCCAACATCAGATCCTCCATCTGTGGTCCTTCAAAGAACGAACTAGTTGGGGAGTCATTAACCTTCACTATCACGTCCACGTGATATTCCTTGGTGTCGACGTTAACCTAGTGCTCGTGGTAGAGGAAGATGGGCGTGCGGCATTGTGACAGCCCGAGGCCGACGCTCGAGAAGATTCTCCTTTTATTTCTGTTCTGATCGTGCGATTAGGTTGTCGGTCGCATTCATCATCCCATCAAGTGCATCACGTGCATTGCATGAGCACTCTGTTGCCGCCAGTTTTCAAAACTTGCATCCGTTATTAGTTCCCGGTTCTCTCCGTGTTTGTCGTTGAGCGTTTTGAGACCGACCACACATACACACGCCCGCGACATCAATAAAATATTGTTTTTAAAAGTGTCTGGAAAATATTATCCGATTGGGTTGAAACTTGGCGTGCATTCTTAATATAGTGTAGGTTGACCGCCTGTCAACTCTTCATTGCAATCGGAGCTCGTTTGATGCCTGAGCCGTTAAACCTATAGCGGTTCTATATTCGGTCAATTGTCGGACGATTCGGTATTGTAAATTGTGTCACTGGGTTGCCCGTTTTCCCTCTCGTCTCCGCCTAGCCCCTTTGCATAGTGCACCGATCTGCGCGCAGCCTAGTCCGAAAATCTCCCGGAACCTGAATCACGCATTCGTGATCGACCCCATTTTACCGCAAACCGTCATCGGTTTGTCCATTAGATCCCTTAACTATTTAATTGCGATTGTTCGATTACGATCGGAGGGTCCTGAGCTATTTTATTTTCCTATATATGGACCAACCCTAGCTCGAGGAAGATAACCATCCTTGTTTTCCTCCCCGCGCCGCCAACCGTGTCTCCA
The DNA here is from genome assembly GCF_904849725.1 of Hordeum vulgare subsp. vulgare. Lineage (NCBI taxonomy): Eukaryota > Viridiplantae > Streptophyta > Magnoliopsida > Poales > Poaceae > Hordeum > Hordeum vulgare. The sequence goes on from NC_058518.1 coordinate 202,834,719, forward strand.
ATTTCGTGCCCGACCAATTCCCACCACCTGTGGAACCCCTCCCAATCCAAATCCATCCAACGAGAGCCCCAGCCAACCACCGTAGCCAGCAGCCCATTGGCCACCTCACGCTACTGTCCCTGGAGGTGTCCGATGACCAGAGCCCGCAACTCCTTCATTATGTGCTCCCGGACACACCGCTCGTCGCGGCAGCACGCCCCGCCGCCATGTCTTCCATTGAAGCTGCACCCGCCGGATGCCCGCTCTCGACCGTCGCCTTGTAATCCATGCAACCGCGAGCCATCCATCAGGCTAGTTCCCCATCGGTCTCTCCCTTCTCTGTCCGTCTCTCCCTCTCACCTCGTTACTCTCTCTGCTCTTGTCAGGTAGAAAGCAGAGCCACGTGCAGGAGCCCGTCATCGCGAGGGAGCTCCGCCGCCTGTCGGATTTGGCGCCGCGAGGGTTGGATCCGTCCATCCCCCAACTGCCCTTGCCCGGATCTGTCACGCCTTTCTCAACCCCGCCGTTCGCCCTAGGATCCGCGCGGGAGAGCCGCTGCAGCACCGCGAGCAAAGGCAAGGCGGACCTGATTTTCTAAGGTTCAGTTGTAATCTTGTGATTCAGTTTTGTTCAGGTTTAGATTCAGCGTGGTTGTGTGCTCATCTATAGAAGGAACCCCTTTTCATCACGAATCCATCGTAACTTAGCTGGTCACAGCGTTGCATCTCCACCAAGGCGACCAAGGATCGAATCCTGGGAGCCCCTTTTATTTCGTCGTTTTGATTTGTTGTGAGGAGCGCGTGATATTATAGTTTGCCCAGGGCCGCAGATTCAGCCCAACATTTTTTACCTACCCTGTGAACTTAGCTTTTATTCAAGGAATTTCTGTTTTATAGGAAAGTCCCCTTTGTTCATGCATATTTCAAAAATTGCACTATCTTAAAATGCCCGCAGATTTTATTCCATGCGTCGGATTTAAAAAGTTCATATATGTAACTTGGCTAGAACTTTGCGTAGAGTAACATTTTCCAACTTTCATGCATATTTAAATCTGTTGAATGTGCTATTTGCATCGGTTTGCGTGTCATCATGTTAAAAAACGGTATAGGTCGTAGTTATTTAACCCTAGCCATGTTGGAGATGAGCCATATATGTAAATGGACCAGAACAATGAGTAGAATCATCTGAACCACTTTGTTTTGCTGTCTAACAAACATAAAATGTGATTAGGATAAATCTGGATAAAATTAGAATTTAACGCGTGGGGTCATTTCGGAGATGCTATATGTCGTTTCCGGCCTCATTTAAAATGCCTAGATAGGTAGTTTAATTCGTGCTTCACCCCTTTCCGTGTCTAACAACATTTAATATTGTCATGTAAATAAACGGGAGTGAACTAAATAACTAAACGTGGAGTTTCATCAATATGCAACTCGTTGCATATTGAGCTCCACTTAATGTGTAGTGTTTGTGTGATGTGAATTGTCATGCCATGCCCTACATATTGTAAACCGTTCATGCATCATATGTGTTGTGCATCATGTCATGCATGTGTCGTGGTGAATAGTGCTACCTCTTGAGCTTGCGTTGGTTTTTCCCCTGAAGAGGAAAGGGTAATGCAGCAGAGTAGCGAAAAGTATTTCCCTCAGTTTGAGAACCAAGGTATCAATCCAGTAGGAGTATCAAGATGCGGCAGCAATGTACGTATGCAAAAACAAACAAACTTGCACCCAACGCTATAAAGGGGTTGTCAATCCCTTCATGATTATTTTCAAGGTGAGTTCTGAAGGCGAAAAGTGCAACAAAGTAAATTTGTAGACCTGAATATATGATGTGAAGTAGACCCGGGTGCCATAGTGTTCACTAGAGGCTTCTCTCATGATAGAAAGTATTACAGTGGATGAACGAATTGCTTTCGAGCAATTGATAGAATCGTGCAAAGTCATGATGATATCTAAGTCAATGATCGTACATATAAGCATCATGTCCTAGACAAGTAGACCGATACTTTCTACATCTACTACTATTACTCCACACATCGACCACTATCCAGCATGCATCTAGTGTATTGAGTTCATAACAAACAGAGTAACGCCTTAAGCAAGATGACGTGATGCAGAGGGATAGATTCATGCAATATGATATAAACCCCATCTTTTTACCCTTGATGGCAACAACATGATGCTTCCTTGCTATCCCTTCTGTCACTAGGTGAGGACACCGCACGATATGAACCCAAAACTAAGCACTTCTCCCATTGCAAGAATTATAGATCAAGTTGGCCAAACGAAACCCACAACTCGAAGAGAATTACAAGGATATGAAATCATGCATATAAGAGATCAGAGGAGACTCAAATAATATTCATAGATAATCTGATCATATATCCACAATTCATCGAATCTCGACAAACACACCGCAAAAGACGGTTACATCGGATTGTACTCCATGAAGATCTTGGAGAACTTTCTATTGAAGATCCAAGAGAGAGAAGAAGCCACCTAGCTACTAGCTATGGACCCGAAGGCCTATGGTGAACTACTCACGCATCATCGGAGAGGCAATGGTGTTGATGAAGAAGCCCTCCATGTCCAAATCCCCCTCCGACAGGGCACCAGAACGGTCCCCAGATGGGATCTTGCGGAGACAGAATCTTGCGGCGGAGGAAAAGTATTTTCGTGGCTCTCTCTGGTGTTTTTGGATTTTTAGAGAATTTATAGGTGAAATAGGTAGGGCAAAGGAGCCACATGGGGCCCACAAGCCTGCCAGGCGCACACACCCCAGGCCGCGGCTAGGGGGCTTGTGACCTCCCCCGAGGTCCTCTTCCTTGGTTCTCAAGTCCCATGTGTATCTTCTATTATGGAAAAATCATCCCGCATGATTTATTCCGTTTGGACTCCGTTAAATATTCTTCTCTGAAAAAGGTCAAAAACATGAAAAAACAGAAACTGACACTTGGCACTAAGTTAATAGGTTAGTCCCAAAAAGATATAAAATAGCATAGTCATGCATACAAAACATCCAAAGATGACAAGATAATAGCATGGAACCATCAAAAATTATAGATACGTTGGAGACGTATCAAGCATCCCCAAGCTTAACACCTGCTCGTCCTCGAGTAGGGAAGTGATAAAGACTGAATTTTTGATGTGGAATGCTACCTAACATATTTGTTCTTTGTAACTTCTTTCTTGTGGCATGAATGTTCAGATCCGTAAGATTCAAAACGATAGTTTACTATTGACATGAAAACAATATTACTTCAAGCATACTAGCGAAGTGATCATGAACTTTTGAAATAACAAGGCCAAAGAAAGTTATCCCTACAAAATCATACAGTCTGGCTATGCTCCATCATCCCCACACAACGAATTTAAATCATGCACAACCCCGGTATTGGCCAAGTAATTGTCTTCGCACTCTTACTTTCTCAAACTTTTTCAACTCTCACGCAATACATGAGCATGAGCCATGGATATAGCACTATAGGTGGAATAGAGTGTGATGGAGGTTGTGAGGCAAAAAGGAGGAGACGGTCACATCGACTCGACATATCAACGGGCTGTGGAGATGCCCATCAATAGATATCAATGTGAATGAGTAGTGATTGCCATGCAACGGATGCACTAGAGCTATAAGTGTGTGAAAGCTCAAAAAGAAAACTAGTGGGTGTGCACCCAACTTGCTTGCTCCCGAAGACCTAGGGCAATTTTGAGGAATCCCATCATTGGAATATACAAGCCAAGTTATATAATGAAAATTCCCACTAGTATATGAAGGTGACAAAACAAGAGACTCTCTATCATGAAGAACATGGTGCTATTTGAAGCACAAGTGTGGACAAAGATAGTAGCATTGTCCCTTCTCACTTTTTCTCTCATTTTTCGGTTGGGCTCTTTGGCCTCTTCTCCTTGTTTTTGGTGGGCATATTTGGCCTTTTTTTATTTACTCACATGGGACAATGCTCTAATAATGATGATCATCACACTTTTATTTACTTACAACTCAATACTTAGAACAATCATTACTCTATATGAAATGCCTCCGGCAGTGTACCGGGATGTGCAACGATCTAGCTTAGCGTATGACATTGAAACATCTCGCTAGCTATTGTACGATCATGCAATGGCAATAATAAAGTGACGGTACATGTCTTGATATGGAACGGTGGGAGTTGCATGGCAATATATCTCGGAATGGCTATGAAAATGCCATAATAGGTCGGTATGGTGGCTGTTTTGAGGAAGGCGTATGGTGGGTTTATGCACCGGCGAAAGTTTCACGGCACTAGAGAGGCTAACAATGGTCGAAGGGTGAGAGTGCGTATAATCCTTGGACTCAAATTAGTCATGAAGAACTCATATACTTATCGCGAAAGTTTTTATTAGTAATCGAAACAAAGTGCTAAACGCATACTCCTAGGGGAAGGGTTGGTAGGTGTTTCACCATCGCGCGATCCCGACCACCACACAAACGATGACAATCATTAAATCAATTATGCTCCGACTTCCTAACATAGCGGTTCACCATACGTGCATGTTATGGGAATCACTAACTTCAACACAAGTATTTCTAGATTCACAACACCCTACTAACATGACTCTAATATTACCATATCCATATCTCAAAACTAATTGTGAGGAATCAAACTTATCTTACTAATCAATGCACTTGAATATGGAAGTTTTTATTATATCCTATTTGGATGCCTATCATCTTTAGGACTACTTTCATAGCACACACCAATTACCAAGTTACTTAAAGAGAGCATTCTTAAAAAGATATAAGCGAAGATCGAGAGTTTTTATTTCTTCAAAATGTGACACCGCCGTGCTATGAAAATATATAAGTGAACCACTAGAGCAAAGTTATCTAGCTCAAAAGATATAAGTGAAGCAAATGCGAGCTAAATTGCCTAACTCAAAAGATATAAGTGAAGCTCATTGAGTGTTCTAGAAAGTGGACCCGAAGAGAGAGAAGAAGCCATCTAGCTACTAGCTATGGACCCGAAGGCCTGTGGTGAACTACTCACGCATCATCGGAGAGGCAATGATGTTGATAAAGAAGCCCTCCGTGTCCGAATCCCCCTCTGGCAGGGCACCAGAACGGTCCCCAGATGGGATCTTGCGGAGACAGAAGCTTGCGGAGGCGGAAAAGTATTTTTGTGGCTCTCTCTGGTGTTTTTGGATTTTTTGAGAATTTATAGGCGAAAGAGGTAGGGCAAAGGAGCCACATGTGTGGGGACCCCGACTAGCAGGTCGAGTTCGGCGTGCCCAGTGACCCCAAGGATCAATGTTCACTGAACACAGATACTGAATAATAGAGTCTTACATCCAAGTACCGAAATTATTACATCAAACAACCAGAAGGTCGGGTTCAAGAGCGAGGTCTAAAGCCAAATTAAACAGATACATCGAGTAGCGGAAACTCGTAAGGGCTAAGCGGTGCCCATGCCATCATGCCTACACCGACAGGCATTTTGACTTGGAAGCGTCCTAGATCGCAGGTTCGTCTCCGACGGCGTACTCGTCGCCAAACTCCGTTCCTTCCATGTCTGGTCAGTAATATAACCAGTGGCAAGCCAATGAGTACTTTGAATGTACTCGCAAACAGCCCATGATATGAACATTGATAGCGAAGAATAAAAGTAACATGTATCTATGGTGGAACGCAATTTGGTGGAATGATCAGGTATATGCAACAAGTTAAAGAACTACTCTTGAAGAACAGGTTACAGATATCAACATATCTGCTAAGGATTGAACCATCCGGGTTCACCCTATATGCCAAGTCATCGGACTTGTCATAACCTCAATGTATTAATGAGGGCTAAACCATCCGGGTTTACCCTATATGCCAAGTCATCGGACTTGTCATAACCTCAATGTATTAATGAGGGCTAAACCATCCGGGTTTACCCTATATGCCAAGTCACCGAACTTGGTCATACTATTACTCTCATAACAACACCTTTTTAACACCACAGACACACACACACTCTTGGTTTATGCGGAAACGCTGGACGTAGTTTAAGAAGCACCACCCAACTGTGCTTGACCGTGGACACGGCTATTCAAATAGTTTGACACTCTGCAGAGGTAGTACGCTGGACCCACGAGAAACGGGAAACTTCCGTGTCATCCACGACTCGTGGTATATCACATATACCCGAGGTAAGTACCCGATCATCATCTTTCCCCTGACGATACTAGACAAAGAGGTCCACTCGATTGGTACCCAACCGACATGTTGTACGTCTTACGAGCACCGACTCTGGACAGTATCAACCATGCAGGGACCAACGGTGTGCCTGGAACTCATAATAATGGCATATCGTCCTACCTGGCACGACCCCATCACGAGAGTGACACCGATCACTCCCGCCACTAGTAATGTGGATCTTTGCTAGTACCGACCAGAGTAATCAACAAAGCCTCGTCCCATAAAGGGGTATCATGGTCGTACTGTTAAGGTTGGGACGGTTGACACATCATAAATCTAATTAATCCCAATTCTGAAACCACACACGCAAAATACCCGGTGCACCACTTCTCCAAAAGTGGCCACCAACTCATCATCACCCTCGGGCATTAGTGGCACCCGACGGGGTTTTCATAAACTCTTTATTTAACTCATCATCATGCTTGTGATAATATGCTTCTATCTTTACTTGTCAACATGGTATTAACATGACCCTCAAGGGGTAGGGTCAAGCTTAATGCAATGGTCTTACTCTACTAGTCAACATGACAGTAGCATGATCCTCATAGATGGTAAGATCAATCTCATCATGCTAATGCTCCGAGGAGCCATGTGAATAACATCATCAACATGCAAGTGCTTTGAAGAAGCCTCCGGTGCCATCACCACAATGATGAACCTGCATCGTGATGACATGCAACGGGAAAATACTTGCTATACTAGCATGCAACAATGTTTATGCTCAAGTCATGGTCAAAGGCTGCTTGCCATGGTCAGCTAGGTATCCGGGGTCTTCGAGGTATTCCGCTCCGGATCCTCCGTCACTCGGTAACTCTACCGTCGAGAAAGGAATAAATAAATAATAGCTCACACCAAAACAGATCACAAGGTGCTTTTAAAAATGTTGCAAAGCTTGAATAAATTAAGTTCATTATTTTGGAAAATGTTTCCTTTGGTTTTTATTAGCTAAGAATATTTATTTTAAAGCAAACAGGAGCAAACAAATGCTTTTAATATCATTTTATTATACAAAAACAGTTTCTATTTTTGATAAATGTCAAACTCTACACAATCAATTACTACACATTTTTAGAAAATTGTTTGTGGAAGAATCATATTTTTCAACTGGCTAAATATTTTTATAAAAATCATTTAAGCCGCAGGTTAGAAATAAACGAAAAGGCCAGGGGGGAGACCAAGCCGGCCCAGCAAGCAGACCGGACACCAGGCGCGCGCGGGCCAGGTTCAAACCTGACCTGCGGGCCCCTGGGGTCCGTGTCAGCGGCTGCTCGCGCTGGCTGCCCCAGGACAACGACAGGTGGGCTCCACTTGTCGGGTCCTTCTCCTACCTCCAGCCAGAGAGGTGGAGACGGACGATGGCGAGGCTACCGTTGCCCTCAGGCCAATCTAGGAGCGGGAATGGGTCCCTCGTCCCTCCGCCTACCTGCTCGTGGTCGGGACGTCACCGGAGGTGGTCTGGGTCGCCGGCGACGAGGTGATCGTGGCGGAAGGGTTTTGGGTTGGCGACGAGCTAGTGGCTAGGGGCACGGATTCGCTCGGGGAAGTTGGGGGAAATGATCCTAGCGTTAAGGGGAGTGCAATGGGAGGTCGGGCGGCGCAGGAGCCGGCGTGTAGCCGGAGATCGACCGGAGCTCCGAGGCGGAGGGGCGTCGGTCGATCTCGAGCACCGGGGCTCTGCGAGCTCGATTGGGCGGCTAGGGGGAGTCTAGTGGTTGTGCTGAAGCTGTTTGTGTGTGCTGGGGTGCCGAGGGGACCTATTTATAGGCCAACGGCGGTGAGCCGACTCGGGTGCACCGGTGACTCACCGTGGCACGCGTGCGTGCATAGTGAGGTGCTGGCCGCGTAACCATGGGTCCGGGACGTGGTTTAGGACCTCCTGGTGCATCGGCCGCAGAGGGAAAGCGAGTGGGGTCGAGCCGCACCGACCGTGCATGGTCGGCCGCGTCGGGCGCGCGCGAGCACGCGTCGCCTAAGCTCTTGCGCGAGGAGAGGGGGGTCCCTGAGGGTAGCTTTGCACTGAATGGCTGTCGCGGGAGCGTTTGGACATTACTGGGGAGGCTGGAACTGGCCGAGGCGACGTCCCCTTGCTGGAGGCTCCCTATAGCGCGCCCGGAGCGCAGTTTTGGCATGCCACGACATGCTGGCTCGCTCTGGGGCACTTGGGACGTGTCCTCCATGTCCTGAGTGTTGCTGGGAGTGTGCCTAGCCGTTGTGTGTAAGTGGGAGCACGAGCTGGTCAAAGGAGGCAAGGAACACCAGTGTTGCCAATACTGGCCTGCGGCTCAAATTGAAGATCTTGTCACTTGTGCTTGGAGTTGGGGAGGGGCTGGTTGACTAGGTGGTCAGGGTGTTCTGGGGCTCTAACTCACCATGTTTGGGGCTTTGCCATTGGGTAAAACAGTGGCTAGGAGGGTTTTTACCTTCCTGTCAGTAGGTGTTCGACAGTGATTTGGGGTGCTTCCACTCCACCACTGGAACTGAAACTTAACAGGTTTGGTCTTGGGGTAAAAACATGGGGTTTCACCAAATTTGAGCTTCATTGAACAAGTTTAGCTTTGTAAACTTGAAAATGCCTCAAAATGACCACTACTGTCCTTTACAAAGGAAGTGTAGCCAATCAGAGTCTCACAAATCCCATCTTTGGTGTAGAGTCCTCATTTGGGGTGTCTAACACTTCTCCAAAGTTTCAGCTCCATTGGAGAAACTGTGCAATGTAGAGTTGTTCCAACTCATCTCTGGACAGAGAGGGTTTTGGGCTCATTAGGTGCACTTCCCCACCTTGGATCAAGGTGAGATTTTATGTGAGCACCTAATATGGCTTGGGAGGGCTCCTGTAATTTTATGGGAATTTATTGAGATCATTTCCTTTGGAAACATCTCAAAAAGCTAAAACAGACAGAAATGGTTTTCAGGGTTTTACTCAAATAATATTAATATAAAGTAGGGTTGAAAATCTTATATATGGAAAATATATGTCCTTCTGAGCTTCCATGAATTTACTCAGAATTTTATAAGGCAGGAAAGCAATTTTCCTTGTGGGAATATCATTCCTGGCCTTACAAACAGACATAAATATAAAATAGGAAAATAATATTTTAAATCACCAATTAATGTTTTTAATGGATGAAAATAATATCTGGATCAGATCACCAACTTTGGTTGGAAGTGCCACTTGGCTTCAAGAGCTAGTAGTGTATCACCAACTTTGGTTGGAAGTGCCACTTGGCTTCAAGGAAAAAGGGTTTTTGAAGAGAGCAAAATAATGAGTTTTTCATGGGTTTGAATCATCAAGCAAGCTAGCATTCACTCATACAAGGGCTGACATTGCACTCACAACATTATTTGTAAAAGTTTTAACAAGCTCTGATTTTTGCAACATAAAATACTTGTGATGAAAAACAGGGTGTGACAACATGGGGCCCACAAGCCTACCAGGCGCCCCCCCAGGCCGCGACTAGGGGGCTTGTGACCTCCCCCGAGGTCCTGTGTCTTGGTTCTCAAGTCCCCTGCGTATCTTCTGTTATGGAAAAAACCACCCCCTAGATTTTATTCCGTTTGGACTTCGTTAAATATTCTTCTCTGAAAAGGGTCAAAAACACGGAAAAACAGAATATGGCACTTGGCACTAAGTTAATAGGTTAGTTCCAAAAAAGATATAAAATAGCATATTCATGCATACAAAACATCGAAAGATGACAAGATAATACCATGGAACCATAAAATATTATGGAGACGTTGGAGACCTATCAAATACCGTGTGTTGATTCTTGTTTCTGTTTGCTTCGTCTCGATAGACTTCCGCAAGCGTGTCGGAATGTGAGGACCCGTTCGACTACGTCGATTCGTCTGCTTCACGGAGTCATTCTTCTTCCAAAAGGGATCTCAGGCAAGATGACCATTTCCCTAGATACCATTACTATCATTGCCCAGAACCGACGCGCGAGGAGATTCCCCTTCTATTCCGTAGTTGCCGTGTGTTTTATCTGTTTCTCGCATTCATCATCGCATCGTGCGCATCATCCACATTGAATCGACACTCTGTTGCCGTCAGTTTTCAAAACTTGCCTTCATTATTAGTTGCCAGTTCTCTGTGTTTTTTTGTCATTGCCCGTTTCGAGACCAACCAAACATGTTTTTAAATCATGTTTTTAAAAGTGTGTACAAAACTTTCTTGGATTAGGTTAGAAGTTGGCGTGTGGGCTTAATATAGTGTAGCTAGACCGCCTGTCAATTTTTATCGCAATCGAAGTCTGTTTGATACCCGAACGGTCGACCGTAGTGACACTGTCATCGGCTTATTCGTCGGACAATTTTCGGTTTTATAAACCTGTGTCATGGGCCGCATTCTTCCCTCTCTTCTCATCCCAACACCCCTCTAACACAGCCCAATAGCCCACCTAGCCTAACCCTCCGGTCAGAGCCGTCAGATCGCGATCTAACGGTCCGAAAACGGGTGAAAACGCCTAAAACTAGCCCTCCCTACTATAAAAGGTGCCATACCTGCCTAATCGGGCAACCCTAGACATGTGCCTCATTTTCTGCGCCCCTCCAACCCGTGGCCGCTACCCAGCACTCTTGCCTCCCACCAGCTGCGCGATGCCCGCAGCAGGCCCTCCCGGCCCCGAAGACACCTGCCGCGTGTCCTGCCCCGAGCAGGATTGAAGACGACGCAGCTTTCCCCGCCTCCCATGGTCGTCCCACCAGAGCACCTCCCCTCACAGGTGATGCATGTTGCACTGCCTCTGCTCCTTCTCCCTTCCCCATTTCTCTCTCTAGCCTCTCCTCTCTCTCTCCCGATGTGCAGGTCTACCATGGACGCTATGGCCTCGTCGGAGCTCTGCCTCGAGGCGCCCTCGACCTTCCTTGGCCCTCCAGACGACGGGACCCGAACCTCTTCGATGATATCCTGCCGTTCCTGGCCTCCACGACCCATGCCGACGCCTCCTCGTCAAAATTCTCATCGGTGGCAACGACCAGAATCTGCCTCTCTGCGCCTGGGCAGAGGAGGACGAGACCCCTACTGTGCGCCTCCCGCGTGTGGGCCTCGACGCTGTCGTGGGCTAGACGTGGCCTCACCCATTGCCTCGGCCCAGCCCGCACCGAGGTGGCTCGCTTCGCCCCTCACCCAAGCGATGCAAGGCCCAGCCGCTGCCTCCACGTCCTCACCGACCTGGGCTTGGCCCACGGTGAGCGGCAAAATCTCCGCCCGTGTGCGTGATTTAGTTTCCAACGCATGCAGTTTGGGCCTATATCAATTTTTTCTCTAGCGATGCGAATTTCATAATTATTGTGCACATTTAACAATTACAAAAAATTGCTGAATTTTCAAATGCTCATAACTCATAAACCGTGAATCAGATTAAGAAGAATTACATATGAAAAATGATTAGCATTTCATGTAGATTCACAATAGGCCACTTTCATGCATGTTAAAAATAAATAAATATGTATTTTTGCATTGCTTTGCATGATGCCATGTTAAAATGATTTAAATTGTAGCGAATTAACCATGTGTCGGACTTAAAAACTTTATACATGTAAGATGCTTAGAATTTTGTGTAGCTTCACAATATCCAACTCTCCCATGATAAAAATATTTAACTTGTGGTTTCATTTAATTTGTATTAATGTCATGTTAAAATGGTTTATGTGATAACCAATTAACTGTAGCTCGATTATAATGTTACCTATATGATACTTGGCTAGAAAAATGTGTAGAACAACTGGGTAGCATTTATTTTCATGTTTAACACCTCTAAAATTGTGTTTTGGGCAGATCTATAGAAAAATTGAAATTACATATGGGGACTTTCCAGAATTGTTGTTTGTTGATATGACGTAAGTTAAACTTGCCTAGAATATCCTATAGCTTCATAATATCTTGTTGCATCCTTGTTTTAACATGTGGCTACCATTTGCATCCATGTCATATCATCTTGTGGATCTCATATCTTTTAGACAATAGCTCCGTTTCAAATGATCTATACAATATATATATATATATATATATATATATATGTAAATCAACTAGAATGACGTGTATAATCACATGGTCCACTTTATTTTGATTCCTATCAAATATAATACGTGTTCAGTACAAATCTGGATCAATTTCGAAATTCACATATAGGGTCATTTCGGAAAGTCTATATGTTGTTTCCGACCTCATTTAAAATGCCTAGATAGTGTAGTTTATTTATGCTTCACATCTTACCTTGTTTAAACTGCATTTAATATTGATGAGTACCTAAATGGGAGTGAACTAAGTAATTCATGTGTGGAGATTCGTCAATATGCAACTCGTTGCATATTGAGCTTCACTTATTGTGTAGTATCTGATTTTTGTGATTTCCATGTCGCGAATACTTAAATTTACATGCATCGTATTTGATTGTGCATCATGTCATGCATATGTCGTGGTGAATATCGTGTGTTGGTTCTTGTTTTCGTACTGCTTCTTCTCGATAGAGTTCCGCAAGCGTGTTGAAATGTGAGGATTCGTTTGACTATGTCGATTCATGTGGTTCATGGATTCGTTCTTTGTACAAGCGGGATCATAAGAAAGATGATCATTTCCCTGGATACCATTACTATCATTGCCATGCTACTTGTCCCATTTCTTTTGCTATGTCACGCTGTCGGCCTCCCTACGTTGCCATGAAAAGCATGTAACCTTTCCAAAACCCAGCAAGCCACTTTCTGGCTATGTTACTGCTCGCTCAACCTTCTTATAGCATTGCTAGTTGCAGGTGGAGTTCCTTTACATGTGACAACATGAGATCCGTGTGATATCATCACATTATTGCTAATTAATTTAGTGCACCTATATATTTGGTAAAAGGTGGAAGGCTTGTCTTTCTAGCCTGGTGTTTTGTTTTATCTTTGCCACCTTAGTTTCAACTACCGGTGTTAAGTTCTGTATTGAGCGCTCCTAACATGACAAGCCCCATCATTGGTACAAAACTCTTCTGACAAGGCCCATGACCGGTACTATATTTTCCTAATAACTAATGAACCACATAGGCAGTAATTAACCCGTGGATAATTAATCAACCACGTGTCAGTGCTCCTCATGAGTGTTGGTCCAGACTAGATGATTGTGTGGGGCCGACCCGGTGCAACTCGGGAGATGTCTATCAGGCCACCGTATGCTCCGCTTTTTCGTCATGTCTGGAGAACGAAATACACGGCTCCTATCGGGATCGTCAACATGTCGGGAAGCCTTGCTAGATTTTTTTTACCATTCTCGAATGTCTTGCGCGAGAGATTCCGAGGTTACTTTCGGCTATCCCGAGGTTGAGGTTTTCCACCAGGAATCCAAGGAGACCATGGGTTTTCTAAGGTCGAGGTTTCTGACGCAGCGTGTGGTAGTATGTGATGGACTAGTTGGAGCACCCCTACAGGTTTACATCTTTCGGAAAGCCATGCCCACGATTATGTGGCAACTTGGAAACTTTGTTTAACATACGGTTCTACACAACTTGAAATAAACTTAATTAAACTATGCGAATTGTGTGCGTAATCGTGACTGTCTCTTCTCGTGAGTTCGGCATCCGTAAGAGGACAAGGTGGGGTTATGTCTGACGTAAGTAGGTGTTAAGGATCATTCATTTGATCATTATTAGTTCAAGTTCATTATGCGTAGATCACTGATGACCCACATGTATAGGGGATCTATCGTAGTCCTTTGGATAAGTATGAGTGTCGAACCCAACGAGGAGCAGAAGGATCTGACAAGTGGTTTTCAGCAAGGTATTCTCTACAAGCACTGGAATTATCGGTAACAAGTAGTTGTGTGACAAGATGATTCGCAGCAAGTAGCAAGTAGCAAAAGTAACAACGGTGCAGCAAAGTGGCCCATTCCCTTTTGTAGCAAGGGACAATCCTAGACAAACTCTTATAGGAGGTAAAACGCTCGCGAGGACACATGGGAATTTCTGTCAAGCTAGTTTTCATCATGTTCATATGATTCGCGTTTGCTACTTTGATAGTTTGATATTTGGGTGGACCGGCGCTTGGGTACTGCCCGTACTTGGACAAGCATCCCACTTATTATTAACCCCTCTCGCAAGAATCCGCAACTACGAAAGAAGAATTAAGACAAAGTCTAACCATACCATTAAACTAGTGGATCCAAATCAGCCCATTACGAAGCAACACATAAACTAGGGTTTAAGCTTCTATCACTCTAACAACCCATCATCTACTTACTACTTCCCAATGCCTTCCTCTAGGCCCAAATAATGATGAAGTGTTATGTAGTCGACATTCACATAACACCACTAGAGGAAAAACAACATACAACACATCAAAATATCTAACGAATACCAAATTCACATGACTACTTATAGCATGACTTATCCCATGTCGTCAGAAACAAAAGTAACTACTCACAAAGCATAATCATATTCATGACTAGAGAGGTAATGAGTAGCATCAAAGATTTGAACATATAATCTTCCACCAAGTATTCCAACTAGCATCAACTACAAAGAGTAATTAACACTAATAGCAACCTTACAAGTACCAATCGGAGTCGCGAGACGGAGATTGGTTACAAGAGAGGAACTAGGGTTTGGAGATGAGATGGTGCTGATGAAGATGTTGATGGTGATGAGTCCCCTCCGATGAGAGGAGTATTGGTGATGACGATGGCGACGATTGCCCCCTCCGAGAGGAAAGTTTCCCCGGCAGGATCATCCTGCCAGAGCTCTAGATTGGTTCTGTTCAAGTTCCGCCTCGTGGCGGCGGCGAATCCTCCGAAAAGCCTCTTCTTGATTTTTTTTCTAGACTGAAACTATTCTTGTAGCAAAAGGGGGAGCCAGAGCGCCAAGTGGGAGCCCACAAGCCCCCTAGGCGTAGCCAGGGGGAGGCCGCGCCTAGCAGGCTTGTGGCCTCCTGCCGGCGCGTCTCTGGTACTTCTTCGGCCCAGTATTTTTTATAAATCCCAAAAGAAATCCTCGTTGATTTTCACGGGTTTTGGAGTTGCGCAGAATAGGTATCTCAAACTTGCTCCTTTTTCAGGCCAGAATTCCAGTTGCCGACATTCTCCCTCTTCATGTAAACCTTGCAAAATAAGAGAGAAAAGGCATAAGTATTGTACCGTGAAGTGTAATAACAGCCCAAAAAGCGATAAATATCAACATGAAAGCATGATGCAAAATGGAAGTATCAATCACCCCCTGTTTTTTTGTACTCGTAAGTTAGCCACTCAAATAAATGCTTAGTCGCTTGCTGCAACTTCACCACTTAACCATACCTCACCCATTAAGCTTTGCTAGTCTTGATACCATTGGAAATGAGATTGCTAAGTCCCTGTGGCTCGCGTATTACTACAACGACAGTTGCAGGTACAAGTGAAGCGATACTATGACGTGAGCGCGATGATTGCTCTATTTGGAGTTTCCTTCTTCTTATTGTTCTTCTTCTTCGATCTAGGATGGGTTCGAGGCCGACAGCCTGGGATAGCAAGGATGGGCATCGTTCTTTTATCATTTGTTTTCGTCCATAGTTAGACTCTGCTCTTCTACTTGGTGATTGTATATATTGTTGTATTGTGTTGTTCATGTTGTAGCTTGTGGCAAGTGTAAGTCAATTCCACATACTCATGTACTCCGTACATGTAATTGTAATGATATCCATTCTTGCAAAATGACGAGATGCGCTTTTATCCCTGTCGAGGCCCTCGTGCCAAAATAAGGATAGAATCGCATCTTGGGCATTGCAACAACGATTGTGCCGGGCATGATCAGAAGGTTTTCGTCTCCCACTTGTGTGTGCCCCATTAGGTGCTCATCTACTACTGTTGCCTAGCCACAAGGGCTTGCGAGATGTTTCCCAGGTTTGTCAACAACCCTAACCATAGGTTCGCAACGGTAGACACGACCAATGATCCAAGGGTGCTCAAGGCTTCAGGCGTCTCCTGCCACAAGCTTGTCAACACCCAAGGTTATTATAGGTTCAGAGGCGATCAGAAGGAGAAGTAGAAGGACTCCCTGGTTGACCTCGCTGCATCCATCATGAACCCCTACTATAGATACATGAATGTAGAGTGCGACAATGACAAGTCTATCGGGCATAAGGCCTGGGTGAACGAACTGGATGAAGAGCACACCAAGTACGTGGCTGAGGATGCATACACAAGCTACGAGATGTACACGAGGATCATTGACATGAGGAATTGCCTCCTTCCTGCAGCTAGAGAGGGATATCCACAAGCAGAGCAGCGGCGGCAACCTACGTGAGAAGAACAATATGATTTGGTGATCATATACTTCTTGTAATTTTACATTGAGGAATCTATATAGGTTGTGTAGTCAATTATGTAATTGGATGTTCAAGTTAGTTATGCAAGAATGTAGGTGTTCTATAGACATAGCATATATGATGTGCAAACACAGCAAATCACATCTTATACAATTTTTTAGCAGCAACCATCTGCCCACAACAAACACATCTTGTGAGGTTCAATCGTTTGAGTTATTATTGGTCTTCCCACACAATTCTAATGAGTGAATTGTTTTGTGGGTATCATTAAAAGTGCTAGTTATCAACTATAGGGGGGTGAATACGTGATTTCCATGAAAAGCTTCGAAACGGTAAATGTATTCAAAGTATGCGGAAGCGAAACATGATCAAGTAGGGATGTTAATGAAGAATCTAGGAAAAGTATGAAATACTACAAACACATACAGGAAGTTAAAGCATAGTAGTCATGCACACTAAGATTTATCGAAGATAAATTTAGGTAGAATGCAGATAAACAACAATTAGGAATGTCTTTGGTGTATGTATTCCAATTGAGATTATAAAGCAGTGGCTTCATAGTACAATATAGAAAGTAAGAGAGTGAATAATATAACAATTAGCTTGACAAAGACAAAGGATTTCCTGGACCAGCTCCAGTTCCTATGACAAGTGTATGTGTGTTTCGGGAGGATGAGATTGAACTCTGAAGACCACTTATTCACCTTGTTCCCCTTGAGCCGATGTCACTTAGACCACAACCAATCACTCAGGTAAGTCTTTAGGGGACACTCCCGACACCCGTACAAACTCGGTCACACAGAAATCCATAATGGCTCTTCGAAGCACTAGACCATGATGCCTAACCGACTATAAGATAACAACCTTCAAGCATAAAAAGTCTTCGATTCACTCAGAATAGAATGACTTCGGTGATGCTCAAACTCACAAGCTCTCGGTGGTTGGGTTTATCCTTGCAGGATAGCTCCCTCTCAATGTCTTCGAGGTGGGTTGCTCCAAACTGACAACAACCATATTTAACTCTGAGCAACCACCAACTTATGGTGGAGAGGGTGTTCTATTTATAGCCAATAGGAAACCCGACATGATATGATTGAAATGACCCTGGGTCAATGTAACAGTCCGAGTCCGACACTCTAGAAGATTCCCTTTTTATGACGTTGTCTTTATGTGATTTATTTTGTTGTCCCATTTATCATCGCATCATGCCAATCATCCACATAGCATCGACACTCTGTTGATGTCATTTTTTTCAAATCGGCATCCGTTATTAGTTGTCTGGTCTCTCCATTCTCGTCGACGTCCGTTTCGGGATCAACCTCAAATGCACGCGCCCGCAACATAATTAAAAATATTGTTTATAAAACCTTCACAAAATGGGACGAAAGTTGTAGCGTGGTCTTCTTTTATCGTATGTAGACCGCGTGTCAAATTTCGTCGCATTCGGAGCTCGTTTGATACCCCAAGAGAAAAATCTATAGTGGCACTATAGCCGGTTTATTTGTGGGATATTTCGGTTTTATAAATACTTGTCACAGGCCACAAATCTCCCTCTCTTCTCAGCCCAAGACAATCTACACTGCCCACTAGTACATCCTAGCCCCTCCCTTCGACCGGAGCCTCCCTATCCCGATTTGAGGATCCGAAAATGAGAAAAATCCGCTAAACCTAGCTCTCCTTGCTATAGGTAGACGCCCTAGCCCTCCATTCTCTAAAAACACTAGTCTTTCCTAGTTTTTCGTGCAACCGCCATCCTCCCCAACCGGTAGCCGACAACGCCTCCCACCACCTGCCATCGGGCCTGCGAAGCCGACATCTGGCCTGCCCGGGCCTGGTTTAGGCTGCGCCCACTACCATAGCTCCTCCCGGTCTCCCCATGGAGCCTCCCCGAGACGCTCTCCGCTGCTGCGCCTCGCCTCCATCGCACCGAAACCCCTTCGATCGGTCACCGGAGTCACACCGTACCTCACCGCGCCCCATCTCTCCTTCTTCCCCCCGTATCCCTATTTGTCTCATCTCTCGCTCTCCCTAATGGAGCTGCAGGGAACCCTGTCGCAGGAGCCTACCGTGGAGCCCCATCGAGCTCGCCACCGACAGGATCCGACCCATCCCTCATCGTATCTTCCCCTAGCCAAGAACCACGCCACCTTGACGTCTGCTACAGCGTCAAGCGCGCTCCTAGGTTGCTCCTTTCTCAACCCCTTTCGGGATCATGAGGATGACACATGCCCCCAGCTAGCGCGCAGGTGCTGCCGTGTGCCGCAGCCGAGCCCAGCACCACGGCCCACCAACAAGCCCAGAACCGACCGGCATGTGGCCCAAGGTGAGCGGCCCGCTATACCGTGTGAAAGGACGTGGATGTCGCCTATACAGGGGGGTGAATAGGCGCATTAAAATAATTATGGTTTTGGTTTAAACAAATGCAAAATAAAACTATCGTTTAACTTGTCAAGGACAAAATCCTAAAACAACTAGACTCACCTATGTGCACCAACAACTTATGGTAAGCAAGATAAACAACTAAGTGATAGTAAGATATATAACAAGAAACAATATGGCTATCACAAAGTAAAGTTCATAAGTAAAGGGCTCGGGTAATAGATCACCGAGGTACACGGAGATGATGATGTATCCCGAAATTAACACCCTTATGGATGCTAACCTCCGTTTGGAGCAGTGAGGAGGCACAATGCTCCCCAAGAAGCCACTAAGGCCACTGTAATCTCCTCAGGCCCTCGCAAAATGCAAGATGTCGTTATTCCACTAAGGGACTCTTGAGGGTGGTCACCGAACCCGTACAAACAAGGGTGGGGCAATCTCCACAACTTAATTGGAGGCTCCCGACAACACCACACAGCTTCCGAGAATGCACTATGGCTCTGAGATGACTTCCAATGCTTAGGGAAATCGCCACAACCTAATTGGAGACGTCGACGCTTGCCCGGACCTTTACACCACAATGATTGACCTCCGAGGCACCATCAACCTTCTAGGACGCCCAAGCATTCACAAATAACAATCTATAGGGGACTGAGCACCCAAGGGTAATAAGCTTCTCAAACTTATCACTTCCACGTATTACCATGGACAACTCACACCGATGAACCTAATGTAATGGCAAGAAAACACAAAGTGGTCAAGTTCCTCACACTCAAATCCCTCCACAACATCAAAATCTATGGAGGAATATGAGAGGAAGAACAAGGATCTCACAAAGAACTCCAAGATCAAGATCGAAGGGGTTCCCTTCACATAGAGGAGAAAATGATTGTTGGAAATATGGATCTAGATCTCCTCTCTCTTTTCCCTCAAGAACTAGCAAGATTCATTGGAGGGACTGAGAGTTAGCAAGCTCAAAGATAGTCCACAACGGGAGGAAATACGAGCTCAATGGATATAAGACCATTTGGGAAGAAGACCCCCTTAAATAGTGAGAGGAAATCTGGCCGCTATTCTGCCCAACGACTCAGCTAACTCGTAGTACCGTGCACCTGGGCGGTACTACCGCTAGGGAGGTACTACCGTCGTGTAGAGAGCGGTACTTATGCTTGGCCTAGTCGAGGTAGTGGGAGCGGCAAAGGTGGGCGATAGTACCGCTCGAGCGGTACTTCCGCTCCCCCCTGGGCAGTACTTCTGCCAGGAGTAGAAAACACCCCCACCATGCTAGTGAGAAAAGATAAGCGAAAGAGAGGCCAGCAGGGGAGGGGGGAAGTACCGCCACAGTGGTACTACTTATCTAGCCTAGCGATACTTCTACTTGAGAGAGAAAACCTGCCCAGAACTGCCATAACCTTCGCATACGAGCTCCGAATTAAGCAAACTCAAGCTTGTTGGATAGTAGTTACGAAAATGCCAATGATATAGAGACGTGAAACCTCTATGAATGAAGAACCGGAAAAAACTTCCAACATCGAAAACATCATAGAAGATGCATATGGACTCCATTTTTTATGAACTCGAGCTTGTCATGAAGATGACCATAAGCTCTACAATCACAAAGAGAATCACCAAACAAGAACCAAGAAAGATGATGCAAGGATAAAAATGGTTTGAGCTATCAGCGAACGATACGATCAAGCTACTCACTTGAGAACCCCCCTTGACAATACGGCAATCTATCTAAAATAGAAAAACCTATCAAGGGCAAACCTATACCTTACACATAGTCCACTTGAGCTAGATGATGACGATCTTGACTTCCTCAAGATGGACCACCATTCTTGATTGCGTTGGCTTGATGAAGACTAGTTGATTGCTCCCCCACACTCATAATGGGTGAGTCACTCTTCAGCACATCTTCACAAGTCCATTTCCACCACAATGGACGTCAAGCTTCAAGCATGATATCTTCGTGATGCTCCACTTGACTTGCAAACCGCAATCTTGTTGAGGATCACCACTTGATGTCATACTTCATGGGTTGAATGAGATATTCCTCTTGAGGCAAGCCCATGGAAACACACCTAACCCCACATAGAACTTTCATGTAGACCATGGGTTAGTACACAAAAGAGTAATGGAGAATGGTTACCATACCATGGGATCACTTGATCCCTCTTGATACATCATGTACGCTTTGTGTGTTGATCAATTTCATTTACTCTTTGACTTAGTCTTGATCAACCTTGTATCTTTATGACTATTCTTTACATAATACCTTGAATACCACCTTGGTCATCACATAAACTCCTTGAGACCAACAGATGGACTTCAAGAAGTGCCAATGGAAAAATCCTTCGAATATAGCTCTAGGCAACCATTAGTCAATAGGGATTGTCATAAACTACCAAAACCACACATGGGGAATATGCTCTAACACCGTGCCTATTCACCGCTTTGCCTATCCGGCGCGCATTCACTGCAGACTATCTGGTGCACGTTCGTTAGATAAGATATATAACGAATAGTTCTGAAAAACGACTAAGTCTGAAAGTGCAGTTTCTATAGCATCATTATGTTTTGTGATGGACGCAATTTTGTTTGGGTGCATCGGATGGAGATACATATTATATGAGAAATCATCTACTATTCGTGCTCTACATGATGTAGGAATTTGTATGCGTGTTAGGAATCATATACATGCTCAGATCTTTGTTGCAAATTAGCTTCGAGTCGTAATCAATGAAGACTATTATTTTTTTAAGACCTGCGTGGATGATTGCATGTGATCTGTAGGTATTTTGCATTTGGCTCCTTCATGACATTTGTTCTGTGTGATGTCTACTTTGATGCCATTCCTATGGTTGCCATGTAAATCATCTTTATTATGTAAATATGTTTCTCTAAAGGTGTTATCATGTTAAAATTGCCAATCTATTAACGTTAAGTTCCATTTTGCGAAGCTCGAATTAAGCAAACTATGCCTCTTTTGAATGTTTGCCAATAGAGTGATTTGTAGTATTCCATGTCTATTGCCATCACATGAATGTCACGTTTAGTTGTAGTTTTCATCATGTGAGCTTGCCATAAAAATGTTGTTGTTTTGATGGTCCAAAATAATTCTAAGTCTGGAATGTGTACTATTTTGTTGCCATGTTTGCATGTCAATTTCCATTAATCTGCATCCGCTTTGTGGTTCGTCCAATGGAGTAAATTGTTAAGCATGTTATCACCCGTTAGTTTGTACCATTAGTTTTCAAGTATAGGTTTTGCACCCTAATTAATTTTGATGCCAAACATGACAATCTCAAAAAATTGTTGTTCTTTGCACCATGTTAATTTTTCTATGTCCGAGAAACAACTTATTTCAGAATGCCATGTTGTTTGATGCTAGACATTATTGTGTGCATAATTAGACCTTGCAAGTATGGAATGAAATGAAGTTCATCATGCCGACTACCTTGTTGTAGATTTTCATGCCATTATAAGTCTTGTAGCATAGGATTTTCTTGTTTCCAATATGCCTACAGAATAAAACGGTTATGTTAAAAACTGTTATTTTCACTAAGTCTCAAACTGTGTTCAAGTAGCCATCTTGTGAGCTCATTTCCTATTGATCCATGGTTCTAACCAATATGCTCATGTGAGATGAATTATTGTGCATCATGTAAACTACTTCCCCATGTCCTTTTTTTATTTTAGATTCTTGTGTCTTGTGTGTGCAAAATGCCATGTTTCTATTTAGGGCAGATTATCACTATAACTTGTATTGGTTGTATTTGTTGAACTGTGGCTCCGTTTTGAACATGCGCTATATGAAACTTCCCTAGAATTTCATGTAGTTTGATAATATCTTGATGTATCCATGATTTGTAATGTTTGTGGTTCTCATTTGCATACATTTTCATTCATGACATATTATCTTGTGTTGGTCATATCTTTTAGACCGTAGCTTCGTTTTAGATAATCTATATATGTAAATCGCCTAGAATGACGTCTAGAATCACATAGTGTACATTGTTTTCCTTTTTAATAATTATAAATATGTTTTAGACGGATATGGACCAATTTCTAAATTAATATGCGGTTGTTCCGGGAAAACTATAAGTTGTTTCCGACCTCATTTAAAACTGCCTAGGTAGATTGTTAAGTTGTGATTCAGCTCTAGCCAATATTAGAAACATTTCAAATAACTGTTTCTCAAAACAACATTAACCAAATTTCTATTAATATGGAGATTTGTTTTTTTGTTATATGTATGTTCTTCGCCTCCAATTAAATTGCTTAATTCCATCTTCATCATATGCCATGAGCACCCATGTTGAAAAAAATTTAATGTTATGAGTACCTAAGCGATAGTGAACTAAAAGATGCGAATGTGGAGTTTCGTCAATATGCAACTCACTTCATGTTGAACTTCACTTAATGTGTAGTAGTTCTTTTATGTGGTTTGCCAAGCCTTGCATAATTAAATGGACATGCATCATAGTTGCTTGCACATCATGCCTTGTTTACATTGTGGTGTTTATTGTGTGTTGATTGTTTGTTTGTAGATTGCTTCTTCTCAATAGAGTTCCGAAACTTCTTCGAAGTGTGAGTATTCGTTTAACTACATTCGTCGACTTCATGGACTTGTTCTTCTTCCAAGCTGGATCTTAGGCAGGATGACCATTTCCCTTTATAAAATACTACAATTGCCATGCAGGTTTCTCGTTTCTATCGTTATGTCTTGTTAGCTACCACTTGAATGTCAAGCCTGCCAACATTGCCATGAAAAGGCTCTAAACCCTCTACATCATAGCAAACCATTGTTTGGCTAAGTTACTAAAAGGATCGATATGGTTGACTAGAGGGGGTGAATTGGCAACTACCCCTTTTTAACTATTCTTAACAAGTTAGGGTTAGCAACATAAAGGTTCTCTAAAATGACAACTAGGTGATCAACCGATATGATGCTACCAACTATAATCGCTAAGGGAAGTAAGAAATAGTCTATAACAATAACATACACAATGTAAAGATTAGAGATAACCACAAGTGGAACCGATGAAGACGAGGATGTGTTACCGAAGTTCCTTCCCTTTGACAGGAAGTACGTCTCCGTTGTAGCGGTGTGGAGGCACAATGCTCCCCAATAAGCCACTAGGGCCACCGTATTTTCCTCACGCCCTCACAAATGCTAGGTGTCGTGATTCCACTATGGGTGCTCTTGAAGGCGGCAACCGAACCTTTACAAACAAGGTTGGGGCTATCTCCAACAAAGCTTGCAGGCTCCCAACAAGACCACAGAGCTTCACCACAATGGAATGTGTCTCCGAGGTGACCTCAACCGTATAGGGTGCTCAAACACCCAGGAGTAACAAGATTCGCAAGGGATTAGTGGGGATAATCAAATTTCTCTTGGTGGAAGTGTAGATCTAGGCCTTCTCCTCCAATCCCTAGAAAATCAACAAGTTTGATTGGCTAGGGAGAGAGATCGGGAACTTATGAGCTTAGGGAGCAACAATGGAGTCTTAGAGGGTCAAAAGGTAAGGTTGTTGAGAAAGAAGAATCCTTTACATAGTGAGAGAACGAATCCAACCGTCACCCGCACTCACAGCCCAAGCGCAGCGATACTACCGCTAGCAGCAGCGGTACTACCGATGACCCTCCAGCGGTACTACCGTTGAGCCCATGCTAGCACAAAGATACTACCGGGCCAACTACCGCCAAGAAAGTCTTCGCAAAAAGTCCAACGTAGTACAGCCGCAAGGATGGCGGTACTAAAGTCCTGGAGCGGTACTACCGCTGACCCGGGGCGGTACTACCGCTAGGCCAGCGGTA
Source organism: Hordeum vulgare subsp. vulgare (assembly GCF_904849725.1). Classification (NCBI taxonomy): domain Eukaryota; kingdom Viridiplantae; phylum Streptophyta; class Magnoliopsida; order Poales; family Poaceae; genus Hordeum; species Hordeum vulgare. The sequence continues at coordinate 202,859,388 of NC_058518.1, forward strand.
CTACCTCTAGCTACAGCGGTACTACCGCCAGCCCAGCGGTACTACCGCCAGAGGACATTTTGGATGGAGAGAAAGACCAGAGAGGGGAAAAACTCCATAGTTGCCAGGGAAAGAAGATGGAGATAAAGTGTGTGCGTGCAAGATAGATTCCACCCAAACCTTCCCAATACAGATTCCCTCTTAATAGTATGGCGTTCCTACGACTCAAAACCACCAAAGAGAATCGTAGAAGACACCGTTCTTCCATTCCACGGAGGGTGCCGAATCGTCTTGTGCCTTTGTCATGTATTATCTGAAATGCTCAATGCACACGATTAGTCCACTAAGGTACTGTCATCGATCACCAAAATTACTTAGTCATAAATATGCCCTAACAATCTCCCCCTTTTTGGTGGATTGATGACAATACCGGTTTTGCACGGTAGAAAGTATGTGAGCATAAAGATAATTTAATACAGATAAATGAAGAGCATATGACTCACAGCATATGACTAAAATAAGTCTCACAAAAAAAAACAAGTCTCACATCACACCTAGTAAAGATAGCAAACACGATCAAACCAAGTTCAAAGCAAACACGATAAAGCAAGCAAATCCAACTCCTAGAATCTCTCCCCCTTTGGCACCAAGACAAAAAAAGGGGCACACCTAAGACACAGGTGGTCACTCCTCAGCATCAGACTCATGTGTGGCATCTGGATCCTGCTCGTCCTGCTCCTCCTCATTGTCCTTGCCAGAAACCTCCCCCTCAGCATCAGACCCATCCCACTCGTAACCTTGAGCCTTCAGCCAGTTAGTCTCCGGAGTGATGTTGTCCTCTGAGCCGCTCGAGATCGCCACATCAAGTGTCCTTAAGACACGCTTGTGTGTGTGACGGTTCTCCTTCTGGGCCACATGAGACTGATACTGTCCCTTGGCTTGCATACAAAACAGAGTCTTCATCTGATCCTTCAGCTTCATAGCCCAAGATGGCATAGTCGAAGGGTGGGTATGCGAAGCAGGTCCTCCTCTAGCAGCAGTCTTTGTGTTAGTCTCCGTGGGCTAAGAAGAAGTTGTGGTGTTGGCCCATTAGTCCTTTTGAGGCTGCTTGATAGGATCATGCACAAAGTAGTCAGATTCAACAGTGAGGGCCTTGTCCGGATAGGTGTCTTTCCACTTCTTCTGAATAAAAGCGAACAGGTAAGGCCCGTAGATGGGAACCTTATGGTTCATGATGCAATTCCAGAGCTCACAGAACATCACATCAGATATGTCGAGAGGCGCAGTGTCCTTAGTCCTTGCCTCCTCACATAGCAGAAGCATCTCAGCCAGATATCCATGCACCTCGTCCTTGTTGCTAATACGAGGGAACAGGGTGTTGCGGAAGATCCGATGCATGACATCCAGATGCGTGGGGAGCACACCCTTTTTTATGTACAGATGTTGCAGCCTGTTCTTGGGGGTGGAAGAATACGTAGATGGGGCATGAGGATGCAGCCCAAGAACAGTCTCTTGCCCCTTGTCGTCGACCTTCAGGAGCTGCATGGACTCCACCCAGGTACGAGTCAACTTCCGACCACACGTCATCTAGGTCATGGTGCGCTCGACATCTGAGTGAAAGTGAACGGTGACATAACACTGGGCCACAAGATCTGGATCGAAGTCATTTTTGAAGGTGATGACTTCCGCAATGCCAAGCTTCTCAACCAAGGTGAGGGCCTCGCCAAAGTATTCATGATGCCGCTGAAGGTGAGCAATGTCGATCCACTACACTGGGACATAGATCTTCTTGAAGGGCACGATGATGTCACGAAAGATCATTGCCTGTTCTCGTGACCAAACATGATCGCAGCCCTTGAGTTGAGTTTTTTCATTAACATAGGGGTCACGGCTACGGAGTGCCTGAAAGTCCTTAGGAGGCATAGTGCGGACGTTGGGCCCTTTGATCTTCGTGGCAACCTTCTTGAATGACTTCTTTGTAGGGTTCAGACTGGAAGTTGCGGAACCTTCTGGAGCATCTGGATTGCGGTATCGCTTTGAGTGAGTGTCATGTACAGGATTCTAGCAATGAGAACCACTTGTGACACACAAGACACACACACACAAAAAGAGCGACAAAAGGAGTCATGGCAATGTTCAAAAATCATAAGAAGTAACACAGATTGCCAAGGGAAATCAAAAATAAAATGCCGAGGGGCGGTAGTACCGCTCGCCCTGGCGGTAGTACCATTAGGTCATAGCGGTAGTACCGCGGGGCTAGCGGTAGTACCATTGCCCCTCAGCAGTAGTACCGCCAGGATGGCGGTAGTACCGCTGCCTCCTTAGCAGTAGTACCACCTGAGTGGAGCGGTAGTACCGCTAGGGGTGGACTTTGAGATCTAGTCAGATTTGAAGCAACTAAAATTACTAGATTCATTTCAAGAGATCCACAACTAACAGATAAACTTATCACAAGAATCACCATAGCTCTAAAACATGTGGAACTCTAGATCATCTAGATGGAGACAAGCCTAGTCAATGGGATCCATGTTTACATCAAATCCATGAGATGTATGATAAGAGCTACCAGTTCTAAAACATGGAGAACTAGGACATGTCAAAATATTTGCAATGAAGAACTTTAGACCTAAAATCTCCTAAGACTTCTCCCCCGTTCCATCCGAAAACTAAGCATAAAGCATATCCATGGATCCAATACAGCAAGCTCCTAACCCTAGAAACAGACACACCAACCAAGAGAGGAAGGGGAGGAGCTGTACCGGACTCCATGGCACTTGAAGGAGGAAGGGGAGGGGAGCAAGCCCTCCAACTGGAAAGAGAGGGGAGGCTCCTCGGAAGGAGATCCAAGCAGGGAGATTTCGGGTAGAGGGAGAGAGCACCACGAAGAAGATGAAACAGGGGCAAGAAAAACGGCCCCCTCTCCCTTTATATAGCCCTCACGTCACGGGCGGAGCGGTAGTACCACTGGGTCATAGCGATAGTACCGCTCCCCAGGCGGTAGTACCGCTAGGGTCATAGCGGTAGTACTGCTCCCCCTAGCGGTACTATCGCTCTCCCTTGAGACAGCCCTAAAAAGCACTAACAAGCCACGATAGGCTGGGATTCTGGTGGTAGTACCGCTCCCCCTGGCGGTAGTACCGCTGGGATCCTGGCGGTAGTACCGCTCACCTTGGCGGTAGTACCGCTGGGGTCCTGGCGGTAGTACCGCTCCCCCTGGCGGTAGTACCGCTCCAGAAAACAACATAGAGACTTAGGACTTCCTGGAAATGTGGGCAACGACTAGTCAGTGTAGAGAAAAGGGTAACACCAGCAAGATATACTGACTAATCATTTTGTATCCTTTATACAACAAGAGAGAAAGGTGGGCGGTGGCCGGAGCCAACTATGTTTGAGACAAAGGTATGACACCGCAAAGAATTATCATTGGGTTCATCACCAACGCTCGTCTGTGAAGCACAAGTGCCATTTAATAATGGCCAAACTGAAAGACTTGATCGATTTATGCATAATAGGGGGAGGGAAAGTTTATTGAGAGAACAACAGTCCCCATATGTCCATGCCTACACCTAGAACAAGATATAATGCAGAGTGAGGTGCAAAGTGCCTAGTTTCAATCCACATTACTTGAATCAATGATATTTAGCTCATGCCTTAACTCCCGGAACCTTGCTTCATCTAGGGGCTTAGTGAAAATATCTAAAAGTTGCTCTTCAGTGTTGATGAAGTGAACCTCAGTGATGGGGTTATAGTCCCAGGGTAGGGTCATAGGCGTGCCCTATAGGTCCTACCCAAAGACTACCCTTCATAGAGGACAATGCCCTTGGACACTTCCGACTGAACTAAGGACTCCCCCATCATCCAGTCGGTGACGAGCACTCGGAGCGTATTTGACGTACCGACTGGATTCCACATTGTACATCGTAACCTCCCAGGAGGGCAACGGTCATACGTTTTCATACACCATTATTAACATTTAAGGCATACGTTACCTGTAACGTAGACATTTATTCGCCACTATTCCACCCCTGTCCACTGGGCCATTATGAAGGGCAGCGCACTCTACTATATTCCACTCGACACTAAGCTCCTAAGAGCACTGAGACGTAGGGCTTTTACCTCCACCGTAGAGGGGCCTGAACTCATACATCCTCGCCGTAGCTAAGGCTCTGCCCATCCTTTCGTACCCTACACATTACTGTCAGACTTATACCCACGACAGTTCGTGCCCACCGTGTGGCAGGCGTCTAAGCGACTTCCGGCGAGTTTGCGACTTCATCTTTTCATCATGTCGTCCGGCGGAGATTTGTGCATGGGTCATGAGATCCTCTTCGACTCACTCTCCTTCATCGTCGACGATTCGGCATGGCTTCGGGATGCGCCTCTCGATGTCGAGGAGCTGCCCAGTCGCGGGGATACGCACTTCCGTGCCGGTTCCCGCGGCGTCCTTCTTCTCCAGCAATCGGCCCCGATGTCGATCTTAGCCCCCGTCACGCGCCGCAACAAGAGGCCCCGCCGTCCGCGGCTCCAACGTTGGGTGCGACACGCCCAGGCGCGACAGAGCGCGTCCTTTCAAGTGGCGGTCCTCGAGTCGGTTGTGGTCGCGCCGCCGTCCCAGTGCTTGGACTCAGTTCCGACTGAGTTACCTTCCAAGTACTTGGGTCGCGGCCCTGCAGCCCAAGTTCTCATGGCCGATTCCCATGAGAGTCCCCTTCGAACTGGTCGGAACGAGCATGAGGTCGGCGAATCATCCGGCGCTCGTCGTCAACACCACCGTTCTGCCAGTCGACGCACTCGCCAGAGCAACGTCGAGGTGTTCCGCACACCCTTCCTCAACCTGGCTGCCGCCGCCAAGATAGCCGATTCCCTCCAACCGACTGATTCAGAGGCTGGTAGAGGGATCGAGCAGATCCGTGCCCTGTTGCATACGGCGCAACAGCAAAATTCGGCGGTCTACCAGTCGCACAACAAGATCCACAACAATTTTGTTCACGCGAACACGCATCGGTCGGTTTTCAGCCCCGACTCTGATCAGCGACGCAAAGGGGTAGCCGTTCCAAGAATCCCGAAGATCGTCGCCGTTCGCACACCCCTCCGCGGGGTGGGCCTTACGGGCCCCGGCATCACGATGATCGGCGTTCAGTCGGTGTCGCGTATGATCCAAGGCCCGACGCAAGAGGGTACATCGCCTAGAAGAAGGTCGACAGAAGTCGAGCCCACCGTGATGGTCACGATAGAGAACGTCCGAGTGGAGGCAGGACCGTCGTTTCTGGTCGCGAGTGCTTCAGTCGGGCCATCCGCTCAGCTGACATCCCTCCCAACTTCCGATTGGCGACGGGAATCAGCAAGTTCACACGAGAGTCCGAGCCAGAAACTTGGTTGGACGACTACGGAGTGGCAGTCCAGATCGGTGGCGGAGATGACCAGGTCGCCATGAAACATCTCCCCCTAATGCTCGACGGCTCGACGCGGGCTTGGCTGAACCAGTTAGCTCCGTCAAGCATCTACAACTGGTCTCGTGGAAGCGCCCTGCTGGTCTCGTGGAGCTCCAACACTGTGTCTAGCAGCAGAACGAGCCCCTGCGCGATTTCATCCAGCGCTGGAAGGCCTTCTACCACACGGTGGAGAACGTCACAGAGCACCAAGCAGTCTGCGCCTTCAAGGCAGGCGTGCGGTACAGAGATCTGTACCAGAAGATCGGTCAGACAGGAGACATCTCCATGAGCAAGATGATGGAGATAGCCGCACGCTATGCAAATGGCGAAGAAGAGGATCGCATACGTAGCGGCAAGCATAAGGAAGTCGCCGACGGAGATGGGAACAGCAATCGGAGGCAGAAGCAGAAAGCTCCATCCACTCCGCAGGCAGAGGCAGCAACCGTTACGAATGCCAAGTTCAAGGGCAAGGGGAAAGCTCAGTATACCCCCAAGAAGAAACAATTCGGAAACTCCATCCTGGATCAGCCGTGTCCAATCCACACGAAGATGGACCAAGAAGGCAATCCCATATTCCCGAAGCATACCACTCGGAAGTGTCGCCTCCTGATCCAATGATTTGGCGAAGGGCAGCCGAGTGAAAAGGACAACGAGCAGGATGATGAGGACAAGGAGGATCCGTTCCCCCAAGTCCATGCAACATTGATGATTTTTGCTGACGTGGAAAGAAAGAGTCGACTGCAGCTGGTGAACAGGGAGGTGAATATGGCAACCCCAACCAACCCCACGTTCCTCAAATGGTCTCAGACTGCGATCACCTTTGATCAGTCGGACCATCCAGCACACGTGCCCACCCCAGGGAGGCAAGCTCTGGTCGTTGACCCGGTGGTGGAAGGAGTCCGACTGCGCAAAGTCCTCATGGACGGCGGTAGTGGCTTGAACATCATGTACGCCGACACTCTCAAGGGGATGGGCATTCTTATGTCCAAACTTAGCGAGAGCAGCATGCAGTTCCACGGAGTCGTCCCAGAACGAAAGGCCAAGTCACCCGGCTAGATCGCGTTGGACGTCGTTTTCGGCTCCGACAAGAACTTCCGCAAGGAAAAGCTGACATTCGAGGTGGTGGACTTCCAGAGTGCATACCATGCGATTCTGGGCCGTCCGGCGTATGCGCGTTTCATGGCCCGTCCATGTTACGTGTATTTGAAGCTGATGATGCCGGGTCCCAAAGGTGTGATCACGGTCACAGGCAATCGGCAGTGGGCCGAGGAGTGTCTGCAGCAGGGGTCGAGGATTGCCGATCAGCAGATGGCTATCCTCGAGCTGGATGAGTACAAGAAGACCGCCGACCCCGCTGACTTGATGCGTTCGAAGAAGCCAGCTTCGGAGTCTGCATTACAGTCGACAGGAGACACGAAGAAAGTCAGCATCCACCTGACGGACGACGCCGCTGCCCCGACGAACATCTCCACCACCCTTGATCCAAAATAGGAAGCCGAGCTCATCCAATTCCTCCGTGAGAACTGGGACATTTTCGCATGGAAGCCTGCTGACATGCCAGGTGTACCCAGGGAGTTGGCTGAGCACCGACTGCACGTGGATCCTGCTGCTCGGCCCGTCCGAGAACGCCTGCGTCGGTCCGCCGCGCACAAAAGGAAGGCAATCGGAGATGAGGTGACTAAACTTTTGGCAGCCAACTTCATTCGCGAGGTACACCACTCCGAGTGGCTCGCCAATGTTGTCATGGTACCCAAGAAGGACAAGTCTCTCCGTATGTGCATCGATTTCAAACATCTCAATAAGGTCTGCCTGAAAGATCATTTCCCGCTCCCCTGCATTGACATCATTTCCTGCTCCCCCGCATTGATCAAATTGTTGATTCGGCTGCGGGTTGCGAGCGTTTATCATTCCTTGATGCCTATTCGGGCTATCATCAGATCCGTCTATATGGTCCGGATGAATTAAAAACAGCCTTCATCACCCCATTTGGGTGTTTCTGCTACATCACTATGCCATTCGGTTTGAAGAATGCAGGAGCAACTTTTATGCGCATGATCCAAAAATGCCTCCTTGACCAGATCGGTCAAAATGTGGAGGCATATATGGATGATATCGTAGTCAAGTCACGCAAAGGTTCCGACCTGCTGACTGACTTGGCAGAAACATTCGCCAACCTACGTAGGTATGATATCAAGCTCAACCCAGCCAAGTGTTCAGTCGGCGTTCCCAGCGGAAAGTTACCCGGTTTCTTCTTTTCCGAACGAGGGATCGATGTCAACCCTGAAAAGATCGGGACCATCGTCCGAATGGAGCGGCCGGTCAGAATACATGATGTTCAAAGGCTCACAGGTTGCCTAGCGGCTTTGAGCAGGTTTATCGCTCGACTCAGCTAGAAGGCGTTACCTCTGTACCGACATATGAAGAAATCAGATACTTTCGAGTGGACAAACGAAGCTCAAATTGCATTCGACGACCTCAAAGCCCTGCTTTCCACCCAGCCGGTTCTTACTGCCCCGATCAGTAAAGAACCCCTTCTTCTGTACATTGCGGCTACAAATCAACTCATCAGCACTGTTCTCACAGTCGAACGCGAAGAAGAAGGCAATGCGTACAAGGTTCAGCGGCCAGTATATTATGTCTCCGAAGTCCTGACTCCTTCCAAGCAGAGGTATCCCCATTATCAAAAGCTTATTTATGGGATGTACATGACTGCAAAGAAGGTGGCTCATTATTTCCAAGACCACTAGGTGTCTATCATATATGATGCTCCGTTGTCGGAAATCCTCCACAATCGGGACGCATCAGGCCGAGTGGCGAAGTGGGCAATGGAGATGTTATACTGCGACATCAAGTTCGAAGCCAAGAAGGCTATAAAGTCTCAAGCTCTGGCTGACTTCATAGCAGAATGTGTAGAACAACAGCAACCAACTCACATCTACTAGGCTCATTGGACCATGTTCTTCGATGGGTCCAAGATGTTGAATGGCTCCGGCGCTGGCGTAGTGATCATATCGCCAAAAGGTGATAAACTCAAGTATGTGTTGCAGATACACTTTGATTCTTCCAACAACGAGGCAGGGTACGAATCTCTCCTTTACGGATTGCGCATGGCCATAACACTCGGCGTCCGTCGCCTGATGGTCTTTGGCAACTCGGATTTGTTGGTTAATCAAGTGATGAAGGAGTGGGATGTAAGGAACCCCACCATGACTGCATACTGCAACCCAGTAAGGAAGCTCGAAAAGAAGTTTGAAGGTCTGGAACTTCACCATGTTCCCCGACTGAAAAACCAAGAGGCTGATGAATTGGCGAAACTTGGATCCACTCGGAGACCGGTCCAAGTGATGTCTGCCTCGAGCACCTACACCTTCCCTCAGTAAAAGAAGATCCTTTCACAGAGGAACCAGTACAACTGAAGAGCTCAACAGATCCGACTGAAGTCAAGGTCCCTGCTGTGGTTGATTTGATCATGGAGATTCTTGCTCTCATCCCCGAATGGACTGTGTCGTTCATTGCGTACATCCTGAGGCAAGAGTTACTAGAAGACGAAGTCCAAGCTAGGCAGATCGTCCGCAGGTCGAAGTCCTTCACCGTCATTGATGGCCAGTTGTACATGGAAATTGTTTCAGGCGTCCTTCAGCGGTGCATCTCCCCTGAGGAGGGACAGTTAATCTTGGAAGAAATTCACTCGGGAACCTGCAGTCATCATGCCTCCTCAAGGGCAATCGTCGCCAAAGTCTGCGCTGAAGATAATTCCTCTCATGTGGCCATTCATCGTGTGGGGATTAGATACAGTCGGACCATTCAGAATAGGCCAAGGAGGATTCACACATCTGCTGGTAGGAGTCGACAAGTTCACCAAGTGGATTGGAGCCAAGCCCATCAAGTAGCTTGACGCCCTTACGACCATCAAATTTATCACAGACATCATCTCTAGATACGGGGTTCCGCACAGCCTAATCACCGACAACGGCACAAATTTCGACTCGGACAGGTTCAAAGGCTTTTGCACAGGCCAAGGAATCCGAGTGGATTTTGCATCCGTGGCGCACCCCCAAACAAATGTACAAGAAGAGCGGGCGAATGGACTTATTCTTCAAGGGTTGAAGCCTCGACTCGTGCAAGAAGTTGGACATGCCGCCGGCGCATGGGTCACCGAACTGCCTTCGGTGCTGTGGGGCCTCCGCACAACTCCGAATAGATCTACAGGGCGATCCCTGTTCTTCCTCGTTTACAGAGCAGAGGCGGTCCTTCTGAGTGACTTGCTTCACAAATCTCCACGAGTCGAACTCTTCTCCGAAGCCCAAGCAGAACAAGCCAGGAAAGATGGAGGGGATCTTCTAGAAGAGGAGTGTGAGATGGCACTGACTCGCTCAACGATTTATCAACAAGACCTGCGGCGATTTCACGCGTGGCATGTCTGGAGTCGCACATTCCAAGCAAGCGACCTGGTGCTCCTAGTGGATCAGGAGAGACCTCACAAGTTGGCTCCCGCCTGGGAAGGACCCTTCATCATCTCTAAGGTGCTGAACAATGAAGCGTATCGACTTTACAACCTCGACAGGGAAACGGCGATCCGCGAGCATGGAATGGAGTTCTCCTGAAGCACTTTTACACATGACCGCCGACGAAGACAATGTAAAGAACAAGTATCATTGAAGTAATATCAAGGAGATTGATTTCTTGCCAATTCAAAATTCTTCCGCGTTTGCAGACTCCGGTCTAAAAAACTAACTCCGAGTGTGTACTAAAAGTAGCACTCGGGGACTTAGCTACGAACCAGAGTCGCCTAAGTACAAACTCTCTCTGAGTGTGCACTAAAAGTCGCACTCGGAGACTTAGCTGCGACCCAGAGTCGCCTAAGTAAAAAACTAACTCCGAGTGTGTACTAAAAATCGCACTAGGGGACTTAGCTGCGACCCAGAGTCGCCTAAGTACAAACTCTCTCCGAGTGTGCACTAAAAGTCGCACTCGGAGACTTAGCTGCGACCCAGGGTCGCCTAAGTAAAAAACTCTCTTCGAGTGCGCACTAAAAGACGCACTCGGGGACTTAGCTGCGACCCAGAGTCGCCTAAGTACAAACTCTCTCCGAGTGTGCACTAAAAGTCGCACTCGGAGACTTAGCTGCGACCCAGAGTCGCCTAAGTAAGAAACTCTCGCCGAGTGTGCACTAAAAGTCGCACTCGGGGACTTAGCTGCGACCCAGAGTCGCCTAAGTAAGAAACTCTCTTCGAGTGTGCACTAAAAGTCGCACTCGGGGACTTAGTTGCGACCCAGAGTCGCCTAAGTAAGAAACTCTCTCCGAGTGTGCACTAAAAGTCGCACTCGGGGACTTAGCTGCGACCCAGAGTCGCCTAATTAAAAAAACTCTCTTTGAATGTGCACTAAAAGTCGCACTCGGGGACTTAGCTCCGACCCAGAGTCGCCTAAGTAAAAAGCTTCCTCCGAGTGTATACTCGAGATCCACTAGGAGGCTTAGCAGAGCCTCATTGAGGCTCATGTGGATGTGAAGACAACTGACAACTACATGAGTAACAACTCATTCGGAGTGTGCACGAAAAGTCGCACTCGGGGACTTAGCTGCGACTCAGAGTCGCCTATGTAAAAAGCTTCCTCCGAGTGTATACTCGAAATCCACTCGGAGGCTTAGCAGACCCTCATTGAGACTCATGTGGATGTGAAGACAACTGACAACTACATGAGTAACAACTCATTCCGAGTGTGCACGAAAAGTCGCACTCGGAGACTTAGCCTTGACCCAGAGTCGCCTAAGTAAAAGCTCGCTCCGAGTGCGCACTCGGAGACTTGGCAGACCCTCATTGAGGCTCATGTGGATGTGAAGACAACTGACAACTACATGCTCCCCATGTTTGCCATTGGCTTCACCAAGAAACGCCAAACAAAAACTACAAGCCAAAATCGTGTCAAAAAAGAAACTTAGCGAAAGAAGAGCAAAATTTTTGATAAGCTGGAACCATGAATGTGACGGCCAACAGCAGTGGCCAAAGTTTGATACAGATACCACTCGGCATACCGAGGTAAATGTGCGTTCACCATAAAGTTTTTCAAGCGTCAACGGGACTGGCAGGCTCCACAAAGGTGTCAAGGTCGATTTCGTCTGCAATGCGAGTGGCGGTGACCAGGAAGGTCTCCATGAAATCTTCGAATCGAAGCTTCTTCCTGTTGGTGACCTGCAACGTCTTCAGCTTTTCTTCGCGAGCTTCCTTGCAGTGTACTCGGACCAGAGATAGCGCCACGTCCGCACAACAATGAGCGGCAGACTTCTTCCATGCCTGCACTCTGCTCGGGACGTCCTCCAGCCGAGTCATCAACCCATCTATTTCTTGCCGGGAATCGTCTTCAGGCCACAGCTCCTTGTCGGTCCGCCCGATGACTTCTCTCAGGCGGCCAACGAAAGGTCCCACCCTGGCAAGGCGAATATGCACTCGGAGCAAGTCCCGGTTGGCCTCGTCGCCGAGTGGAACATTCGGAACAACCGATCGTTCAATGTCGGTTGCTTCAGCCTCAACGTCTCGACAGACGTCTACAAAGAAAAGACAAGCAGAAAGTAAGCGGAAAGTGAACTCCAAAGTCAAGAAGCGCTCGGCAAAAACTTACCACCAAGCAGTGCAACCATCTTCCTTGCCCAGTCGCTGATGTACTTCTCCTGCGCCATGCACCGAGTGTTCATGAACTTCAGCTGGCCCATCCATTCCGATCTTTGACTCTTCAATTTTTCAACTTCGGCTACCAATGCCTTGTTGGTCTCCTGAGACTCCTCCAAAGACTTCTCTCGGTCAGCAAGAGCCTCCTTCACACCAGCAAGGTCATTCACAGCCGCCTCCAAGTCCGCAGCAAGCTGAATCTTCTCAGCCTTCAGAGCATTGTACGCAGATCCCATTTCGCAAGTCTTCTGCCAAATAAGCACAAAGGGAAGATCAGACACATTCAACAAGGAAAAAGTATCGACACATATGACAAAACAATCAAAGTTCTTCAGACCCCTGCCGATGCAAGCAATCGACAGCGGTCTCGGGGACTACACCCAGTGGATTCACTAAGAGTGACCCCACTGGCATGAAGCTTGAACAGGTCGGCCCTATTGAGCTCCATGACAATCAGACAAATCTACGAGAATGATATTACCCGACCTGAGTAACACTACTCTCGGGAACTACATCCGGTGGGTGCACTCCGAGTGCCCCCACTAGTACTATTCGGGAAGATCAGTTCTGATTTGCTCAGATCACGGGAAATACATATAAAGACAACTGCCGATGCAAGCACTCGACAGAAGTCTTGGGGACTACACCCACTGGGTTCACTCGAAGTGAACCCACGGCAAAATAATCCTACTGTATCCGAGTATATCACTTAAACCCTCAGTGGGCAACAAGAGGAAAGTAAACACTTACTAGCGCACTTACTCGGATATCGTTCTGGAGTTCCAAGCTTTTCTTGTACAAGGACGCGATGGAGTCATACGCTCCCTTGGCGTCACCCACCATCAGCTCCACCTGCACCATGGTGTCCTTGGCGGCCCCCACCTGGTCTTCCGGGAGGTGTCCGGCGTCATATTGAACGGTTGACGGACCCAGCGCGACAGTAGACTCCTTGGGCATTCCGAGGTCCGCTCCAGTCGGTTCCGCCGTGAGGGGCACCGTCTCGGTCGGCCGCATTGTCTCGGTCAGCGGCACGTTCATGGTGGGAGCAGCAGCAGATGGGACAACCTCAAGGACAGGCGCCAAAGCTGGCCCTGACCCCCTTTGGTCGTCGTCGTCCAGATGGATCACCTCCGAAGGAAGCCCGACTGAACAACATGAAATTACAGAAAAAGGGCTAGATTAAAGACAGCACTCTCTGATGGTGACAACGTACCTTGCTGAGATGTGGCAGCGTTATCCGTGTCCATGGGATCATCGTCCTGGCGCGGCAGAGAGGTGGCGGAGGTAGCAGCTCTGTTGAGTGAAATCCACTCAACGGATAAGCATGAGTTCAATCAGATACTGAAGGAAGATGGGAGAAGAAGAAACTTACGCTGAGGCGACTCGAACAATGATCCTCATTCGAGGCAAAGCTTTCCGAGGCTTGGGCCCACTAGGTTTGGCCACCTTGGACGGCTGGTCCGTGGGCTCGGCAGGAGCGTCCCTGGTCCCCTTGACACTCCGAGCACTCGGAGCCACAGGAGGGGCTGGCGGAGCACTCGGGACCGCTGGAGGAGCCGGCGGAGCCGCCGGATCATGACGGCGCTTAGTTCGGTGCTCTGATGGTGGTGGTGGCGAGCTCTGCTCCCCAACCTCCTCCTCCTCCTCTTCCATCTCCTCCTCCATCTCCCCACTGTCGGAGACGTACTCGGTGCTGTCCACGCTACCCTCCTGGCTGCCCTCCTCTTCCTTGGTTGGATTCCCGTTCGAGACGACAGAATACCAGTTGGTCCACTCCTGCAGAAAACACAGTCGGCAACGTCAGGCGCCGGGACAAGAAAAGCGATAAATCTAACGAGATTAAAAGCACTCGACAAGATGTGCTCACCTCATTCGGAGGAGGATTGTCGGCGCGGAAGGGCTTCACCCGCCGGGCTCCTTCGGGGTTGTCTCATGCGCCTGTGATGCCGCGGACCCACGCTCTCACAGTATCCCCGGTCACGCACTCTGGATGAGACCGGGTAGAATCCGAAGGGCCCGTGTAGTGCCACATGGCGTGGTGTCGGCCTTGCAGCGGCTGGATGCGCCGACCCAGAAAAGTCTCCAAAAAGTCCGTGCCGGTGACTCCCTTGCGGACGATAGCTATCAGCGCGTCGACCAAAGGCTGGATCTGGATCTTTTCCCCCTTTCAGAGCGCAAGCTGCCTGGGAGGGCCCGGACGGTCTAGGCTAAAAGGTGGCAACCCACTCGAAGCATTCGGACAAGCAATGTCCTGGCAATAGAAGCAGGTCGATTGCCAGTTCCTAACTGACTCGGACAACTGGAGAGGGGGGTAGCTACTCTTTGTTTTCTTCTGGAAGCCTAATCCCCCGCAGAGCTGGAGGAGATGGGTCTTATCGTCCGACTGGCTATGCTTCTTGACGGTTTGGGATCTAGCGGAGAAGACGTTCTTAAAGAGTCCCCAGTTGGGGGGGACATCCAATAAAGCACTCGCAAAGGGTGAAGAATGCGGCAAGGCGGGCTATTGCGTTCGGAGGAAAATGATGGAGCTGCGCCCCGAAGTAAGTCATGATCCCTTGGAAAAAGGGGTGGGGAGTCAAGGAGAAGCCCCTGAACACATGGATGAGCAACAGTACGTGCTCCCCCTCCTTCGGCGCCAGCTCCGTCTCGCCCTCCGGCAGCCTCCACGACTTGTCGACAATCATGCCGTGCTCCACCCGCTCCAGCAAGTCGTCGTTCGTCACCGTGGAGGGGAGGAAATCCCCCTGGATCCAACCCGCCGGCAGTGCCCGCTGTCGCCACTGAGCAGGGGCCGCCCCCTTCTTCTTCTTCTTCTGCGACTCGAGTTTGCTGGTCTGCCCCTTCGTCATGGCGAAGGCAACAGATCCGCAGAGGAGGAGAGGAAGGAGGAGGCTTGGGGCATGCAGAGAGGTGCGGGAGGAGCGGGGTTAATGCAAGGAAGATGAGCAGAGCAACAAGAAGTCCCGCCGGAGAGGCTTAAATAAGCTTCCGACTGGGTCACTAACAGGTGGACCCGAAATATTATCCCCCCGACCGGCTGCTTCGATGTTAGTGGAGAAGATAAAGGTGCGGTAATCGAGGCGGCAAAACCTACTCGATGGTGATGTCGTCATCCCCGCTGAGCGCGCGGCAACCGAAATTTGAGGATCCCGGAAAATCCGCCGCTGTCAGTTTGACCAGTCACATCGAAAGATTCTGCGGAAGCACTCGGTCTCTGACGGTTCGTTTCACTGGTAAATTCACTCGGATCACTGGTTGAAAGGATAAAATGGACCGAGGCGAACAACGCCAAAAGTCACATCCATAGAAGTCGGATCCATACTCCAGACATCACTTCATTGTTCCAACCCCGATCCATTCGGGGACTAATGATGGGGTTATAGTCCCAGGGTAGGGTCATAGGCCTGCCCTATAGGTCCTACCCAAGGACTACCCTTCATAGAGGACAAGGCCCATGGATAGTTCCGACTGAACTAAGGACTCCCCAATCATCCAGTCGGTGACGAGCACTCGGAGCATATTTGACGTACCGACTGGATTCCACTCTGTACATCGTAACCTCCCAGGAGGGCAACGGTCATACGTTTTCATACACCATTATTAACATTTAAGGCATACGTTACCTGTAACATAGACATTTATTCGCCACTATTCCACCCCTGTCCACCGGGCCATTATGAAGGGCAGCGCACTCTATATAAGTCGCCATTCCCCACTAGTGCAGGGGTTGGCATTTACTGTAATCCTATATTCCACTCGACACTAAGCTCCCAAGAGCACTAAGACGTAGGGCTTTTACCTCCACCGTAGAGGGGCCTAAACTCATACATCCTCGCCGTAGCTAAGGCTCTGCCCATCCTTTCGTACCCTACACATCTACTGTCAGACTTATACCCACGACACTCAATATCACCTCGCTTGATATGTTCAAGAATGAAGTTATGGCGAATATCAACGTGCTTGGTCTTGCTATGTTGCACCAAATTGAGAGAAATCTTGATAGCACTTTGATTGTCACATAGAAGAGGCACTTTGTCAAAAGTGACACCGTAATCCTTTAATGTTTTCCTCATCCATAGAAACTGTGCCCAACAACTCGCAGCTGCCACATACTCAGCTTCGGTGGAAGATAGCGAGACACAATTCTGCTTCTTTGAAGACCAACTTACCAGTGAACGACCAAGGAATTGACATCCTCCAGAAGTTGACTTCCTCTCCACACAGTCTCCCGCCCAATCTGAGTCAGAATAGCCCACTAGGTTGAAGTTTGCTCCTTTGGGATACCATAGGCCAAAGTTTGGGGTATGAGCGAAATATCGAAAGATTTGCTTAACAACCATATAATGGCTTTCTTTTGGTGCAGATTGAAACCGTGCACAAATCCCTACACTCAACATGATATCCGGTCTAGATGCACAAAGGTAAAGAAGGGATCCAATCATGGAGCAATATACCTTTTGATCCACTGCTTTACCATTGGGATCACTTTCAAGCTTGCATCTGGTTGGCATGGGAAACTTGACCGGCTTGACATCCTCTAGCTCGAACCTCTTGTTTGATGAAGGTCCCTTCTAAACCTTGTTTAATCTCTAACCCGAGGAAGAACTTCAACTCACCCATCATTGACATCTCAAATTTCTCGGTCATTAGTGCAGCACATTCTTCATTGAAAGATTCTTTAGGGGGACCAAAAATGATATCATCAACATATAGTTGGCGTATGAACAAATCCCCTTTGACATTCTTGGTAAAAAGAATGGGATCTATCTTCCCAGTTTCAAACCCATGGTCTTGTAACAACTCAGTAAGGTACTCATACCACGCACGTGGGGCTTGTTTAAGGCCATAGAGTGCCTTATTAAGTTTGTACACATGATTGGGGAGCTTTGGATGTTCAAATCCCGGGGGTTGTTTGACATAGACCAACTCATTCAAAGGACCATTAAGAAAAGCACTTTTTACATCCATTTGTTGTAATTGGAAATTATGATGAGAAGCAAATGCAAGCAGCATGCGAATAGATTCTCGACGAGGAACAGGGGCAAAGGTTTCACCGTAGTCGATACCCTCGACTTGGGAGTAGCCTCGAGCCACCAATCTTGCCTTGTTTCGAACCACAATCCCATTGGAATTTTGCTTGTTTTTGAAGATCCATTTGGTCCCAATGACATTATGTTCCTCCTTTGGTGTTGGCACTAATTTCTAGACTTTATTATGGTCGAAGTTGTTGAGTTCTTCATGCATGGCCATAAGACAATCCTCATCATCGAGCGCTTCCTGTACCTGTTGGGGTTCACAATACAAAACAAGCATGTGATGCTCACAATAATTCGAAATTTTTGACGAGTGGATACTCCCCTTTTTAAACTACCAAGCACGTTCTTCATAAGATGTGACTTGACTCTCAGCTTGTTTGCAATATTGGCTGCACGACGCTCCAGGAGTTCTGCATTTGATAACTGGGGAGCATCGACTTGATTACTTTGCTTGGCCTTGCGTTCCGATCCTCCCTTGGCACCAATATCCCTCTTAGGTGTTGTAGAAGGAAATTGAGAGACAACATCCTGATCAACTTGATTTTCGACTTGAGTAGGCTCACTAGTTTGTTCTTGATCTTGTGGTTGCTCTTGATCTTGATCTTGTGCCTCCATTTGGCCTGGATCTTGTAGTTTCACTTGATCTTGATCTTGAGAAGATTCGGAACCTTGTGTAAGCACTTGGACATCATGGGGCACATCACCATCTTTGAGTAATTGATCTTGTCCTTGAACCTGTTCAGCCGGCTGAGGGTTTTCTCTTTGTTCATCGGAAGCGTGTGGGGCTTGTGAGGATGATGGCTCCACTTGAGTAGAGCATTGTCCGTTGCCTTCGGACACAAGGGGTTCCTCAATGGGGAGTATTTGACCAATCCCCATTCTTCTTATGGCTTGGGGAGGAATTTCATCACCTACATCACATAGACCACTTTGCTCCACTTGGGAGCCATTATTTTCATCAAACTCCACGTTACACGTTTCCTCAATGAGCCTGGTGGACTTGTTGAGGACATAGTAAGCATGAGAGTTTGTAGAATAACCAACAAGGATGCCCTCTAGAGCTCTAGAATCAAATTTAGCTAAACGTGCACCTTTCCTGAGAATGAAACACTTACACCCGAATACCCGGAAGTACTTGAGATTGGGTTTGTTTCCGGTGAGAATCTCATATGGGGTCTTGCTCAAGCATTTGCGGATATAGAGCCGATTGAATGCATGACATGCTGTGTTGATGGCTTCGGCCCAAAAGTTATATGGAGATTTGAATTCCGACATCATTGTTCTTGCCGCGTCCATCAACGTCAGGTTCTTCCTTTCCGCCACACCATTTTGTTGAGGGGTCTATGGTGCTGAATATTGATGTTTGATTCCCTCATCACCTAGAAACTCATCCAAGGTGTAGTTCTTGAACTCGGTGCCATTGTCATTTCTAATCATCAAAATCTTTGCTTCATGTTGTCGTTGAGCTTCATTAGCAAAGTTGATGACGGTTTGTTGAGTCTCACTCTTCCTCTTGACGAAATATACCCAGGTGTATATTGAGTAGTCATCAACAATCACCAAGCAGTACTTTATGCCCCCAAGACTATCAAATGATGGAGGACCGAAGAGATCCATATGACGGAGCTCCAACGGCATCTTAGTGTAAATGAGAGTCATTGGACGATGAGCAGTTTCACGAATCTTCCCTTCAATGCAGGCACTCAAGCACGATCTCTGGCAAAACTCACATTTGTTAGTCCATGAACATGGTCCCCTTTGAGTAGACTTTGCAAAGATCTCATATTGACATGAGCTAGTCGGCGATGCCAAAGCCAGCCCACATTAACTTTAGCCATTAGACAAGTCGCAGTCTTAGTGGGTCGCTTTGAAAAGTTCACCACATAGACACCATTTTCGACATATCCAACATAGACTACTTTAAGAGTCTTGCTCCACATAAGGACCATGGTATCAAGATTAAAGAATGTGGAAAAGCCCATAATTGCAAGTTGACGAACCGAAAGTAAACTATAAGCAAGGGACTTAACAAGCATGACCTTCTCAATAGATAACTCTTGAGAGATGACCACCTTACCAAATCCCAATACCTTTGACGTTGATGCATTGGCGAATTGGACATGGGTGGGCATAGATGGGGAAGGACGCATATCCACCACTAAGTCCTTGCTTCCGGTCATATGATTTGTTGCTCCACTATCGAGCAACCATGACACCCCACCGGAAGCAAACTCCTGCAATAGATCAAGGCTTGGTTTTAGGTACCCATTTTTGAATGGGTCCTTTAATGTTAGATACAAGGGTCATAGGAACCCAAATAGCCCATTCAATGGACTCATAGTAAGAACCAACAAATCTGGCATAAACATGCCCATCACCAGCACGACATAAAACATAGGATGGATTGAGTTTGTCGGCTGTGTTGGTAGGAATGGTTTTTCCCTTCTTGATGCTACCATTCTCCACCTTATTCATGTTCTCCTTGTGAGTCCCTTTAACCTCTTTGACAAAGATCTCCATGAGGGTAGGGTATCATTTGTTCATGTTCTTCCTTTTTCTTTTCGACTTGGATGTAATTCCAAGTCCCTCCTTTCCTACAACACGCTTTTGATTGCTCAAGAGGTCGTTTAGGTTCTTCTCGCCTTGGATGCATGACACAAGGCCCTTCTCAAGTTGATCCTTCAACTTGGCATTTCCCTCCACAATATGTACATGCTCACAACAAGAGTTAGTTGTACAAGCATTATCAACTATAATGAAAGGAGGACAAGTAGATATCTCCTTGGTAAGCTTTGCTTGGAGTTGATCATGAGACTCTTTCAGGGAGAAATGAGCACCTTTCAAGACCTTGTGAGCCTTGTCAAGTGTGTCAAACTCCGCTTTGAGTCTTTCATGGCCAACCCCAAGTGTAGCCTTTTCACACTTAAGCACACGAGTAAGAACAATAGCATGATCTAGTTCCTTTCACAATTTAGCGCAGTCATCGTTGTATGACTCCTCAAGAGCCAAACGAAGAGTGCGCTCCTTTTCTAGTGCAATAGATAATTCAGCAATATCATCGGCATAGTCACGACTATTTCCTTGGAGCTCGGAGATAGTCTCCTCGTGAGACTCGATGAGGTTATTAGCCTCACCAAGTTGTTCCAAAAGAGCAAGAAAGTGCTTCTTCGGTTCTCCTTTGATCTTACACAGAAATTTGTCAAAATCATGCTCATTAAGTTCCACAACATCACTATCATCAAGACAATTCAACAATGAAGGAGCAATAGTGAAGGTGGTCTTAATGCTGGGTGTTACCTGATCGATACCTTTGGCCATGAGGCACTTGGCGATGTGGTTATCGTTGGGGGCGTTGAAGAGAGACATATTGGGAGAAGGGGTGGCAATGGCTACAGTCGCAGTTGCCACCATATCATCATCGTCATCATCATCGCAGGGGTACTCTTCAAGTGCCACCATCCCTTTGGGTGGGGTTTCTTGACAAAGTTGTTCTTGTTTGGGAATGACTTGGCTTTGTCTTTGCGAATGAGCTTGCCCTCGTTGTCTTCCCTCTTCTCATAGGGATATTCTTCCACGAAGTGACTCACATTGCTGAAGTTATAGCATGTCCTCACATGTTGCTTGGACTTGAACCCACTTGAGTTATTCATGGAGAAGTTGGGCCTTGAGTTCCTCTTGTTGCCCCAGAATTTCCTTGACGCAAGAGCCATGTGCTCGTGATAAGCATACTTAGTGACTTCAAGGGAGCTCTCCTCTTCCTCATCCTCTTCTTCTTCTTCTTCAGAAGCAGCCTTTGCCTTTAAAGCAAGGTTGGATGAAGCTGTCTTTGACCGAACGCGAGCAAGTGCATTATCAGCGGTCTTGTTCATGATTGACATTGCAATGAATTCATTGGCGAATGACGGATGACATGGATTTGCTAAATGGCATGATGGCCTTGAGAAACCTCCGCTTGATCCATGTGTTATCCACATCCTTGCTCCCATGATCCTTGAGAGCAACAGCAATAGCAGTCACCCTTTGATAGATATCACGAGGGTCCGCATCTTCCTTCATCACAAACTCATCGGCCTCATCAAGCACCACTTCCTAGTTGGAGCGTTGAATGCTTGAGCTTCCCTTGTATAGCACCATAATGTGCTCGCAACAGTCCTTAGCTTCAGTGAAGGGGCGCAAGTGAGGAAGATCTTTAGGAGGCACTTCAGACTGGAGAATAAACAATGTGAACTGATTATATTGATTGTTTGCTTCTTCTCTTGGAGTGAGGTTGCTTGGATCATGTGGATAGTAGCATTGCTCAATGATTCTCCATAAATTTGTTGAGCTGTGATTCAAGTCAGACTTAATGGAAAATACCCAGTTAGCAAAATCACCCGTAACAAGCTTAGGAGGAGGACCTACAGGATTAATACGTGGAGGTGGAACTGATGTATAGCTTCGAGTCCCATTAATATTGTGAGGGGAAGAAGCTTGCATACCTTTAGCCGCTCCCTTGGAGGAATTGACCTCCGAATCCGTGTTGATGGGTTTAGCCACCAACGCCAGTTCGGGAGAACTTTTAATTCCCTCAATTAATTCTTTAAGCATGGTCTTGACTTCGTTCGTCAAGGACGTCCTCAGATTGGTCATAGCCGCATTCAAGTCGTCCCTAGTGATCGAAGTCAAGGCCATGGCCTCGGGTTACCCATGGGGTCCTCCCTCATCCTCATCCATACTCTTCGGATAGTGAAACCCTTAATAAAGAGACGTGGCTCTGATACCAATTGAAAGGATCGATATGGTTGATTAGAGGGGGGTTGAATAGGCAACTACCACTTTTTAACTATTCTTAACAAGCTAGGGTTAGCAACATAGAGGTTCTCTAAAAGGACAACTAGGTGATCAACCTATATGATGCTACCAACTATAATCGCTAAGCCAAATAAGAAATAGTCTACAACAATAACATACACAATGTAAAGATTAGAGATAACCACAAGTGGAACCGATGAAGACGAGGATGTGTTACAGAAGTTCCTTCCCTTTGACAGGAAGTACGTCTCCGCTGGAGCGGAGTGGAGGCATAATGCTCCCCAATAAGCCACTAGGGCCACTGTATTCTCCTCACGCCCTCACACAATGTAAGGTGTCGTGATTCCACTATGGGTGCTCTTGAAGGCGGCAAACGAACCTTTACAAACAAGGTTGGGGCTAACTCCACACAAATCTTGGAGGCTCCCAACAAGACCAAGGAGCTTCACCACAATGGAATGTGGCTCCGAGGTGACCTCAACCATCTAGGGTGCTCAAACACCGAAGAGTAACAAGATCCGCAAGGGATTAGTGGGGGGAATCAAGTTTCTCTTGGTGGAAGTGTAGATCTTGGCCTTCTCAACCAATCCCTAGGAAATCAACAAGTTTGATTGGCTAGGGAGAGAGATCGGGCACATATGAGCTTAGGGAGCAGCAATGGAGTCTTGGAGGGTCGAAGGTATGGTTCTTGAGAAAGAAGAACCCTTTATATTGTGAGGGAACGAATCCAACCGTTACCCTCACTCACAGCACGAGCCCAGTGGTACTACCACTGGAAGCAGCGGTACTACCGCTGACCCAGCAGCGGTACTGCCGCTGGCTCAGCGGTACTACCGCTGGGGCTAGAGCGGTACTACCGCTAAGCCCATGGTAGCGCAAAGATACTACCGGGCCAACCAGCGCCTAGAAAGTCTTCGCAAAAAGTCCGACGTAGTTCAGCCGCAAGGATCGCGGTACTAAAGTCCTGGAGCTGTACTACCACTGACCCGAGGCGGTACTACCGCTAGCTCCAGCGGTACTACCTCCAGCCCAACGGTACTACCGCGAGCTCCAGCGGTACTACCGCCAGAGGACATTTCGCATGGAGAGAAAGACCAGAGAGGGGAAAAATCCATACTTGCAAGGGAAAGGAGATGGACAGAAAGTGTGTGCGTGCAAAATTGATTCCACCCAAACCTTCATATTACGGATCCTCTCTTAATAGTACGGCGTTCCTACGACTCAAAACCACCAAAGCGAATCGTACAAGACACCGTGCTTCTATTCCATGGAGGGTGCCGAATCGTCTTGTGCCTTTGTCATGTATTATCTGAAATGCTCTATGCACACGATTAGTCCACTAAGATACTGTCATCAATCACCAAAATTACTTAGGCATAAATATGCCCTAACAGTTACCACTTGCTCAACCCTTCTTATAGCATTGTTAGGTGTTGGTGCAAATTGTTTCCATGTGACAACATGAATATCTTGGGATATCACAATATTAGTGCTATTTAATTTAGTGCACATATATACTTGGTAAAATGTGGAAGGCTTGGCCTTTTGCTCGGTGTTTTCTTCCATCTTTGCCGCCCTAGTTAGTTGTGTACAAATGTTATGTTCCATATTGAGCATTCCTAACATGATTGGGTTGTTATGGGAACCCCTTGATTTTCATTTTCGGAAAAAACTCTTGTGGCAAGGCCCAACATTTGTACTATTTGCTAAATAACAACTAAAAAACTCGCATAGGGCATTGATCACCCGGGGGATAATCAATCAACAACCCGGGCCCGAGCTCCTCATGACTGTTGGTCCAAAATGAGCTGAATGTGGGGTTGCCTTGGGGAAGGTCGAGGAGTGGTTTTCCTTCTAGCTAGTCCAATCCGGTCGTGTCCTGCGAATGAGATAAGCGGCTCTTATCGAGTTTGTCGACATGTTAAGCAACCTTGCTGGATTTTCTTTACCTTTCTCGAACATCTTGTGCACCGGGATTCTGGGGATGCTTTGGTCTATCTTGAGAGTGAGGTATACCTCCGGGGTTCTGAGGAGACTACCGGGTATTTTGTGGTTGAGGCTTTCCATGTAACTTGTGACTAGTTTGTGATGGATGAGTTGGAGCACCCCTGTAGGGTTAAATCTTTCGGAAAGCCGTGCACACGGTTCTGTGGCAAGTTGGAAATTTTTTGAACACCCGATCATCGCAAACTTGAAGAAAACTCAAATAAAATACACCAAATGTGTGCGTAACCATGACCGCCTCTTCTTTTGAGGATTGAACCAAGAAGAGAACTCGGTGGGGTTATGATTGACTCATAAGTAGGTGTTCAAGATCACTTCTTGATCACTACTAGTTCACATCAGTTATGCATAGATCACACTTCTTGGTCTTGTAATCGTAAGTTTGCTACTCAAATAAATGTTTATTGCTTGTTGTAGCCTCACCATTTAACCATTACTCACCCAGTAAGCTTTGCTAGTCTTGATACCCTAGGAAATGAGATTGGTGAGTCCGTGTGGCTCATAGATTACTACAACAATAGTTGTAGGTACACGTAAAAGGATGCTTCCCCGTCAGAGTGATGCTTGTTTGATTTGGAGTTCTTCATCTACTTATTAATCAATCTAGGATGGGTTCCAGGGCAGCAGCCTGGGATTAGCAAGGATCGATGTCTCTGTTATCGTTTGACTTCCTCCGCAGTTGGACCCTGCTTTTCTGTATGCTCATTGAATGTATTGTTGTATTGTATAACGATTTAGCTTGTGGCAAGTGTAAGCCAATTCCATATACTCATCTCCTCTTTACATGTACTTGTAATGATATCCATTCTTGTGAAACGACGAGATGCGCTTCTATCCCTGTCGAGGCCCTTGTAACAAAAGTAAGGATACAAACTCATCTTGGGCGTTTACAAGTTGGTATCAGAACAGTACCGACATATTAGCCCACTCGATTCATCGAACCAGGCCGAGACGAGTCTAGTGAAAAATTATTTGCGTTTAGTTATATACTAGAGAGTAGAATTCTTTTTACTCCTCTTCTATGCTCTGGTAGGAATCCATTCATAGGAATTTTAATTCTACCCCTCTTCTCACTTGAAAGTTTTCTTGGATCACGCGTGTATTTTGGAATATCTTTGATGTCGATGTGATGGAATTTCGTACTAGGTGCCTCCTGTTTTCGAGGAGTAGAGCTCCAAGGGGTTCTCAACATGTCGCTATCATTGAGTTCCTTAATATCTCATGATGTGAATGTTCGAAATTTCTTTAATACCCTTTTTGGCAAGAGAAGTTTGGCGTTAGCCAGTTCAGGGAGAGCATCGAGATGTACTGCCATAATTGCTATCGCTATGATTACGAGGGTTTGAGGTAGATGAGTTTGTGATACCTGTACTTATGTGTTGACGGATGTGATACATTGGAGCATAATATCATGTTAGGAGTTGTGTAAAGTTTTGCTCCTTGTATCCGTGGACCCAATTGCATAACCGGAAGTTTTCGGGAGTTCTCATGAGGGGATTCAATTGGTTAACTAGGATTATCCTTCCAACAAATGCAGATTGGGTTATGTATTTGCTTCCGGCCTAGTTCGTAAGCCTCATCCTTTGTTTTGTTAGAATATGGTAATTTGAGTGCCTTCGATGTCAAGTGGTGATTTCATATATTTT
The DNA here is from genome assembly GCF_904849725.1 of Hordeum vulgare subsp. vulgare. Classification (NCBI taxonomy): domain Eukaryota; kingdom Viridiplantae; phylum Streptophyta; class Magnoliopsida; order Poales; family Poaceae; genus Hordeum; species Hordeum vulgare. Next base: position 202,884,941 of record NC_058518.1, read on the forward strand.
CTAAGCAATGTTCTTATAATTCTACGGGAGTATTGAATCGTTTTCTCAATCAAGTTGTCATATCAATTCTTTTCCATCCAGAGTGCCTCCCATCAATATAATTTAGTCCTTTACAATATTTGCAAGATCCATCCTCATTTTTCTTTCTGGAGTTCGTCTCATCCGTCCCAAGTTGTCTCTGTTTACCCCCACCCTCCCACCCTTTTTATTCAATGATTAAATTATCATCCCAGTGCCTTTCTTTCATTGTCACTACCGCTATCTTTTCTTTCGTATGGTATCCGGTGATTCATCCTAAAGATGTTCAATGCTAAGTTAATCATTCTTCGTTCTTGCTTCTTTCCGGTGGATTCAATTCAAGAATTCAGTGTTCATCATATCCTTTACATTCACAAAATGCTTTCCCATGTACAAAATTCTCTTCCAAGCCTCCCTTGAGTATTCATATCTCTATTCTATTCATAGTACTTAAGGTATCTCAGAAGATTCATGTTTCCATTCAAAGTCCGCTTAAGCTTTTTCGAGGGTCTCGCCTCATAAAAGATTCATTTGTACTGGTGAAATTTCTATTCCTAATCAACCGAGTGAGCGATGTTTCCGTTTAGTGGGCCCATAACCGACATGTTTTCCCAGGATCTTACGTGTCTCTTATTATCTTCTCCGAAGATCTCATGTTCCTTTCAAATGTGACGTAAGAATGAATTCCATCGGTCAGATTCCTTCTCCAAGATAGCTTCAAATTATTTTCATTGTTGTCTCAAACCTTCTTATTCGTTGTTCCGTAGATCTCACTGATTTGTGGTGTTACTTCTCTTCAGAATTCTCAATGTTTAATTTCGAAGGAGTGTTTCTCTTAAATCTTGGTCCATTCGCTTCAAGATTCGTGTTTCTAGTTGATGCTATTCTTTCAGATTATTTCCATTCATGAAAAATTTTAGAGTTGTTTTCATTCTCGAGATTCCGAAGGCCATCAATTAGAAGATTTCTTCATTCTCCGCTTCCATCTTCGATCTCAAATTCTTCTCAATTTTTGTCTCTTCATTCATCTCTCAATTATTCCGGCGCTTCGTTCAAGTTCTCTATTAGGCGGATCATGATCGCTTTGTTCTCATGTAGCTCCATTTATTCATGGTACCCTCTTTCGTTTCTAAATTCTTGCTGGTGTTCTGTTGTAGACTTCTTCAAGTTTGTGCTCTTATCTCTCCTCAATCTTTTCAAGAAGAATAAGTAGTATGCCAAATCTGTTGCTTTTGATCAATTTAACTGGACGAAGATTAAGCATAATATAATTCTTATTCATGTTTCATCGAGGTGATTTCAATCCTTCTTCCGGAGTGGCTCGTGATATCAAATTATCGGTTCTAGTGGCTTATCATTTCTTTTCTGAAGTTCCATGTCTATTAAGTATGTCTTCGTGAAGTTCCATCTAAAGATTTGCAAGGCCTCAATAGTATTCTTTCTAATGTTCAATCCTTTTGTTCATTCTTTTGTATACGAAGGTTCTTCATCGTGGTTCGCTAAGGATTTCATTAATTCTCGAAGGGTTCTAGATTCTTGTTGGAGGATCTCAAGTATTCTTTCCCTTCCAAAGTGCAATTCTTTCTCCATTATCTCTAGAGATGGTGTTATAGAATTCTACATTCATGAGAAGTCTCGAAGCGAATTTGTCAAGAGTGAGATATTTAAACCCATTTGTCTTCTTCGGAGCTAGCTTCTATTGGGTTTCACCAAAAGAATTTCCAAAGAATGATGCTGATATCATGGTGCTTATCTATGATCCAAGTTCTCAATGTATCCTCTTGGTGAAAGAAGTTTTGCATTTGTTGTGCTTCCAATCAATTCTTTTCTATTAGTGGTCGGTTGTCACCTCATAATTTTGAGATGTTCTCTATAATCCCACAACAAGCTTGTTGTTTTCGTTCTTGATTTTTGAACAACTCCATCACATCCTTCTTCTTAGGATGCTTTTAGTTAAATTGTGGTAGAAGTTGTCGTTTTCTTTTCCATTCTTTTGTTCCTAACAATGTGCCTTTTATTCTTTTGTTATGGAGGCATTGTGATGTTTCTGTCTTTGAACCACCATCCCATTTTAGGAAGATCATGTCCTTTCCTTGATCATCCATTTAAGTGAAGTCTTGTGGCTTTCTTTTCAATTTCTTCCAACATATCAAGTTTTTGTTTTCTTTTCTATGAGAGTTCTACCCAAAATTATTGTTTCTCATGATTCGTCTATCTCATTTCAAACGGAGTGGTTTCAAATTCTTGCTTGTTCCTCGTGCCTTTCTTCATATCTTTAAAACCTTCAAGGTTTGTTGGTTTCACTCGTTTTTGAAGAAACAACTAAGTTTGATGTCTCCCTTTCCTCTCTCTCTTCCCCTTCTCATTCTAAGATCTTGGGTCGAGAACTCTAGTAACTGGAGGAGAGTTGTAATAGCCCGAGTCCGTCGCCCTAGAAGATTCCCTTTTTATTCCATTGTCGCTGTGTGATTTATTTGGTTGTCCCATTCATCATAATAATGCACATCATTCGCATAGCATCGACACTCTGCTATCATCATTTACTTTTCAAAACATACATACGTTATTAGTTTAGGGACCAACCACACACTCTGTTCTCATCGACGACCGTTTAGGGACCAACCACACACGCACGCTCCCGCGACATCGTTGGATATATTGTTTTTAAAAAGTGTTTGTAAAACCATCACGGAATGGGATTTAAGTTGGCGGGTGGTCTTGTTTCATTGTAGGTAGACCGCGTGCCAAATTTTGTCACATTCGGTGGTCGTCTAATGCTCCAACACATAAATCTATTGCGTACTATAGCCAATTTATTTGTTGGACATTTCGGTTTTAAAAAAAACTTTTCATGGGCCAGAAACCTCCCTCTCTTCTAAGCCGAAGATACTCTACTGTGCCCACTAGCCCAACCTAACCCGCCTTCGACCAGAGCCGTTCGATCGCAACTTGAGGGTCCGAAAACGAGCAAAAACCCATAAATTTAGCTCTCCCTCATGTAAATAGACGTCCTAGCCGTGCATTTCTAGAAAAACACTAGTCTTGGCTTGTTTTGTGTGTAGCAGCCAGCGTCCCCAACCCACAGTTGCCAGCGCCTCCCACCTCCAGCTGTTGGGCCCGCAAAGCCAAGATCTGGCCCGTCCGAGCTCGGTTCGGGCCACGTCACAGCCGTAGCTCCTCCCCTCCGCCCCATGGAGCCGCCTTGAGCCAATCTGTACTTCTACGCCTCGTCTCCAGCCCCCAGGGGCCTCGTCGACCGGTTGCCGGACCAGGCCGGACCTCGCCTAACCTCCTTCTTCTCCCACCTGTCTCCCTCTCCCAAATGGACCTACAGGGAACCCTATTGCCGGAGCCTACCGTGGATCCCTGGGGAGCTCGCCGTCATCCGGATCAGGCCCATCCCTCGCCGATTAGCCCCCCATGCCAAGCCCCATGCCACCTCGTTGTCTGCCATAGCGTCGAGTGTGGCACCTCGGTTGCTCATTCCTAGACCCCATTCGGTATAGAGAGGACGAGGGCACACCCAACTAGCGCCGCTTGGATCATCGCCTCCTGGAGCCAGTCCTAGCACCAAGGCCCACGAGAAAATCCAGCTTCGGCCGACATGTGGCCCAAAGTGATCCGCCCGCTATCCCACGGTCTTTCACCGCTTTGCATATCCGAGGGGTGTTCGCTGTAGACTTTTGATGCACGTTCGCTAGCTAAAATATCCAACAAATAGTGTGTGGATGATTGCATCCAATCTGTAGGTATTTTGCATGTGGCTCCTTCTTGAGATTGGGTCTATGTGATGTCTACTTTGAGGCCATGTCTCTGGTTGCCATGTAAATTATTTGTATAATGTCAATATGTTGCTCTAAAGGCACTATCATGTGAAAACTGCCAATCTACTAAGCTTAAGTTCCATTTCGTGATGCTCGAATTAAGCAAACCATGCCTCTTTTGAATGTGTGACAATGGACTAATTTGTTGTTTGTCATGTCCAATTGTTGTTAGTAGGTTTTCCATTCCATGAATGTCAAGTTTAGTTGTAGTTTTCATCATGTGAACTTGCCATAAATTTTTATTGTTTTGAGGGTCCAAAATAATTCTATGTCTAGAATATGTTATATTTTGTTGTGATGCATCGATGTGAATTGCCATTAATCTATACCCTTTGAGGTTGGTCCAATGAAGTGAATTGTAAAGAATGTTATCCCATGTTAGTTTGTGCCATTAGTCTTCAAGTATAGGTTTTGCATCCTAGTTAATTTTGCTCTCAAACATGACATTTTGATAAAACTGTTGTTCCTTGCACGATGTTTATCTTTCTAACTGTGAGAAACTTCTTAGTCCAGAATGCCATGTTGTGTTGATGCTGGCAATGATTGTGTCCATAATTAGACCTTGATAGTATGGAATGAAATGAAGTGAAATCATGCCTACTACCATGTTGTAGGTTTTCATGCCACTATAAGTCATGTAGCATATGTTTTTCTTTCTACTAATATGCCTTCAGAAAAAACTGCTATGTTAAAAACAGTTATTTTCACTAAGTGTAAAATAGTGTTCAAGTAGCCATCTTATGAGCTCATTTCCTATTTATACATTCTTCTAATTAATTTGCTCATGTGAGATGAACTACTGTGCATTCTATCAATTATTTCCCCACATCTTGTTTGTGCATTTTAGATTCATGTAGCTTCTTGATTTGGTGTACCCAAAATTCCATGTTGCTCTTAAGGGCAGATTATCACTATATCTTGTAATGGTGGAATCTGTTGAACCGTTGCTCTGTTTTGAACATACCATATATAAAACTTGCCTAGAATTTCATGTAGTTTCATAATATATTGCTTCATCCATGATTTGGAATGGTTGTGGTTATCATTTGCATAAATTTTGCATTCATGAGATATTATCTTGTGTTGGTCATGTCTTTTGGACTGTAGCTTCATTTTAGATGCTCTATATATGTAAATCGTCTAGAAGGATGTGTAGAACTACATGGTGCACTTTGTTTTCCTTTTTAGTAAATTTAAAATATGTTTTAGGCGGATCTGGACCAACTTCTAAATTAACTAATGGGGTCATTTCTAGAATACTATAAGTTGTTTTCGACCTTATTTAAAATTCCTAGATAGATAGTTTATTTGTGCTTCACCTCTTGCCATGATTAGCAACATTTAAAATGTTTGTCTAGTTAAAACAACATTAATCGTGTTTCTATTAATACGGAGAGTTATTTTTTGTTATAAGTATGTTTGCCTTCTCCATTTAAATTGCTTAATTCCATCTTCACCTTATGCCATGACCCCACATGTTAAAAAACATTTAGTGTTGATGAGTATCTAAGCAAGAGTCAAGTAAACGATTTGAACATGGAGATTCGACAATATGCAACTTGCTGCATATTGAAATTCACTTAATTTGTAGTAGTTGTGTTATGTGGTTTGCCATCCGTTGCATAATTATATGGACATGCATCATACTTGCCTGCACATCGTGCCATGTTTACATTGTGGTTTTTATTGTGGGCTGATTGTTTGTTTCGGGATTGCTTCTTCTTGATAGAGTTCCAAAACCGCTTAGGAGTGGGACGATTCATTCAACTACGTTGGTTATTCTGCTTCATGGATTCTTTCTTCTTCCAAGCGGGATCTCAGGCAAGATTACCATTTCCCTGGATACCACTACTTTCATTGACATGCTAGTTGCCTTGTTTCTATTGTCATGTCTCGTTACCTACCACTTGAATGTCAAGCATCCCAATATTTCCATTAAAATCCTCTAACCCCTCCACATCCTAGCAAACCATTGTTTTGCCAAGTAACCGCTTGCTCATCCCTTCCTGTAACATTGTTATTTGCAAGTGCAAGTTGTTTCCATGTGACAACATGGATGTCTTGGGATATCACAATATTATTTCTATTTAATTTAATTCCCATATATATTGGTAAAAGTTGGAAGGCTTGGCCTTTTTCTTAGTGTTTTGTTCCACCTTTGCCACCCTCGTTACTTGTGTACCCGTGTTACATTCTATATTGAGCATGCCTCACATGCTTGGGGTTGTTATGGGGACCCCCTTGATTTTCAATTTGGGATAAAACTCTTCTAGCAAGGCCAAAAATTGGTACTCTTTTCTTAATAAGAACTAATGCAATTTGCATAGGGCATTGATCACCTCGTGGATAATTAATCAGCAACCCCGGCATGCGCTCCTCATGAGTGTCTCCGGGGCCGCGTTGGGGAAACTCGAGGATTGGTTTTCCTCATATCTAGTACCATCAAGCCGTGTCCTGAGAATGAGATACGCGGATCCTATCGAGTTCGTCGACACGTCGAGTGGAATTGCTAGGATTGTTTTACCTTTCTCTAACATCTTGTACACTGGTATTCCGTAGATACTATGGGCTATCTTGAGGTTGAGATTTTCGACCGGGATTCCGAGGAGAGTACGAGCTATTATGTGGTTGATGTTTTCCATGTAGCTTGTAGCTAGTTTGTGATGGATGATTTGGAGCACCCCTAGAATGTTAAATATTTCGAAAAGCCTTGCCTGTGATTATGTGGCAAATTGGAAAAAAAATTAATACCCAATCATAGCAAACTTTAAGTAAACTCAAATAAAATACACCAACTATGTGCGTAATCGTGACCGACTCTTCTTCACAGGTTTGTGCCAAGGGGAGAGTACGGTGGGGTTATGATTGACTCGTAAGTAGGTGTTCAGGATTAATTCTTGATCATTAGTAGTTCCCGTTCTTTACGCATAGATCACTCTTCTTATTCTTGTACTCTTAAGTTAGCCAATCAAATAAATGCTTAGTCCTTGTTGCAGCCTCATTACTTAACCATTCCTCACCCATTAAGCTTTGCTAGTCTTGATACCCATGGAAAAGAGAATGTTAAGTCTCTGTGGCTCACGGAGTACTACGATAAGAGTTGTAGGTACATGTAAAGCAATGCTTTACCATGAGAGCGATGCTTGTTTAATTTGGAGTTCTTCTTCTACTTCTCCATCGATCTAGGATGGGTTCCAGGCTAGCATCCTTGGAGTAGCAAGGATGGATGTCTCTTTTATCATTTGATTCCATACGTAGTCGGACCCTACACTTTTATATGGTGATTGTCGGGACCCCGATCCTAAGCCATAGGAATCCAGCCTGTAACACATCGCATTCCTTTGCGGTCTCACGCACGGTTAACCCCACGGCTGCAGCCTTACCTTAGCCGGGACCGTTTGCATCTTTTGACTCACGTATGCAATAGTGTCGCTAGCATTCCAATGTCAAAGAACACGGATCGACAAGTCTAGTCATAAACCAAAGTGGCAGTACCGCACAAGGATGTGTCATATCAAGTACGACACACGTACGCATGGCATACCGATATGTATAGATACATCGATGGCTTCACAACATAACCATAAACATACAAGTTTTATTTAATAGGCTTGGAAGAGCCACACACATAATATTACACATTAAGGGTCTCACGACCCATAATAGCAGTCATTCAGTTACAAGCCAGCGGAAGAGTTTAAAACTGTCTGAGTACAGACAGGTGCAACTAGAAGGCACATGGCCTGACTATACTACAGACCCAACGTAGGGCCAGAACGTAGCTGGGACACCAGCTACTCGTCATCGTCGATGTCTACGAAGAACCCTCCATTAGGGTCATTAGCCACCTCTGCAACATTTATTAAGCAAACATGAGTACGAAGGTACTCAGCAAGACTTTAGGATAACTATCTACTCATGCAAAGTATCAATAAGGTATTGTGGGGTTTCATGCGGAAAGCCAGCATTTGACTCGTGGCTAGACAACTTACATTTTTAAATAATTTTAACAACTTGATTTCTCGCACACTAGTCCACTAACACCACAACAATACACCATCGTGGAATCATTCCGTCTCCATACGGAAATGCAGTCCACGACACTCACGCTTATCTTGACAATTTTATGAGTAGCCATTGAAGTTATCTATGAACAACATATGTCTCCAAGTAGTCCATATCCGCGGACGCGGCTATTCGAATAGATCATAACCCTGCAGGGGTGTACTTCGTCACACACGCTCTCGCCACGTATCGCCATGTGCACTTCATGCTCCTCGGCAACCTTCAAGCGGAAGCCCAGCGAGGGAGTCGGCCACGACCGTTAACCACACTAGTACCTAGTCCAGGTTGATCGCCTATCTGAGAGTAACCCGTACGGAAGTCCGACCGAGGTTTCCGCCCCGGCCTCAAATGATGTGCGCAGGGTTCCCAAGCCCACCATGTCGGTGCCACTTGGTACACCGTGCCACTGCCTACCGCATCACAGCCCACCTCTCAGGTCAGCACAATGCACGGCCTCCAGCATGACTATAAACACCAGAAACTACTTGCAACTCCTAGACCGAGTACTAAGCGATTAACAGGTCGAGCGGGGTCATATTTCAGGGCCCAGCATGTGGTAGTATCTCGTCTTGGATTACATACACGGAACTCGGTTCCTAAGGACGGTTCCAATGAAACAACGCGCCATGTACTCCTACACAGCCTTTCACCGGTACCTTTACCAAATCAGATTCAACACACAACCTTTGCTTACCGAACACATTCTCACAGTTCTGTTCATCTCCCAGATGACAGACCATACACAACTCTAAGCATAGCATGCATAGTAGGATAAGACACATCATGGCTCAAGCAACTACCAGGTATGCTAGGTTGCAAGGTTCGGCTATTTACTGTGACAAGGATAGGTCATGCAAAGGAAGTGGGTTCAACTAACGTGGCAAAAGCATTTGAAGCATTTGATCTTAATGCAATAAGTAAGTGCAGGAGCAAGAACATGGGATTTATCAGGATGATCAAAATGGTTGCTTGCCTTGTTGCTAAGAGGAGTGACAATATCCGTCAGACGGATATTCGGTGGAATCCGGGGGAGCGGAGCCTACCGAAAGGAATGACAACAATCAATAACAAACATATGCAATCAAGATGATGCATGAGCATGGCATGAGGGTGCAAGGTGGTATACTAATGTAGCTCGCATATATTAGGTTTGAAGTTGATTTGAATCAAATTCGAATATCACTTCAAGCGAGGTATTCTCGGATACCATTTTAATTGATTCGACCTGATGCTCAGATCAACTTGATGTTAACATGCATGGGATGACATGTTAGGTTGCTGGTTTGTAATTAGGACAATATTTGATCATGTCAAACATAGTAAAAATTAAATATTTTCCATATTCCATTTATAAAGTATTTATAAGAATTGACTTACTCATTAATCTACATATTTGGGTTCTGTAAAATTTTCAAACATGTTCATATATAAAATGGCATATTCAAATTCCTTGAATTTTTTTGATACTTGTTCATATATAAATTATTTTCATTGGAGTTACAGATTAATTTCTATGAATTTTTGAAGTTTTAAACATTTCTGGAATTATTTTTATACTAGAAAATCCCTTTACTGCATCAGCATGACATCAGCAGGTCCAACTGGCCGTTGAAAGTCAAACCTGACAAGTGGGACCGACTAGTCAGTGTCTCTGGTCAGTTTTAGATTAAAATTAAACTTAATTAGCTGATTAATCTTACTAGACCCACATGTCAGTGTCTTATTAACTTATTTGATTTTATTTTTATTATTCTTAAACTCGCAGAGGCTGGCCCCACATGTCAGTGGCTCAGGCCAGCTGAGATCCACCGGCGGCGAGGTCGTCCTCATCGGCGGGGAGCCTCCGGCGAGCACCAGTACGTCGGATGGCTCGGAAACGGCGCACAGGGGGCCAAACTCGGCGCGGAGAGCACAAGAGGAACGACACTTCTCCCGCGGGTTCATTTTTGCACTTGGCAGGGGCTGATCTGGCCGGAGATGACTTAGCTTGGCGGCGGCCAAGGTTCGGGCATCATCGGGGTCTTCGATAGAGAGGGATCTATGCACGGGACTTAGCTCCTACGGCATCTACGCGGCGGCCTGAAGCTACTGGTGGCCTCAGAAGGACGAGCAGATCACCGAAAGGCTACCGACGACGAGCTCCCGTGGCAGATCTCGTCGGGCTCCGACGAAACTAGGCCTAGAGGAGGGGATCGACGGGGAGATCTTAGCGGAAAGATGCGCAAGCTCACGAGAAGTGCAGTGGTGGCGCTAGCTTGCTCGGGGACGACCTAGAGAAGAAGAACGCCGGCGACGAACTTCGGTGACCCGAGGAAGAAGTCGACCGCGTCTCATCATTTCACTGCGTCTCGGCGTCGGGCTCGTGGCTAGAAAGCTTCAGGAAGTTGCGGCGGAGCTATTCCGTGGCTCAGGAGGGAGAAGGGGAGGCTGCAACAACGGCGAGCTCGAGCTCTGCTCGTGCTCCAATGGCGGCAGAAAGAAACGAGGCAGAGGGGGAGAATGAGCTGGGGTACGGATAGGGACGAGCTCGGGGAGGTTATCCCCGTGCTTGCTAGCGCGAAGTGGCGGCCAGGAAGCCAGGGAGCTGCGTGGAGGCGTGCGGCGATGCGGCGGCCACCTCCTGCTCCTACTAGCGAGGAGGAAGACGACAGGAGGAGCTGGGCTGGGCCACGTAAGTGTCAGGTAAGAGTTTTCCCATTTTTTTCTGATTTGTTTCTGTTTTGCTATTTCATTAACTTGCGATTTATTTCAGCTCCCAAATAGTTTGTAAAAACTATTTTAAACACATCAGAATATTTGTTGGAATATTTCCAACCATTCCCAAAGTTTTCAATATTTTTGAAAGTTTAAAGTTTCTGATTTCAAATTTAAAACTTGAAACCAGTAGCTTTTTGCATTTATTTAAAATTCTTAAAGTGTCAAGAAAATGGTTTTCTTCATTTCTCATTTACTTTCATGATTTATCTGAAAGATTGAACTTTTCTTGAGGACATTTTGGGTTCATTGATTTTAACTAGTTTGAATTCTCCTTTATTTTGAGAAGTGGCTAGGTTTTTTTAGAATTTTCCTTCACCACTTGCTTTGTTCTTGTTGAGAATTTCCTAGATGCAATGCAAAGAAAACATGAGCACAAAGCTAACTTGCTTAAGGTGTCAGGGATTTGACAGTGATTCAATCTATTGTTGTACTGAAAAGATAACGGTTTAGCTTGTGGCGAGTGTTAGCGAGTTCCATATACTTCTCTCGTCTTTACATGTCCTTGTAACCATATCCATTCTTGTGAAATGATGAGATGCGCTTCTATCCCTATCGAGCCCTCAAGATAAAAGTAAGGACAAAACCACATCTTGGGTCTGTACAATCAATGGCCAACCGACACATGTTCCAATAGTAGGATTTCAAAGACTCATGAAACAACATTATTTGGGCCACAAGCAATGTTGTCTCAACCAACTTTCTAAGAGATTTCCTTTCATTGTATTCACTCAAAGACATAGGTATTTTGAGTTGAGCATAACGTTATCTGAGTTCGATCACCATGACCCCACTTAATAGTACAATGGCTCCTATAAATCAGGAAGGAAGAAACAAAACAACCAAAAGACTTCATCTTCGCATTTCATTATCTTCTAGCGATTATCTTCATGTACCACCAATAGCTGCAACCATCATTAATGTCTTAAGACATTTTTAGAGGATGTCTTCAATGGTTAAATCGATTCTTCATTGACTTATCTATTTAACCTGTGAACTCACACAAACACATTAGTCCCTCAACCACGTTTGTCTTCAATACTCCAAAACGAACAAGGGGTGGCACTAGATGCATTTACAATATCCCCCTTTTTTGGTGATTGATGACAAGTTGGTTGATGTTTTCAACGAGAATAAAATATATGAAGATGAGGACTTGGAGATTATGATTTCAAGATATATAGATCTCCCCCTGAGGTTGTGCTTATGAAGATTTAGCTTTAATGCAAAAGCACATGGCAAGTTTTAATTTGTGGAGATCTCCCCATATATCTTGGAATCCAACGACTATGCATTTTAAAGGTTTTATGAAGATAATGAAATGCATAATGAAAAATGTGTGTTTGCTAAATGACTTCCATCAGGACTTATGTTTTACAACCGAAGATAGAAAATGTGGAGACATCCATCACGACTTATGTTTTACAACCCAGGATAGAAAATGTTCAGTACGGGAGTTGTAAACTTAACAATAATAGCTGCACCCGGCCCTTTAGACCCAGTTTAAAACTATCAATTCAATGTGTCTCCCCCTTCCTTATCAAATGACGAAAAAGGGCGAGGACATTGGGCACTACATGTCCCGAGCATGAGTTGAAAACAATGGTGCAGCATAGTCGGTGTTAGCTGGTGCAGATGGGTGTGTAGCAGTGTCGTTGCGTTCTGTTCGCGTCGGCTGAGAAGTGACATCTTCAAATTCATCATTAGCAAGATTGACATGGATGGACGATGCTGAAGAAGAATAGTCACTGTCTCCGAGAGATGGCATTGTCACACCCTGTTTTAACTTTGCCTCAAGTGTAGTCTTTTCAAATTTGGAGTTTATTAAAACTTTTTAAGCAAATGGTATGAGTGCCATGATTGTCATTGATTGTATGTATGCTTGAGTGTGTGGATCTACAAATAATTTTTTATAACATAATATTTCCATCAAAATCATTTTTCTCATTTTGTTAATTCGAAACCTTGTTGTTGGGTTTGCACTACAAGCCCCTGTTTGAAGGGGGTGCCTTCACCCAAAGACTTTATTCTGATTTTAGCACTATTATAAATTTCCAAAAATCATGAAATAATTATTCGATAAAATATTTTTCAATTGTATTTGCATGTCCTTTTCTTAGGTTAGAAATGATATTTCTGGGTGGAAAATTATTTTTCTACCTTAGAAAAATATGAGAAAATTTGGAAATACTCAAAGGCCATATATTTGCCATACATACAATTTTCAACCCCTATTTACGTTGAAAATATTTGAGAAAACTTTTGAAAACCTATTCTGTCTGTTTTGACCTTTGGAAATATTTCCAAAGCAAATACTGTTAATAAATTCCTAGAAACTTCTAGTATGTTCCCCAATCTATATTTGGTGAGCATACCAAGTTTCACCGCATTCCAAGCTGGTTCAGTTTAGCAAATAATCCTAAAACCCTATGTAGCCAAATTCAAGTTGGAGCAACTCTACATTGCAAAGTTTGTCCAAATGGCTTAAAACTTTGGAGGAGTGTTCACTACCCCAAATAAGGAGTTCATGAAAAGAATTGAATTTTTGGGGATTAATTTGCTCACATTTCCTTTTAAGAAGGCAAATATGTCCATTTGGGGGTGTTTTCAAGTTTACATTGTCAACCTTGTCCAATGGAACTCAAATTTGGTAGATCCTCCTAATATTGCCTAAAACCCAATCTTGTTAACTTTCAGCCTCTTTGGAAAGATTTAGCTACCCCAAACACAGATCAAACTCCTTCAGCCAGATTGGTCAAACAACATCTAGCACTCACTACAGGCACTCCATTTACTCCAAACTCCCAGCACAGGTTGCCAGCACCACTCCTCAACTGCAGATGAGTGGCCCCGCCTTATTTCACTGTGAGTAAGACAAAATCACAAATTCAGTTTCTGGTTCAAAGATGACACTATCTCTTAAAGCACCACCCCTTTGACCAGCCTTGCTCTTCTGAGCCTAGTAACCGAGGGGCATCTAAGGCACCCCCAGACACACCAGACAAGGCCAAAGGACGACAGAGCGCGCCATCATGGTGTGGCATGCCAAAACTGCGCTCTGGACACGCTATAGGCGTACCCGAGGAAAGGGAAGCTAACCCCGACCGGTGCTCACCTCCCCTCCATGTCTCTCCACGTCCCCGACAACCATCCGACTCAGGGCAGCCTCAAGGCCCCCTTCTCCTCCCCTCTATTGACTGCGGCGACGCGTGCCCACGCTCCCCCGATTCGGTCAGTAGGGCCCGGCCCCGCAGCACGCGTGCACAAAGGCCCCGCTCCTCCCGTTGAGTCTCTGGAGTCTCGAACCACGTCCGCAAAACTGTGGTTTCAGCCTCGAGCTCTATCTCCCTCTCCTACAGCCGTGGTGAAACCACCGGCACTCCCCCACTCGGTGCACCATTGTTGGCCTATAAATATGCCCTCCCATTCAATCCAGCACCTCACCCCTCTCCTCCAGTCCCTCAATCGAGTCTCTAGCCACTTCACTTGATGAAGGAGAGCCCCGGTGCTCGAGTTTGACCGAGGTGCCACAGCTTTGGAGCACCATCAATATTGGGCTACAGGCCAGCTCTCGCGCTCCTCTCACCTCCTCCGTGACCGCAGTGAGCCGAGGAAGCTTCTCCACCTCTCACCCGAGCTTTTCCCTGCCCGTAGCATCCATCTCCGCCACCACCCGAAACATCTCCGCCACGGTCACGTCGTCGCCGGTGACTCGGGTCCTCACCATCAGTCCTTCGACCCTACCAGGTAGGCGGTGATGCCACGGTGTCGTTTCTTCATTCACCTAGCCATGAGGGCGTCGAAGTCGCTGCCAACATGCCTCCACTCCCCTATGTACATAGGTGGAAGACGATCCCGACAGGCAGGCCCCACCTGTCGACAACCTGTCTCACCCCTCTCTCCCCTCAGTGCCGCTGACCTCTAGGGCCCGCGCATCAGGTTTAAACCTGACGGCGCACGCGCGCTTGGGCTGGCGGGTTGGCTAGCTGGCCAGTTGGCCAGTTGGGCCGGCCCAGCTGCTGGCCGAGCCACGCCAGGGGCTAAGCCCTTCTCTTTATTATTTTAATATCAAATAGTTTTTAGAGGATTAAATATTTAGTTAAATCCAAATAGTTTTCCACCATAATTTCTCTTAAAATATGTAGAATTTATAAGTTCTGTTGTATGAATTTTTGCAAAGACTTTTATGCACAACATTAATTAAAAAAGTTTAGTTAGATATTTTTAGGTTCTGTTAGTGAAGCTTTAAAAATACATTTTTACCTCCAAAACAGAAACCAACATTTTTCAAACAAAAGACATAGTTTGACGAAGGACTTGGACCAGAAGACCACGAAGACCGTGGATACCTAGTTGATCAAGGCAAGCAGCCCTTTGGTCGTGTGTGAGAAAATGTTTTATGCATGATATGTTGATTACTTTACCCCATACGGTGATACTGATGGCTCCTATTGAGCACTTGCACTGAGCATGACCTTACCATCTATGAGGGTCACGCTGATAAAATGTTGACAAGTAGACAGTAGTGCTACGCATAGGATGAGCATATGCACGATGATAGTAAAGCAAAGGTGATATCAAACGTATTACGAAAACCCCGTCGGGTGCCACTAATGCATGAGGGTGATGGTGTTGAACTGGATGACCTCTTGAGAAATAAGTGGTGTACTGGAAAGATTTTGTGTGAGTGGTTTCGGAAATGGGATTAAATTTATGATGTGTCGACCGTCCCAACCTTACATGTGCGACGATGATAACCCTTTATAGGAGAGTGATGTGTTGATTTCTTTGGTCGGTGCTAGTAAAGAGCCCACATTACTAGTGGCGGGAGTGATGTGGTCACTTTCGTGACGGGGTCATACCAGGTAGGTCGATTATGTCGTTTTTATGTGTTTTACGTTGGTCCCTGCATGGATGATACCGTCTAGAGTTGGTGCTCGTAATATGTACATCATGTGGGCTGGTACCAATCGAGTGGACTCTTTGTCTAGTGTTGTTAGGGGAAAGGCATTGATCGTGTACTTACCTCGGGTATTTTATATACCGCAAGACGTGGACGACATGGAAGTTTCTCAGATCTCGTGTGTATAGCGTACAACCTCTGCAGAGTGTAAAACTATTCGAATAGCCATGTCCACGGTCAAGGACAGTTGGGTGGTGTTGCTTAAACTACGTCCAGTCGTTTCCGCATGAACTATGTGTGTGTGTTAAGATGTTATCTGAGAAGATGATATGACAAGTTTGGAGGCTTGGTATATTGGGTGGACCTAAGGTGTTCAGCTCTCGGCAGATATATTGATAAGTGTAACATGTTCTTATGATTACCATCTAGCTTATGATGCATATCCACACAAGTAATTGAACATGCACATGTTTCAATTAAAACTTGCTTTCCGCAAAGGCTGCATATTACTTTATTATCGTACCAACTGCATTATTCATATCATGGGTTGTTTGCGAGTACATTCAAAAGTACTCATTGGCTTGCCATTGGTTATTTTATTGATCGGATATGGAGGAACTAGAGTATGTAGAAGAATTCATCGTCGGAGATGGACAGATGAACTAGGATACTTCCCAGTCAGAATGCGTGTTGGTTAAGGCTGATGGCATGGGTTCCCGTTGACTAAAAGTATTCCGCTAGTAGTTGTGATGGTGTGATTGGCCTTCTAGGCCCTATCTATCTAAGACATGACCATGATGGTCCTTTATTGTATCAGATGTTAATTTCGGATGTAAGACTCTTGTTATTCAATATTTGTGTGTTCAATGAGCATTGATCTCTGGGATCACTATACACGTGCATTCGGCGATCTCGACGCATAAGTCGGGGTCCCCAAAGAGCTGGTATCAGAGCCATCCTGACTATAGGAAAACTTAGGTAGCTTGGACGATAGTGGGGATGAATAACACTCTCATCCCTTACACTTGAGATTTTCTACACCCTACTACCATTTCATACCACCCACAAATTTCTAACCCTCTCCTAAAAACCTTGTAGAATGACCGTCGTACGTGAGATGCTTCTGGAGACTAGCTTTCCCCTAGTCATGGGAGACAGCTTGGAGAAGTATCAAGTACACCGCACTCCCATTTTTCTTCTCTCACGAGCACTGGGTCAAAGACAACACAAAGTAATATCATGTGGACGTGACTGTGAAGGCAAACAACTCCACAGCTAGTTGGTTCTTTGAAGGACCACACATGGAGACTCTAGTGTTGGAAGTGGAGACAGCAGCACAAGAGGCCCTCGTGCATCTCCGCGATTTCCTTCCCGAGATGGCCAATGAGCCGGCCAGTCGAGACCTGCCTTTTGTTAAGGACGGACTTGATGGGAGTTGGATACTCAACCCATCCCCGGATGATGGAATGCGACTCAATTTTCAGACCTACTACAGCCTCTCTGCCGACACTCTAGCTAAAATTCTGATCATGGAATCTGTGACGCCCCGCCAAGAACTTCATCAGGTCAAGGAACTACTCTGCCTAGAGAAGATGAAGACACGCAAGCTTAAGAAAGAAGGGGCATCCGGAGGCCAATCTATCATCGCCTTTCGAGGAGGAATACCACCACTTAAGGCCACTCCTATTCACCATCGTCGACTGACCGCAGAGGAATACACTGAACTCCTCACCGCTTCACCGACGAAACATCGTCGTGATGGATGTCTTCCTTTCCCCACACCCCTGAAGGAAGAAGATGCCCGCACATATCAAGATGAAGAAGAAGACCATGAAGAACCTGTGTACGAGACCGAGCAATCCGTCGCCTAGATGGATCTCATAGGACAAGTTAGGAGTCCCCATGCGAAGTTGAGTCCGTGTAATGGTTCATATGAAATCATGAATGCATGTAGTGTGTGCGCTTTCCGTTTGTATCTCGATGCAAGCCTCGATTTTGCCTTAGGCCACTTGTAAGCGACTGCATCACCTATCTTAATTAATGCATTTGCATAGGGTCCTTCGACCCTTCTTGTTTGACACACTTGCACTATACCAGAGCCCCCATATATAGACAGGTCATCCCTTTATGCTTTCTTGTCGACCACTTCAGAGTATTCATCCGTCTCCTCCAAACAGGATGGTGATTGCTACTCGCACCAATACCTTCGTCAACCCCAACACTAGCACTTCTAGCCAGCACGCAGGAGCCGGTGGAGCAAGGCGATATTCCCCTGCCAGCGCCTGCTCCGGAGAACATGACGGTGGGTCAGTTCCTCCAAGATCTCCGAGAGGAACGCCAAGCCAACAACACCGCCATGCAGCAGATAGCTAAGGCCCTAGTGAACAACCCGCCACAGGGCGGAAATGGCAATGGTCGCTCCACTCTCTCTGAGTTCATGAGGACTACGCGCCCAATATTCACTGAGAAAACTGAGCCCCTCGATCCCGATGACTTGATCTGCACCATTGAAGAGCTCCTCGTGCTGGTTAAGTGTACCGACGATCGTGAGAAAGTCCTTTATGCTTCTCACTGTCTCGGAGGCATAGCCAGGGCTTGGTGGGACGGGTTCTAGATTATGTAAGACGCGCAAGCTATCACTTGGGATGTCTTCAAAGACGGTTTCCACGCTGCTCACATTCCCCGTGGAATGAGGACTATCAAGAAGTGGGAGTTCTGTGCTGTCAAGCAATGCAGCGGCACAATCAAGGAATACCTACAGAAGTTCAACCTCTCATCGAGGTATGCGCTAGAAGATGTCAGCATTGAAGCCGCTAAGGTGGAACGCTTCATGGAAGGACTTCAAGAGTCGGTGCAATATCATCTTGTTGTGTGTGACTGTTTGACTTTCTACGATCGGGCAAACAAGGCTCTCATGCTGGAAGACAAGTGTTGTGCTATGGATGATACTCACAAGCGTAAGCTGATGGGCAATGGTGGTTCCAGCAACTAGAAGGCTCATCCATGGCAACCCCCCCCCCCCCCCCCGGCAAGACCTAACTATCAAAATCACTAGTACAAGACTCCTCCATTTCTCCCAAGCTATCAGCCTCAGCAGCATGCCAATCCCAAGCTGGCAATCAACCCGTCAAACAACGGTGGGGCAAGCCCAATATCCCAGGGCAGGTCACCTGCTTTGGATGAGGTCTGCCTGGACACTACTCGAGGCAATGCCCCTACAAGAAGCCCGATGCACCGCACCCTAATGCGCCAAATCAAGGACAAGGCCATGGAGCACCAAACAGGAATTAGGCTCCCCGCAACCAGCAATACCACAACAGGGGACACGTGAATCACATCTCCTCCGAGGAAGCTCAGGAGGACCCAGACTGCATTTTGGGTACGTTCCTTGTCAACTCCACCCCAGCAACAGTATTGTTTGATTGTGGTGCTTCACATTCTTTTGTCACCCAAAAGTTTGCTGCAAGTTCTGGTTTGAAGCCTACCCTCCTTAATCGGCAAATGGCAGTATAGACCCCAGGAGTAGTGGTAAGAACAAACCTAGGATGTAGAGGAGTTGGGATCAGCATTAGTGGGATACATTTTGTAGCAGATCTCATCGTCCATAAGTCGCAAGGCTTGGACGTGATCCCTGGTATGGATTCGTTGGCTAGGCACCAAAGCATATTTGTCTGTGACAAGAGGGCTATTACCATGACAAGTGACCAGGGGGTCAAAGTAAAATACGACCCTGAGCTTACCTCCACTCAAGCCCCTTAGGTTAATTCCTTTCAGAAAAAGTGTCGGACCGAGTACCAGTGGATGTGAATACCCGAACGTCTTTCCTGATGAGCTGCGTGGGATGCCTCCTAACCGAGACATCGAGTTCATCATTGAGCTCATGCTCGGGTCAAGGCCTATCTATAAGAATCCCTATGGGATGGGATCCAAGGAGCTGGCAGAGTTGGAGAAGCAGCTGGCCGAGCAGCCCAGGAAGGGATTCATCCATCCAAGTGCCCCACCTTGTGGATCACCTGTTCTATTCGTGTCCAAGAAGGATGGAACAATCAGGCTCTACATCAATTACCGTTACCTCAATGAACTCACCATAAAGATCAAGTATCCATTTCCCAATATCGAAGACCTATTCGACCAATTAAATGGTGCCAAGGTGTTCTCGAAGATCGACCTCAGATCGGGGTACTACCAACTGAAGATTCGACCGGAGGACATACCTAAGACGACATTCGTGACTAGATATGGTCTATACAAGTGCACAGTCATGTCATTTGGGTTGAACAATGCCCCAACATACTTCATGTACCTCATGAACAAAGTCTTCATGGAATACCTGGACAAGTTTGGTGTCGTCTTTATCGATGACATATTAATCTTCTCCAAATCCGAAGAAGAGCATGAGCAACACTTGAGGCTGGTGTTGGAAAAACTTTGAGAGCACCAACTTTATACCAAGTTGAGCAAGTGCGAATTCTGGTTGCATGAAGTTGGATTCTTGGGTCATAACATGACGGAGGATGGATGGGAAGTCGATTCCACCAAGATTACTATGGTAACCAACTGGGAGTCGCCAATCGACATGACGCAGGTTAGAAGCTTCCTCGGGCTCGCGGGATACTACCGCCAGTTCGTGGAAGGGTTCTCCCGCATCACCCGACCAATGATTCAACTCTTGAAGAAGGGCAAGACGTTCAAATGGATTCCGGAGTGTGTAGAAAGCTTCCAGGAGCTGAAGAAGACGTTGACCACCACCCCAGTACTGGCCACTACAAATATCAACAAGGAGTTTGTGATATACTACGCCACTCATGACCTCGAGTTGGCGGCAGTGGTTCATGCCTTGAAGACATGGCGGCATTATCTCCTGGGGAAGCGATGCGAAATATACACCGACCACAAGAGTCTGAAGTATATCTTTACCGAGAAGGAGTTGCATATGAGGCAGCGAAGGTGGTTGAAATTGATTAAGGACTACGACCTCAGCGTTCAATACCACCCCGGTAAGGTCAATGTGGTGGCCGACGCCTTCAGCTGTAAGGCTTGCACCTTGAATGCTATGATCAAGGAAAGGCTACCCGCCCTGTATGACCAACTGGAAAGCTTCAGGTTAGAGCTCGTTGAAAAAGGGTTCCTAGACAACCTCGAAGTCAAACCCACTCTTGAAGATGACATTATAAAGGCCCAGAAAGGATACGAGAGCATCAAAGCCATCAAGAAGAAGATCAAGGAATACAAGGCCCCAGGATTCTAAGTGGATGAACAAGGAGTTGTGTGGTTTTGGAAATGTTTATGCGTACCCAACAAGGCTAAGCTCAATACCTTAATCTTGAAAGAGGCCCACGACACTCCCTACTGAATCCACCCTCGTGGGACCAAGATGTAGCAAGACCTCACAGAAAGATTAGGGTGGCATGGCATGAAGCGGGAGATAGCTTCATATGTTGCAAAGTGCGACGTATGCCAGCGGGTCAAGTCTGAGTACCAGCGACCTGCTGGGCTGCTACAACCTCTCAAGGTGTCCGAATGGAAATGGGACAAGGTCGGTATGGACTTTATCACCGGCCTCCCCAAGTCAGGCAAATGAGACGAATCCATATAGGACATTGTTGACCACCTGACCAAGGTGGCCCATTTTATTTCGGTCAACACCACGTACGATGGTAGCCAACTGGCGAACCTATACATCCATCTTATTATGAGCCTCCATGGAGTTCCCAAGGAAGTTGTATCTGATCGAGGCACGCAGTTCATGTCAAGATTCTGGAAGAAGTTCCAAGAAGCTCTGGGAACTAAGCTCTCCTTCAGCACCGCCTTCCACCCACAGACGGGTGGGCAAATGGAGCGAGTAAATCAGATACTTCAGGATATTCTCCGCGCTTGTGTCTTGGCACATGGATCCAAATGGGAAGACTGTCTACCTTTCGCCCAGTTCTCTTACAACAACAACTATCAGTCCATTCTCCAAATGGCCCCATTTGAAGTGCTATACGGACGTAAGTGCCGCACTTCGCTCAACTGGTCCGAAACTGGTGAAGGATTGATTTTCAGGCCAAACGTTCACCGTGAAGCTGAAGACAAGGTGCAACTTGTCAGGGAGCACCTAAAGGCTGCCAAGTCATCCCAAAAGAGCTATGTAGATTCCCACCGCAGAGAAGTGGAGTTCAACCCTGGAGACTAGGCATACCTCCGCGTCACACATCTCAAGGGGCTAAGCGGTTCCACGCCAAGGGCAACTTGCTTCAAGATTCGTTGGACCTTTTAAGATCATGTCAATGCATGGAGAAGTTGCTTAACAGTTGGAGCTACCTTCGGAACTTTCGGGTGTGCACAACGTCTTCAAAGTGCCTTTAAGTGACAAATCGTCCAGATCTTTATAAGGACATCGACCGCCAAGCCATTGATCTTCAACCTGACCTCACCTACCGCAAGAAACCAATCCGCATCCTGGACGAAGCCGAGCATTGTACCAGAAGCCGCACCATCAAGTACTTTAGAGTTCAGTGGAGCAACCACACAGAAGCAGAAGCAACATGGGAGCATGAAGACTACCTCCGATCCAGAATTTCCATACCTTTTTAGCACCTACCTTAGGAATCTCAAGGATGAGATTCTTGTAAGGGGGATAGGTCTGTCACACCCTGTTTTGAATTTGCCCCAACTGTAGTCTTTTCAAATTGGGAGTTTATTAAAACTTTTTAAGCAAATGCTATGAATGCCATGATTGTCATTGATTGTATGTATGCTTGAATGTGTGGATCTAAAAATATTTTTTTATAACAGAATATTTCCATAAAAATCATTTTTCTCATTTTGTTAATTCACAACCTTGCTTTGGGGTTTGCACAACAAGTCCCTGATTTCAAGGGGGTGCCTTCACCCAAAGTTTGTATTCTGATTTTAGCACTATTATAACTTTCCAAAAATCATGAAATAAATATTTTATAAAATATTTTTCTATTTTATTTGCATGTCCTTTTTTGAGGCTAGAAATGATATTTCTAGGTGGAAAATTATTTTTCTACCTTAGAATAATCTAAGAAAAATTGAAAGTACTCACAGGACATATATTTTCCATATATAAGATTTTCAACCCCTATTTATGTTTAAAATATTTGAGAGAACCTTTGAAAATGTATTCTATCTATTTTGACGTTTTGAAATATTTCCAAAGGTAATATTCTCAATAAATTCCCAAAAAATTCTAGAATGTTCCCCAAGATATACTCGGTGAGCATACCAAGTTTCACCTAAATCCAAGGTGGTTAGGTTCACCAAACAATCCTAAAACCCTCCCTGGCCAGATTCAAGTTGGAGCAACTCTACATTGCAAAGTTTGTTCAAATGACCTAAAACTTTGCAGGAGTGTTCACTACCCCAATTAAGGAGTTTATGCAAAGATTTGTTTTGTGGGGATTTATTTGCTCACATTTCCTTTTAAGAAGTCATAATTGTCCATTTGGGGGTGTTTTCAAGTTTACATTGTCAAACTTGTCCAATGGAGCTCAAATTTGGTAGAGCCTCCTAATATTGCTTAAAACCCAATCCTCTTAACTTTGAGCCTCATTGGAAAGGTTTAGCTACCCGAAACACAGATCAAACACCTTTAGCCAAATTGGTCAAACATCATTTAGCACTCACAAGACCCACTCCCTTCACTCCAAACTCCTAGCATAGGTAGCCAGCACCACGCCTCAACTGCAGACGAGTGGCCCCTCCTTAGTCCGATGTGAGTAAGCCAAAATCACCAATTTATTTTCTGGTTCAAAGCTAACATCATCTCTTAAAGCACCCCCGCTTTCACCAGCCTTGCTATTCTCGGTTCCTAATAACCGAGGGGCATCTAAGCCACCCCTCAGACACACCAAACATAGACAACGCACGCCAGAGCGCGCCAGCATGCCGTGGCATGCCAAAACTGCGCTCTGGACGCACTACAGGGCGCACCTGATGCAAGGGAGGCTAACCCCCACCGGTTCTCACCTCCCCTTGATGGCTCACCACGACCCGGACAATCATCCGACTAAGGGCAGCCTCGGGGCCTCCTTCTCCCCCTCTCTACTAACCTAGGCGACACGTGCTCGCAGGCTCCTGACTCGGTCAGTAGGGTATGGCCCTGCAACACGCGTGCACAAAGGCCCCGCTCCTCCCGTTGAGTCTCTGGAGTCTCAAACCATGTCCGCAAATCCGTGGATTTCAGCCCGGAGCTCTCTGCCCCTCTCCTGCTACCATAGTGAAACCACCGTGTCCCCCCGCTCGGTGCATCATTGCTGGCCTATAAATAGGCCCTCCCCCTTCACTCCAACACCTCACCCTTCTTCTCCAGACCCTCAATCGAGCCCCTAGCCACTCAACTTGAGCAAGGATAGCCCCGGTGCTGGAGATCGACTGAGGCGCCGCCGCTTCGAGGCTCCATCGATCTCGGGCTACAAGCCATCTCTCGTGCTCCTCTCACCTCCTCCATGATCGTAGTGAGCTCAAGAAGCTTCTCCACCTCTCCCCCGAGCTTTTCCCTGCTCGAAGCACCCATCTGCACCACCACCAGAAACATCTCCGCTGCGGTCACGTCATCGCCGCTGACTCAGGTCCTCCCCGTCGGTCCTTCGACCCCCACCAGGTAGGCGGTGATTTCATGGTGCCATTTCTCCATTCACCTGGCCACGAGGGCGTCGGAGCCGCCGCCGGTGTGCCTCCGCTCCCTTATGTCCATATGTGGAAGACGACCCTGACTGGCAGGCCCCACCTATTGGCGTCCTGTGTCATTCCCTCTCTCCCCTCTCTGTCGCTCACCGCAGGGGCCCGTGCATCAGGTTTAAACCTAGCGGCGCTCGCACGCTTGGGCTGGCGGGTTGGCTAGCTGGCCGGTTGGTAAGTTGGGCCGGCCCAGCTGCTGGCCCAACCAGGGCAGGGGTTGAGCCCTTTTCTTTATTCTTTTAAACTGGGCTTTGAAATAATTTTTATAAAATTAAATATTTAGTTAAATTCAAATATTTTTCCACCATAATTTCTCTAAAAATATGTATAATTTATTAGTTCTGTTGTATGAATTTTTGCAACGAATTTTATGCATAACATTAATTAAAAAAGCTTAGTTAGATATTTTTAGCTTCTCTTAATGAAGCTTTAACAATACATTTTTACCTCGAAAATGGAAACCAACATTTTTTGAACTAAAGATATAATTTCCAGAATAGGGTCACATTTTTAATATGATTTTGCGCTCTGTTTTTTAGTGCGCTTCTTATTATTATTATGACGACGATACATCACGCCTTTGACGAAGGACTTGGACCCGAAGACCTCGAAGACTCCTAATACCTAGCTGATCAAGGCAATCAGCCCGTTGACCATGTGTGAGAAAATAATTTATGCATGACTTGTTGATTACTTTATTCCGAGGCATGTAGTCTGGATTAATCGGTACACCCACGCATGGTGACACCAATGGCTCCTTTGGAGCACTGTCACTAAGCATGACCTTACCATCTACGAGGATCACACTAATAAAATGTTGACAAGTAGACAGTAGTGCTACACATAGGATGAGCATATGCATGATAATGGTAAAGCAAAGGTGATAACAAAGGTTGTACGAAACCCCTACGGGTGCCACTAATTCCCGAGGGTGATGGTGCTGAGCTGGATGATCTCTTGAGAAAGAAGTGGTGTACCGAAAAGGTTTTGTGTGAGTGGTTTCGGAAATGGGATTAGATTTATGATGTGTCGACCATCCCAACCTACATGTGCGACCACGATACCCCTTTATGGGACGGGGATTTGTTGATTACTTTTGTCGGTGCTAGCAAAGAGCCCGCATTACTAGTGGCGGGATTGATGTGGTCACTCTCGTGACGGGGTCGTACTAGGTTGCTCGACTATGTCGTTTTTACGTGTTTCGGGCACACCATTGGTCCCTAATGGATGATACGGTCTAGAGGTGGTGCTCGTAAGTCGTACATCATTTGGGCTGGGTACCAGTCGAGTGGACTTTTTGTCTAGTGTCGTCAGGGGAAAGGCATTGATCGGGTACTTACCTCGGGTATGTTATATACAATGAGTCGTGGATGACATGGAAGTTTCCCGGATCTCGTGGGTACAACATACAACCTCTTGAGAGTGTAAAACTACTCGAATAGCTGTGCCCATGTTCAAGGACAGTTGGGTGGTGCTGCTTAAACTACATCCAGTCGTTTCCACACAAACTATGTGTGTGTGTGTGTGTGTGTGTGTGTGTTAAGGTGTTATATGAGAAGATGATATGACAAGTGTGGAGACTTGGAATATTGGGTGAACCTGAGGTGTTCAACCCTCAGCTGATATATTGATAACTGTAACCTGTTCTTATGATTACCATCTAGCTTATGATGCATATCCGTACAAGTAATTGACCTTGCACATGTTTCAATTAAAACTTGCTTTTCGCGAAGGCTGCATATTACTTTATTATCGTACCAATTGTATTATTAATATCATGGGATGTTTGCGAGTACATTCAAAAGTACTCGTTGTCTTGACATTAGTTATTTTATTGACCAAACATGGAGGAACCAGAGTATGGAGAACAATTCATTGTTGGAGACGGACACACGAACTAGGATGCTTCCCAGTCAGAATGCGTGTTGATTAAGGCTAATGGCATGGCTTCCCATTTACTACGAGTATTCTGCTAGTAGTTGTGATGGTGTGATTGGCCTTCTAGGCCCTATATAGGTAAGATTTCACCATGGTGGTCCTTTATTGTATCAGACGTTAATTTTGGATGTAAGACTCTTGTTATTCAGTATATGTGTGTTTAGTAAGCATTGATCTCTGGGATCACTGTACATGTGCATTCATCGATCTCGACGCATAAGTACGTGTCCTCACATGCATCTTGCACCATTTCTCCATGTGAGGATGAGGAGTAGAGAGTCTAAATATTTGTCAAAGCCATGCTCACAAAGATCATCCTTAGGAGCCAGCATTGTCAATGTCTTCGAGGAACACGTGCAAGTCTCATGAGCCACAAAAGTGTTCTTGGTGGAGAGGTTGTGGATGCTATTGATATGTGTCACAAAGGACTGCATTTGTCTTCTTGTCCACTCATGGTGCCGGTCGTACTTCTGATGAAGAGATACTAGAAGCTCTTGTTCTGTCATTGATGTTCCCTTCAGGATTGGGGTTGTTCAGGCAGAGTGTTGGCAGTGGCTTTGATGGTTGTAGCACTTGGATGTGGATGGCGAATCAACCCAATCAGCCTTGCTCTCCCAGGATCAGATGAGATGAGAAGCCCTTCAATGTCAGCAGTGTCACTTGTGCCTTCAATAATGAGGTTCTTGCTCTTAGATGGGTAAATGTCTTCATGAATGACTTCGACATCTGGAAGGTATATATATACCAGGGTTACAAGCATAGGGTAGATACCTTATGTTTGTTCAGCCCTTGATAAAGTGCATGTTCCGTGGTGCAGACATTTTGGGTTCCACGAGATGGATACCATTTGCTGCAAGGTTGCCCAAGAAGAATTCTCGAAGATTAAACCTTATGCCATAGACTATATTGTAGATCAATGTCTTCGGTGCGCCTTCTGGCTTGCGTGATGGAGAATGCACCTTTATTGGCCATATAATATGGCAAAGAATGTTGTCGGGGAAATCAACACCTATGGGAAACTCAAAGAGTCCCTTGATCGTTCAACGGGGGGAGAGAGAGGTGGCGTCGAGAGCGGAGCTAGCAACCAACACCGGCAAGGTCCTTTACCCAGGTTCGGGCCGCTTGGCGCGTAAAATCCTACTCCTTCTTAGTTTGTATTGGGTGCTTACAGTAGGGTGATTTGCTACAGTAACTTAGCTGGTAAATAGGGAGTCTCAAATCCCAAAACGTCCAACCTCCATAGAATGAGCCTTGGGCGTCCTTATATAGGCAAAGGGGTCACCAACAGTGTGCTCATGGGTTGCATAGTGAACACTGTTAACGACTCTTCTTCTACGGTGGTGTCAGGGGCAGTAAATGCCTTGTCTCACCCATGACCTGCACCGAGGTGGTCGCGACACGTACCCAGGTGGATCAACACCTGGGTCTTGCGCTGGCACATGAAGGACACCTGGCGAGCGGAAAAAGCTTGCTGGCCTGACGTCCCTGTCGGATGACTTGGTTACCTTCCCGGCAATGGGGGGGCTTGTCGGGGGCTTGAACACCTTCCCGACAAGGAGGGCTTGCCGGGGCCTCGCCAGTCGTTGCGAGTCTTCCCGGCAAGGGGGGCTTGTCGGGGCCTTTTGGATATTTCCGGCAAGGAGGGTTAGTCAGGGCCTTGCATCTGGGCTCTCGTACTCCATGCCCTCGGAGAGGGGAGGGCGTGGTCTTGGTGGCTCTTGGTTTGCCTTCCCAACAGTCTTCCCTATGCACTGCTGTCAGGGGCGTCGTCGGTGCCCGTGCACAAGTTTGGGGCACAAGGGACCCCAGTCTCTAATGCACCGACAGGAGCCCCCGGGTCTGGGCCACGCACGTGCGTGGGGCATTGTTGGGCCAGGCCCAAAGTAGTGCTTGGGCTTCCATGGCAGGGTACTCTATAGCTTTGGAGCCGTTGCGAGCGGCACTTTCCCACATCGCGCATCGAGCGCGCGAGGTGGTGAAGTGTGCGCACAACGGCCTCCCCACTTCCCGACGCATTACTGCCACGCGTGAGGCATGCGAAGTAACGGTCACGCAAGTGGCGTTCATGGCCTTAAAGGTTGCAGTTGCGGCAGGGCCCGCCCCCGCATGCATTGGTGTAGCAGGGCGGTTCTCTCTTCGCCCGTGATCATGGGTGATTGGGCGAGAGGGGTGGCGGTTTCTGGAGTGAGGAGAGCTATCCCCCGTGCCTCGCCCTATAAATTATGATGTTTGTGAGGGGGTTTTGCTCATCCATACAACTCCCGAAACAATCAGCGCCCCCGACTTGTATCTATAGAGTCTTCTCTAGTTCTAGGTGGCGCTCGCCCCTAACCATGGCTAGGGGACGAGGGCGGCCACGATCGGCTGGCAGGGCGGCAAGGGGATCCCATTCGGATCATGCCACAGCTTCAGGGGCCATAGCTGCGGAGGGCGGCACGAGCGCCTGTGGTGGCGGAGGGGCGAGGGGACGCGGCCGCCGCGGGGGCCGTGGCTGGGGAAGGTGGAGTCCTACTCGAGCACCTCCGTCTTCTACCCTAGCGCCGGATTCTCCTCCGGAGGGAGGACACTCATACGGGATGGCACTCGAGTTCGTCGTGGAACTGCACACCGTCCCTCGGGGCCATCTGCACAACCGCCCGTCTTGTGGTTGCGGGTGTAGTGTTTCTCCCATGGCGCTACGTAGGTACACATGGAGTACCCTAAACGCCGCTCCATGTTGCTCGGGCGGGGCTGGAAAGCCTTCACCCGCACCCACAGCCTCGAGGATGGGCATGTCCTCTTCTTTAAGCTAGCGAAGGATAATATGATATCCGTCAAGTTTTCTGTGCGCTCAGGTGTGCATCTCGGTTGCTGCAAAGAGAGCTCGAGCGGCACTGAATGTCCCTCCTCAAGCAATACCGACGAGGAGGACAATGGCGGTAGTGGCGCTCTTGGCAGCGCAGGATCTTGGGGGGTCAAGTCAGCGTATGACTCCCCAAGCTCCGACTGACTGCGAGTCACGCTTCCGAGGCCCGCTCCTGGTGGGGTTGCGGGCTCTGGCTTCTTCATCCCTTCCGGTCTCCCTGTCCTCCGCCCCCGTTCTCCTCTGCGCAGTGCTGGTCCAGGAGGAACCAGCGTGGGTAGCACCGAGGGCCGTCCAGCTTTTTGTCTTCTTGAACTTCTATCCAGCGGGCATGTCCCTCGCCAAAAGATAATATCATAGGTTAGAGTAGTAAAAATCATCCATGTAATATGTTTGAGTTTGTTTCAAACAAATGAACGAAATATTGTTTCCTTTGCGTTTGGTCCTTCCCCTTGCATGATACACCTTTTGCATTTTTTGGAAGCTTGTCGGCGTGACTGGTCCTGCCAGTAGTGCTTTGAGGAACGGATCCTTAGCAGTTCGCTGGAGGAGTCGTTACCGGCAGGGCTCCTTGCTGTACACAGTGCAACTGTTTGATCATTGAGCACGACTCGAGGCGAAATAAGGCGTTGCGTAGCTGCTTGATCTGTTGAACAGGTTCGAAACATAGTGAAGGCGCTATATGGCCATTCAGGTCATTGAACTAGTTTGAACTAGAAACAAGGTGCACTGATCTTGACAAGGTTCCATCTATGCACAAGTTTCTCAAACAAGGTTTGGGATCTCCAGAAAAGAAACAACCAATCTACTCTAAAATTTATGTCGAATATCTATCAGTTACCTGTCGTGGCGCGACACTTCTCCCCATGGTGTTTGGGTCCATTGCCAGGGCCTCAGATCCCTGGCAAGCAGGGGGTTACACTTTCCCGGCAACTTCCCCTCCGGCAAGGTCCTTGCCGATAGTCCTTGTCTATCGTATAGAAGGGGGTTGCCGGAGTATAATTCCTTTTCCTCTTTTGACAGGTCGTGCTGGCGGACCTGCCGAGCACATCTTCGGCAACGACACGACGCTTCCAGGGGAAAGCGTTTCCGCTCGAGTGCTTGCGTGGGCTTCAGGGCCTATTGGCGCATCCTCGACGGCTATGCATCACTTCGCGGAGGTGCGTCGGCTGGAGTATACGCTGGAAGTGTCGCCGAAGCCCCCAGGAACACCCTCGACAGCAGCACACTGTCCTGGAGCGGCGCGCCAACCTGATGCCTTCAAGCTCGGGGTCTCCGATTCCCTAGCCCGCGTTGGAGCAGGCGTTAGGAGGCCATGGCGAAGTAGAGCGACCACCTCTGCACCCTACTTCGAAGGACCACAGTGGTGCGTTGAACTTCCCAAGATCTAGTGTGGAACTTGCTTGATTCCACGGAAAAGTTGTCAACCATCTCCGACCTACCCCGCGCACCAAAGATGTCAGGGAGAAATTGACACCTATGGGAAACTCGAAGAGTCCCTTGATCGTTCGGTGGGGGGAGAGAGAGCTGGCGTCGAGAGCGGAGCTAGCAACAAACACCGACAAGGTCCTTTACCCATGTTCGGGCTGCTTGGCGCGTAAAACCCTACTCCTGCTTAGTTTATATTGGGTGCTTACTGTAGGGCGATTTGCTACCCTAACTTAGCTGGTCATTAGGAAGTCTTAAATCCCAAAAAGTCCAACCCCCTTAGAATGAGGCTTGGGCCTCCTTTTATAGGCAAAGGGGTCATCAACAGTGTGCTCACGGGTTGCATAGTGAACAGTGTTCACTATTCTTCTTCTACGGTGGTTTCAGGGAAAGTGAATGCCTTGTCTGGCCTCTGACCTGCAGAAGGTGCTCGCGACACGTACCCAGGTGGATCGACACATGGGTCTTGCGGTGGCGTATGAAGGATGTGCTGGAGCAGTTGGATTGTGGTAGAAACGGGGGAGGACACCTTGCGAGCAGAAGGAGCTTGTTGGCCTGGCGTCCCTGACGGATGACTTGTCGGGGCCTCGCCAGTCTTTGCGAGTCTTCCCGACAAGGGGGGCTTGTCGGGGGCTTGCGGATCTTCCCGGCAAGGAGGGCTTGCCGGGGCCTTGCATCTGGAGCTCTCATACTCCACGCCCTCAAAGAGGGGAAGGCGTGGTCTCGGTGGGTCTTGGTTTGCCTTCCTGCCAGTTTTCCCTGTGCAGTGCTCTCAGGGCGTTCGCTGGTGCCCGTGCACAAGTCTGGGGCACAAGGGACCCTAGTCTCTAGTGCACTGACAAATATGATAGATAGTCTTCGTCAGATACTAAAGATCATCAACAAATAACATTGTGGTCAACTCTTTCATCTGGTGCCAATGGCTTCATGAGTGTCAACATTTTAGTCATGTTGGCCTGTGTCATTTGTAAGATACTCCTTGAAGATTCAGCATAAGCAGTAGAGTTTGGATGAAGATCTTCGGAGAGTTGCGCAAAATTGAAGAATGAGTTCCTCATTCTAGGCTTGTTGATCAACAGTACAGGCAAACAATCCAACATTCCACAGAAAATGAAGGTATTAATCAAACCTAGGAGGACTACACGTGGCCTTGAAGCTAAGATATTTGTGGGGAAATATCATGTTCTGGGCACAGGGACACATGTATAGTAGGTACATTGTGGAGCACTCTAGAACCAATCAGATTGAATCTTCTACTGCTTGTAAGGATTCTGATCAGTGTCAAGCAATGTGTTGTTATGTATGAATTGCCTAACACTGAAGGTAAGAGAACGTGTTGGTCTCTGTTGTCGAAGACTTGGAAGACTTGCAATAGGATTCATAACCTTAGGCGAGGATGAATGTTGAATTCATATTGAAGGCCCATTCTTGGTGGCGGAACAAGCTTGTGCCATTTCGTTGGCACTATATCTCCTTCCGTATTGTGAGACTTAACAATGTTTTCAAAGTTTTCTTCAGTCAATGGTAGGGCACGAACAGGAGGACCATCAAGAGATGGAGCATTGGCTTCTCCCTGAGTGATTGCTATGAGTGGGGCTTTTGGAGGAGCAACCATAGTGCGAGAAGCAATGACTTCGACTTCTTTGGATTCATTCTTAGGTTACTTTGGAGCAACATCTACAATCCTGGGAATCTCCACGACTAATGGAGTCATGTCAACATGCACTTCATCTTTACCTATGTTTTTCATTGAAGATATAATTGTCCTTGGTCCTCTGTGAAGACTTTTGAGTGGCAACAAATGATTAGGGGTTTCAACTTCCATGGCTTTGAATGGAGACTCAGGTGATTGAAGCACACGAGTTTAAAAATGAGTAGGTGGAGTGCGAGGAATGACTTCGTGCATGGGTGTGTTGGGATGTACTTCCTCCCAGAACGCATGAGGGATGATTGGCATAGGAGGGGAGCCAATGTTCACATGTTCACTCGCACTTGGCAGTGGCGATGATACCGATGATGCATCAATTTGAGGCACGGGGTCTTGTTCAACATTGTCTTCAGCAGAAGCAATGTCGTCGGTTGTGGTGTGTTCAACAACTGGTATATCTTCAGTTGCTGGATCCTCTTTGGTAATAGACTCATGAATAACAACACGCCTCTCAGCATTTTCAGAGGCAGGAGGAGCCATCGAGATAGGCGTCACTCACAGTGGCTCCTCTTGAAGTGACAGATGGAACTTGAGGGGTTGATAAGTCTCCAACGTATCCATAATTTTTTATTGTTCCATGCTATTATTTTATCACTTTATAATGCTTTTTAAGCACTTATCTACGAATTTATATTATTTTCGAGTACTAACCTATTGACATAGTGCCCAGTGCCAGTTGTTGTTTTGTGTGTGTTTTTGCACTTTTCAGGTTTCGGTACCAAACAAAGTCCAACTGACCTAAAACTTGTTGTCAAATTTTTCGGGGCCAAAACAAGACCATGGAGCATCTGAAGGAGGCAAGAGGGTCCTAGAGGCCCACACAAGCCAACAGGGCACGGCCTGGGGGCGCCTTAGTGGCTTGTGGCCCCCTCGTGGCTCTCCCGGCTCATTCTCTAGCCTATGAATTCTCATCAACCCTAAAACTTTTGAGGGAGGTCCCAAAACACTTTTTATGGTGCCGCAAGTCTCTGTTCCAACGGGAAGCCGTCTAGAGCTCCGTTCAAGCACTCTACTGAAGGGGGATCGATCACGGAGGCCTTCTTGACCAACCTTGCTGCCCTCATGATGATGTCCGAGTAGATCAACATAGACCTACGGGTCCATAGCCAGTACCTAGATGGCAATCTCTCTCTTTGATCTTCAGCACAATGATCATCGCATCTTCGCTTTGATCCATATGATGTAACTCTTTTGTATGGTGCGTTTGTTGGGATCTGATGAATTGTGGGTTTATGTTCAGATTATTCATGATAAATATTTGAGTCTCCTCTCATATATAATGTTATTCTTATGTGCATGATTATGATAGCTTCGTAATTCTCTTCGATATATTGAAATAAGTTTGCCAACTGGATTGATATTTCTTCGATGAGAGAGGTGCATTGTAGTAGGTTCAACCTGGCGAGTTTCTATATCCCATTGATAGAAGGGGACAAGTAGCATATTTGTGTTTCTTCTACTAAGGGTAACACAATAGGGTTTATTCATATTTGTTGAGTTTACTTTGTCTACATCATGTCATCTTACTCCAAACATTACTTCATTCGTCATGAACATAATAAGTAGAGAGGCAAGCATAGAGGTGCTCTTGAAGTGAAGTAATAGTAATAGGTGCAAGCAGGAGTCAGCCTATTTGTTGATGGACGTGATTCCTACATTTACATGATCATTTCCGGTATAACTATCCGCTCTTCTATTTGCCCAACAGTAATTTTTTTACCCTCCATGTGCTATTTTTATGAGAGATGCCATTCGGGAAGATTATGGCCCCGGGTCTATTAACAACATATTTCTAAAAGCTCCAATACCTTGCTGCCATTTATTTCATTTTTCATATTACAATTATCGACAATTATCTACACACCTCATTTGTTGCAAATAACGAGACCAAGGGCATTGACAACCCTCTTGCACGCGTTGGGTGCAAGCTGTTTGTTCTTTTGTGTGCAGCCGCTGAAGACGTTTGTGGTTGATATTCATATTGGTTCAATAAAACTTGGTTTCATAATTGAGGGAAAATATTACCCACATTGTGCTGCAATAACCCATTCCTTTTCATGGAGAACACAACACAGATCACAAGTATCGGGAAGGATTTCTCGCGCCATTGCATGGGAATATCATCACCAACTATCAAGTAATTCCACACAAAATTTCATTCACTTCTTCCTCTTTTTATTTTCTGGTATATTTAGTTTGTCTCATAAATAAATAAAAATACAAAAATATTTACCTTTGCTTGTTGTTAGTTTGAAGTCGTGGCTACTTCTTCTTTCGTTAGCACTACCCCCGATAATGATGTTGTCAATTTTAAACAAAGGGGAAGAGAGGTTTGAAAGATGCTTTGAATAGAATTTGCTATTCCAAAAACAAGTCAATTAATAATCTATCGGCCACTACCTTGCTTCACAATTTGTATGTTGGTGTAACCACTTCGTATAGGTTTTTCCTTGACACAATCACTGGTGGGAACTTTTTGATGTGTGACACTTTGGATGCCTATAATGTCATTGAGAGTCTTGTGGGAACACCAACCATTACCATCAATGAAACCAATTTAACCTTGGAACATGTCATGCAAAGGCTTGATTCTATTAAAAGGAAAATGATTACTATTGAGCACATTGAGGAGTTACACAAAAAACTACATAACCATATCAATTAGTTTGGGTCACAAGTAGGGATGACTTTGAAAACATTGAAGGAAAAGGATGCTATTATTAATGAAAGGGTAGAACAAGGACTTAGTAAAATTTATAAATTGCAGGAGGTGATTGACAAGGTGGGTTCTGTCTTTACACCATCTAAAACTAATGTGGTTACTTCTCGAAGCAAGAGTCCTAAATTAATTACATTCCTAAGAATGTTAGTGCACCTCCTACCAAAAGAAACGAAGATCTTAAAATAATTAGTGTTCACCCTGACTTTATAAACTTGATAAAAGAACTTATTTTCAAGTCTCATATTGTTCATATTATCACTGGTTGCACTATTAAGGAACTCGATGTAAAGGATGACAACACTTGAAACTATGCAATATGCCAAGCTAAGGGTGTAAAATAATAGCGCTTGTTGGGAGGCAACCCAATAGTTATCTTTAATTTTTCTTTCTACTTTATGTTAGTGTGTGATAACAAGATTATTTATTTTCTAATAACTGTGCTTTTAGGTTTTAATTAGTGTCTGTGCCAAGTAAATCCTTTGGGATTATTTGCATGATGAGTAGAATTCATATGGTTGAAAAACAAAAACTTTGATGCCCAGTGCAGAATTTCTATAATTTTACTGGAACATCTTTTTAATCTGAAGTTTTAATAAAGTACACATATACAAATACGTAGGTCGTCCAAATGTTTCATAATTTTTGGAGTTGCAGAAGTATCGTAATTAAATATATTACTATAGACTGTTCTATTTGAAACATTTTTTTTGCATGCATAGTTTGCTTGTTTTGATTATGGTGTGGATTATATCGGGGGGTAAAAGCCATAGAGAAATTATAATAGAGTACATTATGCTAAAATAAAAGAATAATCAATTTAAAATAGTACCTAAAACTGTTTATTACGTTACCTAAACTAACGGATCTCACGAAGTTTTGTTGAGTTTTGTGTGACTGAATTTTTCATGTTTTGGGAATTATCTCGATGGACAAAGGAACGAGAAGTGGAAAGAGCCTAAGCTTGGGGATTCCCAAGGAACCGCAAGGTAACATTCTAGGAAGACTCAAGCGTCTAAGCTTGGGGATGCCCCGGGAAGGCATCCCCTCTTTCGTCTCAATCCATCGGTATGTTACTTGGAGCTACATTTCAGTCATCACACGATATGAGTTCTGCTTGGAGCATGATTTTCTTTTGTTTACTTTTAATTTCAGTTTGCCACAATCATTTTTCCTGGACACACCTATTTGAGAGAGATACCATCATCATAATTTGTCAGAATACTCTATGTGCTTCATTTATATCTTTTGAGCTTAGCAGCTTCTCTAGTACTTCACTTATATCTTTTTGAGCAAGGTGGCGTGTAGATTTTATAGAAATAATATGATCTTGTTCCTCACTTATATTTTCTTGCGAGTTAATAAATATTGACGGTATTTGGCATGGGTCATAAGACTACATCAAAAATAATGAGTGTTCAATAAGTGATAATTAAACCATCCTGTAGCACATATAGAGAAATTGCGGTTAATGATATTGATGTGCTGATATGAAAAGGTGTGAGTCATAATCATTAATTCAGAGAGGTGTCAATATTAAGAGATGTTAAAACTTCTTGAACAACTGAAAAATTAAAAGGGCATGGTGATGATGTGTGAGCATTTCTATCCCTTGTTAAAATCCTATTGTTGTTTCGAGTCGGAGTCGCGTGATGGTTCATTCCTACCAACCCTCTCCCTCGGGGCATGCAAGTAGTACTTTGATTTGTGATAAGACTAATAAAACTTTGCAATAAGTATATGAGTTCTTTATGACTAATGTGACACCATGGACATCCGCAATCTCACCTCCTCATATTTATTGGCATCTCTAGTACCGCGCATATCGCATTCTGACCTCAAGTAGTGATGCAAATTTCGTCGGTGCATACAAACCCCATGACATGATACGATCCGTTGCATATAAGCCTCACTATATCCTCCTCAAAGAAGCCACCATTCCTACTTATTATGGTATTTTCATAGCCATTCCAAGATATATTGCCATGCAAATTCCATCGTCACTTCACATGACTAGTTTGTTCATCATCATATTGCTTTGCATGATCCTATAGAGCTCACATAGTATTTGTGAAAAGCCAGCATTCATAACAACATTTGTGGCAAATCTACCAATTATCATGTGAAGAATACATGTCACTCTAGAGCATTGCACATCCTGGTACACCGCCAGAGGCATTCATATTTGAGTGAGGTTGCTTCATCGCTCATCGTATCGAGTTATCCATGATTTGTAATTAAATAAAAGTGTGATGATCATCATTATTAGAGCATTGTCCCAGTGAGGAAATAAAGACGGGGGAGGCCAAATGAGCACACCATATAAGAAAAAGAATGACAGAAAAAGAGAGAAGGGACTTTGCTACTATCCTTTACCACACTTCTGCGTCAAAGTGGCACCATGTTCATGACGTAGAGAGTCTCATGTTATATCATTCATATGGTAGTGGGAATCAAAAAAATTATAAAGTTGGCTTGTATATTATGATGATGGGCTTACTCAAATGCCCGAGGTATTCATGAGAAGGCAAGTTGGATGCACACCCCACCTAGATTCCGTCGAGCTTTCATACACTTATAGATCAAGTGCATCATTTGCATTGCAATCCCTACTCCTTGTGTTAATGTCTATCGACAGGCACCTCCATAGACCATTTTCTCCACATTTCAACCCCTTCTGAAACCTACCACCATATTCTATTCCACCTTTATGCTATGTCCAATGGTTCACGCTCATGTATTGCGTGAAGAATAAAAAGTTGATACCTATTGAAAATGTATGATCCAATTCCCTGACTTGGGCACCGTGGTGCTTAACATTTGTAGTTATGTGGTGAAGATGGAGCCATGACTTTGTAATATAATAAAGATGGATAGGGTTGATACAATCTTTGGGGATCGTACACTTTGAAAAATTAATTGTTTTGCTGCTTATACTTATAAATATTGATGTGTTAATATTTTATAATTCAATGTTTCTCAATAAGAATACATGCATATGAATACATAATGGATAGCATGTCACATAAAAAATTATTTTTTTGTCATTTACCTACTCGAGGACGAGAAGGAATTAAGCTTCGGGTTCCTCGATACGTCTCCAACGTATGTGTAATTTTTTATTGTTCCATGCTATTATGTTATCATTTTAGAACACCTTTTAAGCACTTATCTACCAATTTTTATAATTTTTCAGCACTAACCTATTGACCTAGTGCCCAGTGCCACTTGTTTTTTTCTGTGTGTTTTCCACTTTTCAGGTTTCAGTACCAAACGAAGTCCAATTGACCTAAAACTTTTTGTGAATTTTTTCTGGGCTAGAACAAGACCATCGATCATCGGAAGGAGGTAAGAGGGTGCATGAGGCCCCCACAAGCCAACAAGGCATGGCCTGGATGGGGGGGCCATTATGGCTTGTGTCCCCTCGTGGCTCTCCCGACTCTGTTCTCTAGCCTATAAATTCTCATCTACCCTTAAAGCTACGAGGGAGGTTCTGAAATACTTTTTACTCCACCACAAGTCTTTGTTCCGGCAGGAGGCCATCTAGAGCTCCAGCACTCTGTCGAAGTGTGATTGATCACGGAGGGATTCTTCATCAATCTTGCTGCCCTCATGATGATGTGTGAGTTGTTGATCACACACCTAGATGGCAATCTCTCTCTTTCATCTTCAATACAATGATCATCACATCTTTTCTTTGATCCATATGATGTAACTCTTTTGTATGGTGCGTTTGTTTGGATCTCATGAATTGTGGATTTATGTTAAGATTATAAATGACAAATATTTGAGTCTCCCCTGATATATAATATGATTCTTATGTGCATGATTAAGATAGCTTCGTAATTCTCTGTGATCTATTGAAATAGTTTGGCCAACTAGATTGATATAGTTTTGGTGAGAGAGGTGCTTTGTAGTAGGTTCAAGCTTGAGAGTTTCTATATCCCGGTGACAGAAGGGGACAAGTTGCGTCTTTTAGTTGCTGCTACTAAGGGTAAACAATGGGGTTTATTCATGTTGGTTGATGTTACTTTGTCTACATCATGTCATCTTACTCCAAGCATTACTGCATTCCTCACGAACTTAATACATACAGAGGCAAGCATAAAAGTGCTCTTCAATTGAAGTAATTGTAATAGGTGCATGCAGGAGTCGCCCTTTTTATTTATGGATGTGATCCCTATATTTACATGACCATTGTCGTGAAAATCGCATAACTAACCACTCTGCTATCAATTGCCCAACAGTAATTTGTTTACCCACCGTGTGCTATTTTTATGAGATGCCATTAGGGAAGACTATGGCCCCCGGGTTTATTCACAGCATATTGGTAAAATCTCCAATACCTTGCCACCATTTATTTGCTTTTATTTTATTTTGCATATTACAATTATCTATACACCTTATTTGCATGCAAATAATGAGACCAAGGGGATTGACAAATCTCTTGCCTGTGTTGGGTGCAAGCTATTTGTTCTTTTGTGTGCAGCAGCTGAAGAAGGTTGTGGTTGAAATTCCTATTGGTTCAATAATCCTTGGTTTTCATAACTGTGGGAAATACTTAGCCGCGTTGTGTTGCGATAACCCATTCTTCTTCAAGGAAAACCCATAGTAGATCAGAAGTATAAGGGGGCTTGGGCACTTGGGCCAAGCTTAAAGAGTTTCTTCTTTCTCTTCACCTTCTTTGAAGGTTGAACTTTAGCAGCCGTCACAGACTTGCACACCCTGGATTTATTGTCAACTTGTTTTGTCTTCTTACTAGTCACATGACAGGAAGGAGCAAGTGTCCTTGAACTAGAGATGCCTGATGGAAAGATAATGACTGGTGTGGTTTGCCTTGTTGGTGCAGACTGGCTCGAAGTCATATAACCTTGCCTTCACTTTTCAATAATTCGTGGGTGAAGCGTTGGTTGGCCAAGTGCTTTTTGCTTCAACTCGTCATTGTGAGCATGGACCATCTTCACAGATTTCTATTTTAGATGCGCTAGGGCGCTTTTGGCAAGTTCATGATGTCTTTCAAACTCAAATTTTTAATCCGCCATCATTGTCTGATAGCCTTGAATTTGTTCTACAAACAATTGGTGCATCTTATTCTTTAATAACGCCTTTTCATGGAGAATTTTGTCATATTGCTGAACTTCCTTCTAAACAACACACAATTTTTCATCTACCAACCCTTGGAATGTGAAACTTAGCCCAATAGGAAGTTTAGGAAGTCAATTCATCAATGAATTGGTTGAGGATAACAACATCAAACAGAGGCAAGTCTTTAAGATGTTTGGCCTATTCTTCCTTTTGTTCAATAAGCTACGCCAAAGCTTCGCCATCAAATAATTTAATTGATTTGGCATTGTCTAACAAGGTGACAAATGGCTTCGTGCCATGAGTAGCTACAATTTTCTTTTCAGACTTCTTGTAGTGCATGACTCATCCTCAGTATCAGCTCGTTCAACTGGACTTGATCGTGAAGCATGTGGTGTTGGGGCGACTAGATTTGAAGCTTTTGAAACCTTTGGCCTTGAAGCCTTTGATTTCTGCACAGGCTTCAGATCAGTGATATGAGGCTGATTTCCCTCCTCTTCAAACGTTTCACCAATGATATGGCGTCCAAGGATGCTAAAGGGCTCTTGATTCTTTGGCATAGGTGGCCCAACGATATATGGGAAGAAGCTAATCTTGATGTCTTCACCCTTCGTCTTCGGGTACAGATTGATGTATATGATGTCAGTCTAGGGGGATTTTCATCATTCTTTTTAGTGTATTCTATAGTGACAAAGTGGTAGTAAAACCATTCCTCTGTCAAATATCTTCGGATCAATTGGATACGGTTCTTGCACTGAATGTAATTCTCTTCAGGGTCTTATTTTTATCCCTTATACAATGCATGCGGAATCTCCTTAGGTGTGTTCAGACGTATTTGCCTCTCACCATTCTTAGGTGCTTTATCTCCGGCCATGTTCTTCGACTATGAGATCCGAGCGGTTCTACCACAGACATGTACGTGTGAAAGAATTAGAGATGTGAGGGAAATAGAAGAGAGTTCATATGCATTCTGAGAATATTTTTAAGATAAAAACATGGTGTGAAGATATTGACCACATTCACCGAACACTTTCACTTTTGCTCAATACAAGGTGGTTTTCGACATGTGCAAATTCAAGAAATTGCACAAATGAGAAATCAACCCATACTTTCAACTTAACTAAAAGCATTGAGTAAATAGATATGGACATTTTATTGTTGTCGAAAAGATAGTGGAAGAAAAAAATTTGAAAATATTTGATAACTTTTTCGGATCAAATTGAAAGCACATATGCGGCCTTGGTGGTTCTGGTAATTCATGACAACATACATTGTCTCTTGGACTAATAATTCTATCTAACGTATTTCAGATGAAGTCCACAGAGAGAATTGGCTAGATTGTGATGAGAATCCCCAAGGAAGGGGAATAATTTTATGGGCCAAGCTTCAAGCTTCAAGTCTCTACATTTTGCATTTTGTGACAAATCTCAATCGAGTCCACAGGAAAACCAATACTGTTGAAAGGGTTGAGATATCTATGATGATCTGGTTGCTCCAGTGCATAGAGTTAGCCATCAAAACCCCTCTTGAAATTCCCCCAAATATATTTTGACGAAAGCCTAAAACTAAAATTCGGTGCCACCAATATTTCCAAATCGTCCCTACCGAGTTTTACCCTAGACAGTATCTACAGCTAATACAACCATCTAGGTGCCACCAAGTTTTGGTTTCGATGCAACGAAAACATACTGACCAACTCACGGGTTTCCATTTGGTGAAAATAGGAATTTGCAATTTTTTGAGATAAGTACCACTGAGTTTGGAAGCTGCCTAGGTCAGCCAAATCGGACTCACCAAAATACCATAAGTTGCCACATTTTTTCACTTTGGTTTCACCGAGTCGTGCAATAATGTTATAACAGTTGGATTTTTGGAGATGCCTATATATACCCCTCCACCTGCCTCTCATTCATAGAGGAAGTAGTCAGAACAAACCAAGAGTTGACCCATCCATTTGCGAGAGAGAACCATCTAGTCATGTGTTGAGATCAATATATTCCACTCCAACCATATGAATATTGATTTCTAGCCTCCCCAAGTTGCTTTCCACCCAATCAATCTCTTCCACCCAAGCCAAGTCTGTGAGAAAGTGATTGAGTGTTGAGGAGACTATCTTTGAAGCACAAGATCAAGGAGTTCATCATACTTACCACATCTATTACCTTTTGGAGAGTGGTTTCTACTAGATTGGTTAGGTGTCACTTGGGAGCCTCTAACTTCTTGTGGAGTTGAACCAGTAAGTTTGTAAGGGTAAGAAGATCGCCTACTTAATGAAGATCTACCCCGAGTGAGGCTAATCCTTCGTGGAACCAAGCCACGATGGCATAGACAAGGTTGCTTATCCGTGGACCCTTCGTGGGAGGTTCCCTCCATGGACTCTCGCGGCCATTACCCTCCGTGGGTTGAAGTCTCCATCAACGTGGACGTATGAGAGCACCACCTATTGGAACCACGCCAAAATCCTCGTGCCATATTTAAATTTGATCTTCCAATCCCTACCCTCTACTTACATGTGCATTTCTTCACTTTCTGTTGCTATACTATTAGACTTGCGTGTGTAGGGTGTACTTGACCTTGTATAATTGTTAAAAACTTACCACTATTAAAATTGGGAAAAAGCTACGTTTTTATTTGGTCAAGTAGTCTAATCACCCCGGTGTTGACATACTTCGATGTGTGGGGAACAATGATCTACGAGACCTACGAGGTTCCTTGTGGTTCAGGATGGGGGCACACACACACAAAAAGGATCATCAATCATGAACACTCCAGGGGTTCTAGACATGTTTGGACTGCTCGGAAGCATAGTACCATACATACTATGTCAATGGATTATGGGGTGGAAGTCCAACTATAGAAATAAGTGCGAGGAGTGCGACCAAGCGTGCAAATGAACAAAGTGTCGACCTTTACTAAAGGTAGCCATAGACCGCCTTTTGTAGTGCAAGGGATCCATAGACCGCCTTTTGTAGTGCAAGGGGTTACCAAGAGTGGATAAAATAGTATTTTCGGTAAGGTGGATAGTGGCTTCTATAGCTGTCGCTCCTCATCGACCCCCATGCTCGGCCGCATCGCTGCCATCCTCGCCGCTGCGGGCCGCCCTGCGCTGCCGACCGTCAGCTCAGCGCGTCGGGTACCCTTTGCTGGCTCAGCCCCGCCTCCGACCGGCTCTGCGCTCCACTCCACTGCGTTGTTAGTCTAGCTCATTCGCGGCCCCGGTCAGCTCCAACACACCCCGTGATTTTTGCCTCACAC
The DNA here is from genome assembly GCF_904849725.1 of Hordeum vulgare subsp. vulgare. Lineage (NCBI taxonomy): Eukaryota > Viridiplantae > Streptophyta > Magnoliopsida > Poales > Poaceae > Hordeum > Hordeum vulgare. The sequence continues at coordinate 202,928,165 of NC_058518.1, forward strand.
CGACTCGCTCCACCTCTAACGCATCCCGTCGGGTTCCGCCAGCTCCGTACCCAGTGCATGCGCATGCCAGTACGGTCGCGACCAGCGTGTGGCTGGACGGCTGCTCTACCCAAGCGCCGGGTCATCCCGGGGTTAGCATCCCTCACACTCTCGCTCGCGTTGGCTCGACCTCCTGCGCACCTCACCTCTCCTCCAATCGGCTGTCGCATGCCTCTTCGGCCTCCTCGTCACCAGCAATGGCGGGCCGCCCCACCGCACTCCATCGTCGCAGCATACGGTCGTCCTCCGCCTCCATCCGACGGCACCGCGTCTGCACCAAGCCTGTCGCGCCACGCGTTGGCCTAGCACCCTGCCTCGCCTGCTGGCTCCGCCATCGGCGTGCCGACTACAACCCGCGCGCCCTGCACCGGCCTAACTGTGCGCCAGCCCCGCCTCATCACGTCGGCTCGTCGCTCCGGCCTTCCCCGTGCCGTGTCGGCTCGCCACGGCTCCCGCGTCGGCTTCGGTGGCCTCTGCCTGGCGCCCCCCGCACCCTGGCCAGCTTCGGGGCTGCTCCGGCTACTCCCGCGTAGTCGGTTGCAGGAGACAAGCGTGGAGATCGATCTGCCTCCCGAAAAAATGGTCGAGAGAAGACCAGAAGGTGCAGTTGGCGAAAAAGAAAAAAGAAGACCACTTGCGCGTGCTCATCAACATCACCGCTCGGTTGACTGGCCCACCCACATCGCGGCCTGGCCAGTCCACCCGCCTACTTCCACAACGGTCCGACCACATCGCGGCCTGGCCAGTCCACCCGCCTACTTCCACAACGGTCCGACCTGGTTGCCCATCCACTCTAACGTTCGGCCATCGGGCCTGGCCGGCTGCTACAACAATCGACCTCCGAGGGCTCGGCGGCCACATCGAGTGGATGCACCGACGCGCTTCGCTTGAAGAAGGTCGCGTCGGCTGTCATCGACAACAACAACCTTGTATGCACTAAAGCAATGTGAGCTCCTGTCTGTGCATCCTCGCACCGCACGCAAAAGCAAATACCCCGAGCAGCACTCGAGGAACATCACCGCATTCATTTCATCTACTTTGTTACTCGGCGCGAGCTAGTCTTGGCCCGTGTTGGCCATTTGGCCTGATTCGTTCCTCCCTGTAGACGGAGCTAGTAGCGGCTGTGGTACGCAAGGACATCTCTTCGTCTCAGCTACAGACCCTATCGTGGTTGTTTGGCTAGCAAGAGAAAAAGCTGGAGGTCACCATGCGAACAACGTCCACGGAGAAAACGGCTTGGGCGAACCAGCCATTTCCTTCGTGAAATTTCTACCCGATCGAGCATGCTTCCGGAGTCATAGTACTGTGCGCTCCCCTCTGTGGCCCACTCTTTGTCTCAGGTACAGACTGTATCGCGGTTGTATGGCTAGCAAGAGCAAAAGCCAAAGAGCCGAGGCGATACGAAATGACCAAAGGGGCTCATACAACACCGAGTCGACGTTTCCACCCGAATAAAACTTGCGCGGCCAAAGTTAAATATTTGGTAAATCTGCACTGACTAACGTTATCTCTTGCACGATCATCTCCCTGGCGAACCCCCATCACATGCCGGCTACTGGCTGCTGATTGCCTACTTCTGGCGGCCGGCTCGAGACTGTTGGATGCCGATTGCATCCTGCCGACTGCAACATGATGGCTGGAACCTGTCTGGCTGTCAGCTGCCGGCTACTTGCTGCCAACTGCAGCCTACCGGCTGGAGCTGCCGGCTGCTGGCGGCCGACTACAGCCCGACGGCCGGACCCGTCCGGTTGGAACGTGTCCGGCTTTAGGCTGTCGGCTGCCGGCTGGAGACCTGTCCGGCTGAAATCTGTCTGGCTGGAGTAGGCCCCCACTAGAAGAAAGCTATGCAGGATGTAGCCCGCAATCGGCCGCCATCGGCAACCTTATTTTCTAGACCAACGGCAAGAAGCCTCTGCACGACTCTTCTAGTCGCCCGGAGGCTCGGAGGCTACTCCTAGTGGGTGCACTGGTGCGCCCCCACTGGAAGAAAGCTACGCGGTTGCAGCCTGCAACAGGCCGCCATCGGGAACCTTTTGCTACACCGATAGCAAGAAGCCTCTGCACGACTCTTTGAGTCGCCAGAGGCTCGGAGACTACCCCCAGTGGGTGCGCTGGCGCGCCCCCAATGGAAGAAAGCTACGCCGGCTGCAGCCCGCAGCCGACCGCCATCGGTAACCTTTTTTCTATACCAACAGCAAGAAGCCTCCGCTCGACTTTTCGAGTCGCTCGGGGGCTCGGAGTTTACACCCAATGGGTGTGATGGAGAGCCCCTACTGGAAGAAAGCTACGCCGGCTGCAGCCCACAGCCGGCCGCCATCAGCAACCATTTTACTACATCAACAGCAAGAAGCCTCTGCACGACACTTCAAGTCGCAAGTAGGCTCGGAGGCTACACCCGGTGGGTGCGCTCGGAGCCCCACTCGAAGAAAGCTTCGCCGGCTGCAGCCCGCAACCGGCCGCCATCGGCAACCTTTTTGCTACAACAACAGCAAGAATCCACAGCACGACTCGGAGGCTGCACCCAGTGGGTGCGTTCGCACACACTCACTGGAATAAAGCCATGTCAGCCTGAGAAGAGGGCACAAGAAAAAAAATCAGAGGACAAAGATTTGGCCTGGCTACCACACAGTTGTGCAACCGGCCCGAATCTCGGAGGCTACACCCAGTGGGTGTGCTGGGTCGCCCCCACCAGAAGAAAGCCATAGCCGGCTGCAGCCCGCAGCCGGCCACCACCGGCAATCTCAACCACGACAACACAAGCACTTCGCGCACTAGAGCCATCAGACTCCGCGTCCGCGCATGGAAGTGTCCCGCGCACAAGAGCCAGTGGACTTCGCCTCCACGCACGGAAGCACTTCACACGCAAGAGCCACCGGACTCCGTGTCCGTGCATGGAAGAGCCCCGCGCACAAGTGTGAGTGGACTTTGCTTCCAGCACGGCAGCGCACCGCGCGCAAGAGCCACCGGACTCCACGTCCGCGTTTGGCAGTGCCCCACGCACTTGAGCCAGTGGACTCCACGTCCACGCATGGCAGAGCTTCGTGCGCAAGAGCCACCGAACTCCACATCTGCGGTTGGCAGTGCCCCGCGCATCAAAGCCAGTGTACTCCGCGTCCACGCACAGCAGCACTTCATGCGCAAGATCCGCCAGACCCCGCGTCTGCACTTTGCACTCCGTGTAGAGCCAGCGGACTCCGCGTCCGCACACGGTAGCGCTTCATGCGCAAGAGCCCACGGACTCCTTATCCGCTCATAGCAATTCCCCATGCACAAGGAACCAGTGTACTCCGCATCCGCGCCCGTTGTGCTTCGCGTGAAAGAGCCGACGGACTCCTCGTCTGCACCTGGCCGTGTTTCAACATCGTCATTTTCTATGACAACAACTAAATGTTGGGGAACGTAGCATGGGAAAAAAATTCCTACGCACACGAAGACCTATCATGGTGATGATCATCTACGAGAGGGAGATCGGATCCACATACCCTTGTAGATTGCTAAGCAGAAACGATAATAAACGCGGTTGATGTAGTGGTACGTCTTCACAATCCGTCCAACGAACCGTCATACGATCCGTCCCATGATCCGTCGCGATCAAGTGCCGAACAGACGTCACCTCTATGTTCCGCACACGTACAGCTCGATGACGATCTCCGCCTTCTTAATCCAGCAAGAAAGACGGGGATGTAGATGAGTTCCCCCGCAGCGCGACGACGCTCCGGTGGTGGTGGTGATCTATTCCTGCAGGTCTCCGCCCGAGCTTCGCAGAAAATCGATCTAGAGGAAGAACTAAGATATAGGAGGAGGAAGGACGCAACCTTGGCACGCCAAGGGAGTATCCGTTGGGTCGTCCGAAGTGGAGGAGGGAGGAGTCCTCCTCCAATCCCACTTGGATTAGGACTCCTTCCTTAATTTCCCACCTCTTTTGTATTTTCCACTTTTTCCTCATGGGATTTCCTTGGATGACTTAGTCAGCCCATTATGCCTTATTGCACATCCAAAAAACCCACGTGGACCCCTTGGGGCATGGTGGACACACCCAGTGGGCCCCTCGAACCCATTCATCACTCCCGGCACACTGCCTGCAATGCCCGAAAACCTTCCGGAATCCAAAGACCAAATTCCTATATATCAATCTTCATTTCGGACCATTCCGGAACTCCTCGTGACGTCCAGGATTTCATCCTGGACTCCGAACAAAACTTCGGTCACCAACACATATAACTCAACTATACCGAAACGTCACCGAACCTTAAGTGTGCACACCCTGCGTGTTCGATAACTATGCAGACATGACCTGAGACACTATTCGGTCAATAACCAACAGTGGGAATTGTATTGATTGGAAACTCAAATACATGTGTGGATACATAGACAACACACTGTCCCTAGTGAGCCTCTAGTTGACTAGCTCATTGATCAAAGATGGTCAAGGTTTCTGGCCATAGGCAAGTGTTGTCACTTGATAACGGGATCACATCATTGGGAGAATGACGTGATGGAGAAGACCCAAACTATAAACGTAGCATATGATCGTGTGAGTTTGTTGTTACTGTTTTCCACATGTCAATGCATCTTTTCCTATGACCACGAGATCATGCAACTCCCGAACACAGGAGGAATACCTTGTGGGTTATCAAACGTCGCAACGTAACTGGGTGACTATAAAGGTGCTCTATAGGTATCTCCGAAGGTGTCTGTCGGGTTGGCATGGATCAAGACTGTTATTTGTCACTTCATGTGACGGAGAGGTCTCTCGGGGCCCAATTGGTAATACAACATCACAACAAGCCTTGCAAGCAATGTGACTAAGGAGTTAGTTACGGGATCTTGTATTACGGAACGAGTAAAGAGACTTGTCGGTAACAAGATTGAACTAGGTATGTAGAAACCGATGATCGAATCTCGGGCAAGTAACATACCGAAGGACAAAGGGAATAGTATACGGGATTATATGAATCCTTGACATAGAGGTTCAACCGATAGAGATCTTTGTAGAATATGTAGGAGCCAATATGGACATCCAGGTCCCGCTGTTGGTTATTGACCGGATAGTGTCTCAAATACAATCGTGGTCGGGCTTTATTCTGCCGTGGTCGGGCTTTGAGTCTTACTCAAAGTTCACACCTTACAACACAGCCAAGAACTCCTTCTTTGCTAATCTATTTTGAACTCCTTCAAAAACTTGTCAAGGCATGAATTTCATTAGAAGTTCTATTTAGGGTTTTGATCTATCTCTATAGATCTTGACTCTCAATGTTCAATTAGCTATATCCAGGTTTTCCTTTGAAAAACTCCTTTCAAACAACCCTGTATGCTTTCCAGAAATTCTACATTACTTCTGATCAACAATATGTCAACAACATATACTTATAAGAAATTCTATAATGCTCCCACTCACTTCTTTGGAAATACAAGTTTCTCATAAACCTTGTATAAACTCAAAAGCTTTGATCATCTCTTCAAAGCGTATATTCTAATTCCGAGATGCTTGCACCAGTCCATAGAAGGATCGCTGGACCTTGCATACTTGTTAGCATCCTTAGGATCAACAAAACCTTCTCGTTGTATCTCATACAACCTTTCCTCAAGGAAACCGTCGAGGAAACAATGTTTTGACATCCTATGTGCAATATTTCATAAATAATGCAACAACTGCTAACATAATTCCAAGAAACTTTTAGCATCACTACGAGTGAGAAAGTCTCATCATAGTCAACTCCTTGAACTTTTCGGAAACATCTTTGCGATAAGTCGAGGTTTTGTTAATGGTGAGTTTTCACCATCATCGTTTGTCTTCCTTTTAAAGATCCACATGTACTTAATAGTCTGACGACCATCAAGTAGTTCTTCCAAGGTGTACACTTTGTTTTATACACGGATCCTCTCTCGGATTTCATGGCCTCCAGCCATTTTCCAGAATCCGGGCCCACCATCGCATCTCCATAGCTCGTAGGTTCATTGTTGTTCAACAACATGACCTCCAAGACAAGGTTACCATACCACTCTTTAGTAGTACGCGACCTTTTGGACCTATGAGGTTTGTAGTAAATTGATACGAAGCTTAATGATCACTATCGTTAGTTTCCACTTCAATTGGTGTAGGCGCCACAGGAACAACTTCCTGCGCCCCTGCTACACACTGGTCGAAGTGACGGTTCAATAACTTCATCAAGTTCCACCACCCTCCCACTCAATTCTTTCGAGAGAAACCTTTCCTCGAGAAAGGAACCGGTTCTATAAACAAACACTTTGCTTCCAGATCTGAGATAGGAGGTATACCCAACTGTTTTCGTTGTCCTATGAAGATTCATTTATCCCCCTTTGGGTTCGAGCTTATCATGTTGAAACTTTTCCACATAAGCATCGTAACCCCAAACTTTTAAGAAACGACATCTTAGGTTTATCCAAACCATTATTCATACGGTGTCATCTCAACGGAAATACGTGGTGCCCTATTTAAAGTGTATGCGGTTGTCTCTAATGCATAACCCATAAACGATAGTGGTAATTCGATAAGAGACATCATAGTATGCACTATATCAAATAGGGCGCGACTATGACATTTGGACACACCATCACACTATGGTGTTCCAGGTGGCGTAAATTGTGAAACAATTTCCACATTGTCTTAACTGTGTATAAAAACTCGCAACTCAGATATTCATCTCTATGATCATATCGTAGACAGTTTATGCTCTTGTCACGACGATCTTCACTCTGAAACAACTATGAACTTTTCAATATTTCAGACTTGTGATTCATCAAGTAAATACTCCTGTATCTACTCAAATCGTCATTGAAGTAAGAACATAACGATATTCACTACGTGCCTCATCACTCATTGGACTGCACACACAAAAAATGTATTACTTCCAACAAGTTACTTTCTTGTTCCATGTGGTATGATTTGCATGTCTCAAGTGGTCCAAAATCAAGTGAGTCCAAATGATCCATCTGCATGGAGTTTCTTCATGCGTTTATACCAATAGGTATGGTTTGCATGTCGCAAACGTTTTAAAAATGAGTGAGTACAAACATCCATCAGCATGGAGCTTCTTCATGCATTTTACACCAACATGAGTGGTACTATCATTACTACTTTGTATCTTTTGGCATCAATATTATGAACATGTGTATCACAACAATCGAGATTCAATAAACCATTGAAGGTATTTATTCAAGAAAATAGAATAACCATTATTCTCTTTAAATGAATAATCGTATTGCAATATACACAATCTAATCATGTTCATGCTCAACGCAAACACCAAATAACAATTATTGCGGTTTAACACTAATCCCGATGGTATAGAGAGTGTGCAATGTTTAATCACATCAACCTTGGAAACACTTCCAACACATATCGTCACCTCGCCTTTAGCCAGTATCCGTTTATTCCGTAGCTTTTATTTCGAGTTACTAACACTTAGCAACTGAACCGGTATCTAATACCCTCGTCCTACTAGCAGTACTAGTAAAGTACACATCAATATCATGTATATCAAATATACTTTTGTCGACTTCGCCAACCTTCTCATCTACCAAGTATCTAGGGTAGCTCCGCCTCAGTGACCGTTCCCCTCATAACAGAAGCACTTAGTCTAGGGTTTGGGTTCAACCTTGGGTTTCTTCATTGGAGCAGCAACTGGTTTGTCGTTTCATGAAGTATCCCTTCTAGCCCTTGCCCTTCTTGAAACTAGTGGTTTTACTAACCATCAACAATTGATGCTCCTACTTGACTTCTACTTTCGCAGTGTCAAACATTGCGAATTGCTCAAGGATCATCATATCTATCCTTGATATGTTATAGTTCATCACGAAGCTCTAGCAGCTTGGTGGGAGTGACTTTGGAGAACCATCACTATCTCATCTGGAAGATTAACACCCATTTGATTCAAGCGATTGTTGCACTCACACAGTCTAAGCACATGCTCAACGATTGAGCTTTTATCCTTTTAATTGTAGACAAATAATCTTGTCGGAGGTCTCATACCTCTCTACAAGGGCACGAGCATGAAATCCCAATTTCATCTCTTAGAACATCTCATGTGTTTCATGACGTTAAAAAATGTCTTCAGCGCCTCAATTCTAAGCCGTTAAGTATTACGCACTGAACTATCACGTAGTCATCAAAACGTGTATGTCAGATGTTCGCAACATCCACAGATGACGCTCGAGGTGCAGCACACCGAGTGGTGCATTAAGGACATAAGCCTTCTGCGCAGCAATGAGGACAATCCTCAGTTCATGGACCTAGTCCGCAAAGTTCCTATTATCATCTTTCAACTAAATGTTTTCTAGGAACATATAAAAACAGTAGAGCTACAGCGCAAGCTACTACACTATTTGCAAAGACCTTTTGAATATGTTCATGATAATTAGTTCAATTAATCATATTACTTAAGAACTCCCACTCAAATAGACAACCCTCTAGTCATTCGAGTGGCACATGATCCAAATCCACTAACTCAAGTCCGATCATCACGTGAATTGAGTATAGTTTCAGTGGTGAACATCTACATGTTGATTATATCAACTATATGATTCATGCTCGACCTTTCGGTCTCTTGTGTTCCGAGTCCATGTCTGTACATGTTAGGCTTGTCAAGTTTAACCCGAGTGTTCCGCATGTGCAACTGTTTTGCACCCGTTGTATGTGAACGTTGAGTCTATCACACCCGATCATCACGTGGTGTCTCGAAATGACTAACTGTCGCAATGGTGCACAGTTGGGGAGAACACAATTTTATCTTGAAATTTTAGTGAGGGATCACCTTATAATGCTACCGTCGTTCTAAGCAAGATAAGGTGCATAAAAGGATTAACATCACATGCAATTCATAAGTGACATGATATGGCCATGATCTTGTGCTTCTTGATCTCCATCAAAAAAGCACCGGCATGATCTTCATCATCACCAGCGCCACACCATGGTCTCCATCATCTTGCCACCATCTAGGTCGTCGTGCTATCTATGCTATTACTACTAAAGCTACAACCTAGCAATATAGTAAACGCATCTGCAAACACAAACACTAGTTTAAAGACAACCTTATGCCTCCTTCCGATTGCCATATCATCGACGTGCAAGTCGATATTTAACTATTACAACATGATCATATCATACATCCAATATATCACATCATGTCTTTGGCCATATCACATCACATGCATACCCTGCAAAAACAAGTTAGACGTCCTCTAATTTGTTGTTGCATGTTTTACGTGGCTGCTATGGGTATCTAGTATGATCGCATCTTACTTACGCAAAACCACAACGGTGATGTGCAAATTACTATTCAACCTCTCTCCAAGGACCGCCTTGGTCAAATCCGATTCAACTAAAGTTGAAGAAACACACACCCGCCAATCATCTTATGAAACAAGTTGCATGTTAATCGATGAAACCGGTCTCTCGTAAGCGTACGAGTTAGGTTGGTCCGGCCCGCTTCAATCCAACAATAACGCCGAATTGAGAAAATACTGAGGGCAGTAAATCGAACATCAACGCCCCCAAAATTTTTTCTGTTCTACTCGATATTACATCTACGCATGAACCTAGCTCTGATACCACTGTTGGGGAACGTAGCATGGGAAACCAAATTTTCCTACGCACACGAAGACCTATCATGGTGATGATCATCTACGATAGGGAGATCGGATCCACATACCCTTGTAGATTGCTAAGCAGAAACGATAATAAACGCGGTTGATGTAGTGGTACGTCTTCACAATCCGTCCAACGAACCGTCATACGATCCGTCCCATGATCCGTCGCGATCAAGTGCCGAACAGACGTCACCTCTATGTTCCGCACACGTACAGCTCGATGACGATCTCCGCCTTCTTAATCCAGCAAGAGAGACGGGGATGTAGATGAGTTCCCCCGCAGCGCGACGACGCTCCGGTGGTGGTGGTGATCTATTCCTGTAGGGCTCCGCCCGAGCACCGCAGAAAACCGATCTAGAGGAAGAACTACGAACTAGAGCAGTGGGCAGCACGTGGCAAAGTTATGTCTCGAAAGCCCTAAACCTCTAGTATATATATGAGGAGGGAGGAGGCAGCCTTGGCGCGCCAAGGGATTCTCCCTTGGTTCGGCCGAAGTGGAGGAGGGAGGAGTCCTCCTCCAATCCCACTTGGATTGGGACCCCTTCCTTAATTTCCCACCTCATGGGATTTCCTTGGATGACTTTGCCAGCCCATTATGCGTTATTGCACATCCAATAAACCCACGTGGACCCCTTGGGGTGTGGTTGGACCTCCCAGTGGGCCCCCGGAAGCCATTCGTCACTCCAGGCACACTGCCGACAATGCCCGAGACCCTTCCTATATATCAATCTTCGTTTCGGGACCATTCCGGAACTCCTCGTGACGTCTGGGATCTCATCCGGGACTCCGAATAAAACTTCGGTCACCAACACATATAACTCAACTATACCAAAACGTCACCGAACCTTAAGTGTGCAGACCCTGCGGTTTGAGAACTATGCAGACATGACCTCAGACACTATTCGGTCAATAACCAACAGTGGAACCTAGATGTCCATATTGGCTCCTACATATTCTACGAAGATCTCTGTCGGTTGAACCTCTATATCAAGGATTCATATAATCACGTATACTATTCCCTTTGTCCTTCCGTATGTTACTTGCCCGAGATTCGATTGTCGGTATCTACAGACCTTGTTCAATCTCGTTACCGGAAAGTCTCTTTACTCGTTCCGTAATACAACATCCCATAACTAACTCCTTAGTGACAATGCTTGGAAGACTTGTTGTGATGTTGTATTACTGAGTGGGCCCCGAGATACCTCTCCATCACACGGCGTGACAAATCCCAGTCTTGATCCATGCCAACCCAACAGACACCTTTAGAGATACATGTAGAGAACCTTTATAGTCACCCAGTTACGTGGCGACGTTTGATAAGCCACAAGGTATTCCTCTAGTGTCCGGGAGTTGCATGATCTCATGGTCATAGGAACAGATACATTGACATGTAGAAAATAGTAACAATAAACTGACACGATCATATGCTACGTTTATAGTTTGGGTCATGTCCATCACATCATTCTCCCAATGATGTGATCCCGTTATCAAGTGACAACACTTTCATATGGCCAGGAAACGTTGACCATCTTTGATCAACGAGCTCGTCAACTAGAGGCTCACTAGGGACAGTGTGTTGTCTATGTATCCACACATGTATTTGAGTTTCCAATCAATACAATTCCAGCATGGAAAATAAAGATTATTATGAACAAGGAAATATGATAATAACCAATTTATTATTGCGTCTAGGGCATATTTCCAACACTAAAAGCCTCCGCACGACTCTTTGAGTCCTACGGAGGCTCGGAGGCTACTGTCGTGGGGATAACCCCGGGTAGGCTAAAGAAGATGATACAACATTTCAAAAAACATCGGAGTAGTTGCCACTGATCCGCCATACCCCGCGAATCAACAAGGCCACTCGAAGGAGTAAAGACAGAAGACCTTTTGGCTACCGGCTGCAGACAGCCGGCTGCCGGTTGCAAATTGCCAGCTGCCGAGTGCAGCCTGCCGGCTAGAGACTGCTGGCTGCTTATTGTCGACTGCCGGCTGGAGCCTGCTGGCTGCCGGCTACCGGATATCGACTGCAGCCTACCGACTGGAACCCGTCCAGCTGGAACCCGCCCGACTGGAGCATGTCCGGCTAGAACTCGTCCGACTGGAAACCTGTCCGGGTGGAGCCCAGCGAGGACAGGTGCAACGTCTCATCAGACACGACTAGAGGACGCTGCAGCCTGCATCACTGTGCCCCGGTAGTCCACTATGCATTATTGCGCACCGGTCACCTCCAATAGTGATGTTAGACCAGGTGGGGCCCCTCACCCATCATGTCCAATAGTAAAACTTAGGCCCCATCGGCCACCCCTTGTCCTCTGGGCACCCCTTTATAAGGTGACCCAGGGAGCCAACCCACGGGGAGAAGGACATACGCAGAGACACACACACATGCACACGGGGGGAGGATTCTCCCTGCCCCCCCATTCTCTCGTTCCCCACTCTCCAGAAGAAGAGGAGAGCTCCCAGTCTCCTTCTTCCTCTAGACATCTGAAGGTGCACCATGTACAACTATATACTCTCCATATAAACCACACATGCAGGAGTAGGGGTGTTACCTCCATTCAAGGGCCCCAAACCTGGGTAAACCATCGTGTGTTGTTGCCCAACCCGTTCCGGATCTCCACAGTGGCCTTGCTCTCACCTCTTTAAGCCACCCCATGGCATCTGTCCCAAAAATACCACGACAAAAAGTAGGCTTAGTAATGTTTAACTTATTTCGTACTCACCTTTGCTCGCGTCTTGTGATGGCTAGGCAAAGCACAACATCTCCGGTCTTCAACGACAACAACGGCGTGAAAAAGTACATCAACAAAATTCACCTCTACACACTACAACGAGCGATGCAAGATCAATTGTGTGACCAAGTGGAGCGACTCCCACCAACATACGACACTCCAAAGCTAGAAAAGAGACTACATCGACAACAACTTGAACGCTCACATTGATCATCTTCGACACATGTTGGCGAAATACAACTCTTCTTCCTCTTTGTCATCCCCAAGGCGCAGACGCTTAAGTCGCACATCTTTAGAGCGCCCATTGATACACTCATTTTTCATATGAATTACTATTGATATTTGTGATGATCCTGTCCATTATCCATTATTATACTACAATTCCTATGCATTTCCTCTCTAAATATGCAAGGTACATCACTCAGAGGGAAATATATGGAAACTGGAATTCTGGACTGGGAAAACGAGAAAAAGGCACAAAATCAACTTGCTCCAAATGAATTTAAACTTTACGAAGATTTTGTTTGGGAATATTTTAGAATTCCTGGGACAAAAATCTATTGGAGAGCGGCCACCAGCTGGGCACGAGCCACCATGCCCCCATGGTCGCGCCTTACTAGCTTGTGGGGGCCTAACTATCCCTCTCCTATATGGTGTGTTTTACCCTAGAAATAATCATAAGTTATCTTTCGGGACGAAGCACCACCGTCTCGAGGCGGAAAACTGGGGAGAGGCCCATTTGCTCTCCGGCGCAGACATTCTGCGAGGGGAATTCCCCTCCGGGAGGGAGAAATCAAAGTCATCGTGATCACCAATGCTTCCTCCATCATGGGAGGACGAATCTTCATCAACAATTCACCAGCACCATCTCATCTCAAACCCTAGTTCTTCACATGTATTCAGTCTTTGTCTCAAAGCCTCAGATAGGTACATGTGGGTTGCTAGTAGTGTTGATTTCATCTTATAGTTGATGCTTGATGGATTACTTAGTGGAAGATGTTATGTCCATATCCTTAATTATTATTGTTACACTTCTGATATTGAACATGTTGATGTTGTGCGAGTAGTAATTATTGTTCATGACGACATGGGAGAAGTCTTGTAATAAGTAATCATGTAAAGTTGATATTTGTTTCATATTTTGATGATATGGATGTTGTACTTCTCTTAGTGGTTTTATGTGAACATCGATTACATGACACTTTTCACCATGTTATGGAACTAAGGGGAGTCATTGTGGAGTAACAAATAGATGATGGGTCGCTAGAGTGATAGAACCTTAAACCCTAGTTTATGTCTTGCTTCATAAGGAGCTGATTTGGATCCACATGTTTCATGCTATGGTTAGATTATTTTTAAATCTTCTTTCGTAGTTACAGATGCTTGAAGGAGGGGGTAATCCTAAGTAAGTTGTTAGTTCAAGTAAGAACAACACCTTAGCATCAGCTCACCCACAAATCAAATCATCAAAGAACAAACACAAATCAACTTAATTTGATGAACATGACTACACAGAAATTTCCATGTATCCTCGGGAGCCCTTGCTTTATATAATAGAACTTTGATTGTTTTCCTTTGGGCTGCCTTGTTGCATCTTTGCTACTACTTTTACTTGTCACTTGTTACAAATTTTCTTTGTATCTATCACTGCTACTTACAACACTTGCAGAGAATTCCTTGCATAGTACTACTTATCATTTCCTTCTGCTCCTTGTTGGTTTTGACACTCTTACTTATTTAAAGGATTAAGATTAATCCCCTATACATGTGGGTCATCAAGACTCTTTTCTGGCACAATTTCCGGGGAGTAAAGTGCCTTTGGTAAGTGGAAATTCGTAAGGAAACATTTTTGGTACGTGCTGAAATTTAGTGTTGTTTAACACTATGAACTGTCACAATATGAGTGGCTTGTTCGGGGCATCTATGCCTCGAAATGAAGTTGAATAAATTGTTCCACAACCTTTTGAACCTACTGAAAATATTTATTATGAGATTCCTTTGGGTATGGTAGAGAAACTGCTGGCTAATCCATATAACGGATCAACTCATCATGATTACCATCTGATACATGTTGATGAGAATTGTGAATTATCTAAGCTTTCTGGTTTACACGGGGACAAAGTAAAGAAGAAAGTTTTACTTTTATCCTTGGAAGAAAAAATCACTAATGTGCTACACGATATTGGATGCTATTGGACCATGGTATTGGAATAGCTTGAAGCTAGAATTTCATTAGAAGCTTTATCCTATGCATCTAATTCATCGTGATCCAAATTTCATTTATAATTGCTCGCCTCGTGAAGCTGAAATCGTCGCTCAAGATTGGGGGAGGCTTAAATCTATCTTGTACACCGACCCCAATCATGATATTTCAAAGGAATTGATTATACATAATTTTTATGCTAGGCTTTCTCATGATAATCAAACATTACTTGATACTTGTGCTCTTGGTTCCTATATGAAGAAGACTATTGATTTCAGATAGGCTATTTTGGAAAAGATTAAATGCAACACTGAAGATTGGGAACTTAATGATGGTAATGAGTAAGGTATAAAGCTTAATTTTGATTGTGTGAAATCTAGTATGGAAACTTCTCCTTTTCATGAGTTTAGCAAAAAAAGGGCCTTGACACTCAGATAGTAGCTTCTTTTGTGAAAATTTTGCTACCTATGTTGACCTACCTAAGGAAAAGTGGTCAAATATCATCATCCCATGAAATATTTCCCTAGGAACCGATTATAATTTAGAAGGAACAAATAATTGTTAACCACGTTGATCCAATGCTTCCAACTGCTTACATTGATAAAACCACCGTTCCCCGTAAGGATTCGAGAACATGCTAAGGCTACGACAGTGGTTTATAAGAGTTATGTTAGAACACCTACACCTTCTTAACAAATAAATGTTGAGCCTAATGTAGCTATAGTTAAATATCTAGTAGTTTGTAATATTGATTTGCAAGTTATTTACCTCTGCGATGAAGCTGCTAGAAGTGCAAAACGTGTTATAAACAAACAAGATGAACTAGATAAAAATAAACCAGTGGTAGGCACAACTGTCATCTCAGCTCAAATTGGAGATCATTGCTATCAAGGCATGTGTGATATTGTTGCTAGTATTTCTGCCTTGCCCTTCACATTATATCAAGAAATTATGCATGATCTAGCACCCTCTTATATTAAAGATACTGATGTCACTATTAAGCTTGCAAACCGTGATATTATTTTGCCATTTGGGATTGTTAGAGATGTTGAAGTATTGTGCGGAAAATTTAAGTACCCCACTGATTTCTTAGTATTTGGTTCGAAACAAGATAACTTTCGGCCCATCATATGTGGTAGACCATTCTTGAATATGGTTAATGCTAAAATTAATTGTGCTACTAAGAAGGTTAAAGTGAGCTTTGATGAAATAATTGTTCTTGCTTATATTGTTGGACGTCTTACCGATCCACTAGAACAATATTTGCTAGATCATGTGAGTGATATGCATTTGAACGAAAGGAATGAAATAGATTGGATACTTCTTGATAAAAAACCCATCCTTAAGCATAAGTTACAAGTTGAAAATTTAGGTCATCCTCCTCACCCAAGGGAGATCGCATATTTGAGCTTAAGGCTTTACCTAATACTTTGAAATATGCTTATCTTGATGACAAGAATACATATCCTGTTATTGTTAGTGCCAATCTTTCAGAACGTGAAGAAAGGAGATTACTCAAAACTTCAAATAAGCACATGGTTACTATTGGATATACTCTCGATGATCTTAAAGGCATAAGCCCTAATCTGTGTCAACACAAGGTTAATTTGGAACCTGATGCTAAACCAGTTGTGGATCATCTACGCCGTCTCAACCCTAACATGAAAGAGGTTGTCAGAACTGAAATACTAAAACTTTTCAAGGCACGTATAATTTTTCCTATTGCTGATAGTAGATGGATGAGTCATGTTCATTGTGTTCCTAAGAAAGGTGGTATAACTGTAGTTCCTAATGATAAAAATGAACTTCTTCTACAAAGGATGGTAACTGTTTATAGGACGATAATTGATGTATGGAAATTGAATAAGGCTATTAGAAAAGACGATTACCCCTGTTATTTTATTGATCAAACGTTAGAAAGACTATCTAAGCACACACACTTTTTCTTTCTTCATGGTTACTCTAGATTCTCTCAAATACCTGCGTCAAGACTCGACAAACAGAAAACTACCTTTACTTACCACCTTTGGAACTTATGCTTATAGGCATATGTCTTTTGGTCTATGTAATGCACCTACTACCTTTCAAATATGTATGACTGCTATATTCTTTGACTTTTGTGAAAAGATTGTTGAGGTCTTCATGGATGATTATTGCCTTTATGGGACTTCCTTAGATGATCGCTTAAGCAACCTTGATCGAGTTTTGCAGAGATGTGAAGAAAATAACCTTGTGTTGAATTGGGATAAGTGTCGGTTTATGTTGAATGAAGGTATAGTGCTTGGGCATAAAATTTTGAACGTGGTATTGAGGTGGATAAGGCCAAAGTTGACGCAATAGAGAAAATGCCTTGCCCAAGAGATATCAAAGGTATAACAAGTTTCTTTGGTCAAGCTGGTTTCTATAGGCGTTTCATTAAATATTTCTCCAAGATTTCTAGGCCATTAGCCAATCTTCTCCAAAAATATGCTCCTTTTGCTTTTGATGATGATCGTCTAGAAGCCTTTGAAATACTAAAGGAAGCCTTAATTTCTGCACCTATTTTCGAACCACCTGATTGGAACCTACCCTTTCAAATTATGTGTGATGCTAGTGATTATGCCGTTAGTGTTGTTCAGGGCAAAGAGTAGACAAGAAATTGAATGTTATTCATTATGCTACTAAGACCCTTGACACCGGTCAAAGGAATTATTCTACTACTAAAAAGGAATTTTTAGCAGTTGTGTTTGCATGTGATAAGAATTTGATTTGCATATTGTTGATAGGAAGGGAGTTCATAACCCTATAGCAGGTAACTTATCTAGTATGGAAAAAGTTTTGACGACCCACTACCTATTGATGATAATTTTACTAATGATCTACTTGTTATAAACATTTCACATAGTACTCCTTTGTATGCGGATCATGCTAATTACATTGTTGCTTAATAAATTCTACCTTGCTTCACCTATCAACAAAAGAAAAACAATTCTTCTATGATTTAGAACATTACTTTTAGGATCACCCATATCTTTATAAAGAAGAAATAGATGGTGTTAGTAGACGTTGTATACCTGAGCATGAGCAGGAACAAATTCTAAGGAAGTGTCATTACGAGGCCTGCGTAGGACATCTTGCCGGTGACAGAACCGCAAACAAGGTATTACATTCCGGTTTCTACTCGCCTACTCTTTTTAAAGATGCTCGTAAGTAAGTCATTGCTTGTCATGAATGCCAAAGAGGTGGTAATATTGGTAAACGTCACGGAATACCTATGAATTATTCACTTTCTATAGAACCATTTGATGTGTGGGGATTTGACTCTATGGGACCTTTTCCTTTCTCGAATGGATATACTCATATTCTAGTTGCTGTTAATTAAGTTACGAAGTGAGTAGAAGATATTCCAAATAGTAGTGTTGATCATAACACTTCTATGGAAATGTTTGAAGACAATATCTTTTCTAGGTTTGGTGTCCCTAGATACTTAATGATTGATGGTGTTTCACATTTTATTCAGCATGCTTTCCATAAACTACTAGCTAAATATGATATTAACCATAGAATTGCATCACGTTATCATCCTCAATCAAGTGGTAAAGTTGAACTGAGCAATCGAGAAATAAAATTAATCTTTTAGAAGACTGCCAATAGGTCGAGAAAGAATTGGTCTAAGGACATTGATGATGCTTTGTGGGATCATAGGATTGCTTATAAAAATCACATGGGTATGTCCCCATATAAAATGATCTATGGAAAGGCTCGTTATTTACCTCATGATTTAGAACATCAGGCTCATTGTAACACCCAATATTTTTAAATTTTGATTTCCTTGATTTCCTTGGATTTTAATTTTTTTTGCCTTGACAAAAACTTTGAACTCTCTTGCTAACAGTCTAGAGAAAACTTTTTGGAGCTTCTTTTTCCACCAAACAAGTTTTTGAGATATTCTTGCTAATACTCTTTCTTTTGCAACTTTGGAGATTTTTCCATAAACTTTCAATTCTTTCTATCACAAGATTTTCTCATCACCTTCTGTTTTGAATTTTTTTACACCTTACCAAGCCCTAAAGTTTTACTTTGAATGTTTTCCAAAAAAAATTAGAAGGGATGGATCACCCTTAATTATTTTATTTGAATAAAATGGATTTTCTGTAATCAGTTTGAACCCTTGCCATTTTACAAAGGAACTCCTCTATTCCTTTGGAGTCTTGACCCCAAACTCTAGCAGTTCGAAGCCCTTAGTGTCTTCTATCATTTCCACCAAAAACCTTGACCTGCCAAGTTGAAAATTCTCAAATTATGCTTGACTGAAGTTTGACCACAGAAACTTATTTTCTCTGCAAACCTATCCTCAACTTCTCCAAAAATTCTGAAAAATTATGCTATGCTTTGTATTCCAATGAGAGTGCTCCCCAAAATTTTTAGCTCCAAATTCTTCCTGCAAATGCCTTTTTCAAATCATCGAGCACCTCACCTGCACTATGAACTGTGCAGGTCTGAATTTAAGTCTTCAGACCAACTTCAGTCATTGCCGCAACCCTCTCCCCCTCGTCAATCTCGCCAATATCGTCGCCTTAGCCATCGATCCTGTGCGTAGAGCTTATCGTCGATCTCGTCCATCGCCTTGGACTCTTCTCCTCGTCGGTGGCTAGCTGACTAAGCTGGCCAAGCTCTCGCAGTGGCTCTGCAAGAGCCGCAACATCTCCCTGCTGCAACCCCGCGCCGCCCGACACCGTCCATCGCCTCTACAGCCTCCGCGTGTCCCCCCTCGCCAGTGCACGCGGTGAAAGACGTTGCCACGCACCGAGCTGCTCAGAGCACAGTTTCTGCAACCGCGGAGCTCAGCAATAGCCGCGTCATCGCCGCGTTGTCTTAGTCGATGACCAGCTCCCGTTTGGTCAAAAATGAGACCCTCGTGGTGGTTAGGTTCAAACCACGCCACCTAATCGTCTGCCCAAGCCTCTGCTTCACTTGAATTGCTTGCCAGAATAAATATCAAATCTCCTCCCGTGGCGCGTATAAGTACATCCCCTCCCTCGAGCTTGGGAACCCATCTCGCACCTCTCCACACTCCACCTTCACTCCTCAGCACCAGCCGATCCAGGAGGAGGCCCTCGAGGGACCTTCTTCCCCAGCTCCGGCCGCCCCGATCCGCTTCGGGATCTGGCCGTTCCCGAGTCATGTAAGCATCGGTAGGACCTCTAGAGGCTTCCATTCGTGTCCAGGAGCTCCTCCCCATCATACCCATCATTCAATTTGATCACAGGAGATCTCTGTCATCGATCCCCACATCTCACCGAATTTGTTGTCCGCCGGAGACTTGCTGTCGTCGAGGTGGAGCTTCCCCCTTAGCCAAATCCTCTTCCATCAAACGGGTGAGTCAATGGTGAGTGTTGCCGCACCCTCAGCTAGCTCTCTCCTCCCTCCTATCGTCGTCGGCGATCACCGTGTGCTTCTGGCGCCGGTGAGGCCTTCGAACCTGACAAGGGGACCCCCTTTGTCACTGTCTCCCTCTCCTCCGAATCGTTTCACATGAAGCGTATTCGGCTAAAAGTTGTTTTCCATGCGGGGAAACTCCTTTCCCATCGGCCGCTTTGACATATTTCAAGCTAGCCCATGTTTGTGATATTTCTTATTACAAATTAGTCCCTGAAACTATTTTAGCTATAACTTTTGATCCATAACTTATTTTCCAGTGATTCTTTTTGCATAATGATCCTGGTAATGCCTAGTTTATTTTAAGATTTTTCTAAAAATATTTTGGGACGAGTTATTTATTTTTGCGCTTACTGTGGTGTTGTAAAGACGCCCGTTTGTGGCATGTTATTTATTTCATTTATGTTATGCCGTGTATGTGGTGTCCCTCAGACGCCCGATGATGGTTTTACTAACCCCTGTTAACCTTTCGAGGCGTCGCCCCAGACACCCGATCGGTGTACTTTACTTTTCTGTTAAGGATATCTCGGGAGGACTACCGCTTGATTTATCCACTAACTTAATTTACTGTCAGCACTTATATTTTCAATATAACCTGATTCTAACCATGCATATTAAAATCAACTGCATGCATCTCATTTTTTGTGCAAACTGTTTGCGTGTACTTTTCGAAGTACTCCCTGGCTTGTAGTTGTGGCCAGATATAGCTGAAGGAGATCTCATCGATGAAGAGTTCGATAGCGAGTCCGATGTCTAGAGGAGTCCCAGTCAGTCTTGCGATCCTGGAGTCCGTCGATGTTTTATTCCATCGCTTACGCCACCCTGAATAAATAGTTGAGCTTCATTCTAATGCTTAACGTGTAGTAGTACTTGTCTTGTCACATTACTCTGATGTGACGTGCCCCTTTTATTTTCACGAGCAATAGAGTCACCCTAAGACCAGTGTAACATTCCATTTTTCCTAAGACTTGGATATGTTCTAATAATTGTAGAGCAACCCGTGCTCTGATTGTATAATATTAAGTACTACTGGTTTTCTGTATCAAGATGTGTCTGTTAGTGAGAAACATTTTTCTTCACTGAGGATGCACATGGTTGATTTCCAATTAATTCTTTTATTTGGAAACTGGTCGTGACACTTATTGAGCAAGTAAAGAACTTAATTATGATTTTTAACTTGTTTACGAGAAGAGATTATTAGATATTATCTCACTAGATGTATGGAGGACACAAGCTTATGAAAATGCTAAGTTGTTGAAGGAAAAGGTTAAAACATGGCATGATAAGAGAATTCACAAAGGAGAATTCAATGTAGGAGACTTAGTGCTTTTGTACAATTCTTGTTTTAGATTTTTTGCATGGAAACTCCTCTCCAAATGGGAAGTACCTTATGTTGTCGAGGAGGTTTATCGCTCTGGTGCTATAAAAATCAATAGCTTCGAATATAAAACCCGAGAGTGGTTAATGGGCAAAGAATCAAGCATTAAATTTCAAGTACTCCCATTAATGAGGAAACTAATGTCATCCAAGTCATAACATCAGAGGAGCACATAAAGTAAGTCTTCGAGAATACCCTAGATGCGTGAAAAAGGGGAGGTACGTGCTACGGTAAGTAAATTGACTCCAAAACTTCCAATTTTTCTTCTGGTTTTGGTATTTTAGAAAGAATTCAATAAAATTAAAACTGAGCCCACGGACCATCGAGGGAGGCACAAGCTAACAGGGCACCCCCTGGTTGCGCCCTAATGGCTTGTGGGGCACTCGTGCGCATCGACACTGCAAATTCTTCCCGAGCACGTACTCTTACCTGGAAAAATTCCTTATATATACTCCCGTGTGTTTTGACCACCGCATCGCGATATTTTCCTCTGTTCTCGTTTCAAGCTATTTTTCTAGCATATTTACATCGCAATGACTTCATCAAGCCCTTCCAAGGACAAGTTCTTTGAGAAGGTCATCAACCCCTACCTACCGGAGGTGATGAAGAAATCTCAAGCCATTGAGATGCATGATGGGTGCTTCACATCCGGGATGTTCGTAGTCCAAAGAAGGAGGGGAGCGAAAAGGCTAGGCTTGCAGCGGTGGAACCGGAGATCTTCAAGTGCCAAGGGATGGTGGGTTGTGGTCTCAGTGCTAACCACTCCATGATCATGGATTTCATCCGGGAAAACAAGTTGGACACCAAGAACATGGTTGAGATACTCTCTAAGCGTCATGATCGTATCAATCACCTCCAAGATCAAATCTATGAACTCCCAGGTGAAAATTGTGAGTATGAATCTAGGTTTCAGAGGCTGAGCTTAGCTGCTGGTTTCAGGACTCCCGAGACAAAATTTTATTTCTATGACAGGGAGTTTACGCCCTGGAGTACGGAGGACATGCATGCAACACCACCACCATCACCCGAGGAGGATGCTTCAGTACATGGGTGTGAGAACCACCCTTGGCTTGTTCCAAGCTTGGATGGAGGGGCCCAGTATCGTATCACTGTCACTTCCATCTTCACTATCTATCTTAGTTCGATCCTTAGTTGATTTGCGATTTAGAGAAGTAAATTTGAGATTTGCTTTGCTTAGGATTTTTGCTTTGAGTTCCATCTATCCTTGTATTCGAGTATGCGAGTTATATAATAAAGATAATTTGATTTTTTGTGGTTTACCCATGGTCACCCATCATCATAGCATGTCAATATAAAGAAATATAAGATTATATGCTCATCTCATGAGAAGTAACGACTTCATAAAAAAGGGTATACGTGATAAAAGTTGTTGATAGTAAACAAACATAGTATTAGTCATTGTTGAAATCTATGCTAGATTATGATAGAGGAGAGGAGACTCACATATAAATACACTATCCTAGACATCTTTTATGATTGTGAGCCTTTATCAATATTATATAACGATCAAGTGTTGATGTTGGACATGCAAGACAACATAATGATCATGGGAGTTTATATTCACACAGAAGTTATATGGTATTGGATCCTTCAACATGTGATGCTTGCCATAGACCCTTTGCTAGCCCCAAAATTCCACACCAAGTAGAGATACTGGTTGTGCATCCATAACCCTCAAACCCACTTTCTTGCCATGATAGTCCACAATACCTACCTATGGATTGGTTAAGATCATTGAAGTAAGTTGTAATCTATGCATCAAGCAATAAAACTTGCTCCTAAATATGTATGATCTTTTATTGCAAAGGAAAATAAGCTTTGTACGATCTTGTGATGGCAGAGAAATAAAAGCGATAAAGTGCATAATAATGTTTGCTATCGTAAGGGGAAATATAGTGATGTTCCCTTGCATTAAGAGTTTGCACACCCAACAAATTAAAAGTGCATGACAACATCTTGCTTCCCTCTATGAAGGGCCTATCATTTACTTCAAGGAGTTTAACTCTATGCTTGAGTCCATAAAATTTGTTCCTCTTCCAACCTGCTTATTCTATAGTGGCAAATATCATGCGTTGAGGAAGAATTCAAATTTATATATCCAAGTGGATGTAGATGACCATGATTTATTATTGTTGACATTATCCTTGTGATAAACAAGTTGGTTGGCAAATCATTTAAGCCCCTATCTTCTTATGTGTCCTACGGAAACATAAGCTCCAAAAATATGCTTGAGTGTGAGAAATCATAGAAGACTAACTAATAGTTGAGTATGTGAACTTTCCAAAGAGAAAGCTCTTGTATAGACTCTCCTCTAGATTACGATGAAGTATGATTTCCTCAATAAATGAGAACATAGTTTGTTGATTTTCACTAAAGTTTATGCTTCATACTCCAATAGTTGTGAATGGATTGTTACGTGTTTATGAGAAGTTATATGATAAAATACTTGTTACTATGCTAATATTCATGATGTTCTTATGCTCGTATTCTGTTTTTATTGACACCTCTCTCTTTAATCATGTGGTCATTATTTTCGAGTTCGGCTTTCGCATGAGGGCAAGCGAGGTCTAAGCTTGGGGGAGTTGATACGCTTAATTTGCATCATGAATTACTATTGATATTTGTGTTCATACTGTCAATTATCCATTATTATCATACATTTCTTATGCCTTTTCTCTCTGAATATGGAAGGCACATCACTCGAACTGGAACTCTGGATCGGGAAACCAAGGAAAAGGCAAAAAAAATCTACTTGCTCCAAATGACCTGAAACTTCGCAGAGAATGTTTTTGGAATATTTGCGAATTTCTAGGCCAAAAATATATAGGATAGGGGCCACCATATAGGCACAAGCCATTAGGGCATGCTCCCTAGGCGCGCCGTGATAGCTTGTGGGGCCCAAGCTAGCCCTTTGGCGACCATCTTCTCTTATATGGTGTGTTTTTCCCTAGAAAAAATTATAACTTATCTTTCAGGAGGAAGCATCATTGTCGCGAGGGGGAAACCTGGGTAGAGGCCCTTTTTCTCTCTGACAAAGAGATTCTGTCAGGGAATTCCCCTCTAGGAGGGGGAAATCAAGGCCATGGTCTTCACCAACGCTTCCTCCTTCGTGGGAGGACCAATCTTCATAAACATCTTCACCAGCACGGTCTCATCTCCAACCCTAGTTTGGCATGTGTATTCAATCTTTGTATCAAAACCTCAGATTAGTATCTCTGGGTTCCTAGTAGTGTTCATTATGTCTTGTAGTTGATGCTCGTTTGATTACTTGGTGGAAGATATTATGTTCAGATCCTTAATTACTATTATTACACCTCTGATATTGAACATGTTGATGTTGCGTGAGTAGTAGTTATTGTTCTTGAGGACATGGGAGAATTCTTGTTATAAGTGATCATGTAAAGTTGGTATTCGTTCGACATTTTGATAATATGGATGTTCTACTTCTCTTACTGGTGTCATGTGAACATTGAGTTCATGAATCTTCACTATGTTCTCGCCTAATTAAGGGGAATCATTATAGAGTAACAAATAGATGACGGGTTCATAAAGTGACTAAAGCTTAAACCCCAGTTTATGCATTGCTTCATAAGTGGATGATTTGCATCCACATGTTTCATGCCAATGTTGAGGATATCGCTTATCATTATTGTCTCCACGAGGTGGAAATTAGAGTATAATCGGAAACTGGTCGATTAATAGATTTGATCGGTTGACTATTAATTGGCCAATTTTTGCAAATCCCGGGTTCCAACACTGAAATATGCTATATTCAACACCACTGATATATTGTTCCGAAGTGTTACCTTGACTCCCAACCTATGAATCCTCATATAATGACACAAAAAAAGGAAAATAGTACATATTGTATAACAATGTCAACAAAAACACAAATAAACATAAATTTTGCATACATGGTGCTAGGAATAGATTTGATTTATCGGAAGATTCCAGATAAATTTCTTTTCACACATAAAGCATAATCTTGTCACCCCACGAGTAGCGATAAATCGGACGCTATATATGGTTAGATAATTCTTAATTCTTCTTTCGTAGTTTAGGATGCTTTTGAGGGGGGTAACCATAAGTAGGCTGTTAGTTCAAGTAAGAACATGGCCTTAGCCCTGGTCCACCCATATATCAAATCATCAAAGTATTTTTAGGTGTTAAAACCAGCAGATCTCGGGTAGGGGTCCTGAACTGTGGACCTTGGATCGATGGGTTGCAGGAGACGAAGGAGACAATATTTACCTAGGTTCCGGCCGTTTTAAGGAGGTAAAACCCTACGTCCTTCTTGATTATATTGATGGTGTATGAGGATTATAAAGTTGGTCTACCTCGAGATCATATGAGCTAAACCCTAGATGAATCAACTTACCTGTGTGGATGAAACCATCTAGTTTATATAGAAACCAGGGATCCCTAGGGTTACAATAGCCAACCTTGAGTCGAGGGCAAAGCCGACGACCTAGACTACAAAACTTGTTCGATCCACCACACTTCGGAGCTTTCCTTCTTCAACACAAAGTCGGCATGCAGTCCGGTCTTTGGTAATACATCCCATGTTGTCGACCTATCAAAGATGGGCCGACCACACATGGAACCTTAGTCCAGGACTCCCTCAGTAGGCCCCGAATTGCATTGAATGCCGATGTGCACAGTCTTCTGGAACTTCTTGCACCCAGGGTGATCGGCTTGCAAGGTCAGTTCCTCCATCTTCCCTTATTTGTGGAACAACGATCCATTCATTGACCAGATCTAGATTATGAAGCGTCGCGGGGCCAATGGCCCCCAAAATTTCTGCTCGAGAATCGATAGGAGCACTCGATACATGTGCACATTAATGAAGACAAGCATTCTAGCAGTTCCACATGGAACCGCTTCTTATAACCGCGAGGGGAAAATGCCCTTTTATAAACACATCAAATCTTTCCTTGGTGACCATTGCCCCTTAGGCACCACCAAGAAAAAACCCTAGATTTCTAGTGTCCACGTGGGTTCCTCCTCGCATCCTTTTGCTCCCCTCCCGGGAGATTGGGCAAGCTGTTCTATTTCCCTACTCCAGTTGCGCAACCTTGAAGTACAAGGATATCTTCCGACATTGGATCTCACTCCTACCCGTCCTGGCCTGACCTCTACCAAGGGCGAGGCCGTCGCACATAATTTCCCTACCCCGCAAAAGGTAGAAAGGATCTTGTTTGTTTCTTTCCAGTTGCGAGGTCTGGGTCTTTCGGTCCACCCTTTCCTGATGGGCTTACCAGAGTTCTACGAGATCCAGCTCCACAACCTTACCCCTGGCTCAATCCTTCACATCTCAGGCTTTGTAGCCCTATGAGAGATGTTCTTGGGCTGCGAGCCCCACTTCGACCTATGGAGAAAGTACTTCTTCCTCGTTCCCCTAACTAGGGGGCGTTAATTTGGGAACTGTGCGGAGCCTAAGTGTGGCATATAGCCGGAACTGGATAACCGGTCGGGACTCCAAAAAAGGAAACCAATGAGTGGTCTTTGTACTGGTTTTATATCAAGGACATTCCCTTATTTGACCTAGTTTGGAGGGGTCTTCCCGAATACTCGGAGGTGTCCTTGAAAAAGCGGTTTAGCTCGCAGCCGTTTAGTCCCTCCCAAGAAAAGTGTCCCGAAGAACAGCGCCTAGCCACCAAGGTGAGGTTACTTGCTCACGGTGGGCCGACCATCATCGAGGTGATGGCCGTAGCAATTACCCAGTGTGTCCAACCACTCGGACATCACACGCACCCCTTGTGGCGCTACAAAGGAACAAGCGACACCACCCATTCTAGGCGACAGGGGACCGGATAATTAAGAGGCTTTGGCGGTCATTTTGGCCGACCTATTTAAGGGGCAAAAGAGAATTTCGCCCACCTTACTATCAGGGACAACTACTCGGCATACAATCCCATTGAATGGTTAAGTGTGATTATAATTCCATAGTCTGCACACTTAAGCTTGGTTTTACTCATCAATAACCCCTAGCTTTTCTTAACAGACATGGAGGCACTCGATTGAGACGGTCGACTGTCTCGCCCCTCAACCTGAGAACTACTCCCTCGATGACGACCCCAAATTCCATGATGACTCGGAGATTTCAATTGGTTTTGAGGACGGAGTATTTTACTAGGAAAGCATCGAAGAGGTCAAGCTGGTCCTCCAGGATGACAATCCTGGGCCTCTTCCATCCTCCACCGCAAAAACGAGGCAAACTAGTACTCGGAGAGGAGCTATACCTCCCGTCATTCCAAATGCTCTTGGCTCCAACCCTAAAGATTAGTGGTCCACGCGCCAAACTCCGCACCAAGATATACTGGCTGGGGTTGCATCGACCGAGCAGAGGATTCCTGGACAACGGGTAACGGTAGAGAACATATCGGCCGCCCCTTCAGTCAAGAGGTATATATATATCCATCATCCATTTTTCGAAGTAGTGATTGCCTTGATAGCTCATGACCCTTAGCCAAACCTTTCAGGAGGCGTATGCAACCGTATTTACCAGAAATGTCCAACATCCATGAAAATCCAAGGTCCTCGGCTAATGTGAGATTTCCGAATATACACTTACTTCTTAACGACCCCGTAGAGTTTTCGGCAATGCATTTTGAAGCTAAGAGATTGATGAATCGCCGGCAGCAAAAGGACTACTTCCACCACCCTATGTTTTCGGAACAGGAGCTTAATGCTTTTAATTTCGCAAATGCGTGCCCTGGGGCCGCGAGAGCCGGACTTGTAGAAGTAGCCAAGTTTATGTCTTCCCACCTGCACATAAATCGTTGGTTTTTGAGAACCGAACATAAGTTCGGACCCAGTAGCCCCCGAGCCTTAATTTGGTTCGTACGGCCGAATTTAGGGTTGATTTCATAGCTTACGACCATGGAGGTTATAAATAAAGAGAACGAGAAATTTGCCAAGGACTTCTAGCTAAGACAAGGCGAGCTCCAAGCTAGCAAGGTCAAACTAGAAGGGGTGAAGAACTTCACCGCAGAAGCACACAATGAGTAAATTTATTTTTGCAATGTGCAGGATTTCCATGGGATTACCTTTAAGACAGAAAACTTCGTCGTAGTGGGCGAATCTATAAGCCAATTGCAAAAAGACATATATGGATCCCGAGAGTCTCAGAGGTATGCCGAATCCTATCTTGAAGGTGGTCATCGCGTATTAAAGCGATGTTGTGAAGAAAATAACCAACTCAAGGAGGACAATAAGCGGCAAGCGAAAGAGATTGAGAACTTGAAATCTCAATTGGTGCAAAACGAGGAGGAGAATCGGAAGTTACAGGGCGGCCTATTCTATAAGTGATATGCCAATCCCGGAATGTGATGACTCACTTTTTATTATATTGATTGTAAAGATGTGCAATTCCTTTTGACTAGGTCTCTTGACTGGACATCTCAAAGAAGAGGTGAGCAATTCCTTTCAGGGGGACGTGTTAAAGGGGTTATCCGTTGTGCATGAGATAGCTCGAAAAGCTATGCAGAGTATGGTCAAATCGCTATGGCCGAATGTGATTCCTCCGCAAGGGATGGCCGAGCTTGCCAAGCGTTTCAATGGAGACACAGTCGCTTCGAGCGGTGGAAGACTTCGTACTGCTATGAAGGAGCTCGGGAGGCGTGGGCTATGGTGAAGACCTGCTTCGCCCAACTGAATCTGGAGCACATGGCCCAGGTTGGGTCGGCAGGGCCGGACGACCAAGAAATTCCGGTTCATCTGGTTTACGACCAAGTGATGCCCACCACCTGTATTTCACAAGAAGACTGTGCCTTAGATGGTTTAATAGATCATCTTAACCAATTGCCTAGTAGGTGATTATGTGTAATTTTTGTGTTAGTGTATCAAGACACTTCCTTCCGTGTTTGAGTATTCTGTCATTAACCCGCCATCGTCTTCTACCTCCCGTGTCAAGAACGAGGTAGTGTTCCATACTGTGTATCATGTAGTAACAGGAACTAATTTCCGAGAACCAGGCAATCTGTCCATGTGTTGCAAACAGATAGGGAACACAAAGTAGGATTATGTTATATTACGGTGAAACGTAAGAGACATATTCCAAAGAAAATAGTTCCTTGATGGGTTCCTTTCTTCGGGCTACTACAGAAAACGTAGGTGTTATAGCTATATATCACTGTTGTACGAACAACTTCTATTTTGGGGTGATTAACTCTGTTTCATGGCGAAGATTGCTGATTATATGAACCTCATTCGTAGTGGACCAAGTTGGCTCTTAAGAAACCCTACCTTTCGGCTTCACCTGTCTGAGGTATGTATCCGGGCGAACCGGTCGTAACAATTGTAGAGGTTCTCCCTTTACCCCCTAGCCAAAGAGTCAGAAATGTAGGTGATAAGCACAGGAGCAAGGAAACCCATCTTTGCAAGGATGTTAAGACCAATTGATGCATATAGTGGCATAGATCAATATTCAGTCGAGGTATATAGTACTTAAATATGTAGGAGAAATAAATACTTTGGTCGACTTTGCTATACAAGCCCCCACGTGAAATCAGGGTAGACACTCTATTTATCATGAATGTATTTCGGTAAGTTCTTGAAGTAGTTCGGTTGATCCGAACATATCCTGGGAAAATTTTAGTGAGCCTACAAAAAGTAAAACAAGAAAAACTTGAATAAAGAAGAAGTGTAAGGTTATGAAGAAGGGGGCAACGTGGGTCTAGACGTAGAAACACCGAAGACGAGCTGGATTCCATGGGTTTGGCTCGAGGCGATTATCCTCTAGGTTGTGCAGGCGATAAGCTCGTCCTATCACGACTTCAGCAATTATGAAAGCGCCCTCCCATTTAGGGTTATGTTTATGCTTATGCTTCTCTCGGATGCGTAGGATGAGTTCACCCATGTTGTATGCCTTTGCCCGGACTTCTCTGCTTTGATAACGCTGAGCTTGCTGTTGATAAAAAGTAGAACGGGCCCTGGCTATTTCACGCTCTCCTTCCAATGCATCCAAGTCGTGTTGCCGATCTATCTCAGCCTCTCTTTCCTCATACATTCACACCCGAGGTGCGTCGTGGATGATATCGCAAGGGAGGACCGCTTCGGCCCCATACACCATAAAAATGGTATGTGCCCTGTCAAGCGATTCGGGGTGGTGCGCAAACCCCATAGCATGGAGTCAAGCCCCTCCACCCAGTGGTATTTGGATTCTATGAGAGATCGAACCAGCCGGGGTTTGATAGCACTCATAATGAGCCCAATGGCTTGTTCGACTTGGCCGTTTGTTTCGGGGTGATATACCTAAGCATAATCAAGCTCAATTCCCAAGTTTGTGCACCAGTCTTTGAACTCTTGGATGGCAAAATTGCATCTCCGTTATTATGTTGTGAGGGATACCACAATAGTGTATTATGTTAGATATGAATTCAATCATCGGCTTTGCTTTCGCAGAGCTTACATTCTTGGCTATGATCTACTTAGTGATCTTGTCCACCATAACCAGAAGGCATTTCTTTTTCTTGGATCCCCCTTTAAGTGGTCCAACCATATCCAACCCTGAGTCCGCAAAAGGCCAGGTCATCGGAATTGTTCGAAGATCCGTTTGGGGCATGTGGATTTGATTTGCAAAAAATTGACATCCACCACAATGTTGAACGAGTGTTTGGGTGTCTTGTCGGGCTGTTGGCTAGAAGAAACTAGCTCTAAAAGCCTTGCTGGCCAAGGCCCGTGTAGCTACATGGTGGTGACACATACATGCATGTACTTCAGCCAAGTGATGCCTCCCTTCTTCTTTAGGGATGCATCGTTGGAGCACTCCCGTGGTGCTTTTCTTAGATAGCTCACCCTCATGGACCTCATAGGCCATTGATCGGCAGATGATACGTCTCGCCTCAGTTTTGTCGTCGGGGAGCTCTTTGCGAAGAAGGTAAGCAAGGAAGGGATCGGTCTGTGGCGCGATCACTACCATGACGTCATGAGCCGAAGGTGTTTCTTTGATTGTGGATCCGCCGATGATCTTGTCGTCCAACTCAGGTGTGGTGGGTGTCACATGTGCCACACCATCAGCTGTCGTGCCAGTTTCCTCATCTTGCCATACCACAGATGGCTTTAAAAGCCTCTCTAGGAAAGTGTTGTGGGTGATGGGATCATGCTTTGCGCCTAAGCGGGTGAGGATGTGTGCGGCATGGTTGTTATCCCTCGAGGCATGATGGAACTCCTATCCCTCGAACTATGTTGATATCTTGAGGATGACGTTTTTGTATGCTGCCATTTTCAGATCCGGTTCTTGCACTGAGTGTAATTCGCTTTAGGGTCAGATTTGTATCTCGCATACAACGCATGCGGAAGCTCCATTGGTGTGTTTAGACGTATTTGCCTCCCACCATTCTTAGGTGCTTTATCTCTGGCCATGTTCTTCGACTATGAGATCCAATCGATTCTACCGTAGACCTGCACCTGTGAAAGAATTAGGGATGTGAGGGGAATAGAAGAGGTCATATGCATTCTCAGAATATTTTGAAGATAAAAACATGGTATGAAGATATTGACCACATTTACTGAACACTTTCACTTTTATTGAAGACAAGGTGGTTTTGGACTTATGCAAATTCAAGAAATTGCACAAACGAGACATCAACCCATACTTTCAACTTAAGTAAAAGCATTGAGTAAATAGATATGGATGTTTGAGTGTTGTCGAAAAGATAGTGGAATAAAAAATTCAAAAATATTCGGTAACTTTTTTGGATCAAACTGAAAGCACATATGTTCCCTTGGTGGTTCTGATAATTCATGACAACATACATTGTCTCTTGGACTAATAATTCTATCTATTTTATTTTAGATGAAGTCCACAAAGAGAATTTGCTGGATTGTGATGAGAAGCCCCAAGGAAGGGGAATAATTTTATGGGCCAAGCTTCAAGCTTCAAGTCTCTACATTTTGCATTTTGTGAGAAATCACAATTGAGTCCATAGAAAAACCAATACTATTAAAAGGGTTGAGATATCAATGATGATCTGGTTGCTCCAGTGCTTATAGTTAGCCACCAAAACCCCTCATGAAATTATCCCAAAAATATTTTGTCCAAACCCTAATACTGAAATACGGTGCCACCAATATTTCCAAATCGTCTCTATCGAGTTTTACCCTAGACAACATCTAGAGCTAACCCAAACATCCAGAGCTAACCCAACCATACCGAGTGTTGATTTCGATGCAACCGAAAACCAGTGACCAACTCATGGGTTTCCATTTGCTGAAAATCGGAATTTGCGATTTTGCCAAATCAGTACCACCCAGTTTGGAAACTATAGGATAGCCAAATCGGACTCACCAAGATTTATATATCAATCTCACTAAAATGCCAAAAGTTGCCACATTTTTTCACTTCTGTTTCACCGAGTCGTGCAGTAATGTTATAACAGTTGGATTTTTGAAGATGCCTATATATACCCCTCCACCTACCTATCATTCGTAGAGGAAGCACTCAGAACAAACCCACAATTGCCCCATCAATTTTCTAAGAGAGAACCTTCTAGTCATGTGTTAAGGAGACCATATGAATCTTGATTTCTAGCCTCCCCAAGTTGCTTTCCACCCAATCAATCTCTTTTACCAAAGCCAAGTCTGTGAGAGAGCGATTGAGTGTTAAGGAGACTAAGCACGACAAGAAGTTCATCATACTGACCACGTCTATTACCTTTTGGAGAGTGTCTACTAGACTGGTTAGGTGTCGCTTGGGAGCCTCTGACTTCTTGTGGAGTTCAACCAGTAAGTTTGTAAGGGCAATGAGATCACCTACTTCGTGAAGATCTACCCCGAGTGAGGCTAGTCCTTCGTGGAAGCAAGCCATGATGGCATAGACAAGGTTGCTTATCCGTGGACCCTTCGTGGGAGGTGCCCTCCGTGGACTCTTGTGGCCATTACCCTCCATGGGTTGAATTATCCATCAACATGGACGTATGAGAGCACCACCTATTAGAACCACGCCAAAAATCTTCGTTTTATCTTTACATTTGATCCTCCGAGACCTAGCCTCTTCTTACATGTGCATGTCTTTACATTCCGCTGCTATACTATTAAACTTGCATGTGTAGGGTGTACTTGACCTTGTACAATTTCTAAAACTTGCCAACTACTAAAATTGGGAAAAAGCTAAGTTTTTATTTGGTCAAATAATCTAGTTACTCCCGTCTAGACATACTTCGATGTTTGGGGAACAATGATCTATGGGACCTACGAGGATCCTTGTTGTTCAGGACGGGGCACACATGCACAAAAAGGATCATCAATCACAAGCACTCCAGGGGTTGTAGACAGGTTTGGTTCGCTCGGAAGCATGGTACCCTACATACTATGTCTATGGATTATGTGGGTGGAAGTCTAATTATAAGAGCGCAATAGCCCGGCGAGGAAGCGCGAGGAGTGCGGCCATGCGTGCAAATGGACAAAGTGTGGACCTTTACTAAGGTAACCATGGACTTCCTTTTGTAGTGCAAGGGGTTACCACAGTGGCTAAACGAGTCTTTTTGGAAAGGTGAATAGTGGCTTCTATAGCTGCCAAAACAGCTGTTAGGAGCTATAGTTTCAAATACCTAGACCTAACAGATTAGGACATGTGCATGAAATGCGGTGTGAGGTGTCACGCTGGCGGCGTCTCCCATCAAGGATCATCTATCCTTCTTTTCCGTTCACTCAGCTACCTCTTATTCTCTTGACACACCACGTGACAGGTGTCATTAAAGCTGCTGCATGTCCCTGATTGTCACTACAGGTTTCTGACCAGCCCCACCTAAGTGCTTGCCCGCTCGACACCTCACTGATGTTGATAATCAGCCTGATGAGATGGAGCGGCGGAGATCGGGAGGAGTTTTAATGGGTGTGAAGGCTGCCGGGTCTTCCCCCACTCGATAATTTGGCTTGCCGGGGTCCTTGTCTTGTATTTCGTGGTTTTAGCTTCCATTCCGCACGGTGTTGCCGGGCAAGGAGACATCTGACGTCTTTGCATGAGTCAGGGTACTAAGGGACCCGTTCTCTAGTACGCCGACAGTAGTCCCGAATCCTGGGTGATACTGAAGTACGTGACCCTGTTGGGGTAGGCCCAAAAGTAGTGCACGGAAGTGTGGTCGATCTTCACTACAACCATGATGATGGATTTTCACTGTTTTCCCACTATACGCGTTGAATGCGGGTTGTGGGAGTGGTGGAGTGAAATGGCGCCCACAGATTGCACCTTGGGCAGACGCGGGCTCATCGAATGAGGAGGGTTTGCCTGTGTGTCTTCCGCCCTTGTAAAAATGTAAAAAAGGGGAATTCGGAGGGGCGTTGTTCCTCTAGTGGTGCCCCGGCCTGGTGCCCCTCAGTGAGTCATCCTGTCCGTTACTATTTACTTTATGATCTGTGTCGCATGGATGGAATGGTATTGGTGGAGCTGGGCGGCCGTTGGGCAGATGCTCCTCTAGTGGTGAAGAGCGAGCCCTCCTCGCCTCCTTCCTATAAATAGTTGTTTAAGGGGAGCATTGCTCATTCACCTCCCCTCCTGTCAGACTTCCATCCATCACCGTTCTTCTCCTTCATCTTCTTATTTAGCCTCCGAGAGCCATAGTCCCAGTGGTAAGGGGTAAACGCCATGGTCGATCCCGGGCACTAGCAGCCGGTTCGATGACAACCTCCGAGATGCACGTGGAAGGTGCACGGCTTTGGACTGCGAAGGATGAGGCGCTCCGTGTCAGGGCGGCCATGGCGACATTCCCCTCCCACCAATCCGGGCGGAACCCCCTACATGGGATGCGGCACACGAGTTTGTTGTTTTGCTGCACCGACATCCCTATAGTTGGTTACGGCTTTCGATCCCTTTGCCACGGCCATGGAAGGTAGCATGCCTGCAGATCAGTGGCTCCGAGTGGATGGATTCTACAACATACCCATCTGGGTGGCGGTCAACCTCTCCCATAGAAGCGCCATGTTCCTCATACGGGAGTGGATGTCGTTCACGCACTCCCGTGGACTGTGTCCGAAGCGTCTTCTACATTTCGGGTTCGATGGAGACGCCATTATCTCCGTGAGGTTATTCGGGAGCTCCGGCAAATGGCTGGAGTGTTGTGCCGAAAGGTCCAATGACAACGACCTTGAGAACTCCAATGGAAGCTACGACGGAGACAGCTCCTCTGTGCCAAGCTCGAGGGCAACGACTTAGAGTAGGTGCGACATCCCTGTGGTGTGAGACGGAAGGTAGCGCCGCATCTTGGCTTGGCTGGCCCGAACTTGGCGCTCCTCAATGAGGCCTCATTTCCTGATCAATCGCCGCATCATAGTGGAAGATCTCCGTCTATGTTTAAGTAGTACCCTATGTAATCCTGCGAACATATGCAAAGAACATTATAGGGTACTACCCGCCAAGTTTTTAAGTGGCCATTCTCCCCTGTGTATGTCTTCACACTTGTATGCTTATCCTCCCTCTGGTTGTTGGAAATGTCTGTCCGTCCGCGTACCCTTGTAGCAAGCGTTTTTAGGAAATGGAACCTTATTGTTTTCAACGGCGAAGGTCGCTGTAAAACCACCTTGCCATTTCTTCCGCTTCTGCTTTGGTTTTTGAGCAGACTTGAAACAACAAGGAACACATACAAATTCGACAAGGAAATAAATTGGATCGTGAAGCAACTGCGGAAGAATTGAATATGTTGCAATACAACACCCAAGCATGCGGCATTCTGTTCAACTGCTTATGCCCCGATGATTTGAACAAGATTAGTCGTCTTCAAATGCAAATGAATTTTAGGATACTTTTGTTGATATGCACGAAGGTATCGAATCCCCTAGGGAATCTAAGTTGGATGTGCTACAATGTCAACCTGACAATTTGAAGATGATGGATGGTGAAGGATTCGCTGAAATGTACTCTAGGATCGCTCTCATCCCAAATGAGATTGCCGGCTTATGAAGCGAAGAGATGACCGATGTGGCACCCCGGCTCAGAGAGACCGGAGCGCATCATATTCTAGCCGAGATATAAAGTCTTATGGAATATGACACTACTTGGCATAGAAAAAATCAGCTCTTTATTAGAAATGATATGGGTTACAATGGTTCGGATATCACAACTAATTACATCGACACGGCGACACTACGCATGTTCATGTAGTTCTATGCTAGCAAACGAACAACTCAAAGCAGCAGAATAACTTCTAGCAGCGGAACAATGACGAATGTGATTTACTCCACTCCAGAGGGACTTTGGCTCAAATGCTTATCCTAGCTAGCTAACACATCAAGCAATCAATCATGACATGACCTCCAAACTGGCATGACACGCCAGGTGAGTACTTTGAATGTACTCGCAAGCTCACAACAACCAAAGCAATCAAGATAAACAATAGCATGTCATTTGCAGGTTAAAGATCAATATTTAACATGATACAACTAGAGAAACACGGTATGTACATGGTGAACAAAATACCACTATAACAACATCAGATGAGCATGCATGAACATTGTACTCAAGGCATGAACAAAGATGATACCATCATGCAACATATTTAAACTATCATGATTCAACTTAGTCGTGTTCGGGGTTATGTCGTAAACACCACCTGTATCACTTACCATCATGGACATCACACGATAAGCTCAGGATTAAACCAAGCCTGGTATTAACAATACCGTAGTGACTATTACATAATCACAAGGAGGTTGATCTCTAGCCGAGATCATCACATGACATCATAAACCTCAACCAACTTTGGTATCCGTGGTACCACTTTGATCCTCTCATGATCATATAAAGATCAACCAACTTCTTTTCTCATCTAATCTGGGTTGTTTATTAAGCATGTTATTATTATTACTATTGACTCATAGTGTGACCTACTATGAACTGGGCCCATATCCACAGTCGCGACTATCGATAGAATATACACACTCTGCAGAGGTTAGTACACTGTACCCACACCACAGAACCCATAGCGTCGTGTTCCCATTCGGGTGGACCAACGGTGTTCCAACAAAACCAATCCATTGCATGACACTCCCCAACCACTTCGGAAAACTCCCCTTTGGGCTATGTCATGGGTGGCCCCGATACGAGTCTAGACATCCAATGGCCACCATCGCGGCAAAACAATCGAACTCCCAAACAGGGACAACCCGGGTACCACACAACTTGGGCACACAAGGCTTATGGCTTATCATGGTAGCGTGCACACGTAACCTTACCTAGTTGGAGGCACCAGCAAGAGGCATTACAATAGACCGCATCAAGGCCTTCGCATACATGCAAGTGTGGCTGCACTAGTCAGCTTAACTCGATGGCACTATGACTCAGCCAACACATGTTCAAGTTCGAATAATGTTCGGTTTAAACTTGAAAAGTAACGATCTGAGTCATAATAAAAATAATAGGATGAAATGACAATACATATGAGCATGATATCGGCATGATCATGGATGTGAAGTATAACCATTTAACATGTGAAGCATTACAGTCAACAATAATAAAGTCACTTAGTCTAGTGAATGCAGATGAACATGGCATAGCGATCTTCATGCATATCACATGTACTTTTCATAACTAATGATAACAATGCATAAGATGAACACTACTATCACTAGCATGTAATAAGAACATGCATGACATATGAATAATACTAGAGAGTAATCACCTAACTAACACGGTGCATAAGAGCATAGCATGATGATAAGCATGGATCCACATGCATAACCGAAACAGGAATAACCGTAGTAACCGAGCAAACAAATATTAAATACTCAAGTGGAAATCATGGCTACCGCAAGGCCATCATGTAAGTGGTGGTCGTGGCTTGCCGGGGATGAACGATTCACCAAGGAGACATGCGAGAAACTTGCGAAATGAATCGCGGGAAATACTTTTCTCTCAAAGGGGGCTGATTAGAGGAAATGGAAAATGGTCATTTTTAGTATGTGACAACGTAGTAAAATGGTACCAACAAAATGGACTCGATGAGACAATAGCGAGGGCTTTGGAATCATGTGAATTGGAGCTACACTTAAAAAGATACGCACGATTAAAATCTAGGGATTATTCTATAAAAAGAATATCCACAAATAAGTCCCTGGCGGCATAAACAGAAAAACCCTCCAGGGGAATACGCCTTCTGCAAATATAAAAGCATACTTCAGCCCAAAGTAGAAGGAAAATATGTTTTGCCCCAAGGAAAACATATTCCAGAAAAAAATGCGCTTCCACTAACCTACGTGGGCCCGAAGCTTGTACCGCTGACGAGCGCGGCCCACACCTTCTTTTTGTCTCCTCTTGGCCTTCTTCTTCCTTCTCATGACACAGGGAGGTGGTAGGGCGCAGCGGCCTGGCTGGCCGATGCACTGGTTGTCGTCTTGCTACCTGACAGGGCTGGCCGAGGAGCTTAGGGGCTTTGCCAGGTCTCACCACACTTGAGGGTGGCCTCGGGGCTACTCGAGGGGAGCTGCACACCGGGCTCCATGTGGAGGTCGCAGCGGCCAAGAACTGCGAAGGGAGGGCCACGCAGGTAGGGATTCTCCGTCGCAGAGGGGAATGGTGGTGGCTTTAGCAGGCTTCGGGAGGGCTTCACGGGCTGCGTGCGAGCTCTGGCAATCTTCTTATAGTCGTAGGA
Source organism: Hordeum vulgare subsp. vulgare (assembly GCF_904849725.1). Lineage (NCBI taxonomy): Eukaryota > Viridiplantae > Streptophyta > Magnoliopsida > Poales > Poaceae > Hordeum > Hordeum vulgare. Next base: position 202,967,150 of record NC_058518.1, read on the forward strand.
GACCTCTGGCGTCCTTGGGCAACAAGCAATGAAGGAATAAGACAACGGAGTCACGGGCAGGCGTTGTTCCTCGATGGTGAGGGCGCCTAGAGGAAAAATCCGCAGGGGGGATAGGGTCCAAGGTTAGGGCGACGACGAGAGGAATCTGCTGGACATGGAGAGGTGGCCAGGGCACGAGGGAACGGGCGAGAACACAGGGGTCTACCTACTAGAGCGGGGGCAGGGCTTGCTAGACGCATGGTCACCGCATGATGTAGGGGATGACACACGTTCTGGTTGGCCACACCATCTCTGGGGGATGGGTCACTCACGAGAGGTTCCAAAATGGAAAGAAACAACACACAAGGCCCATGATACGACTGCACCTTGCTAAATTCCAAACGGACAGCAAGGTGTTTGACATGAAGACAAGGCAGTTGCACAACTCCATTGGGCATGGGATTTGGATGGGGGTGGTCATCTACTAAGGTGAACACTGAGCCAAAATTTTAGCCAAAAGGGATGGGGCTAGCTGGTACTTGGTGTGTAAAGTGCCAAACTTGCCAAAAATGCAAAATAGGAATAGGTACTCATACGATTGCTTGCATTAAGCTAATATATGTGGGAGATGAATGATTTGGGCATATGAACATACTACAGAAATTTCATATCCACTAGATACACCAAAGTGGTACTTCCTTCACAATTCTTCCATGTGGACAGAATCTAAGAATAATTCTTGAGATAAATTGGCTAGATAAAAAGATCTCATATTTGGCACAGATGGTCAAGATGGAGGTGTTACCGGACTCGCACTCTAACTCCGAACTCGACAACCAATCCGAGAGAACATACCACTCTAACTCGGACAATATTCACGATGAAGGTGTTGCCGGACTAACACTTATTTCCTCAAACTCCTATGACATATTTGATTCACCAAATGAAGGAATTGCAAGTTGGTTCATAGCAAAAGGCCCCAAGATATCAAAACCAGAATACTTCGAATTTAATACTGATGATGATGAGGACTTACTAAGGGATGATGGCTTGCTCTTTGATAAAATTAGTGATGTTAGTCAAAATGAACTTGATAATAATCATGCCACTCAAGATATGTCATGTGATGATATTAAGAAGGAGATCGAGCGTCTAACTAAAGAACATAAAACTCTTAAGTTAGTTGATCAATCTACTCAACAAGATCATAGATAGCTTATAAGAATTCATGATAAGCTACGCCTCAAGAAGATAAATTTAGAGCAAGCACATGAGTTTCTTAAAGCTATCAATGAAGTTCTTTGAAATAAGAATTCTTAATGTGTAGCCAAACTATTACTCTTGTATGCTTTTATTCTACAAGTTAAATCTAAGAAAACTAGTAACAAAGGCAAGAAAGGTTCTTCATATAGTAGTAACAATGCAAATGCTAAATCAAAATATGTTGCTTTTAGTAGATCTATTGATTCCACTGATGCTTCTCTCGGCTAAGTTAAACTTGACCAAGAAAACAATTTATTGAGAGGAATTATAGAAAAAGGTGTCTACAAGAGTCTTGCTGGAAGTAGGAAATTTGAGGAGATTGTACGCATGCATGGATGGAACCGAAAAAACCAAGGTATTGGATAATTCAATACAAATGGAGTTGAATAGGAAGAAGGTCAATACCCCAAGACAAAGTTTGTTCACCAAAAGGAGAAGGACGATCCTACTCCCCCAAGGGAACGAATGTTCAAGACAACCTTACAACACAAGACCACAAGCTCGAGGTCAAGGACAAGCTTCAAGAACACTCACCTAAGTCTTTCCTTTTTCAATCCACTCAAGACATGGATGCTACCTCAAGTACGGACCTTGTGTATACTCAGGTGCATCCAAGACGACCATGGCGACACTTTGAGTGGAGGACAAGCCACCGGGGAAGAGGAGCGAGCCGTGCCTCAAGTGGAGTCATCACCAAGCTAGAGCGGATAGACATCTGGCGCCACCAACCTCAGGAATATCTAAGGAAGACTGGCACCACGTGACTCCATAGTGGTCGCACATCTAGATGACCCCCGGATATCTGGTGCCCCAAGAAGCCGGGCATCGAGCGCCTGACTGGAAATCTATCGCGAGGGTACCAGGGCCACAACTCTCTGACCAGCGCCATGCCGGACATATGACCAAAGCCCCGGACACCCGACGCCTAGTGAATGGCCAGACATCAGGCGCATGCCCTCGCGCAGTCCACGCGCTAGGACCAATGTATCCCTCTCTCTCAACCCATCTCGCATTGGACTAGAAATAGACATCCTACTCCTCCATCTTGGGTTAGCAATGGTTAAGTTCATAGATTAGTTGAGCATGGCTCCTTCCACTACCTCTCCCATGGAGATGACACCTCCATGTGAGAAGATCCCCTAGTGGATGTCATGGCCCCTTGCGAGGGAAGACCGCTAGTGAATTCAAGGCACCATATCCCCATTGGATTTGGGATGAACTCTACCTTGTATCCTCTTTCCCTTTATTGATCACCTACATTTGTGGATCTAGTGTGTGATGAGTCTAGTGGATGTGTGATTGGAATTGTTCTTGAGTGTTTCCTCTTGTGATTTCTCCCCATTCTTCATCGTCTTTTTCATATTCTTGAGGCTTCCCCTCAAATTCCTGAAATATCGATACCTAGGGGTTCCACCACGTATCATGTTGGTATGAGGAGCAAAGTTTCTCAAGAATTTGGAGTCCTCCCATTCGTTTTCTAGCTTCATTTTGCTTGATTTCGTCCTATTTTGAAAATCTCCACCAAAAATAGCCATACGAAAATATTTGTGATTTGTTGGTTCTTGTGAGATTTTGTTGATTTTAACCAATGGTAATCTTGTTTAGCAAGTAGATCTAGATTTCGCACCACCAAATACACCCCAATTTTTCTTTTTCCCATCAATATTTGACCCCTCGGATGGAAATTTCCACCCCAAATTGAGTTTCGAAGCACAAATGAAGATCTACACTCGTCGGGCCAGACATCCGGGCCCGAGGCTGGACATCCGACTCATGGAGTGCCAAAACGGGCGGCTTTGGACATCCGGGCCATGGAAAACTGGCCTCCCACCCGGACATCCATCCCTTCTAGGTTTCATCTTTCCGGTTTCACTCTGTTGACCATAACTAATTCATGTGGAGTCCGATTTTGACATTATTTAACTCCTTGGATAGCTATTGACATAACCCATCACAAAAAATTAGTTCCAACACCATTTGACTCCATCGTATGTTTCGCATTTTGGCAAGTTTGCCTAGGTTTCTAACATAACTACCGCATAACATACCCACCATGCTCTTCTGCCACATTAAACCAATTTTATTTGAGATTTTGAGATGCAGTTTACGTAACCTAAGATTTTTTGGCTAATTAGGGATGGTTCTACATCGGCAACGCCACCATTCATCATCTCCTTGACGTAGACATTGACAACGACCACTTCACCGTTTGGCATCCCAACAATAAGCAAGCATGGTAACCTCGAGGACATTCATTGTACATTTCCTTGGCATTGCTTTGATTTCTTCAAGCCTATTGTGTACCTTACCCATTGTGACTAGCAGTTGACGATTTTAGACCACATTACTTGTGCACCGTAGTGATTGTCTTATGTCACATAGCTAGTTCTACCGTGAAAACATCTTGTTATCTACATTGCGCCATAAGTCCCTCCCGTGCACATCCCATATACTTGTCTCATATCATGGTTAAAGAATCAAGCATCAACCATAGCATATCAAAAAAAGAGCAATAAACTTTTAATAGAAAGAGGAGATACAAGAGAGCTGATAGGCAATAGAAATACCATTGAGTCATTTTGCATAGTACATACACTTGGGTCATACATAGCATACTCCGGATCGAAGACGACACATTTACTCTTTTAGGTTTGTGCACACGATCGTATCTAGACCATTTGAGCAATCGAGCTATTGTCGCTATAGAATCCACACAACACGAGCTTTTCTCGGGTCTCACATATTTTGTGCTCATTCCTTGGATGCATAGATCCCACTTATCTATACGTGTGTGTGTTCCTACCTCCACCATAACTATTGATATATTTGTTTTGCAATGGAATTTTGTGAGTCTTCCTCAATATTTTCAATATCTTGACAAAACATTTTGCTTGAATTTTGTACCACTTGTCCAAACCAAGTTAATCGATAAGCTTTACTTTGTTGGTGTGAGAGAACAAGTATGATGCCAATTCCACTATCCTCTACATTCACATTGAGTGAAACGGGATATAGCCTAAACTTTGGGGGAAAGTAGCTTAGTACTGTTTATCTCATTTCCTACTCACGTTTGCTCGAGTCTTGTGATGGCTAGGCAAAGCACACCATCTCCGGTCTTCAACGACTACGACGGTGTGAAAAACTACATCAACAAAAGTCACCTCTCCACTCTACAACGAGCGATGCAAGATCAATTGTGTGACCAAGTGGACCGACTCGCCACCAACATACAACATCGACAACAAGTTGAACGCTCACATGGATCAACTTTGACACATGTTGGCGAAATACAACTTTTCTTCCCCTTTGTCATCCCCAAGGCGCAAATGCTCAAATCGCACATCTTTAGAGCGCTCATTGATACACTCATTTTGCATCTGAATTACTATTGATATTTGTGATGATCCTGTCCATTATCCATTATTATCATACAATTCCTATGCCTTTTCTCTCTAAATATGCAAGGTACATCACTTAGATGGAAATATATGGAAATTGGAATTCTGGACCGGGAAAATGAGAAAAAGACAGAAAAATCAACTTGCTCCAAATGACTTGAAACTTTACAGGGAATTTTTCTAGAACATTTTAGAATTTCCAGGACAAAAATACACCGAAGAGGGGCCACCAACTGGGAACAAGCAAACATGGCGCCCCCCTCTTCGCGCCTTGATAGCTTTTGGGGCCCTAACTATCCTACTCCTATACGGTGTGTTTTACCCTAGAAAAATCATAAGTTATCTTTTGGGATGAAGCACCATCGTATCGAGGCGGAAACCTGGGGAGAGGCCCTTTGGCTCTTCACCAGAGAGAATCTATCGGGGGAATTCCCCTCCGGGTGGGAGAAATCAAAGTCATTGTGATCACCAATGCTTCCTCCGTCATAGGAGGACGAATCTTCATCAACATATTCACCAGCACCATCTCATATCCAACCCTAGTTCTTCACGTGTATTCCATCTTTGTCTCAAAACCTAAGATTGGTACCTGTGGGTTCCTAGTAGTGTTGATTACATCTTATAGTTGATGCTTGTTGGATTACTTCGTGGAAGACATTACGTTCAGATCCTTAATTATTATTATTACACCTCTGATCTTGAACATGTTGATGTTGTGCGAGTAGTAATTACTGTTCATGAGGACATGGGAGAAGTCTTGTTATAAGTAATCTTGTAAAGTTGGTGTTTGTTTCATATTTTTAAGATATGTATGTTGTACTTCTCTTAGTGGTTTTATGTGAACGTCGATTACATGACACTTTTCACCATGTTATGGGACTAAGGGGAGTCATTGTGGAGTAACAAATGGATGATGGGTTGCGAGAGTGACAAAAGCTTAAACCCTAGTTTATGTGTTGCTTCATAAGGAGCTGATTTGGATTCACATGTTTCAAGCTATGGTTAGATTATTCTTAAATCTTCTTTCATAGTTACAGATGCTTGCAAGAGGGAGTAATCCTAAGTACCTTGTTTGTTCAAGTAATAACAACACCTTAGCACCAGCCCACCCACAAACCAAATCATCAAAGAACAAACATGAATCAACTTAATATGATGAACATGACTACACAGAAATTTCCATGTGTCCTCGGGAGCCCTTGCTTTATATAATAGAACTTTCAGGCATGTACTTTGGTGTAAAAAGGATTAGGCTGCCTTGCTACATATTTTCTACTATTTTTACTTGTCGCTTGTTACAAATTATCTTGGTATCTATCACTGCTACTTACAACACTTGCAGAGAATTCCTTGTTGAATACTGCTTATCATTTCCTTATGTGCCTCATTGGGTTCGACACTCTTACTTATTGAAAGGATTATGATTAAGACCCTATACATGTGGGTTATCAAGACTCTATTCTAGCACCATTTTCGGGGACTGAATAACCTTTGGTAAATGGAAATTCGTAAGGAAACATTTTCGATACAAGCTGAAATTTACTGTTTCTTATCACTATGAACGGTCACAATTTGAGAGACTTGTTCGGGGCATCTACGGGTTGAAATGAATTTGACGAAATTGTTCCTAGACCTTTTGAACCTACTGAAAATAAATATTATGAGATTCCTTCGGGTATGGAAGAGAAACTGCTGGCTAATCCTTATAACGGATCAACTCATCTTGATTACCATTTGATATATGTTGATGAGATTTGTGAATTGTCTATGCTTTCAGGTTTACCCGGAGTCAAAGTTCAGAAAAAAGTTTTCATTTATCCTTGGAGGAAAAAGCCCTAATGTTGTGTAGGATATTATATGTTGTTGTATCATGGTATGGGAATAGCTTGATGCTGGAATTTCATTAGAAGCTTTAACCTATGCATCTTATTCATCATGATCAAAAATTCATTTATAATTGTTGGCCTCATGAAGCTGAAACCTTCGCTCGAGATTGGGGGATGATTAAATCTATGATGTGCTCATATGCCAACCACGAGCTCTCAAAGGAATTGATTATACAGAATTTTTATGCTCGACTTTCTCATGATAATCAAATACATGATACTTGTGTTCTCGGTTCCTATATGAAGAAGACTATTGAATTCAGATGGGATATTCTGGAAAAGATTGAATGGAACATTGAAGATTGAGCACTTAATGAAGGTAAAGAGTCATGTTTACAGCTTCATTTTGATTGTGTCAAATCTTGTTGGGAAATATCTCCTTTTCATGAGTTTAGCAACAAATATGGCCTTGACACTGAGATAGTAGCTTCTTTTTGCGAAATTTTTGTTACCTATGTTGACCTACTAAGGAAAAGTGGGTCAAATATCATCCTACCATTGAAAAATGACCCGAGGAACCAGTTATAATTTAGAAGGAACAAAAAAATATTAACCACAATGATCTAATGGTTCCAAGTGCTTACATTGATAAAACCTCCATTCCACGTAAGGATTAGAGAACATGCTAAGGCTATGAGTGGTTACTAAGAGTTATGTTAGAACACCTACACCTTCTGAACAAATAAATGATGAGCCTAATGTAGCTATATTTACTGATCTACTAGTTTATAATATTGATGGGCGGGTTATTTACCTCTGTGATGAAGCTGCTAGAATGGCCAAACGTGTTATAAACAAACAAGATGAACTAGATAAAAATAAACCAGTGGTAGCACAACTATCATCTCAGTTCAAATTGGAATTCATTGCTATCATGGCGTGTGTGATATTGGCGCTAGTATTTCTGCTATGACCTTCACATTATATAAATAAATTATGCACGATATAGCACCCTCTGAAATTGAAGATATTGATGTCACTATTAAGCTTGCAAACCGTGATACTATTTCACCATTTGGGATTGTTAGGGATGTGGAAGTCCTGTGCAGAGAAGTCAAGTAATGCACTGATTTCTTAGTACTTGGTTTGGATCAAAATAACTTTTGTCCCATCATATTTGGTAGACCATTATTGAATATGGTTAATGCTAAAATTAATTTTGATACTCAGAAGGTTAAAGTGAGCTTTGGTGATATTTATCCCGAGTTTAACTTCTCTATGTTTAGAAAGCAACCACATGAAAAAAAATCCTAGTAAGTATGAAAAAATAGGTCTTGCTTATATTGTTGTACGTCCTACAGATCCACTAGAACAATATTTGCTAGATCATGAGAATGATATGCATTTGAACGAAGGGAATGAAATAGATAGGATACTTCTTGATAACAACCTATCCTTAAGCACAATTTACCACTTGAAATTTTAGGTCATCATCCTCCACCGAAGGGAGGTCACATATTTGAGCTTAAGGATTTACCTAATACTTTGAAATACGCTTACCTTGATGACAAGAATATATATCATGTTATTGTTAGTGCCAATCTTTGAGAACATGAAGAAAGGAGATTACTCAAAACTTTAAAGAAGAACATGGTTGCTATTGGATATACTCTCGATGATCTTAAAGGCATAAGCCCGAATCTGTGTCAACACAAGGTTAATTTGGAACCGGATGCTAAACCAATTGTTGATCATCTACGTCGTCTCAACCCTAAGATGAAAGAGGTTGTAAGAACTGAAATACTAAAATGTCTGGAGGCAGGTATAATGTGTCATATTGCTAATAGTTGATGGGTGAGTCGTGTTCATTGTGTTCCTAAGAAAGGTGGTATAACTGTTGTTCCTAATGATAAAAATGAACTTATTCTACAAAGGATGGCAACTAGTTATAGGATGACAATTGATGTCTAGAAATTGAATAAGGCTATTTGAAAAGATGATTACCCCTTTTTTTGTTGATTAAATGTTTGAAAGACTATCTAAGCACACACACTTTTCTTTCTTCATGATTACTCTAGATTCTCTCAAATACCTTTGTCAAGACTGGACCAACAGAAAAATACCTTTACTTACCCCTTTGGAACTTATGCTTATAGGCGTATGGCTTTTGGTCTTTGTAATTCACCTCCTACGTTTCAAAAATGTATGACTACTATATTCTCTGACTTTTGTGAAAAGATCGTTGAGGTCTTCATGGATTATTTTTCCGTTTATGGGACTTCCTTTGATAATTCATTGAGCAACCTTGATCGAGTTTTGCAGAGATGTGAAGAAACTAACCTTGTGCTTGGGCATAAAAAAATGAACGTGGTATTGACGTGGATAAGGCCAAAGTTGATGCAATAGAGAAAATGCCTTGCCCAAGAAATATCAAAGGCATAACAAGTTTCTTTGGTCATGCTAGTTTCTATAGGCGTTCCATTAAATATTTCTCCAAGATTTCTAGGCCATTAGCCAACCTTTTCCAAAAAGATGCTCCTTTTTTTATGACAATTTTGTAGAAGCCTTTGAAATACTAAAAAAAGCCTTAATTTATGCACCTATTTTCCAACCACCTGATTGGAACCTACCCTTTGAAATTATGTGTGATGCTAGTGATTATGCCGTTAGTGTTGTTCAGGGCAAAGAGTAGACAAGAAATTGAATGTTATTCATTATGCTACTAAGACCCTAGACACCGCTCAAAGGAATTATTCTACTACTAAAAGGGAATTCTTAGCAGTTTTGTTTACATGTGATAAGTTTAGGCTTTACATTGTTGAATCTCAAGTTACTATTCACACTGATCATGCTACTATTAAATACCTTATGGAAAAGAAAGATGCTAAAATTAGACTCATTAGATGGGTGTTGCTACTCCAAGCATTTTATTTGCATATTGTTGATAGGAAGGGAGTTGATAACCCTATAGCAGGTAACTTGTCTAGGATGGAAAAAGTTTTGATGACCCACTACCTATTGATGATAATTTTCCTGATGATCAACATGTTATAACCACTTCACATAGTACTCCTTTGTATGCCGATCATGCTAATTACATTGTTGCTAAATATATTCCACCTAGCTTCACCTATCAACAAAAGAAAAACAATCTTCTATAATTTTCGACATTACTTTTGGGATGGCCCATATCTTTATAAAGAAGAAATAGATGGTGTTATTAGACGTTGTATACCTGAGCACGAGGAGGAACAAATTCTAAGGAAGTGTAATTCACAGGCTTATGGAGGACATCTTCCCAGTGACAGAACCACAAACAAGGTATTACAATCCGGTTTCTATTGCCTACTCTTTTTAAAGATGCTCGTAATTACGTCATTGCTTGTGATGAATGCCAAAGGGGTGGTAATATTGGTAAACGTTATGAAATGTCTATGAACTATTCACTTTCTATTGAGCCATTTGATGTGTGTGGATTTGACGTTATGGGACCTTTTCCTTCCTCGAATCGATATACTCATATTCTAGTTGTTGTTGATTATGTTACCAAGTAGGTAGAATCTATTCCAACTAGTAGTGTTGATCATAAGATTTCTATGAAAATTCTTAAAGACACTAGTAGTGTTGATCATAACACTTCTACGAGGCCTACGGAGTGACTAATGGTGGTTCACATTTTATTCATCATGATTTCCATAAACTGCTAGCTAAAAATGATATAAACCATAGAATTGGATAACCTTATCATCCTCAATATAGTGGTAAAGTTGAACTGAGTAATTGAGAAATTAAATTAATCTTTCAAAATATTGTCAATAGGACCAGAAAGAATTGGTCTAAGGAACTTGATGATGCTTTGTGGGATCGTAGGACTGCTTATAAAAATCCCATGGGTATGTCCCCATATAAAATGATCTATGGAAAGTCTTGTCATTTACCTCATGAGTTAGAACATAAGGCTTATTGGGAAACTATTGAACTTAATTATGATTTTAAAATTCTCGGTGAGAAGAGGTTATTTGATATGATCTGACTAGATGTATGGAGGACACAAGCTTATGAAAGCACTAAGTTATTGAAGGAAAATGTTAAAATATGACATGACAAGAGAATTCAAAAACAAGAATTCAATGTAGGAGACTTAGTGCTTTTGTACAATTCTCGTTTCAGATTTTTTGCCAGGAAACTCCTCTCCAAATGGGAAGGACCTTATGTTGTCTAGGAGGTTTATCGCTCTGGTGCTATAAACATCAATAACTTAGAAGCTAAAAACCCGAGAGTGGTAAATGGGCAAAGAATCAAGAATTATATTCAAGGTAAACCCATTAATGAGGAAACTAATGTCATCCAAGTGGTGAATGGGCAAAGAATCAAGCATTATATTTAAGGTACACCCATTAAGGAAGTCTTCCAAAATACTCCATCTACTGGATAAAGTGGCAGGTACGTGTTAAGGTAAGTAAATTGACTCAAAAAATTCCAATTTTTACTGGTTTTGGTATTTTAGGAATAATACATAAAAATAAAACTGAGCCGACAGACCATCGCGAGAGGCACAAGCCAACAGGGCGCCCATGGTCTCGCCCTGATGGCTTGTGGGGCGCTTTTGCGCATCACACACTCTGAATTCTTCCCGAGCACGTATTCTTACGTGGAAAAATTCATTATAGATACTCTCGTGTGTTTTGACCACCGCATCATGAGATTTTCCTCTATTCTTGTTTCATGATATTTTTCTGACATATTTATATCGAAATGACTTCACCAAGCCCTTCCAAGGACAAGTTCTTCGAGAAGGTCATCAACCCCTACCTATCGAAGGTGATGAAGCAACCTCGAGCCATTGAGATGCATGAGGGAGTGCTTCACATCCAGGATGTTCAAGGTCCCAAGAAGGAGGGGAGTGAGAAGGCTAGGCTTGCAGCGGTGGGACAGGAGATCTTCAACTCACAAGGGATGATGGGGTGTGGTCTGAGTGCTAACCACTCCATGATCACGGATTTCATCCAGGAAACCAAGTTGGACACCACGAACATGGGTGAGATACTCTCTAAGCTTCAAGATCGGATCGCTCACCTACAAGATAAAATCTATGAACTCTAAGGTCAAAATTGTGAATATGAATCTAGGTTTCAGAGGATGAGCTTCGCTGCTGGTTTCAGGACTCCGCAGACAAAATTTCCTTTCTATGACGAGGAGTCTACACCCTAAAGTACTGAGGACATGCCTGATATACCAACACCATCACCCGAGTAGGATGCTTGAGTACATGGGTGTGAGCACCACCCTTGGCTTGTTATAAGCTTTGGGGAGGTGCCCTAGTATCGTATCACCATCACTTCCACCATTATTATCTATTTTAGTTCGATCCTTAGTTGTTTTGTGATTTAGAGAAATAAATTTCAGATTTTCTTTGCTTACAATTTTTTGCTTTGAGTTCCATCTATCCTTGTAATCGAGTATGCAAGTTATATAATAAAGATAAGTTTAGTTTTTGTGGTTTTCCCATGGTCACCCATCATCATACCATGTCAATAAAAAGAAATATAAGATTATATGCTCATCTCATGAGAAGTAACTACTTCACAAAAAAAGGGTATGAGTGATAAAAGTGTTTGATAGTAAACAAACATAGTATTAGTCATTGTTGCAATCCATGCAAGATTATGATAGAGGAGAGGACACTCACATATAAATACACTATCCTTGACATCTTTATGATTGTGAGCCTTTATCAATATTATATAATGATCGAGTGTTGATGTTGGTCATGGAAGACAACAAACTGATCGTGGTAGTTTATATTCACATGTAAGTTATACGGTCTTGGCTCCTTCAACATGTGATGCTTGCCTTAGACCCTTTGCTAGCCCAAATATTTCGCACCAAGTAGAGATACTACTTGTGCATCCATAACCCTGAAATCCACTTCCTTGCATTAAGAGTTTGCACACCCAACAAATTAAAAGTGCATAACAACATCTTGCTTCCCTCTACGAAGGGCCTATCTTTTACTTTAAGGAGTTTAACTCTATGCTTGAGTCAATAAAGTTTGCTCCTCTTCCAACCTGCTAATTCTATAGTGGCAAATATCATGTGTTGAGGAAGAATTCACATTTATATATCCAAGTGGATATAGATGATCATGATTTATTATTGTTGACATTATCCTTGTGATAAACAAGTTGGTTGGCAAATCATTTAAGCCCCTATCTTCCTATGTGTCCTACGAAAACATAAGCTCCAAAAATATGCTTGAGTGTGAAAAATCATAAAAGATTAACTAATATTTGAGAATGTGAACTTGCCAAAAATAAAGTTCTTATATAGACTCTCCTCTGGATTACATTGAATTATGATTGCCTCAATGAGTGAGAACATAGTTTGTTGAATTTCAATAAGGTTTATGCTTCATACTCCAACAGTTGTGAATGGATTGTTACTTGTTTATGAGAAATTATATGATACAATACTTGTTACTATGCTAAAATTCATGATGCTCTTATGCTCGTATTCTATTTCTATTGACACCTCTCTCTTTAATCGTGTGGTCATTATTTTCGAGTTCGACTTTCGCTTGAGGGCAATCGAGGTCTAAGCTTGGGGCAGTTGATACGCTCATTTTGCAGCATGAATTACTATTTATATTTGTGTTGATATTGTCCATTATCCATTATTACCATACAATTATTATGCCTTTTCTCTCTGAATATGCAAGGTACATCACTGACAAGGAAATATCTCGAACTAGAATTCTAGACCGGGAAACCAAGAAAATGGTAAAAAAATCAACTTGCTCCAAATGACCTAGAAACTTTGCGGGCCAACAATAAACTAGATAGGGGCCACCATATTGGCACAAGCCATTAGGGCGTGCCCCCTCGTCACGCCCTGATAGCTTGTGCGGCCCCAGCTAGGCCTTTGGCGATCATATTCTCTTATATGGTGTGTTTTACCCTAGAAAAAAATTATAAGTTATCTTTTCAGATGATGCGTCGTTGTCTCGATGCGGAAACCTACGCAGATGCCCTTTTGCTCTCCGACAGAGAGATTCTGCCGGGGGAATTCCCCTCTAGGAGGGGAAATCAAGGCCATCGTCATCACCAACACTTCCTCCTTCGTGGGAGGACCAATATTCATAAATATCTTCACCAGCACCATCTCATCTCCAACCTAGTTCGACACGTGTATTCAATCTTTGTATCAGAACCTCAGATTGTTACCTATGGGTTGCTAGTAGTGTTGATTATGTCTTGTAGTTGATGCTTGTTGCATTACTTGGTGGAAGATATTATGTTCAGATCCTTAATTACCATTAGTACACCTCTGATATTGAACATGTTGATGTTGTGTGATTAGTAATTATTGTTCCTAAGGACATGGGAGAATTCTTGTTACAAGTGATCATCTGCAGAAAATCCTCTCTTTCCCAAGTGGCCTCATCCTCTGAATGGTGGCTCCACTATACACTGAATAGTTTGGTAACCTTCTGTCGTGTCCTCCTTTCTGCCTCCTCTAATATTCTCATAGGGTGCTCCTGATAGGATAGGTATGGTTGTACTTCTACACTGTCATGGGCTACCTGTTGATCATGGTTCCTTACACACTTAGTTGAGAAATATGGAACACGTCATGCACATGTGATAGTTCTGCTAGTAGATCAAGTTGATAGGCAACATGGCCTCTTCGAGCAATTATACAAAATGATCCAATGAAGCGGGGCGCAAGCTTGCCCTTGACCTCGAACCTTTGCAGTCCCCTCATGGGTGATACTTTTAGATATACATAATCATTTGGGTTGAAGCCGACGTCACAATGTATTTGAACATAATAGCTCTTCTGACGGCTTTGGACTATCTTGAGTCCGTCCCTTATGAGTTTTACCTTGTCCTCTGCCTCTTGAAGTAGTTGCGGGCCGAAGATACGACTTTCTCCTGTTTCTGGCCAATTTAGAGGCATGCAACATCTTTGTCCATATAAGGCTTCAAAAGGTAACATTTGTAAACTTGCCTGATAAATGTTGTTGTACGAGAATTTGGCGTAAGGAAAACTATCCTCCCAACTGTTTCCATACGTGAGCACCCAAGCCCTAAGCATGTCTTCGAGAATCTGATTTACACGTTCGGTATGTCCTCCACTTTGAGGGTGATATGATGTGCTGAACACTAATTGGTTTCACAAAGCTTGTTACAAATAATCCCAAAATCTTGATTTAAACTTGGTGCCTCTATCATATACAATAGTTTTAGGTATCCCATGCAAGCAAACAATACGAGTGAGGTATAACTTTGCAAGCTTCTGAGTGGAGTACGTAGTCTTTACTCGAATGAAGTGAGCCACCTTTGTGAGTCGATCTGTGATAACCCATATATCATCGTGTCCGTCTCGTGACTGGGTAGTCTGACAATGAAGTCCATGCCTACCTCAACCCACTTCCACTCGGGTACCTTCATAGGTTGCAACATTCCTGCTGGCTTCTGGTGTTCTGCCTTGATTCGTTGGCATGAATCACAGCGGGCAATAAAAGAAGGAATATGTCTTTTCATCCCATGCAACCAATATTTTGCCTATAGATCCTTGAACATTTTAGTACCTCCAGGATCGATTGAGTATGGCACATTGTGAGCTTCTTCGAAAATCTAAGCTTTGAGGTCCTCTTGGTCTGGTACACACAGTCGGTCTTTGTACCGTAATATCCCCTGTTCATCAATAATAAATCCGGGGGCTTTCCCAAGGTTTACCTTTTTCTTTATGCTATCAATGCTGGGGTGCTCCTTCTAAGCCTTCTTGATATTCTCATCCACAGTGGGTTGTACTTCTAGTTGTGCCACGGTACCTTCTAGAACGAGAAGTAGGTTTAGCAGAGCGAACTCTCTAGCAATCTTAGGACTTAACTTTGGTACACGGCCTATGCCTGAGGTGGGGTTCCGACTAAGAACATCGGCTACCACGTTAGCCATACTAGGATGGTAATGAATGCGCACATCATAATCTTTAATTAATTCCAAACAATGTCGTTGTCGTAGGTTGAGATCTAGCTGCGTGAAGATATATTTGAGACTCTTATGATCCGTGTATATCTCACAGCGATTTCCAAGCAGAAAATGTATCCATTCCTTGAGAGCGTGTATCATGGCAGCCAGTTCCAAATCGTGAGTGGGGTAATTTTCTTTGTGTCGCCGTAGTTGTCTTGAGGCGTAAGCCACGACCTTCCCTTCCTACATAAGTAGACATCCGAGGCCTTTCCTTGAGGAGTCACAATATACCTCGAAAATTTTGTGCAAGTCTGGAACAATTAATACGGGTGCCGTTGTCAGTCTGTTCTTCAGCTCTTCAAAGCTATTCTCACAGGCTTCAGTCCATTCAAACTTCTTTTCTTTTCGAGTAGCTAGGTCATGGGCTTGGCAATAGTGGAAGAACTTCCAATAAACCTCCGGTAGTATCCCTCCATTCAAAGGAAACTTCGGATATCTGTCATGTTGGCTGGTTGCGGCCATTCACATACGGCCTTGACCATCTCAGGATCCACAACTATGCCTTCTTGGGTCATTACATGTCCCAAAAATCCAACTTGCTTCAGCCAAAACTCTCATTTGCTGAACTTGGCATAAAATTGATGTTTATTCAGTTCTCCCAACACAATTCTTAGGTGTTCCGCATGTTCTTCGGGGTTCTTGGAGTAGACAAGTATGTCGTCGATGAAGACTATGACAAACTTATCCATGTACTTCATGAATACCTTTTCCATTAAATGCACGAAGTAAGCTGGTGTGTTTGTCAGTCCGAAAGGCATTACCATAAACTCATACAATCTGTACTGTGGCGTAAATGACGTCTTCGGGATGTCTTCTGAACATATCTTAAGTTGATGATACCCTGACCGCAAATGGACCTTTGAGAATACCTTTGCTTGTGCTAGCTGATCAAAAAAATCATTTATCCTGGGTAGTGGGTACTTGTTCTTGATAGTGGCCATGTTGAGGGCTCGATAGTCGATGCAAATTATTAGGGTCCCATCTCTCTTTTTGGCAAATAATATTGTTGATCTCCAAGGCGAGGAGCTGAGTCTGATGTACCCTTTGTCCAACAGCTCTTTTATTTGTTTCTTGACCTCAACTAACTCAGTAGGTGCGAGGTGGTACGACTTATTGTATATCGGGGTGGTACCAGGTGCAAGTTCAATAGCAAATTCTATTTCCTGGTTTGGTGGCATACCTGGTAGCTCGTCAGGAAATACATACGGAAATTCACATACCACTGGGACATCATTCATCTCAATAGCTATCATCTTATTTAGTCGTGCTTGGGTTGGCGTCTTCTTTTCTAAGGCTGCCACTTTTACTCTTTTACCCTCATGGTGGGTGATTGTGATCATTCGGTTGAAGCAATCAATAAATCCCTTGTTGGTATTTAGCCAATCCATCCCCAGAATAACATCCAAATTGTTGCTTTCGATCACAATGAGATTTGCCCAAAACGTCAAGTCTTCTATCTCAATGGGAACATCCTTTCAATATTTTTATGTAATGTGATGTACTCCCAGTGACTTGATGGTCATCGAATTTTCATAGTGGAGGGTTGAAAAGTTGTGTTTCAAAGAATATTTTCCAAAATGAATGAATGGGAAGCTCCAGAATCAAACAAAACCATGGCAGGAGTTTTGTTGACAAGGAACTTATCGAGCACAATCTCTGGCGTGTTCATAGCATCTTCCTTGGCGACAAGATTCACGTGACCGTTCATGTGATTGTTGTTGGGGTTGAACTTGTTGTGCTTTGGTGCTGGGTCAAAGCTGGGAGGTTTGGTTTTATTTGTACCATTCCCGGCCTTTGGGCACTGTCGAGTGAAGTGTCCAGCCTCTCTGCAGGCAAAACATGTGATATCACGGCGGGGTGTAAAATCATTATTCATTGCAAAAAGTGGGTGTTGACTTTATTTGTTGGAGTACGAGGCGTCTGATTCCTTGTGTCCTCAGTCTTGTGCTTGATGTTGCGAGTTGGTGCCGAGTTGTTATGGCAGTGCTTACGAATGTCGTCCAAGCGGTGATGTTCAGCCTCTAGCATGTTGTCCTTGTCCACAAGTGTTTTTGAAGTCTCAAAAGGTGTGAACGACCAACTTGCATTTTAATGCCGGGGCAAGTCCATCTAGGAATTTCTCCATTATTTTCTCTTCTGTCTTATAGTCTTTACTTGCATAACGAGATAATTGATTATACCGGTCCAAATATTCCATTATAGTGGAACTCCTTTGTTTGAGATTTTCGAATTCCCTCTTCTTGATTTTCATGACGCTGTTTTGAATGTGTGCCCCACAAAAACTCTCCTTGACTTTGGCCCATGTGATGTTGTTCTCGTCAGGATGTACGTAGAGGATATTTTCCCACCACAAAGCTGCGGCTCCAGTCAGATAGTGAGGTGCGTAGAGTACTTTCTCATGGTCGGAACATTTTGCAATAATAAGCTTCCTTCCAATGTCACCTGACCAATCGTCTGCTTCCATAGGCTTATCGGTGTGTGAAAAAGTTGGCGGACGTATCTTCCATAATTCAGAAAATCTCAAGTGTTGCGGATGTGGCCCACGCTGATTTCCCATATTCATTAGTTGGTTCATCATCTCATGATGTTGTTGCTGGCTCTGCTCATATAGACGACAAACCTCAGAAAATGTTGGGCCGCTCTCGTGTCGGCTTGACTGTCCTTGAGTGAAATCATTCCCTCTCTCAGCAGATTGATTTTCTCCCTGCATTCTTGGCATGGAGCATGTCCAGGGACGACTCATTTTCTCCAATCTGGGTTAATGTCGCAAAAACCAAATGACAAACCCTAGTTCAAGGAAAAATAAAGTTAAAAATTTTATCCAAGAAAGAAACAGCGAAAAGTCTTTTTCAAAAATTAACCTTAGCATTCGGAGAAGGACTATGGTACATCTTACATCACGCATAATTATACATATAACTGTTCTCTCGTATGCGTGACATGTTATTTAAGTGTGAGGTGTTATTTAAGCTAGTGTACTTCTCCTGGTCCTACATGACGCAACATGACTACTTCCCTTCAGTGTAGGAGCACACCATCATACATATCATACATATCATACAAGTGCACGGGCGATGTGTTGCATCATCTCTAGGTGGAGGCGGAAGGGACCTGGATTGGCTGACCTAGGGAAAATCCTGGATGAGGAGCTGGGGAGTCTACTTCCTCTAGCACGGGCCCTAGGCGGACAGCACAAGACGACGAAGCACGAACTAGGCTAGCAGGCATAGCAGCTCTAATGGGGGCAGGAGCAATGACTTGATTGAACTCTTCAATTGAAGGTAGCTGATGATGAAGCTAAGATGGTGGAGTGCACGAGGCAGAAGAAGATGGGCATGACCGAGGTGGTGCGGGGCGAATGAGCTCAATCCTGCTGTAAGGACGAGTAAGGGCCTCCAAGCAAGCAGCCACCAAGTCATCCACTAAGTCATCGTAGTCTGATCTCAAGGCTATGAGGTACTACACGAGCATGCCAATAGCATCGCCTTCCTCTCTTCTGTGGAAGGCAGAAGCATAGTGGCTGGTGTACGGCACGTGGCATGGTAGGTAGTGATAAGGATGAGTCTTCATCACTAGGAGGGTGTCCCACAGACGGGAAATTGCCTCCCTCACTGCCATCTGAATAGCGTGCCTCTCTGTAGGCATGGCTCTCCGAACAAAAGGACGACGGGCCTCCGATTGCCCACCAATAAAATGCACCGACGCCTGATGCATAGTCAGGGAGTCGCTGATCTTGTGGCGGTAGAACGTGTACACGGTGCGAGTCGTCGGTCCAATCGCGATATTGGCAATGACGGAAACAAGTCACGGAAATCCCACCGGCTCGTTGGCGAACACCTAAGACGGCAACCGCTGCCACCCATCTAGATAGTAGATAAAAAATTCCTATAGTCTTAACATAAATATATGTTGACTAATAGAAAATATCTACAACATGCCGAATAATAAAACAGCTAATCTGGTTAGCGATCGTGCCTAGGGGTTTCCTATAGTCAGCCTGGCTCTGATACCATGGTTGTCATGACCGGTTTCCAAATAAAATAATTTATTGGAAATCAGCCATGTGGGTCACCAGTGTAGAAAAATATTTCCCACTGATAGACTCATCTTGATACAGAAAACCAGTAGTACTTAATATTAATCACTTATAGCAGAGGTTGCTCTACAATTTATTACAACATGTCCAAGTCTCACACACATGGATATGTTATAGTGGTAATGGGATAACTCTACTAGTCGTAATAAAAGGGGCATGTCACATCAGAGTAATGTGACATGACAAGTACTACTACGAGCCAAGCTTGTGAGTGAGGATTCACGATTTATTTGTGGTGGCGGAATCGATGAAATAGTATAGTGGCAGACTACGGGATCGCAAGACTGACTCGGACTCCTCTAGACAACAGACTCGCTATCAAACTCTCCATCCATGAGCTCTCCTTCATCCATATCTCGCCACATTAAGAAGCCAGTGAGTACTTTGAAAAGTACTCGCAAACAGATTGCGCAAAAGATGGGATGCATGCAGTTAATTATTTATATGCATGGTTCATATCATAATTTATCAAATGGATGTGTTAGAAATAAATTAAGTTAGTGGATAAATCAGGCGGTAGTCCTCCCGAGACATCCGAACAGAAAATTAAAATACACCGATCGGTTGTCTGGAGCGACGCCTTGAAAGGTTAAGAAGGGTTAGTTTACCATCGTCGGGCATCTAAGCGACACCTCATACGAGGCATAAAGTAAATAACAAGCCAGAGTCGGCCATCTTAGCGACACCATAGAAAGGTCACAAAAGTAAATAGCAAGCCAGAGTCGGGCGACTTAGCGACACCACATAGAGGGCACAAAAATAAATAACAAGCCACTGTCGGGCGTCTTAGTGACACCACAGAAAGGGCATATAATAAATAACAAGGCACAGTCGGGCGTCTTAGCGACACCACAAGAAAGGGCATAATAGTAAATAGCAAGCCACAGTCGGGCGTCTTAGCGACACCACAAAGAGGGCATACAAATAAATAACAAGCCACAATCGGGCTTCTCAGCGACACCACAGAAAGGGCATAACATAAATAAGAATTATCCGGGTGGTACAACAAACCTTCAGGATAACTTTAGAACCAAGATGTTAATAATAAATTTTTCCACAATACCGTTACATATCGACAACCATTATAGTCCGACCAACTTGTACTTCAAGGACTGACTCTAAGACCGACACTTGACTTGCCAAACAGCCGTCGTTAACCGTGGACACGGCTACTCGAATATTTTTGACTCTGCAGAGGGTGTACTCTTTACCCATAGCTCACGGGTTCCGATAGTCCATATGACTAATCCCGCATATGGCATTTTAGATAGACACTCAGAACCAGCACACACCCATTTTACCCCTGCGAAGTCTAGCTTCACCCGGACTACGCTACCAGGGCAAAACCATAAGACGGCGAGGCTCCGACCTAGACTAGCATGGGATCAAATTTATACCGCGCTACAAGGGAGTGCCCTCCCTCTCGATCTCAGACCGGAAACACACATGCCCCCTGACCGGACGACTGGATTTAGTCCAGGGCCATGGATACCTTCATGCCGGTCCCTCTACTTGGTGTGTGCCTAATAATAAGCCTACAGCCGACTAATACCGAATCATCATTCTAGAAACTGTGGTCGCACGATAGTGAAAGTAAGACACTGACAAGACTGGATCTAAGTCGATACTGGAGTTATCACTTTCTACCATCACAATTTTTCACTTGTCATGACTAGGCCATAACCTATCACGTTCCGCGTGACTAGGTTATCCACGACCTCTCACAACCAACACTTGCCATAGTCATGTTTTTTAACATTATTTATGAAATATGCAATATGCTTGAATAATGCAATGGATAAAAATTATTTTTTTTTACTGAGCAAACAACACATCAGAAGTTCAAACATGCTTTCTTGGTTCCACGTAGTCGGGATCAAGCTCGCTGAAGTTAACATCGGTGTTTCCTTTGTCGAAATCTACATCATATAACACATACCGTCGTACGAGTTAGGGCCTAGCTACTGTCTCTAGAGGTGATGCGGTGATCGCCGACGGCGATTGACGGAGGGAGAGAGCCAACCGAGGGCATCTACGCACTCACCATGTTCCCGCAATTGGTGAGAGGTGGATGGGGTCGAGGGGGGCTCTACGTCGATAGTGACCTTGCTTCGGCGGACGACAACTTCGGGCACCACCGGAACTCATCGAGGGACTCGGCTACGATTGAATTGGAGGGGATCTCGGGATGAGGGGTCACCAGGAAGCTAGTGAACGCCTCAGCGGCTCCTACCTCTGCTCACCTTGCTCGAATCCAACCGGAACCCGAAGCGGATCGGGGCGCTAGAGCTGGGGAAGAAGGGCCCTCCGAAGCCCTCCTTTGGATTGGGCAAGGCTTCGGAGTGAGGGTGGAGTGCGGTGAGGTGAGTGATAGGTTCAGGAGCTCGGAGGGGGCTGTATTTATAGAGGCCCAAGAGAGGTGCCGATGGTCTGAACTCTCGCGAGCAATTCTGGTGATCTAGGGGGTTAATCAGGTGGTTAGGTGGTCCGGCTCGTACCGACTCATCGAGGAGAATCCATTTTTGTCCTAAGGTCTCTCAGTCATTGACGGAGGACCCGAGTTGACGGAGCGGGTCTCGCTATGCACGACGGCAGCAGAGTTCATGCTCTGGGATGCCCGGGGTGTGGCGATGGCAAACGCGCCGCATGCTGGGTCCAGGGACACGTGGAGGCTTCCGGTGCAACAGGTGGTGCTAGATGATGCGGGGCTGCAGCAAGGGAGATGGTGGTAGCCGCGGCAGCTTGACTAGCTCGACCAGCTCACCACCGATGGTGGCTGCCGGAGCTTGACTAGCTCGACCAGCTCACCACCGATGCTAGCAAGCGTCCAAGGATATGTGCAACGTGTGGATAAGCTCGGGCGCAGGATTGAGCGGCTCATACGTCGCTACTGTGGTGATTATCACTGAAACTGAACTCTGAATATTGTTTGAACCACATTCAGAGATAGACAGTGCCAACAGTGGAGGCTAGGTGTTTGATCAAATGTAAAGGGCACGTGCACAAAATACTTTGAGATGAAATTTTTTGGGTTGGTCTCTCATTGGGTGAAAAGAATGCCCACAAATTTTTAGAATTTTTTAAACTGTTTTAGACAGGTTTTTATTATAAACACAGTCTTTTGGGTCAAACTTGAGTCAAATGAAATTTCTAATTGTCAAACTTGTGACTCTAAAGTTTTTAGTGAAACTGGTTGAGGGTACCAAGGTCTTCTAAGTGTAGGAAATTGTGTCCAAAATTCCAAAGGAATCACTAAGTTCCTTTGTAAATTTGCTGGGTTCAAAACTGATTACAGAAAATTCTTTAATTTGAAGTAAAATATGAAAGGTGGTTCAACCCTTCTATAGTTTTGGTAAATCAATGAAAATGAACACCTAGATGTTAGAGAAGTGCCAACGGGTCTAAATCAGAATGGAGGAAAAGAAACCTTGAGGAAATTTTGACAATTGAACCTATAGAAATAAATTCCAAGGTTTTGCAAAAGAATAAAATATTCTCCCAAACAAGTTCATTTTGAGAAGAGGCCAAAAGAATAGTTTTTAAACCAGGCAGGTTGAGAAAAGAAAGCTCTAAAAGTTTTATTAAAGAGGTTATAAATGAGCTTTAGAGCTTTTTATCACAGCCAAAAATTTAGAAATCCATTTTAAAAATTGTTCAAAATCAAGAAATCAAATCTAAAAATTTTGGGTGTTACAAAATCCCATGAGTTGAGTAAAAGAGCTCTTGAGAGCAATGGCTACTTGGGATTTATTGGAATGTGTCTCTAACCATTCCCCCCGCGCATTCTTTTAGTTTGTTCTGAGATGACTATGGGTTATATACCACTTGTCACTTTATGCTCATTATCTTGTATTCACTTTGCATGTTATGCCTCATTTTATGCTTGAGTAATGCAAAAGTGACCCATGCTTGACTTTTTTCACACCCTCTGTTTGTGCCACTTTTTTCACATGTTGTTTTTCTAAAAATTGGAACCAATCAAAACTTTTTGCTTGTTTGTGATGATTGATTTTTGTTGCAACTTGCTTGTGTGACTGATTGAGTTTTTGAATCACTATAGTTGTTCTTCTGTGTAAAACCTAACTCCTTGACCCCAAGCCCTTGCCCAATGATCATGCCATGTGAATAGAACCAGGAAACCACTTTTATAAGTTATTTTTTAACAAAAGGCAATTAATCATTTTAAATTCTCCAAAACCCCTAATTTGGAATTTGCACTTCAAGTCCGCATTTTAGGGAGGATGATTTCCACCAAAGACTTTAATTGCATCCTATTATTCAAAGGACTTCCCAAAACTACAAAATAGTTGTTTTTAAAGTTATTTTCCTATTTTAATTAAATACCTTTTTCTGATTCTAGAAATGGTATTTCATAGGGAAAATTATTTTCTTGGTTCAAAAATATTTGAGAAAATTTAGGGAATTGAGTGGAAAAATATTTTCCATACATAAGATTTTCAACGCATGGTCATGTTTAAAATGTTCGACAAAACTCCTCAAAACCCTTTCTGCCTATTTCAAGCTTTTGAAATATTTCCATAGGAAATATTCTCAATAAATTCGAGGAAAATTCTAGCAAGTCGCACATGATAAATGTGGAGATCCTGCAAAGTTTCACCACAATCCAAGTTGGTTGGATCCACCTATTAATCCCAAAACTCTTTCTGTTCACAACCAAATTTGAGCAACTTTACATTGCCAGGTTTATCGAATTGATTCCAAAATTTACAAGTGTGATCCAGCCGCTAAATAAGGATGCCACACAAAGTTGTGCATTTGTGGGAGTTGAATTGACCATCTTGGTACACAAAAATCTGATTTTGTCTATATCTAGGGTTTTTCATGTCTACATTGTCAACTTTGCTCAAATGAGCTAACACTTGGTGAATCCTACTGATTTTGCCCATAATTTAATACAGTTAAATCTCACTCCAAGTGGTGAGGATTATATTTCTCAAACAAGCATCAAACACCTTCAAGTGATTTGGTAAAACTTCCACTTGCATCCCTTCTACCCTTTCCCTTCTCTCTAAAACTTTACCACAAGCCTACAGATTCACCCTTCACCTGCAGTAGCAAGATCCAGCTCTGGATTAAGAATGCGGATAGAGAAAAATATCAATTACCCCTCTGGTCCAATGTGGCAGAAGCATTTCCCCCTCTTCCTTTGACCACAACTTCTCGCTGATGTCTACGCACGCTTCTATTCTTGCACATTATGATGGGCCTCCAAGTTGTAGGACAGCAACAATTTCCCTCAAGTGGATGACCTAAGGTTTATCGAACTTAGGTAAGTAGAGGTTGAAGATGGTCTCTCTCAAGCAACCCTGCAATTAAGAAACAAGAAGTCTCTTGTCTCCCCAACACACCTAATACAATTGTCAGTTGTATCGGTGCACTAGTTCGGCGAAGAGATGGTAAAATATGGGTTATAGGTGTGGCAAAGCAAGGTAATATAAATCTGAAATAAAAATGGCAGCAAGGTAGCAAGTGACAAAACTGAGCATAAACGGTGTAACAATGGTGAGAAACAGGGCCTGGGCTTCGTAATTTCACTAGTGGCAACTTCCAACAACATTAACATGGTCTAATCACATGATATTTCTACTAAAGCATGCAATGGAGACGTACTCGGAGGTCATTCCTTTGTGATCAAGAGAGGACGAGAATTATGTAGGGCTACAAAAGCACACCTCAGAGTTCATAGTATCTCAAGGATAGTCAAAGACAAGCACCAAGAGACTCTCAATCTTCAATCAATTCACAAAATAGGAAATCACTCATGAAAATATTCTTCTAATCCATGTCCAATAGACCGCTATCACCATGGTCTCGGGGATTATACTAGATAAGGTCAAGTGAGTGCATCAATCCAATACATAGAAGAAGGGGAAACATCATGGGATCATCCTAGATTAACATAGCCCCTGATCACAATCAAGATCACATCATGAGAGAGAGAATTAACCACATAGCTACTGTAGAAGACCTCAGCCCCGAGGAGGAACTAGTCCCCCTTCATGGAGCGAGGAAGCAACATCGATGCAGATGAATCTGGGGGCACTTCCCCGTCCCGGTAGAGTGCCGGAATAGGAATTCTGGTCCCCCGAAACTTGTTGGCGATGGCGGCGGAGATCAGAATTGCTTCTGGAGAAAAGGGTTCCGGAATCAGGATTTCCCGTTCGAGGGGTAAATATAGACCAAAGGAGGGCACCTGAGGGAGTGGGACCAACCCAGGCGGCCTGTGGGCGTGGCCAGGGGGTAGGCCGCGCCAGGAGGTCACCTGGACGGCCCCTGGCGCCCCTCTGGCCCATCTTCGGTGATCTTGAAGCTTCCGGTACGCTTTTTTTATATTTTTTTCTCGGGATTTTTGGGGCTTCGGAAAATTGAGTAAAAGCCCCTGCAAAAAGACATTAGTAGACAGAAACTGGCACTGGGTTAGTAGATTAGTCAAAATATGTGTAAAAAGATATAAAAGTGTAGCAAAACATATAACAATGTCACCAAAAAGATCATGGTAAAAGCAGAAATTATAGATACGTTTGGGACTTATCAACATCCCCAAGCTTAATTCCTGCTCGTCCTCATGTAGGTAAATGATAACACAATAATTTATGTGGTGACATGCTAACACACATATAAGGACTTCAAAGTAAAGCAAGTAACATATGCAATTCAAGTCAAGACAATAACAAGCAAGAGTCTATATCTAGTATTGAAATTAGCAAAGTAAGAACATAAAGGTGCAAGAGCTCTCGCTATCCATGACTCGAATGTCTCCAAATGGTATTTACGTGCAAAAGGTGGGAGATGGGTTTAGAGGATAATATATTTTTTTGTAATTGAGTACTCAATCTATTAAACCTCACACTTGGTCTCCGTCGGAATCTTATTTTGACTCATCCCGAGACCACTAGTCAGGCATAAGTCAAAATGATCTTCTCCCTTTTGACTTTGAGCACTCATGCAATGGATGAGCGTGAGCAAGATATGTTGGCACTTAGGATGGCAAATAGAATAATGATGGGGAAGGAAGAAAAAAAGGTCTGAAAGGCTCACATCAATGAAGACAACCATAGGCAAGGGAAAGCCAAATGATAGATATGATGTGAGGAGTAGGGATTGCCATGTAACGGATGCACATATGAGCTAAGGTAAGCTCTCCAATGGAACAACTGGGGGTGCATCCAACTTGTTTGCTCATGAAGATCTAGAGCTCATTTGAGGAGGCTCATCATTGGAATATGCAAACCAAGTTCTACAGTGTAAGGGTCCCCACATAGTTATGAATGAATTATAATCTCTATGTATTAAAAATATAGCAATGGAGTACGAGTGTGGATCTTTCAAAAGGAATAGTAGTATTGCCCCCTTCTCTCTTTTTATTTCTTTTTATTTCTTTTATTTTTTTGTGGCCTCTTTGGAACTTTCTATTTATCTCTCATTTGTCCTCTTTGGGATCTTTTGTTTTGTCCTCTTTGGGATCTTTTCCTCACTTAAGGCAAACACTCTATGTTTCACATGAATAAAAAGAAGATCATCACACTTTATAAGAAGTACTCAACATAAAGACAAGTGAAAACTATCATGATGTATGCAAATGTATGCCTCTGCAAGTGTAGCAGGATATGCAATGATACTAGCGCGTCATGTAGCAATAATATAGGCAAGGCCCAACTATCATGCGGCTCCTCAATCAAGCAAAAGTATGTATGACATGAAGATCAAGTCATGAGATGGTGGATGTTGCATGGCAATGTATCTCGAGAAGGCTATGGGAATGCCTTAATAGGTAGGTATGGTGGTTGTTTTGAGGAAAGATATAATTAGGCTTATGTATGACAGAGCGTATCATGTCATGGGTTTTGATGCACCGGCGAAGTTTGCACCAACTCTCAAGATGAGAAAGGGCAATGCACGGTACCGAAGAGGCTAGGAAAATATGGATGGTAGAAGTGCCAACAATCGAATACTCACATTAGTCCCAAGAACTCATAGACTTATTATCGGTAACTCTCTATCTAGTTAGGAAATTCACAAAGAGATAAGTACCCCGAGGAGGAGTGTTTGGGGGGTTTGGTTATCCTTGCGTATCCTCGACCCATGGTAACGTGAGGGTACTCTAGATATTCCAACCCCTCGAGAGGTTAGCGATCAATTTATTAGCTAGAGTTCTCAACTAATTTCTAGTTTTAGAAAAACACACGGATTCGCCAAAATACGGCACCTATCCCTAATAGGATCAAGCTCTTGGCACCAATAGTCCAAACATTACTCAAATCAATACCTCAAAACTATTTCAAGTTACTACTATACTTAAATAGTAATCTTAATTACCGACTCATGCAAGACACACAACTCAGTGCAACGAGCCAACTCTCTAAGCAAGATAAGCATGATAACTCAAGAGAGTTCTGAAAGCAACCTAAATAAAAGCTCTTAGAAAGATAACCATGAAAACTAATAGCCAAGCATGAGAGCGGCTATGGAAAGATAAAGAACACACAAAAAAGGATAAGCATGGAAACCAATGTTGTGTTCTAGAGTGGAATGGAGCGTGTGTATCTCCCAAACAAGGAAGTCTAGGTTCCGACTTTTTATGAACAGCAAGAAAACTAAAACAAACTAAAAAGTAAAGAGCGGGACGGTCCAAGCATAGCACATAACATATGAAGCGAAAAAAATATAGCATGGAGATGGACAAACTGATGATTGTTGATAGAGAAGGGGATGCACGGGGGCATCCACAAGCTTAGATGCTTTAGTCTCTTTGAATATTTCTTGGGGTGCATGGGGGCATCGCCAAGCTTGAGCGCTTGACACTAGTGGATCTTCTTTCATCATCTTCCACCGCATACTTGAAAACTCCCTTCATACGAAACTCATCATAAGCTGATTAGAGTGTTTAGTACCCATGATAAAATAAATCTTTACTGGAAATAAATATTTTCATGAAAAGCTACTGTTTCTCATGATTTCCTAAATGCTTTTGGAAAGGAAAAGCAAGCTTAAGATTTGCAAAATGATGAAAACGCAAAATGTGGCAGAATCTATGGTAAACAGAACAACAGGTAGTAAATAATTTTTTTGGGGTACTTCTGCAACTCAAATCAAAAAACTCAGTATAGAGGCCAGAAAGATAATTATATAGAGGATGCTGTCAAAACTATTCAGATAAAAAAGATGACTTGGTGATTTTTGGCGAATTTTTCTGTCAAGCAGACAGAATTTGTTTCTGGACAGCATGTAACAACTTTTGAACTTTCTTGTAATCGGAGGCTAAAACTTGGCACAAAGCTTAACAATAAAGATACAATTATGTTTCTACAGTATTAACACACATCAAGACCATCAAAAACTCAAATTAAAGATAAAAAGGGTTGTCTCCCTAGAGCTCTTTCTTTATAGCCATAAAGCTAGGCTTAAGATTTTAATGATGCTCTCGTAGGAATAAGAGTTGTAGAACAAAAGAGAGCATCAAGAAGCAAATATCAAATACATTTAAGTCTAAAATGCTTCCTATGCATAGGAATATTGCAATAGAATAATTCATTGAAGCACAAAGCAATAAGCATGCGAAGGCAAAACAAGTGCAGCTTCAAAACCTGCAACATAAAGAGAGGGAACTTGGTATTATTGAAATATCTATAAGCATATGTTCCCCGCTCATAATAATTTTCAGTGGGATCATGCATAAACTCAACAATATAAGTATCACGTAAATCATTGTTACCATGATCCACATGCAAAAAGGTACTCTGACTCTCCACATAAGCATAATCTTTCTCATTGGTAATCGTGGGAGTAGGACTATCATAAACAACCCGAACACTATAGATTAATTGTGTATTGGGGAGATGGTGTTCAGCAAGGGAGTAATTCTCTCCATGATTATCACAAGTTTCATATGGATAATTTATCCTTATGTCATAGGTATCTTTACAATCACTATATATAGGAGTTATAACATCATCATGGTAGAGAAGAGCATTATTATTGCTAGCAACTATATTTGTAAACATGTTATCTTTATTGCTACTAGCAAAAGAATTATCAATTATCACATCACTAATGGGTAAAGGACTTGGAATCATATCATCCCCAAGCTTAGAGCTTGCCATATCGTAATTTTCAAAGTTGGTACCAAAAAGATATTGAAGATCATAAGTAGCATTATCATCATCTTCACAATCATAATAAGTAACATGCATATCATAATCAAAATCATCTTCAATAGTACCTACGAACTTATCATCAAGATAATAACACTCAAAATCACCATCCTCCATAAATTTATGTTTGTTAGGATAAAAGTTGATGCGAGAAATATGCTCAGGCCAGGTTGATACCCATTATTCTTCCTTCTTGTTCCTCTTCTTCTTCTTCTTTTTCTTCTTCTTCGCCTCAGGAGGGAGTGGTTGCAGAGGAAGCTTCTGCAAATATTCTGGTTTATCATTAGAAACAATAGGGGATACTTGGGAGAAATTCTCATTTTTATTAGTGGAAACATAAGAGACATTTTTATTCTTTGGTAAAGTTCCTTCCATTCTAATCTTACTTATGTAATCATTTTCATGGCAATTAACAACACAGTAGAGATGGCATTTTTGCAAAGTGTTGTTTATTCCTAAGGCATTATCATCTAGCCAAAAAGTTTTTTTTGATAACTCTTCACACATCAAAAATAACATGAGTTCATCATAAAGATCAGAAGTGATCATGTTATCACACAACTGGTTAACTCTTATGTTTTGAACGATCATGCATTGAAAATTAAAGTGACCCTCTATACCACAAAGTTCACAAGTAAAAGGATAAAGGTCACACAATTCTCTAGCAATTTCATTTAGATCTCTAACCCAAGTGATTGTTATTTCATGCTTATGTTGCTTACAATACTTATCTTCTTAAATCATAGGCCTTTCACAAGGTCTATCCACTCCACAAAAATTAACATGCTTATATAAAACTTCATTTTCAGGAATTGGATCATGCATGTTGCAGTTATCATTAACAATTTCATTTTCTTTGCAAATCTCTTTAAAAGGTTCGTGATGCTTGATCCAATTCTTCTTAGGCATTTTAAGATGTGAAGCAATAGATTTGAGGAAATCAAAAAGGAGGTGAGAATGTTGATATTTATTGCTTTTTGGGCTGTTATATTACTTGTCGTACCATATTTATGCCTTTTCTCTCTTATTTTGCAAGGTTTATTTGAAGAGGGAGAATTCGGGCAGCTGGAATTCTGGACTGTAAAGGAGCAAATCCTAGTCCACTATTCTGCACATCTCCAAATGCCCTGAAAAGTTACATGGATTTTTTTAGGATTATATAAAAAATACTGGGCGAAAGAATTACGAGAGGGGGGCTGCACGGGCGCCACAAGCCCTGACACCGCCAACCCCGTGGTGTCGGAGTGGGGGCTTGTGAGCTCCCTGACGGCCCACT
The DNA here is from genome assembly GCF_904849725.1 of Hordeum vulgare subsp. vulgare. NCBI lineage: Eukaryota > Viridiplantae > Streptophyta > Magnoliopsida > Poales > Poaceae > Hordeum > Hordeum vulgare. Next base: position 202,998,195 of record NC_058518.1, read on the forward strand.
AGCCACCCTCTTTTGCTATATGAAGCGTCTTGCTCCAGAAAAAAATCAGACGGGAGCTTTTTCGTGGTTTCGCCGGCGCCACGAGGCGGAACTTGAGCAGATCCAATCTAGAGCTCCGGCAGGACGATCCTGTCGGGGTAACTTCCCACCCGGAGGGGGGAATCGTCGCCATCGTCATCACCAACACTCCTCTCCTCGGAGGGGAGGCATCTTCATCAACATCTTCATCAGCTCCATCTCCTCTCCAATCCCTAGTTCATCTCTTGTAACCAATCTTCGTATCACAACTCCGATTGGTACTTGTAAGGTTGCTAGTAGTGTTGATTACTCTTTGTAGTTGATGCTAGTTGGATTACTTGGTGGAAGAGTTTATGTTCATATCCTTGATGATATTCATTACACCTCTGATCATGATTCGGTATTTTGATATGTTGTATGTTGTCTTTTCCTCTAGTGGTGTTATGTGAACGTCGACTACATAATACTTCACCATATTTGGGCCTAGAGGAAGGCATTGGCAAGTAGTAAGTAGATGATGGGTTGCTGGAGTGACAGAAGCTTAAACCCCAGTCTATGCGTTGCTTCGTAAGGGGCTGATTTGGATCCACTAGTTTAATGCTATGGTTAGACTTTGTCTTAATTCTTCTTTTGTAGTTGCTGATGCTTGCGAGAGAGGTTAATCATAAGTGGGATGCTTGTCCAAGTAAGGGCAGTACCCAAGCGCCGGTCCACCCACATATCAAACTATCAAAGTAACGAATGCGAATCATATGAACATGATGAAACTAGCATGACAGAAATTCCCGTGTGTCCTCGGGAGCGTTTTTCCTCCTATTAGACTTTGTTCTGGCTTGTCCCTTGCTACACAAGGGATTGGGCCACTTGCTGCACCGTTTCTACTACTTGTTACTTGTTACTCTTTGCTTGCTACGTTTCACCTCGCTACACAATCACTTGTTACCGCTACTTTCAGTGCTTGCAGTTATTACCTTGCTGGAATCCTTTTATCAGAGCCTTCTGCTCCTCGTTGGGTTCGACACTCTTACTTATCGAAAGGACTACGATTGATCCCCTATACTTGTGCATCATCAAGACTCTTTTTTGGCGCCGTTGCCGGGGAGTGAAGCGCCTTTGGTAAGTGGAAATTGGTAAAGAAACATTTTTACACTGTGCTGAAATTTATTGTCACTTGTCACTGTGGAAACGGTTCCTTTGAGGAGTTTGTTCGAGGTATCTTCACCACGAACGGAAGCACGAGGAGTTGTTCCTCAACCTGAGGTACCTACTGAAAATATCTTTTATGAAATTCCTTCGGGTATGCTAGAGAAACTGTTGACTAATCCTTTCACAGGAGATGGATCTTCACATCCAGACTTGCATCTGATCTATGTAGATGAAGTTTGTGGTTTATTTAAGCTTGCAGGTTTGCCCGAGGATGAGGTAACGAAGAAAGTCTTTCCTTTATCTTTCAAGGATAAGGCGTTGACATGGTATAGGCTATGTGATGATACTGGATCATGGGGCTACAATCGGTTGAAATTGGAATTTCATCAAAAGTTCTATCCTATGCATTTAGTACATCGTGATCGTAACTTTATTTATAACTTTTGGCCTCGTGACAGGGAAAGCATAGCTCAATCTTGGGGGAGGATTACATCAATGCTATATTCATTCCCCAATCATGAGCTCTCGAGAGTAATCATCACTCAGAACTTTTATGCTCGACTGTCTCATGAAGATCGTACCATGCTTAACACTTCTTGTACCGGTTCTTTTATGAAGAAGGATATTGATCACAAGTGGAATTTATAGGAGAGAATCAAATGCAACTCTGAAGATTGGGAGCTGGAGGAAGGTAAGGAGTCAGGAGAGTAAGCAGGAACTTTGCCATAGAGTGTTGAAACTTGAGGAGGAAAATGACGATCTAAGGGAGCAGAACTTTTTGCTCAACTGGAAATTAGACAAGCTCAAGACTGCTTCAACAACTCCACCACCATCACCGCCAAAGGAAGAAAACTAAGCATTGGTATGGGCAATCCCCTTGGCTTCTGCCAAGCTTGGGGGAGTTGCCCTGGTATCGTATCACCTTTATATATTTTTCTTTTACCTTTGTTTTACTTCTTTCCTTTTCAGTTTTTATTTTCTTCTCTTAGAGGAATAAGTCTTTAGTGTTTAGTTTGAGTTTTTTGCATTTGTCTCTATCCTGATGTATTCGAGCTTACGAGCTTTATAATAAAGTGTGTCTTAGTCAAGGGCTTTGCTTTGTGCCATGATCAAAAGTATGAAAAGAACGATAGCATGAAAGATCATGAGACGATCTTATGGAAAGTGATAACTTCACTTATGACACGTATGATGATTGAAACTTGTTGAGAATAAATAAACATAGACTCAGTCATTGCTGCAATTAATAAGATGTAATAAGGAAAGAGAGGTTCACATATAAATATATCATCTTAGACACTTTTTGCAATTGTGAGCACTCACCAAACTATTACGTGCCTAGGAGTAGATGTTGGACAAGGAAGACAACATAATGAATTGTGTTTGCTTGGTTCCAAACAATGTTATATGATTAGAGATCCCTTAGCATGTGACGATTGCTTCCACCTCATATTAGCCAAAACTCCCACATCAAGTAGAGATACTACTTGTGCATCCATAAACCTCCAACCCAGTTTTGCCATGAGAGTCCACCATACCTACCTATGGATTGAATAAGATCCTTCAAGTAAGTTGTCATCGGTGCAAGCAATAAAAATTTCTCTCTAATATGTATGATCTATTAGTTTGTGGAAAATAAACTTTGTAGAACCTGTGATGAGGAAGACATAAAAGCGACAGACTGCATAATAAAATTCTTTTATCACAGGAGGCAATATAAAGTGACGTTCCTCCGCACTAAGAGGACACGCATTCAAACCTCAAAAGTGCATGACAACCTCTGCTTCCCTCTGCGAAGGGCCTATCTTGTACCTTTACTTTTTGCCCTTGTAAGAGTCATGGTGATCATCACTAATTCCCTATTTTTGCCTTTGTCTTGGCTACCGTCACATGTTGGGGAAAGATCTATATTCATATATCAACTTGGAGTTGAGTACTTATGCTTTAATGTTGTTGACTTTACCCTTGAGGTAAATGGTTGGGAGGCAAAACTATAAGCCCCTATCTTCCTTTGTGTCCAACTGAAACTTTGACAACATGAGTACCACGTGAGTTGTAACAATTGTGGAAAACAAAAGAGATGATTGAGTATGTGGGTTTGCCTTACAAGCTCTTATTTGACTCTTTCTGATGCTGTGATAAATTGCAATTGCTTCAATGACTATGGACTATTGTTGGTTACTTCTCGGTAAGGTTTTTGCTTCATGCTTTGCTCTGTGAAGGAATTGTTACTTTCCCATAAGAATCTTTATGATGTATTGTTGTTCTATGTGTGATCATGATGCCCTCATGTCCGTATTATGTTTTATCGACACCTTCGTCCCTCAACATGTGGACATGTTTATGGAACTTGGTTTTCGCTTGAGGACAAGCGAGGTCTAAGCTTGGGGGAGTTGATACGTCCATTTTGCATCATGCTTTCATGTTGATATTTATTGCTTTTTGGGCTGTTATATTACTTGTGGTACCATATTTGTGCCTTTTCTCTCTTATTTTGCAAGGTTTATTTGAAGAGGGAGAATTCAGGCAGCTGGAATTCTGTTCTGGAAAATGAGAAAATTGTAGTCCACTATTCTGCACATCTGCAAATGCCCTGAAAAGTACGTTAATTTTTTGGGATTATATGAAAAATACTAGGCGAAAGAACTACCGGAGGGGGGCTGCCAGGGCGCCACAAGCCCTGACACCGCCACCCCCTGGTGGCGGAGTGGGGGCTTGTGGGCTCCCTGACGGCCCACTAGTCCCCCTCTTTTGCTATATGAAGCGTCTTGGTCCAGAAAAAATCAGAAGGGAGCTTTTTCGTGGTTTCGCCGCCGCCACGAGGCAGAACTTGAGCAGAACTAATCTAGAGCTTCGGCAGGACGATCCTACCAGGGAAACTTCCCTCCCGGAGGGGGAAATCATCGCCATCGTCATCACCAACACTCCTCTCATCGGAGGGGACTCCTCACCATCATCATCTTCATCAGCACCATCTCATCTCCAAACCCTAGTTCATCTCTTGTAACCAATCTCCATCTCGCGACTCCGATTGGTACTTGTAAGGTTTCTAGTAGTGTTGATTACTCTTTGTAGTTGATGCTAGTTGGATTACTTGGTGGAAGAGTTTATGTTCAGATCCTTGATGCTACTCATTACCTCTCTGGTCAGGATTATGATTATGTTTTGTGAGTAGTTACTTTTGTTCCTGAGGACATGGGATAAGTCATGTTACTAATAGTCATGTGAATTTGATATTCATTCGGTATTTTGATATGTTGTATGTTGTCTTTTCCTCTAGTGGTGTTATGTGAACGTCGACTACATAAGACTTCACCATATTTGGGCCTAGAGGAAGGCATTGGGAAGTAGTAAGTAGATGATGGGTTGCTGGAGTAACAGAAGCTTAAACCTCAGTCTATGTGTTGCTTCGTAAGGGGCTGATTTGGATCCACTAGTTTAATGCTATGGATAGACTTTCTCTTAGTTCTTCTTTTGTAGTTGCGGATGCTTGCGAGAGAGGTTAATCATAAGTGGGATGCTTGTCCAAGTAAGGGCACTACCCAAGCGCCGGTCCACCCACATATCAAACTATCGAAGTAACGAACGCGAATCATATGAACATGATGAAACTAGCATGACTCCCGTGTGTCCTCGGGAGCATTTTTCCTCCTATAAGACTTTGTTTAGGCTTGTCCCTTGCTACAAAATGGATTGGGCCACTTGCTGCACCGTTGCTACTAATTTTTACTTGTTACTCTTTGCTTGCTACGTTTCACCTCGCTACACAATCACTTGTTACCACTACTTTCAGTTCTTGCAGTTATTACCTTGCTGAAATCCGTTAATCAAAGCCTTCTGCTCCTCGTTGGGTTCGACACTCTTACTTATCGAAAGGTCTACGATTGATACCCTATACTTGTGGGTCATTAGTGGGCGTCTGGATCGCGGAGGAAAGCCGTGATCTCCTATAATACGCGTTGACGTGCGTCTTCAGCAACCTCCTTCGCACCGACCCCCACTTCGATTTCCAGGATGCAGTGTCCCCCATTCCTGATGCAATCTGCGGTGTCCTCGAGGAAGTGCTGGGAGACCATGTCGATGTGCTGAGCACGCAATTTACCCTTGACAACATTGAGGGCCAGGTGGTGGTGAGGGACACGCAATCGTTGATGACGGTGATGGAGCTCAAGCGCACAGGGATGACGATGACGATGAGAGCGACGCGTCCCTCTAGGCTTCACTCAATCCCCATGTATAAGCCAGGTTGTAGTCCTTTCGTGGTGTGAAGCGAGTGACTTTTGTTTCGAACTCCGCGCTCCTATCATGAATACTTGTGCTTTTGTGTGGCCTCCTTTGGTGCCACTCCATACCTTGTATTATCTGAATGCAGCCCTTATGTGAGGCTCAACTGTAAGCGGTGAACCAGGCCATGATCGCCTGGGTAGGGCCATGCAACAAGGATGCCCGAAGCAGGTCGGGATCCTCCCAAGGCAGTACTCTCAATATGAGATCTTTTTGTCGAGCACTTTCCCGCACATGGGGTGTTTTGACTCGGGGCATGACGCACGGTCGTCAGCTCGCTGTTCCGTGTCGCACGAGGGCATTAGGCACCAAGGGCCTTGGTGAGGTGGTGCGTGCGGGGATAGGCCCGTGGACGAAGCATTTATGCCGGGCGTGGGCACAATACCCCAGCCCTGCTCGTGTAACATTCAGCTGACTCTCCCTCTTGAACGTCACACGAGTGGGGGCTGGGGTATAGTGGCCATGCCCGATATACATGCTTCATCCACGGGCCAGTCCCCACGCGCACCACCTCACCAAGGCTCTTAGTGCCTAATTCTCTCGTACGACGCGCAAGACCGAGATGACAAGCGTGCATCATGCCCCCGAGGGAAACACACCATGTGCGGGAAAGGGCGACATTCGGCAAAAAGACGGCCTATTGAGCGTACCGCCTTGGGATGATCCCAGCCTACTCCGGGCATCCTTGCCGCTTTGCCCTACCCAGGCGATCGCAACCTGTTCCAATTCCCCTACCAAGCGAGGCACGCCGACCACTTCCATGGGCTACTCTACTGGGCCTGCGGGCTAAGGAAGGTCAGATAATTTTGCCTGCGTCCCCAGTCACAGCGCGTGCCGCGGCACATGATCGTCCCACCACCGAGTTTCGCGGACAAGACCCTAGCCACAGCACTAGCCTCGCAAGACGAACAACCGTCAGACGCTTTGCAGCGCTCTTGTGGGGGCTACATCTGGACGCTGCCCTCGGGTGCTTCGCAGGGCACATGGCCAAGGAGACGTGAAGTGGGGCATGGTGCTCGCGGCCGACTTGCCCCAAAGAAGGCCTTGGCCCGTGAGCTCGCCCTCGCATGAGAGGAAATGTCGAGGCCCTTGGTCTCTTCTCTAAGACATCCAATAGAGGGCCTCTTGTGCAGAATCCGGGCACGAGCCGACGGGCATATGAACTCTGGGATAGGGCGCCCCACGACGGGGTCCCTTAAGGAACATCCGGTAAAAATAAGAAACCTAGCAAGGTAAGGGAAAGTACTGAAAAACGCCCAGGGGCTGTCTCCTCAGCGCCCATGATGTGCGTGAAGAATGAGAGCCTCGGGAGCCGTGCCCCAGGTCCCTGTTAACCTCACAAGCCTCCGCCCCTGGCCCAAAAGGCGCGCATGGGGAGGCCCCATCACCAATGCAAGGCTAGCTCAGAGGACAAGCCATCACCGGCCAGAACGCGCGGAACACGCGAAGGAAAACAGAAAACCTCGTGGAAGGAACGAAGGCGCACCAATCATAATAGGCAACTACTACTAAACACCAAAGTATATTACAAATGTCTAACTTCCTCCCAGGGCCTAGAGGTTTTCGATGGAATAGGAAAGGAAAAAAAGAAAGCTCAAGCGGAGGAGGCGCTATCCTCGTCGTGGGTCCTAGAGGCCTCGGTGCCAAGGCTACCGCTCCCCTCGAAGGATGCCGCCTGAATGAACCGCCCAACCAAGGACTCCATGTGCTCAAGAACCTCTTTCGAGAGGGGGCTCCAATGCTCCATGAGCACCAGCTCCATTGCATGGGAGAGGTCGAAGGTGTCGTCACAGCAATTCAGATTGGAGAAGATGCACGTCGACGGGCTATCCAGAAGATCGCGCGTGCTGGACTCGATGTCTTCGTCCACCTTGGAGACGCCCGACTCCAGCACCTCCACACTTTGAGGAAGAAGTCCAGGAAGCCTCCATCGCCATGCGCATGCAGCAGCCCAGGGTTGTCCTTGACGACGTGGAGGAGCGCACCGCCTGCGCAACGGGCAAGCTCCGGGAACTGCTTGGTGCAATGCGCCTACATATGCGTTGCGTGCGCCGTGTCGTCCTTGACTGCCTCCGCGACATCGATGGCTTCACCAACTTGGGCCTGAAACAACTTCAAATCCTCCTTGACCTCCCCCTCACTACTGAGGGAGGCCCGGAGGGCGGCTTGGGCACCCTATAGCTAGGCCCTCAGCATGCTCACCTCCTCCTAGAGCGCATCTCACCTGAGCTAGAGACGGGCCTCCTGCCGGGAAAGCTCGGTCTGATGCTCCTTCAGGGTGGCCTCCCACTCTCGAGCCTCCCACATGTCCCCTTCAGCAAGGGATTCCCTATGCGACGCCGCGACGGCGGTACCTTCAGCACGGACATGCCCTTCCAAGACCTGTAGCTATACACGCTCCGCTCACGGAGGGCCATGTCTGCCTCCCGCTCACGAAAGGACATGTCCGCCTCCCGCTCGATGACGACTGCCACCTTGTGGGCTAGATCCACCTTTCGCCCTGCTCGTCGAGAGGTGAGTGTGGCAGCATGAGGCACGCACCACCATGGCTCCGTAGCTTCCCCCGGAGGGGGCACAGCTCCTCCGGGCCTCTTCAAGCCAAGTGCAAAGGAAGAGGCCTCAATGAGAAGCGGTGCGCGAGAGGGCGCCCCTGGCAAGGCATCCCTACAACTCTTGGGTGTAAGCGTCGTGAAGAGTGTGGTAGTCAGACTCGTCGGGCCACACAAGGTATGCGAGGAAGATCAATGGCGACAATTCACTTACTCATCGTTGGAAGTCGAGGGCTAGCATCTCCGAACCGGCCTCAAGGGCTGGCCCCCATCACCCCCGGGGGATGATGGCGGAGCCGAAGACCCCGCCTGCACTTCAGCACTCGCGGCACTGCTCCTGGCCGCCATGGAAAGGATAAGGGGGATGAAGGCACTGTTCCAGCAAGGATGGACGAGCAGCACAGGAAGGAAGCAAAGGGAAAAGCTGTGCGATGGGGGCTCTGCGCCTCTAGTGTGGTGGCTATAGGTGCAACCCCAGTCCCCGAGGCGCCATGGGGAGTGGAGGTAGCGTGCGCTCCATCGAGCGTCACGTGCCGTACCTGGCCCGCGGATGGTTAAGTCTCGCGTCGCCTTGTTTCCCCCCTATCAGGTCATACCGTGTGTAAAGTAGGGCCAGAGTGAAAGCACAATTGCTCCCTAAGGTGGTTTTGATAATTGATCACAACATATGCATCATTGGACTAATGTGTTTATCCAAGTATATTTCAGAAAAGTTCAAAAGATGCATTGGCTAAAGGCTTATGTGGGGATGCCCCTTGATGCAATAAAGGAATAAGATTGGCCCAAGCTTCAAGCTAGAAGACTCTTAACTTTATATTTGTGAGAAATCACTTTTGAGTCCATAGGAAAACCGATACTATTAAAAGGGGGTGAGGTATTAAAATGAACTGGTTCCTCAAGTTCTCATAGAGAGCCACCAAAAATACTCAATCATTTTCCCACATAACCATTCTATCCAAAGCCACATACACAAAATAAGTGCCACCAAATTTATCATTTCGGCCCTACCGGTTTTCATCCCAGACAGAACCCTAGCTAAAGCCACCAAATTGGTGCAACCGAAACAGAGTCGGTGCTACCGAGTTTAGGTGACCAACTTCCGGTTGCCTCGGTAGAAAAAATCGGAATTTCCGAGTTTGGGTATCGGTGTCACCGAGTTGTGTCATCTGACCGTTAGCCACCTTTTCGGGGACTGCCTATATACAACACTCCACCCATCTCTCATTCGAGGGAGAAGTACTCAGAACACACACTTCATTGCCAGATCCATTTTTTAGAGAGAGAGAGAGACCTACTCATGTGTTGAGATCAATATTTTCCAATCCGATCATTTGAACTCGATCTCTAGCTTCCCCAAGCTGTTTTCCACCATATCAATCTCTCCTACCCATGCCCATTCTGTGATAGAGTGATTGTGTGTTGAGGAGACTCTCTTTAGAAGCACGAGAGCAAGGAGTTCATCGTTCTACCACATCTATTACCTTTTGGATGGTAGTGCCTCCTAAATTGGTTAGCTGTCACTTGGGAGCCTCCTACTTCATGTTGTGGAGTTGAACCAAGATGTTGGTAAGGGGAAGGAGATCGCATACTTCGTGAAGATCTACCGTGAGTGAGGCTAGTCCTTTCTGGACGGAAGCCGTGGTGGAACAAACAAGGCCGCTTCTTCGTGGATCCCTTGTGGGTGGAGCCCTCCGTGGACTCTCGCAGTCATTACCCTCCGTGGTTTGAAGTCCCCACTCACATGGACGTACGATAGCGCCACCTATTCTAACCATGGAAAAAATTGTCGTGTCAACCTCATGCGTTTGATATTGCAACCTTACTCCTTTACTTTACACTTGCATGTTTTACATGCTGCTGATATACTCTTAGAACTCCATGTGTAGGGTGTACTTGACATATCATAATTGCTTAAACTGGCCCACAACTAACATTGGGAAAAGGCTAAGTTTTTATCTTGTCAAGTAGTCTAATTACCCCCCCCCCTCTAGACATACTTTCGATCCTACAAGTTGTATTAGAGCTTTGGTCTCCATTGCATTCGTTTCAAAACCTAGGAGAGTATGGCATCTAGTGAGGGGAGTTATCACTGTAGAGGTCCATATTTCGATGACACTAATTTTGCTAGTTGGAAGCATAAGATGAAAATGCATATTCTTGGTTTTAATTCTTCTGTATGGGTTGTTAATCGTGTTGGTGTGCAAGGTGATTTCTTTGAATTAGGGCGTGAACCGGATTGTGATGCGACAGCGGATGAATTGAAGATGTTGCAACTCAATGGACAAGCCTGCGACATCATCTTCAACTATCTATGCCGCGAAGAATTCAACAAAATCAAACACCTCGATAATGCAAAAGAATTTTGGGATACTTCGATCGATATGCATGAAGGTAATGATTTTATCAGAGAATCTAAGTTGGATGTGCTCCAAAGTCAACTTGACAAGTTCAAGATGAAGGATGGTGAAGGTGTCACTGAAATGTACTCTAGGCTAGCTCTCATCACATATGATATTGCCGGCTTAGGAAGCAAAGAGATGACCAACAAATTCATCATCGAGAAGATACTTAGAGCTCTTGATGGAAAGTATGACACCACGTGCACATTGATCCAAATCTTGCCAAACTACAAAGATCTCAAGCAACTGAAGTCATTGGTAGGATCGTTGCTCATGAGATGTCACTCAAGGACAAAGATGAGCTGCACAACAAGTCAAGCGATGCTTACAAAGCTTCAAGCGATGCTCCCGCTACTTCAAATGACAATATTGTAACTGATGAAGAGATAAGCCTCATGGTTAGAAAATCAATAAGTTCTACAATACTAGAGGCAAAGAGAGCATCTCAAGCTCAAGACATGACGAGAAGCATTTGTCAGGTCGTTACCGAAACTTCTACAACCGTGGGAAGCCTGGACACTACTCCAATGAGTGCTCGGCTCCCTACAAACGAAGAGAAGAGTCACCTTGAAGACGAAGCTCAAGGTATGAGTCACCTCGCAGAGAGAGAAGGAGTACAAAAGATCGTTATGAACAAAGACACACACGGAGAGGCAAGGAATCGGAGAAGAAGGACAAATACACCAAGAGCAACTCTAGAAGAAGACATCAAGCTCATGTTGGTGAATGAGTTTCTGGCACCAAGTCTGACAACCAATCTGAGAGAAGCTACCACTCCAACTTCGACTACAATCAAGATGAAGGTGTTGCCGGCATTGCACTCGTTTCCTCCAACTCCTATGATTTATTTGATTCACCAAATGAGGGGTTCAGAAACTGCTTCATGGCTAAAGGCCCCAAGTTATCACACGCCTAGTATCTTGATTTTAATAGTGATGAGCATGACTTGTTAGGAGAACATGACTTGATTTTTGATAAAACTAGTGATTTCACTGAAAATGAACTTGCTAATTATCATGCTAGTCAAGAGAAGTCGAGTGATGATGATAAGAAAGAGATTGACCGACTAACTAAAGAGTTGAACTCTCTTAAGTTAGCTCATGAAACTACTCTAGATGATCATAGAGAGGTTGCAATAACTCATGAGAAGCGACGCTTCGAGAAGCTCAATTTGGAGCAAGGGCATGAGTTCCTAAAAGAAATCAATGATGATCTGTGAAAGAAGAGTTCTTCTTATCTAGCCAAACGATTACTCTTGTCTACTTTTGTTCCACAAGTTAAACCTAAGAACACTAGTAACAAAGACAAGAAAGTTTCTTCTTCTAGTAACAACAATGCTAAAGTTAAAACTAATGATGTTGTTTTTGTAGCTCTCTTGAAACTGCTACAATTGTGGGAAGCCCGGACACTACTCCAATGAGTGCTCGGGTCTCTACAAACAAAGAGAAGAGTCACCCGGAAGACGAAGCTAAATAGATGAGTCACCTCACAAAGAGAGAAGGAGTCGAAAAGATCATTAGGAATGAAGACACTCACGGAGAGGCAATGCATCGTTGAATAAGGATGAATACACCAAGAGCATCTCAAGAAGAAGACATCAAGCTCATATTGGTGAATGGGTTTCTGGGTCCAAATGTGATAACCATTCCGAGCGAAGCTAACACTCCAACTCCGACTATAGTGAAGATGAAGGTGTTGCCGACATTTCACTTGTTTCCTCCAACTCCTACGACCTATTTGATTCACCAAATGAAGGGTTTGGAAACTGCTTCATTGCTTAAGGTCCCAAGGTATCACACCCCGAGTATCTTGATTTCAATAGTGATCAGGATGACTTGTTAGGAGAAGAAGACTTGCTCTTTTATAAAACTAGTGATTGCAATCAAAATGAACTTGCTAATTATCATGCTAGTCAAGAGAAATCGAGTGATGATGATAAGAAAGAAATTTAATGACAAATTCAGGAATTAAAAACACTTAAGTTAGCTCATGAGACTACTCCAGAAGATCATAGAGAGCTTGCAAGAACTCATGAGAAGCTACGCTTCGAGAAGCTCAATTTGTAGCAAGACCATGAATTCGTAGAAGCGATAAATGATGATCTTTGAAATAAGAGTTACTCTTATCTATCCAAACGATTACTCTTGTCTAATTTTGCTCCACAAGTTAAACATGGGAAGACTAGTAACAAAGGCAAGGAAGTTTCTTCCTCTAGTAAAAACAATGCTAAAGCTAAATCCAATAATGTTGTTGTTAGTAGCTCTCTTGATTCCACTAACGATTCTCTTAGCCAAGTTACACTTGAGCAAGAAAATGATGTATTGATAGGGATTATAGAGAGAGGTGTCTTCAAGAGTCCGGCCGGAAGTAAGCAATTTGAGGAAATTGTGCGCAAGCAAGGAGGACATCGGAAGAAACAAGGTGTTTGTACTTCAACGTCAACGGAGATGTTTGGGAAGAAGGTCCATATCCCATTCCTAAGTTTGTTCCTCAAGAGGAGAAGTATCCTACTCCTCCCAAAGGAACAAGCTCACAAGATGGCCTTCTACCACAAGACCACAAGGGAAAGGGAAAGCTTCAAGAGGAGCTTGACCTATTTGAAGAGGAACCCTAAGTCAAGGTCAAGTTGATTCCCAAGGACACTACTAGCACTACCTCATCTAGTGCTACCACAACTCCAAGGATCCGCATCAAGTTGATGTGGAACCCCAAGGGGAAGAACTAGAAAGTTCTTGAGGGGGTGACTCTGCCAATGAAACTCACTCTTATACATGTTAGCAAGAACTATATGCAATCAACCTCAACCATATCAATTAGTTCAAGGAGTCACATATTCCCTCAAAGGTAAGCAAGGGACAATGTAATTAATGTATCTTTGGACATCATCCCATATGTACTTCACTCGACGTCCATAGATGTTTTTGCATATGTTCCTTGTGCTTTGGGACTAACCCATGTAGGTGAGAAGAGTAAGAAACAACAAGGACTGCTCCCAACTCAAGATGATCTTCATCAACATTAAGCATCCACCACTACTTCACCTACTTGAAGTATTCGACGATGAAACCCAAGGTTAGTTTATCTCTATTAGGGGGCATGTCATATCAAGGGGGAGCTTTACTCTAAATTTTGAGTATAAGCATCTCCTAAGGATATGAACACATTAATGCTTTATGTAAAAGCGGTAACCCCACTTGTGCTTAAACGATGAGTATGACATGTGATCAAGTATTCCTACTTGGATACTAAGTCAATATACTCATATATAGATGACTTTGTCATCGCCAAGGTGGTTGATAGATGCTAGAATGGTTATTTATGTTCAAAGTGTTTTATCTATCATTTTATTGTGTGATCATGTTGGTGTGCATATTTTTGCTCATTCAAGGACATTTCATTGTTGTTATTTGGCTCTTGATTTATCTTTTCCAAGTGGATGGACAAGAATGCCTCGGACCCTCCTTTAGATATCTATGCTATCTCATATCAAGTTCTATTCATGCTTCATCACAAAACTAGAACAAGCACTTCTCGATCCCTTTGTGTCAAGGAGCACTCGGAGTTCCGTATCGTCAAAGGATGCCTTCCAAAACCCCTTTGTGAATCTTGGTGAAACCAATCCCATAAAACTGATTCCACTGAATTACAAAGCTGATCAGAATTTTCCATATCTGTACCACCGCTATCACTAACTCAGTTACACCATGTTTCCCTGTCAGCTGACATTAGAGGAACTCGGTGATACCGATTTTTTCATCTCGGTGACACCGACACTAACGAGTATATAATTTGGCGGACAGGGTTTTTGAAATCACTTCCTCCAAACCCTTTGTACCCAAACCCTAATCTACCTCCAAGGACCCCTGGTCGTTGCCTTTGCAACCCCGAGCTCCTCCGCTGTCGGGATTCTCCATCGTCGACGGAATCTACATTGTCGTTGCCGTCGTAGTTGGACCACCGCCAAGTTAGGGTACGACGATGCTCCTCTTTTGTGCTCCCAAATCCAATCCATGGGCAAAGGCAGCCGACGGGAAGAGAAACCCCAGGCTCGCCAAGACCACACCCTGCCAAAGGTGTGAAGAGCCAACCCAGGTTACAAGGCCCCGACGAAACCTCTTGGCCGGGAAGACTTACAATGCCCTGGAGAGCCCTCCTCGTCGGGAAGACTCACAAGGCCCCAGCGAGCCCTCCTCGCCGGGAAGACTCACAAGGCCCCGTAGAGCCCTCCTCATCGGGAAGACTCACAAGACCCCGATGAGCCCTCCTCATCGGGAAGATGTCCAAGACCCCGGCAAGCCATCTTTGCCGGGAATATGGGAGATGCCGTGGATAAGGACGCCAGGCCGGCAGTCTCTCTTCACCCGCCACGTGTCCCTCCTGCCACATTGCCACCGACTGCCACTTCTCCAGCGCATCCCTCATGTGCCAGCACGAAGCCCAGGTGTAAACACACCTGGGCATGTCTCGAAGCCACCTTAATGCAGGTCAGGAGCCAGAGAAAGCATTTACTGCCCCTGACACCATAGTAGAAACATAAGCGGTGAACCCTGTTCACTATGCAACCCGTGAACACACTGTTGGTGACCCTTTGCCTATAAAACGAGGCCCAAGGCTCATTTCTAGGGGTTGGATCTTGTGCGTTTTTAGACTCCCTAATGACCAGCTAAGTTACCGTAGCAAATAACCATACAGTAAGCCCCCAATACAAACTAAGAAGGAGTAGGGTTTTACGCGCCAAGCGGCCGGAACCTGGGTAAACGACCTTGACGGTGCTGATTGCTAGTTCTGCTCTTGGCGCCACCTATCTCCATCCACCGAACGATCAAGGGACCCTTGGAGCTTCCCATAGGTGTCGATTTACCTGATCTCATTGGCACGCCAGGTAGGTGGTGGCTGCTGAGAGCTTTTTCACGGATTCGAACAAGTTCTGCATGAGATCTTGGGAAGTTGCGCGCACTGCTGCGGTCCCCAGAGGCAGAACGCAACGGTGTTTGCTCCACTTCGCCATGGTCTCCTAACGCCTGCGCGAGCGCGCCGCTGCACGAGCGCGGGCCAAGGAGGTTGAGACCCCGAGCTTGATAGCATCAGGTTGATGCGTCGCTCCAGGCCAGTGTGTTGGTGTCGAGGGTGTGCGTGGGGGCTTCGGCGAGGCCTCCGGCGCATACTCCGGCTGACGCACCTCCGCGGAGTGATGCATAGCTATCGAGGATGCCGCGACGGGCCACGAAACCCACGGGCGCACTCCAACGGAAACGTTTTCCCCCCTTGGAAGTGTCGTGTCGCCGCCGAAGGTGCGCTCGGGGGCTCCGCTAGCACAGCATGGCAAAATAAGAAAGGAGTTATACTCCGGCAACCCCTTTCTTATACGGTAATCAAGGACTATCGGCAAGAACCTTGCCGGAGGGGAAGTTGCTGGGAGAGTGTAACATCCTGCTTGCCGGGGATCTGAGGCCCCAGCAAAAGACCTAAACGCCAAAGGAAGAAGTGTCGCAGCACAACATATAAGTGATAGAGATTCTAGATGAAATTTCAGAGTAGATAGGTTGTTTCCTTTCTAAAAATCCCAACTTTGCTTGAGAAACCTGCGCGCAGATGGAACCTTGTCAGGATCACTGCACCTTGACTCTATTTCGAACTCGTTCAATGACTTGAATGGCCATAGCGCTCCTTCACACTGTTTCGAAGTGGTTCAATAGACCAAGCGGCTATGTAGCGCCTTATTTCGCCTCGAGCCGCGCTCGACAATCTAATGGTTGCACCGAGTGCGGCAAGGAGCATTGCCGGTAACAACCCCTTCGACAAACTGCTAAGCATCCGTTCCTCAAAGCACTAGCGACAGAACCAGTCACGCCGGCAAGCTTCCGGAAAACGCAAGGGGTGTATCATACAAGGAGAAGGATCAGACACAAAGGAAACAACATTTCATTCATCTGTTTGAGGCGAACTTAGACATATTACATGGATAATTTTTACTACTCTAACCTATGATACTGTCTTTTGGCGAGGGACATGCTTGCCAGATAGAAGTTCAAGTATACAAAAAGCAAGGCTCGTGGCACGACCTAGGCTGGCTCCTCCAGGACCAGCACTGTGCCGGCGAGAGCGGGACCTGCCCCGACAAGCACCGCCCGGTCTCTCCGGTTCGGCGATAGAGGACATGGCCACATGAAGGGGCAAAGGATCCAGAGCCCGTGAGAGCGCCTCCTCCTAGAAGACGAGGCACCATCGCCGACCCCGGTGAGACGACCCCAGCAGGACGGGATGGAGAAGTTAGAGCTTGCGGATGTGCCTCCTCCTGGAACACGAGGCGCCGATGCCAGCTCCGGCAAGGTAACCCCACCGGGAGGGGAAGAGACGTGAGCTGGCCTCGGCGGCGTTTGCCGGCGGTCAGTTAGAGCTTGAGGTGTCGTGCTCTGACTTGAAGCCGCAAGATCCTGACCTGCTAAGAGCGTCACCGCCACCGCTGTCCTCCTCGTCGCTATTGCTGGAGGAGGGACATTCAACACCGCTCGATCTTTCTTCCCAGTAGCCGAGACATACACCTGATCGCCCATAAAACTTGACGCATAGCATATTACCCTCCGTTATCTTGAAGTGGAGGACATGCCCATCCTCGAAGCTATGGGCGCGAGCGAAGGCTTTCTAGCCCTGCCCGAGCGACATGGAGCGGCGTTTCGGGTACTCCATGTCCACCTGCATAGCGCCATGGGAGAAACCGTACAGCCGCAACCACAAGACGGGAGGCTTGGCAGCCTCCATCGCCCTAACAAAGGGGCGAGGGACGTGTAGATGGCCCCGAGGAACGCCGTGCAGCTCCATGACAAACTCGAGTGCCGTCCCGTCTAAATGCCCGCCCCATGAAGGAGAAGTTGGCGCTGGGGGAGAAGACGTGGGTGCTGGAGTAGCACTCCGCCTTCCCCTGCCAGGGCCTCTGCGGCGAGCACGACCCCCTGCCCCTCCGCCACCTCGGGCGCTCGGGCCGCCCTCCGCAGTTGCTGGCCCTAAAACTATGGCATGATCCTAATGGGATCCTCTTGCCGTCTTGGTGGCCGAGGGTGGCCGCCCTCATCCCATAGCCATGGTTAGGGGCGAGCGCAACCTCATGCTGAAGAAGACACTGCAGACACAAGCCAGGGATGTTGAGTGCTTCAGGAGTTGGATGTATGAGCAAAACTCCCTCGCAAACCTCCTAATTTATAGGGTGAGGCGCGGGGGCTAGCTCTCCTTACTCTAGAAACCGCCACCCCTCTCTCCCAATCACTCATGATCATGGGCGAACAAGGAACCGCCCTGCTGCACCACTGCATACGGGGGCGGGCCCTGCCATGACTGTGGCCTTTAAGGCCATGATTGCCACTTTCCTGACCGGTACTGCGCATGCCTCATGCATGGCAGTAATGCTGCGGGAGGTGGGGAGGCCACTGCGCGCACACATTTCCACCTCGTGCGCTCGATGCGCGAAGTGGGGAAGAGCCACTTGCAATGGCTCCAAACTGCCAAGTAGAAACCCCGTGCACCACTTTGGGCCTGGCCCAACTACGCCTCGCATGCATGTGAGGCCCAGGCCCAGGGGATCCTGCTCCCGTGCCCCAGTCTTGTGCACAGGCACCAGCAACAAACTTGGCCGCACCACGCCAAGGCAGCCGACGGGAAGAGAAACCCCAGGCTCGCCAAGACCACACCCTGCCAAAGGTGTGAAGAGCCAACCCAGGTTACAAGGCCCTGGTGAGCCCTCCTTGCCACGAAGACTCACAAGGCCCCGACGAGCCCTCCTCACCGGGAAGATTCACAAGGCCCGGGCGAGCCCTCCTCGCCGGGAAGACTCACAAGGCCCTGGTAGCCCCTCCTCACTGGAAAGACTTGCAAGGCCCCGGCAAGCCTTCCTGGCTGGTTAGATGTCCAAGACCCCAGCAAGCCATACTTGACGGGAAGATGGGCGAGGCCGTGAACAAGGACGCCAGGCCGACAGTCTCTCTTCGCCCGCCAGGGGTCCCTCCTGCCACAGTGCCACCGATCACCACCGCTCCAGCGCATCCCTCATGCGCCAGCACAAAGCCTAGGTGTCAACACACCCCGGCACGTCTCGAAGCAACCTTGGTGCAGGTCAGGGCCAGACAAGGCATTTACTACCCCTGACACCACAATAGAAAGATAAGCGGTGAACCCTGTTCACTATGAAACCGGTGAGCACACTGTTGGTGACCCCTTTGCCGATTAAAGGAGGCCCAAGGCTCATTTCTAGGGGTTGGAGCTTTTGGGTTTTTAGACTCCCTAATCACCAGCTAAGTTAATGGAGCAAATAACCCTACAGTAAGCCCCCAATACAAACTAAGAATGAGTAGGGTTTTACGCGCCAAGTGGGTCGAACCTGGGAAAACGACCTTGCCGGTGTTGATTGCTAGTTGCTCTCTTGGCGCCACCTATCTCCCTCCGCCAAACGATCAAGGGACCCTCGTAGCTTCCCATAGGTGTCAATTTCCCCGACAAATTTCTCGTAGCATGCATCTCGGTCACATCAAGTTTGTGAAATCAGTTTTGCCGATTTCGTGTTTAGGGTTTCTGAGAACCGTCTCGTTGAGACCGAGTAGCTCTTTTCAGTGACACAAAAAAGGCTGCCCAATTTCTTTTACTCGAGTGGACAATCTCAGTGACTCCGAAATGACAAACCCGGTTCCACGAATTGCATTCTGCAGTAAATCACACTGAGAGTTTGGGAAATCAAACTTTGAAAAATCAGCTCCGTTTTGTGATGCTCAACCCTTCTGCTCTGCTATATCTTTTTCACAGGGTTGCTATTTGCTGGTTTGCTAGTGTGTTATTGCTTGTCTACCAATATGTGTGATTCAGAGGACAGCTAAAACAACTTCCGGGAAAATAGCCTTCAGATGTACTCAGGCACAAGTCCTAAGAGGACAGATTGTCACCCTGGTTCTTACAGCTCCCATGGCTTGCCCAAGGCAGCCACCAGGCAGAGATAGAAGCTTAACTTGGATGAATAGGATTCAGATTTTGTGCCAGAGAAAATTTCAGCACCCCGGAAACTGAAAGAGAAAGTTCCTGTCAGGAAGACTGTCGGGAAAGAGTATGCTAAGCCTGTTGATGTTAGAGCCCATGAATTTGCTTTTGATTTAAGCAGTACTTGGGTGGATCTTGTCCCATAGAGTGATTTCCCTTTTGATTTCTCCATATTTCTCTGTGTGTTCTTCAAGTGCTTCCTCGAATCCACCTCTAATTCATGAACATTGGGAGAAATTAAAATGATTAAGGTTCGCCCAATATATCTGGCAATCCTTATCAATATAAAAGATGTATCGAGCTACCAAGATCAGGGATGCACTATTGCAGGAATGCCTAGTAGTGACGGTGAAAACTTTCCATCAGTAGCGGGCTAGGCGCAGAAGCCATCCCGCCACTGACCTCCCTCCATTGCTAATAGGCCACCAATGAAGAGCGGTGGCCCGCCACTGCTAATTTGTCATGTGTTGCGGCCAAGATGTAGAACCCTCCACTACTAGTGGGGTGTATGAGAGCATGGTTGCACCGTAACAAGTGGTCCACTCCCAAGCACGTGATGCTGGCCGCCACTGCCAAGAATTTCAGGATTTAAAAAATATTCATTTACTATTCTATGCATACAACGCAATATAGTTCAATTATATATTTATTCACATGTGCATACATATAGCATATAAGCTGCCCTCCATTCTACATACATCATCATCATCCAATTTGCATACATCAGGATCAAATTACAAATTTAGATAGGCTTGCACAAAGATCATCAATGTTCGTAATCAATAAGAAAGAAAGTAGGAAGAATGAAATGGCCGAATATGGTAGATGTTTGTCCTTCCACTCAACCATTCTTTCCTTATTGGATATCACCTGCAAAATAAATAATAATAAGCCATGAATGTTGGAAATATACCCTAGAGGCAATGATAAAGTAGGAAGAATGAAACGGCCGAATATGGTAGATGTTTGTCCTTCCACTCAACCATTCTTTCCTTATTGGATATCACCTGCAAAATAAATAATAATAAGCCATGAATGTTGGAAATATACCCTAGAGGCAATGATAAAATAGTTCTTATTATATTTCATGTTTCAAGATAATCGTTCATCATCCATGCTATAATTCTATTGAATGAAAACATAAATGCATGTCTGGATATATAGACAAAACAATGTCCCTAGTAATCCTCTAGTTGACTAGCCAGTTGATCAAGGATAGTTAAGGTTTTCTGACCATATGCAAGTGTTGTCACTTGATGACTGGATCACGTCACTAAATGTAGCATGTGATCTTGTCAATTTGTTGCTATTGTTTTCTACGTGTCAAGTATTCATTCCTATGACCATGAGGTCATGTAACTCACTGACACCGGAGGAATACCTTGTGTGTATCAAACGTTGCACCATTACTGGGTGACTATAAAGGTGCTCTACAGGTATCTTCGAAGGTGTCCGTTGGGTTAGCATGGATCAAGACTGGGATTTGTCACTCCGTGTGACGGAGATGTATCTCGGGGCCCACTCGATAATACAACATCACATATAAGACTTGCAAGAAATGTGGCTAGTGCGTTAGTCACGGGATCTTGCATTACGGAACAAGTAAAGAGACTTGTCGGTAACGAGATTGAAATAGGTATAGGGATACCGACGATCAAATCTCGGGCAAGTAACATACCGAAGGCCAAAGGGAATGGTATACGGGATTATATGAATCCTTGGCAAATAGGTTCAACCGATAAGATCTTCGTAGAATATGTAGGATCCAATAGGGACATCCAGGTCCCGCTGTTGGATATTGACCGGGGAGTGTCTCACGTCATGCCTGCATAGTTCTCGAACCCACACGATGTGCACACCTAAGGTTCGCTGACGTTTTAGTATAGTTGTGTTATAGGTATTGGTGACCGAAGGTTATTCAGAGTCCCGGATGAGATCATGGACGTCACGAGGGTTTCCGGAATGGTCTGGAAATGAAGATTGATATATAGGATTGTTTCATTTGGCCTCCGGAAAGATTTCGGGCCTTACCGGTACTGTACCGGGAGTGACGAATGGGTTCCGGGTTTTTACTGGGAGGGGGCACCCACCCGGGAGAGAACCCAATAGCCCATGGGTGGCGCACTAGCCCTTGGTGGTCTGGTGAGGCCATCCCAATGGGGCTATGTCGGCTAGAAGAAAAAACAAATGAAAAGAAAAAAAAGAGGGAGGTCGGATGGAAGGAGGGGACTCCACCTTCCACAAACCGAATTGGTGTTGGAGTCCCCTCCTGCTCCACTCGGCCGATGCCCTAGGGGCTCTCTTGAGCCCCAACGCTAGCCCCTCCCCTCCTCCTTTATATACTCGAGGTTTTAGGGTTTTTGAGACACAACTTTGCCATGTGCAACCCTAAATCTCTACTTCGTAGTTCTTCCTCTAGATAGGTTTTCTACGGAGCTCAGGCGGAGCCCTGCAGGAATAGATCATCACCATCACCGGCACGCCATCACGCTACCAGACAAATCATCTACTTCCCCGTCTCTCTTGATGGATCAAGAAGGCGGAGATCGTCATCGAGCTGTACGTGTGCTGAACGCGGCGGTGCCGTCCGTTCGGTGCTAGATCGGAAAGGATCGTGGGACGACGGTGATTTGAATCACGAAGTTGTTCCACTACATCAACCGCATTTCTTAACGCTTCCCGCCTAGTGATCTACAAGGGTATGTAGATCCGATCTCCCTCTCATAGATGAACATCAGCATGATAGGTCTTCGTGTGCGTAGGAAAGTTTTGTTTCCCATGCAATGTTCCCCAATAGTGGCATCATGAGCTAGGTTGATGCGTAGATGTAATCTCGAGTAGAACACAAAAGTTTTTGTGGGTGTTGATGTTCAATTTTCTGCCCTCCTTAGTGTTTTCTCAATTCAACGGTATTGTTGGATTGAAGCGGCCCGGACCAACATTACCCGTACGCTTACGAGAGACCGGTTTCATCGACTAACATCCAACTTGTTGCATAAAGATGACTGGCAGGTGCTTGTTTCTTCAACTTTAGTTGAATTGGATTTGACCGACGTGGTCCTTGGAGAGAGGTTAAATAGCAATTTGCACTTCTCTGTTGTGGTTTTGCGTAAGTAAGATGCGATCATACTAGATACCCATAGCAGCCACGTAAAACACACAACAACAAATTAGAGGACGTCTAACTTGTTTTTGAAGGGTATGCATGTGATGTGATATGGCCAAAGACATGATGTGATATATTGGATGTATGAGATGATCATGTTGTAATAGTTAAATATCGACTTGCACGTCGATGCTATGACAACCGGCAGGAGCCATAGGGTTGTTTTTAAATTAACGTTTGTGTTTGCAGATGCGTTTACTATATTGTTAGGTTGTAGCTTTAGTAGTAATAGCATAGATATCACGACAACCTCGATGGCGGCACGATGATGGAGATCATGGTGTGGTGCCGGCGATGATGAATATCATGTCCGTGCTTTGGTGATGGAGATCAAGAA
The DNA here is from genome assembly GCF_904849725.1 of Hordeum vulgare subsp. vulgare. Lineage (NCBI taxonomy): Eukaryota > Viridiplantae > Streptophyta > Magnoliopsida > Poales > Poaceae > Hordeum > Hordeum vulgare. The sequence continues at coordinate 203,021,109 of NC_058518.1, forward strand.
GCACAAGATCATGGCCATATCATGTCACTTATGAATTGCATGTGATGTTAATCCTTTTATGCACCTTATCTTGCTTAGAACAACAGTAGCATTATAAGGTGATCACTCACTAAATTTCAAGATAAAATTGTGTTCTCCCTCACTGTGCACTGTTGCGACAGTTCGTCGTTTCGAGATACCACGTGATGATCGGGTGTGATAGACTCAACATTCACATACAACGGGTGCAAAATAGTTGCACACGCGAAACACTCGGGTTAAACTTGACGAGCCTAGCTTGTGCAGACATGGCCTCGAAACACAAGAGACCAAAAGATCGAGCAGGAATCGTATAGTTGATATGATTAGCATAGAGATGTTTACCACTGAAGCTACACTCAACTCACGTGATGATCGGACTTGAGTTAGTGAATTTGGATCATGCCACACTCAAGTAACTAGAGGGATGTCTATTTGAGTGGGAGTTTATTAGTAATTTTATTTGCTAAACTCTAATTGTCTTGAACATAGTGTAAGTCCACTTTGCAATATTTCACGTTGTAGATCAATGGCTCACACAGTAGCAACCCTGAATTTCAATACATTCCTAGAGAAAGCTAAGCTGAAAGATGATGTTAGCAACTTTGTAGACTGGGGTCGTAATCTAAGGCTCGTCCTACAAGATGTAAAAAAGAATTATGTCCATGATGCAGCGCTAAGAGATGAACCACCCGCTACGTCTGATTAAGATGTTTTGAACGCTTGGCAAGCACGTAAGGAGGACTACTCAGTAGTTCAATGTGCAGTCTTGTATGGCTTAGAACCGGGACTTCAACGACGCTTTCAACGTCATGCAGCATATGAGCTATTCCAGGAGTTGAAGTTCATCTTTCATAAGAACGCCCGGATCGAGAGGTATGAGACCTCCGATAAATTCTATGGTTGCAAAATGGAGGAGAATTCGTTTGTCAGTGAACATGTGCTGAAAATGTCTGGGTTCTCAAGAGGCTATCGTTGACATAATTATTCAATCAATGCCACCTAGCTACAAGAGCTTTGTGTTGAACTATAACATGCATGGGATGAATAAGTCACCCGGCGAGTTACTCGCGATGCTGAAAGTCGCAGAGTCAGAACTCAGGAAAGAACATCAAGTGTTGATGGTGAATAAGACCACTGGTTTCAAGAAAAGCGGCAAAGGCAAGAAGGGTAACTCCAAGAAGAGCGGCAAAGCTGTTGCTCCTCCGAAGAAGAAACCCAAGGTTGGACCTAAGCCGGAAACTGAGTGCTATTATTGCAAGGGGATGGGTCAGTGGAAGCGAAACTACCCCAACTATTTGGCTGATAAGAAGGCGGCCAACGCCAAACCAGGTATATGTAATATACATGTTATTAATGTGTACCTAACCAACTCGCGTAGTAGTGCCTGGGTATTTGATAACGGTTCTGTTGCTCATATTTGCAACTCGAAGCAGGAACTGCGGAATTAACGAAGGCTGGCGAAGGATGAAGTGACGATGCACGTGGGAAATGGTTCCAAGGTTGATGCAATCGCCGTTGGGACAGTCTCACTTCAGTTACCATCAGGATTAGTTATGAACTTCAATAATTGTTATTTAGTGCCTGCGTTAAGCATGAACATTATATCTGATCTTGTTTATAGCGAGAAGGTTACTCATTTAAGTCACATAATAATTGTTGTTCTATTTTTATGAGTAATATCTTTTATGGTCATGCACCCAACGTGAGTGGTTTGTTCATATTGAATCTTGATTGTGATGACACACATATACATAACATTGAGACCAAAAGATGTAGAGTTAACAATGATAGCGCCACCTTTTTGTGGCACTGCCACTTAGGTCATATTGGTGTAAAGCGCATGAAGAAACTCCATGCTGATGGACTTTTGGAGTCACTTGATTTCGAATCACTTGACACGTGTGAACCATGCCTCATGGGCAAGATGACTAAGGCTCCATTCTCCGTAACAATGGAGCATGCAAGTGACTTGTTGGAGATCATACATACTAATGTGTGCGGTCCAATGAGTGTGGAGGCGTGCAGTGGATATCGTTATTTTCTCACCTTCACTATTGATTTGAGTAGGTATGGCTATATCTACTTGATGAAGCACAAGTCTGAAACGTTTGAAAAGTTCAAGCAATTTCAGAGTGAAGTTGAAAATCATCGTAACAAGAAGATCAAGTTTCTACGATCTGATCGAGGGGGTGAATATCTGAGTTTCGAGTTTGGTGCTCACTTAAGACAATGTGGAATCATTTCATAGTTGACACAGCCTGGAACAACACAGCGTAATGGTGTGTCCGAACGTCGTAATCGTACTTTGTTAGATATGGTGCGATCTATGATGTCTCTTACCGATTTGCCATTATCGTTTTGGGGTTATGCATTAGAGGCAGCTGCATTCACTTTAGATAGGGCACTATCATAATTCGTTGAAACGACGCCATATGAGCTATGGCATGGCAAGAGGCCAAAGTTGTCGTTTCTTAAAGTTTGGGGATGCGATGCTTATGTCAAACAGCTTCAGCCTGAAAAGCTGGAACCCAAAGCGGAAAAGTGTGTCTTCATAGGCTACCCAAAAGAGAGACAGTTGGGTACACCTTCTATCTCAGATCCGAGGGCAAAGTGTTTGTTGCTAAGAATGGAGCTTTTCTTGAAAAGGAGTTTCTCTCGAAAGAATTGATTGGGAGGAAGATAGAACTTGATGAGGTTGTGGAACCTCTGCTCCCTCTAGATGGTGGCGCGGGGCAGAGGGAAATCTCTGTCTAGGAACATCGGTTGAGGAGGAAGCTAATTATGATGATCATGAAGCTTTGGATCAAGTTACTATTGGACCTCGCAGGTCAACAAGATCACGTACTACTCCTGAGTGGTACGGTAATCCTGTCTTATCTATCATGTTTTAGACAACAATGAGCCTGCGAATTATGAAGAAGCAATGGTGGGCCCGGATTCCAACAAATGGTTAGAGGCCATGAAGTCCGAGATAGGATATATGGATGAAAACAAAGTCTGGACTTTGGAAGTATTACCTGAAGGTCGTAAGGCTATTCAGAACAAATGGATCTTTAAGAAGAAAATGGACGTGGACAGTAATGTGACCGTTTATAAAGCTCGACTTGTGGCAAAGGGTTTTTCACAAGTTCAAGGAGTTGACTACGGTGAGACATTCTCACCGGTAGTGATGCTTAAGTCCATCCGAATAATGTTAGCAATAGCTGCATTTTTCGATTTTTAAATCTGGCAGATGGATGTGAAAACGACGTTCCTAAATGGTTTTCTTAAGGAAGAGTTGTATATGATGCAACCCGAAGGTTTTGTCGATCCAAAGAATGCTAACAAAGTATGCAAGCTCCAGCGATCCATTTATGGACTCGTGCAAGCATCTCGGAGCTGGAATAAGCGCTTTTATGAGGTGATCAAGGCATTTGGGTTTATACAAGTTGTTGGAGAACCTTGTATTTACAAGAAAGTGAGTGGGAGCTCTGTAGCGTTTATAATATTATATGTGGATTACATATTGCTGATTGGAAACAATGTGGAGTTTTTGGAGAGCGTAAAGGATTACTTGAACAAATGTTTTTCAATGAAAGACCTAGGAGAAGTTGCTTACATATTAGGCATTAAGATCTATAGGGTTAGATGAAGTCGCCTAATAGGACTTTCACAAAGCACATGCCTTGATAAAGTTTTGAAGAAGTTTAAAATGGAGCAGTCCAAGAAGGGGATCTTGCGAGTGTTACAAGGTATAAAGTTGAGTAAGACTCAGTGTCCAGTAACTACGGAAGATAGAGAAAAGATGAGTACCGTACACTATGCTTCAGCCATAGGGTCTATCATGTATGCAATGTTGTGCACGAGACCGGACGTCATCCTGGCCATAAGTATCGCAGGCAGGTTTCAAAGTGATCCAGGAGTGGAACACTGGGCGGCGGTCAAGATTATTCTAAAGTACCGTAAAAGGACTAAGGAAATGTTTCTCGTTTATGGAGGTGACGAAGAGCTCGTCGTAAAGGGTTACGTCGATCCACGCTTTGACGCTGATCCGGGTGACTCTAAGTCTCAAATCGGATACATATTTATTCTTAATGGGGGTGCGGTAAGCTGGTGCAGTTCCAAGCAGAGCGTCGTAGCAGATTCAACATGTGAAGCGGAGTACATGGTTGCCTTGGAGGCAGCTAAGGAGGGTGTCTGGATGAAGCAGTTCATGACGGATCTTGGAGTTGTGCCGAGCGCACTAAATCCAATAACCCTATTATGTGACAATACTGGTGCCATTTCTCTAGCAAAGGAACCTAGGTTTCACAAGAAGACCAGACACATCGAACGACGCTTCAACCTCATCCGCGACTATGTCGAAGGAGAGGATGGAAATATTTGCAAAGTGCACATGGATCTAAATGTTGCAGATCCGCTGACTAAACCTCTTCCACGAGCAAAGCATGATCAACACAAGAATTGTATGGGTGTTAGATTCATACCAATGTAAATCGCATAGCGATGTGAGACTAGATTATTGAGTCTAGTGCAAGTGGGAGACTATAGGAAATATGCCCTAGAGGCAATGATAAAATAGTTATTATTATATTTCCTGTTTCAAGATAATCGTCTATTATCCATGCTATAATTGTATGGAATGAAAACATAAATGCATGTGTGCATATATAGACAAAACAATGTCCCTAGTAAGCCTCTAGTTGACTAGCTGGTTGATCAAGGATGGTTAAGGTTTTCGGACCATATGCAAGTGTTGTGACTTGATGACTAGATCACATCATTAGTACAATGATGTGATGGACAAGACCCAAACTATAAACGTAGCATGTGATCATGTCATTTTGTTGCTATTGTTTTCTGCGTGTCAGGTATTCATTCCTATGACCATGAGGTCTTGTAACTCACTAACACTGGAGGAATACCTTGTGTGTATCAAACGTCGCAACGTTACTGGGTGACTATACAGGTGCTCTACAAGAATCTCTGAAAGTGTCCGTTGAGTTAGCATGGATCAATACTGGGATTTGTCACTCCGTGTGACGGAGAGGTATCTCGGGGCCTTGCAAGCAATGTGGCTAATGTGTTAGTCATGGGATCTTGTATTACGGAATGAGTAAAGATACTTGTCGGTAACGAGATTGAAATAGGTATAGGGATACCGACGACCTAATCTCGGGCAAGTAACATATCGAAGGACAAAGGGAATGGTATACGGGATTATATGAATCCTTGGCACAGAGGTTCAACCGATAAGATCTTCGTAGAATATGTAGGATCCAATATGGACATCCAGGTCCCTCTGTTGGATAATGACCAGGGAGTGTCTCGGGTCATGTCTACATAGTTCTCGAACATACAGGGTGTGCACATTTAAGGTTCGGTGACGTTTCAGTATAGTTGAGTTATAGGTATTGGTGACCGAAGGTTGTTCAGAGTCCCGGATGAGATCAAGGACACCACGAGGGTTTCCGTAATAGTCCGGAAATGAAGATTGATATATAGGATTGTTTCATTTGGCCTCCGGAAAGATTTCGGGCATTACCAGAGGTGTACAGGGAGTGACGAATGGGTTCCGGATTTTTACCGGGAGGGAGCCACCCAACCGGGAGAGAACCCAATAGCCATGGGTGGCGCACCATCCCTTGGTGGGCTGGTGAGGCCAGCCGAATTGGGCTATGTCGGCTAGAAGAAAAATCAAAGGAAAATAAAAAAAGGGAGGTGGGAAGGAAGGAGGGGACTCCTCCTTCCCCAAACCGAATTGGAGATGGAGTCCCCTCCTCCTCCACTCGGACGACGCCCTAGCGGCTCTCTTGAGCCCCAAGGCTAGCCCCTACCCTCCTCCTATATATTGTAGAGGTTTTAGGGTTTTTGAGACACAACTTTGCCATGTGCAACCCTAAACCTCTACTTCGTAGTTCTTCCTCTAGATCGGTTTTCTGCGGAGCTCGGGCGGAGCCCTGCAGGAATAGATAATCACCATAACCGGTGCGCCATCACCCTGCCGGAGAACTCATCTAATTCCCCATCTCTCTTGCTGGATCGAGAAGTCATAGATCATCATCGAGTTGTATGTGTGCTGAACGCGGAGGTGCCGTCCGTTCGGCCCTAGATCATGGGACGACGGTGATTTGAATCGGGAAGCTGTTCCACTACATCAACTGCGTTTCTTAACTCTTCCCGCTTAGCGATCTACAAGGATATGTAGATCTGGTATCACTCTCGTATATGAACATCACCATGATAGGTCTTCGTGTGCATAGGAAAATTTATGTTTCCCATGCAACGTTCCCCAACACTGAAGCCATGAATAAATGAACTAGAGAAAAACATGAATGGCTCTACAAGAGATGCATGTATGGATGGCCGCTCGCCCATGTTATCATTATCCTCTTGCTTCTGTAGTATGGGAGGCCCCTCGTACTAGGAGCGCATGGTATCGAGTGAATAATTCTACATGAACCATAAAAAAACGAATATCCACACGCGAGCATGATGAATAGTACATAACATGGGCAACATGTGTTATCTAACGAAGGGTGAATCTATGTTGTTTCATTTCTTCATTCTGGAGTCAAGTTGGAGTAACTCTACAAGAGATGTATGCATTTCTGCCAAAATTGATTCAAGAACCTCTATGTACAACATAAGAAATTATTTCTTAGCATGTAAACAAGCACCTATGGGCTATGTATAGTAATTAAGCATGCTTATTTACCACATAAAGGCATACATAACTAAGGTCACATAGATCATATAGACAACACAGGAAGATGAATTTAAGTATAGCAACGTCACAACAACATGAAACTAAATACATCATATCTCCAATCATATTCTTAATCTTGGATAGGACACGGTATTCACGGCTTCTGTGGGTGCAAGTATCCTATGATGCGGAACCACAGTGATTGTGGGACACCGTACCATAGACACATCTTCTTGCTGCTCTAATGACCCTCCTCAAATTAGCGAAGTAAAAGTTAGAATGACCTCCCGGCTTGCATCTGCAATTTTGTGGCAATGTTCATCAAATTTTTACCATGGAAACATGTTCTCCCTCCCGCATTGGTGATATTGAGGGTTAAGGGAGTGCCATTCTTAAGCAACATCATGTCGTACTAAATCGTTCACTCCTCATCCATTGCCAGGTTGGCCACACACATGAAATCCTCCGTTTCCTAGCAAGGGATGCGCTTATCATTATAAGAAGAAAACATAAATTAGAAAATTGTGGAATAATTAGACAATGTGAAATTAAATGGAATATACCACCCACTCCATAAAGTTGTCTTGAAGGTCGTCACATATCTCATTGCAAGTTATGTGAACTGTGTAACATGCACGTAGCCTCGTGTTCCCACACAAGGAGCATCCTACATCCATTGCCTAAGTTCATGTCATGAAATAATTATATAATTAAAGGATGGACACAAAAATTCGGCATGACTTATTCTAAAATATGAAACATTGTGTGTCTTAAACCTCGTAGAACGGAGATTAATCAATGTTTCACGATATTTTCTACACTCTTTTGAAGCCATGTATTGTTGGAGAAATACAATTAAATCATCATGTTTCATGAGATGATTACATTTATGAATAAAAACATTCATGTATTGTCATCCAAAATTAATTCCGAGAGTGACAATAGAATCGATACGAGGGATTCCTACAATGACACCAGAATCAATATGAGGGATTCCTACAATAACAAAACGACATCAAATGAAGTTCAGCTCCATCGAAACTTTACCTCCGAACTACGTGAGCGGTAGACAGAGGAGGGGTTTTTAGCATCCTCGAAGGTGGAGGAATCCGCTCCCGATGGTGGTGTTTTTTCCGAGCTGCCGGCGAAGGAAGCCATTCTTAGCTGTCAATGATACACATTTATTAATGTGCATCATTAACAAAATATTAACCGTTGATACATGTACATTGAACAACTGTAATTAATTGAATGGTTTCTTAAATAATGTCTTTCCACCTATTACATAGCTAGAAATACTAAAATTAATTGAGTGATGATATTCTTTGTAAAATATGGAAGTGGTGATATGGTATTTAAAGTTCACTATGTATGTCCTTATATGGTACTTAAAGTTCTGACTGATGTTAGTCTATGGTCTATCCATAACAAAAATTAATGACCTTTGGTTATAATATTGTGTTTATTGCAAATAATGTCTCAGGTTTTATTATTGACATAGTGACCAATATAAACATTTGGTTTTAGGTGCCTAACATGAAAAACTAATATTTTCTATGAAGTGTTAAGGATTGAATCTTAATTTGGAGTATGTCCATATACTTAATAGGATTCCATAGATCCTATTGCCAATAACTTAAACCAAAATAGAACTAAATGCATATTTTAGGCACGTACGTAAAAGAATTACACATATGGACCACAATTTTGGATGACTAGTATCCCAACTAACCCTAGATCACATTCGGCACAACCATTAGCTCAGAGAAGAGGAGAGATGCATAGTTATGAGTGCTCACCTTAGATTTTTGTAGGCGATGTAGCGGTCATTGTGTGCGGCGGAGAGGAGCCGCTGGAGATGTGAGAATGATGGACAAAAAGTTGCAACCGAAACCCTAGCCACAACTAGGTGTCGCGAGCAAGCGCTAGAGACAAGGCATGGCAGAGATCAGCTCATGAGTGTGCGTGCTGCGGTGACAGCACCGCTGGGTGGATGCAGAATGGTGCGGATCAAGGTGACGGAGACGATATAATCGGGGTGGCGATGTGTATGGAATGAAGGGAGAGGGAGATGATAGAACTGTGGCGACAGATGGTACAGTGCGGTTAAAGTAGGACTTTCTTAGCTTGTGGTGGGCTTAAACAAAAGCCCGTCACTATGATTTCTGTGTCAAAAATAACACTGGTGGGTGAACACTGTTGCCTGCTACAAGATCCAAATAACTGTAAAGGGTGCCAGCGCACACCCACCACAAGAAACATTTGTCTGATGGAAAAAATGCAAATCTGTTATGACTGGCGGGCACGAATACATGCTCGCCACTGTTAAGACAATAGCAATGGCGGTCGGATTTTTCATCCCACCACTAATAATGGTAGGGGAGGGTGCTAGATTATGGTCGCACTGACTTGACGTCACCTATAAGCGCTTTCCATGTAGTGATGAACCCAAAATAGTTTGGATCCTAGAATAGGTCGAACCCCCAAGAAGGCTAGTTTCTTAGTAGGAAGAATACTCGCACACGCTAGTGCATTTCCTCATCCAGACATGCCGCACAAATAGAAAAAACACCTTGTAACCATTGCTCACCACATCCATCAAAATAGTCAAGCAAGACGTAGGTATTTACGCTTCGCAACCAAAGTTGTCACAATCGAGATTCCGAGTCAGATCAGAGCTCTATTGGTAGAATCTTGAACATAAGAATCATAACTACTAGGATCAAAGAAAGTTAGATTCTATGAGAAAAATCATAGCATCGGATGGGCTAGTTTGGATCGTAAGGTTGTAATATTCTAGGACTTAAGTCGCCATTCTGACAACTTTATTCGCATCGACTTGAACCTGTGTAAAAGCATCATGTCACATGGGTTATATTCATTCGTCTCTTTACGCTCACCGAACCAAACAAGGGGAGCACCTAAATTTCATTGGTGTTGAGCACTAAGCACGACATTGCCACGCTAGGTAGGGGTGTCAACATTCGAATGTTCATCGTCTTCGACACCTTGACCTCACATGGGAACAAGCATGGTCTAGCCAATAAGTCGCGGACCAAGAGCACGGAAACTACTCCCGATAAGCACTAGTTGACACTATGTCACGACCCGGCCCGAGTGGGGCCTTGAACCTCTATGCTTAATCTGCTAGTCCCTAAATCAATAGCTTATATGCACAGCCGGTGATGATATACCAACAATACATCACATGTGATATTATTACATTGTAGAACGAGTGCTTTTACAATACATACCTTCTTAGGTCATGTCTAGCTTATTTTACAATAATGCAACGGAGATAATATTATAGTTTTGCTGGGTCCATCCACTCACATTCAAGAGTTGAATATAGCTTTGTAACCTTGCACTACAAAAAATACACTTTGATGGCATTATGTCCCGAACAAAAACTTTTATGTAATGCATATGTAACTTCATAAATGTGGTGGTCTCGCACTTCTATAAAAACATTATGATAGAAAATGGGATTTTTATCCTGGGTGGGTTGAAGACGCACCTACATGAAATTCTTTGGGTCTTCCATGACATAAAAAATGTGGTAGAAGTGATGGCCAAAAGTTTTCTGGGATTTTCTAGTTATGATAGGAAATCAATGGGTCGTCGGGGCCTAACAATGTAGAGTGGTTTGCTCATTTCTATCATATGCACGTGTGTGCGAGGCATTCACTATCGGAACTCGAGCGATGCATTCGCTTACTGAACCGAGCGTTCGATCGATCGCTTGTACTATGCGCTGAGCACGAGAACTCAATCCATCGCACTACATACTGAACCCGATGCTAATGACCATTCGCTGCTAGGTAAACTCAAGTGATTACTTTTCTCCTAACCAAATTCGAGCTACCCCGTCACTTCTTCTTATGATAGAGGCTAAGGAGTCCTATCTTTCGATAAGATGCTAATGACCATTTTTGGTGGAGTCGACTTTGATGATCTGACTAGGAACGTGCGAGGACGTCTGTGGGGACCGCGACTAATAAGTCGTGGCCACTGGATGCACGCGTATAGGGCTCCCAGAGATCAATGCTCATTGAACGGACAGAAGCTGAATAACATGAGTTTTACATCCATATATATCGTGTGATACAAATAAAGACCATTAAGGTCAAGTCTTACATAGATATGGACTCAAAGGCCAACACACCAAACACATCTAGCAGCGGGAATCTTGAACGAAAGCCTGAATCCATGTCATCTGCCTTGACCCTACAATCATACTGACTGGGAAGCGTCCTAGTTTTCATGTTCATCACCAATGAACTCTTCATCATACTACTATTCCATGCATGTCCAATTAAATAACTAGTGGAAAGCCAATGAGTACTTTGAATGTACTTGCAAGCAAACCATGTTTTGGAACAAGGTATAGCACTGTATGATATAACACTAATAGGTAAGTTGCACAAAGCTAATTTTAAGTGCAATGGCATAATCAATATCCTAAGGAACGTATGCATCATGAGGTAACGGATATCCATATGAACAAGTTACACATATTAATATAAATGGAGGGGGGTTGACCATCTCATGTTTGCACATCATATCAAGTCATCTAACTTAGCTCAAGTATCTCCTTTCCCACTCTCACGCGCACCAAGTTTGTGAAAACATCGGACATAGTTTAACCAGCACCATACAATTGTCCTTGGCCATCGACACGGCAATTCGAATAGTTTCAAACTCTACAGAGGTTGCACACTTTACCCACATGACTCGGGAAACTATCGTGTCAAGCCATGACTCTTGGTACTGTTCATAGTCGAGATAAGTATTTGAAAAATGCCTATCCCCTGATAACACTAATAAAGATGCCCCAGACTTTTGCACGGGCACCAACATCACACTTGGCGGCAAAACACAAAGAGAGCCGACGGGAAGTTAAACGCCAGGCTCGCCAAGACCACACCCAACAAAATGTGTGATGAGCCAGCCTAGGCTACAAGGCCCCGGAAGCCCTCCTTGCAGGAAAGACTTGCAAGGCCCCGGCAAGCCCTCCTTGTTGGGAAGATGTCCAAGCCCCCGGCAAGCCATCCTTGCCGGGAAGGATGGATCGCATGATGGCTCGCATGATGTACATCTCAAGTATCATCCATGAAGGGACCAACGGTGTGCCCGATATCTGTAAAAACAGCCCACAGTCGTCCTCTCAGGAACGACCACATATCTAGATTGACCACGTCACTCCCGCCACTAGTAATGTTGGCTCTCTACTAGTACCAACCAAACTAATCAAGAAATCCCCGTCCCATACGGGGTATCGTGGTTGGGATGGTTGAAAAACCTTAAATCTCTCTGTTTTCGAAAACACACACACAACTTGTCTTGGTACACCACTTATTTCTCAAGTGGTCACCTAATCTCAACACCATCTCCCTGAGGCATTAGTGGCACCCAACAGGTTTTCGAAAAGTCTTTGAAATCACTTCTTTCTGAACACCATGCAGATTCCCATCCCATTGGCATAGCTCCTACATAGCATCCTAACTATTTCCCACCCACACAATCCTCATAGGAAGGTAGAGTCATGCTTGGTGCAAGTACCAACAAGGAGAGTAACATCAGCAACCTAGCACGGGGGTCACCGATTGATGAATCAATGCATCGGAAGGAAGTGCTATATGACATGCATAAAATAGTTTGAAGTCATGGTTCATGGGCTGCTTGCCAGGCTCAACAAAGTTTCCGGGGTCTTCAAAGTCTTCTAGTCCAACTACTTCGTCAACAACGCAATCTATCGACGCAATAATAATGGGCAAAAAAAGACCATGAAAAAACAGGGAAAATATAACGCTCAGAAAAATGTCAACCCATTTTTGTAAAATACTAGGGTGAATATTAGCATTGTGAAAATTATTAGGTTTTAATTTTGAAGTGTTGAAAGTAACAAAGGTATTTTAACACACGCTTCTAATATTTAGAACAGGGTTTTAAATAAAAAAGTGTATGAAATGTTCTTCAAAAATTGCACAAGTGGCACCATGTAGGATCGAAAGTATGTCTATAGAGGGGTGGGACCGATATACACAACTCGGTGGCACCAAAAAGGTGGTTAACGGTCAGATGGCCAAACTCGGTGGCACCGATACTCAAACTCGGAATTCCGATTTTGTGTACCGAGGCAACAGAAAGTTAGTCACACTAAACTCGGTAGCACCTTTATGGATTCGGGTTCACTGATTTGGTGGGAATGGCTAGGGTCTGTGTCGGAGGTCAAACTCGGTGGGTCCGAAATGTGGAAGTTGGTGACCCCCAATCTGAGTATGTGGAATTGGACAGAATGGTTATGTGGGAAAAATGAGTGAGTATTTTGGTGGCTAACTTTGAGCACTTGAGCAATCAGGTCATTTTACTACCTCACCCCCCTTTTAATAGTATTGGCTTTACTATGGACTCAAAAGTGATTTCTCACAAATATAAAATGAAGGGTCTTCTAGCTTGAAGCTTGAGCCAACCTTATTCCTTTCTCGTATAAAGGGGCAGCTACACATAAGCCTTTAGCCATAACATCTTTTGAACTTTTCTAAAATATACTTGGAAAAACATATTAGTCCAATGATGCATATGTTGTGATCAATTATCAAAACCACCATAGGGAGCAACTATGCTTAGTCTCCCCCTTTTTGGTAATTGATGACAACATATAGATCAAAGCTTCGACAAAAGATATAATCAATGATTAGCATCGACACTTTGAGAAGTATGTGAAAACCAAGAGCAACCCCTAAATTTGTGCATTATTTAAAATTTTGCGTTCGAATGCAAATGCACAACCGATTAGGATCATGGGTCACTCTTCCATGTCACATACATCTTGGTGGTGTGCATAGAAGATAAGAATGAATAGTAATGCACATGACACAAAAAAGAGTCTTGATGACCCACAAGTAGTCCTTTCGATAAGTAAGAGTGTCGAACCCAACGAGGAGCGGAAGGATCTGACAAGTGGTTTTCAGCAACAAAAAATCTGCAAGCATTGAAATTGTCGGTAGCAAGTGATTGTGTGGTGAGATGATTCGTAGCAAACAACAAGTAAAAAAACTAGAAATGGTGCAGAAAAGTGGCCCAATCCCTTTTGTAGCAAAGGACAAGCCTGGACAAAGTCTTATAGGAGGAAAAACGCTCCCGAGGACACACGGGAATTTCTGTCATGCTAGTTTCATCATGTTCATATGATTCGCGTTCGTTACTTTGATAGTTTGATACGTGGGTGGACCGGCGCTTGGGTACTGCCCTTAATTGGACAACCATCCCACTTATGATTAACCCCTCTCGCAAGCATCCGCAACTATGAAAGAAGAATTAAGACAAAGTCTAACCATAGCATTAAACTACTGGATCCAAATCAGCCCCTTACGAAGCAACGCATAAACTAGGGTTTAAGCTTCTGTCACTCTAGCAACCCATCATCTACGTACTACTTCCCAATGTCTTCCTCTAGGCCCAAATAATGGTGAAGTGTTATGTAGTCGACATTCACATAACACCACTAGAGGAAAAACAACATACAACATATCAAAATACCGAACGAATACCAAATTCACATGACTATTATTAGCATGACTTATCCCATGTCCTCAGGAACAAAAGTAAATACTCACAAAGCATAATCATAATCATGATAAGAGGTGTAACGAGTAGCATCAAGGATCTGAACATAAACTCTTCCACCAAGTAATCCAACTAGCATCAACTACAAAGAGTAATCAACACTACTAGCAACCTTACAAGTACCAATCGGAGTCGCTAGACGGAGATTGGTCACAAGAGATGAACTAGGGTTTGGAGATGAGATGGTGCTGATGAAGATGTTGATGGTGACGAGTCCCCTCCGAAGAGAGGAGAGTTGGTGATGACGATGGCGACAATTTCCCCCTCCGGGAGGGATGTTTCCCTGGCAGGATCATCCCGTCGGAGCTCTAAATTAGTTCTGCTCAAGTTCCGCCTCATGGCGGCGGCGAAACCATGAAAAAGCTCCCTTCTATTTTTTTCCTGGCCGAAACCCTCCATATAGAAAAAGAGGGGGGCCAGCGGGCCAGTGGGTGCCCACAAGCCCCCATGGCGCGACCTGGGGGTGTGGCCGCGCCGTGCAGGCTTATGGGCACCCCCTGGTGCCCCTCCGGCACTTCTTCGGCCCAGTATTTTTTATAAATTGGGAAAAAAATCTCCGTTGATTTTTACGGCGTTTGGAGTTGCGCAGAATAGGTATCTCAACTTTGCTCCACTTTCAAGCCAGAATTCGAGTTGCCGGTATTCTCCCTCTCCAAGTAAACCTTGCAAAATAAGAGAGAAAAGGCATAAGAATAGTACCGTGATGTGAAATAACAGCCAAAGAAGCGATAAATATCAACATGAAAACATGATGCAAAATGGACGTATCAACTCCCCCAAGCTTGGACCTCGCTTGTCCTTAAGCGAAAGCCGAGCTCAATAAATATGTCCACATGTTTTGGGAGAGAGGTGTCGACAAAACAAGATAAGAACATGCATGCATCAAGATCATGATCAGAACAGCAATACCAACATATAATCTCTCATGCTAAAGTGATAATTCCTTCACAAAGTAAAGCATGGATCAAGAACCTTACCGAGAAATAACAACCGATAGCCTTTAGTCATTGAAGCAATTGCAATTTATCACAACATCACAAAGAGTAAAATAAGAGCTTGTAAAGCAAATCCACATACTCAATCATTCTTTCGTTCTCTACAATTGCTACAACTCACGTGGTACTCATGAGATCAAAGTTTCAGCTGAACACAGAGAAAGATAGGGGCTTATATTTGCCTCCCAACTGCTTACCTCAAGGGTAATGTCAACAATAATAATTCATGAATACTTACCTCCAAGTTGACATATGAATATAGATCTTTCCCAAGCATGTGACGGTAGCCAAGACAAAGGCAAAATAGGGAATTGGTGAAGATCACCATGACTCTTTCAAGGGCAAAAAGTAAATGTACAAGATAGGCCCTTCGTAGAGGGAAGCAGATGTTGTCATGCGCTTTTGAGGTTTGGATGCATGTCCTCTTAGTGCGGAGGAACGTCACTTTATATTTCCCCCTGTGATAAAGAACTTTATTATTCAGTCTGTCGCTTTTATGTCTTCCTCATCACAGGTTCGTGTAAAGCTTATTTTCCACACACTGATAGATCATACATATTAGAGAGCAATTTTTATTGCTTGCACGGATGACAACTTACTTGAGGGATCTTATTCAATCCATATGTAGGTATGGTGGACACTCATGGAAAAACTGGTTTGAAGGTTTATGGGTGCACAAGTAGTATCTCTACTTGGTGCGGGAGTTTTGGCTAATATGAGGTGGAAGCAATCGTCACATGCTAAGGGATCTCTAATCATATAACATTGTTCAGATCCAAGAAAACACAATTCATTACCTTGTCTTCCTTGTCCAACATCTACTTCTAGGCATGTAATAGTTTAGTGAGTGTTCACAATCATAGATGGTGTTAGAAATGATATATTTATATGTGAACTTCTCCTTCTTTATCACTTCCTATTAATTGCCACAATGACCAAGGTCTACGTTTTCCTACCCTCAACAAGTTTCAATCCTCATTCTTTTTATATGTGAAGCCATCACTTCCCATAAGATCATTACATGATCTTTCATGCTTTGTTCTATTCTCACTCTTTTGATCATGGCAAGAGGCAAAGCCCTTCAACTAAGACACTCTTTATTATATGGCTCACAAGCAAGAATACATCAGGGGTGACACAAGGCAAAACTCAAGACTAAAACACTAAGACTTTTAAACTAGTAGAGAAAAAGAAAACTGAAAAGGAAAACTAAAACAAAGGTAAAGGCAAAAGATGTCATGGTGATACGATACCGGGGCAACTCCCCCAAGGTTGGCAAAAGCCAAGGGGATTGCCCATACCAATGCTAAGTTGTCTTCCTTTGGTGGTGATGGTGGAGTTGTTGCAACATGAGTTTGATCCTCCATCTTCCAAGGCATAGGTGCTCCATCATGGAAAGATGAATGAGTCTCCGGAATCCTCAAATCCGCAGCCAACCTTATTGATTTAAATCTATACTCATACTCACAGTTTTGGTTCTTTAAGTCATAGATCTGGCCCTGGAGTTGATCAACCCTGTCATAGAGCCTGGAGAGATGCTTCCCAATGTCATTGGCATCAATCTTGTGCTTGTTGGTGAACTCCATGATCATCATGTGGTTGGCGTTGAGTCCACGCTCCACTGTCCCTTGGCACTTGAAGACTTGTTGCTCCATTGCTTCGAGCCTCGTCTACATGCTTCCGGTATTCTTAGGCCCCTCAACATCATGGATGTGCAACATCCCCTCACGCATCTCGATAGATTGAGGGTGTTGCAGCACGCGTGAGGTAGGGATTGATGACCTTCTCGAAGATCTTGTCCTTAGGAGCTCATGGCGATCTAGATCTGCAACAGAAACAGGCTCGAAACGAAAAACAGAGGAAATCTGCGTGATGCAGGGGTCAGACCAAACGGAAGTATATATAATGATTTTTTCCAGACCAGAAGGAGTCCCGTGCAGGAAAACGGAGTCCGGGAGGCGCACGAGGTGGCCACAACCCCTCACGGCACGGCCAGGGGGTGGACCCGCGCCGTGCAGGCTTGCGCCTCCTCGCGCACTTTCTGGACTACTTCCAATTTTTGTATTTTTTCAAATATTACAAAACGGAGAAAATTTCCTATTGAAAAAGTTTTGGACTCTGTTTTCTTACCGAATCACATACCTCTTCGTTTTCGGAGTCTGAAATAGGCTGATGAATGTCCCTTAGGTATTCTTCCGGAGTTATGGTATTGATGATATTGCTTTCAAAATTTATGGGAGTACCTGAGATAAAATGCTTGATTCTGTGCCCATTTACCACTCTCGGACAATTACCTTCCGTGTTGTTGATCTTGATAGCACCGGAACGATAAACTTCCTCAAGAACATAGGGACCTTCCCATTTAGAGAGAAGCTTGTCTGCAAAGAATCTTAAACGAGAGTTATATAGCAAGACATAATCACCTACATTGAACTCACGCTTTTGTATCCTCTTATCATGCCACCTATTAACCTTCTCTTTGAAAAGCTTGGCATTCTCATATGCTTGAGTTCTCCACTCATCAAGCAAGCTAATGTCAAATAACCTCTTCTTCACCAGCATGTTTGAAATCAAAGTTGAGCTCTTTGATTGCCCAGTAAGCTTTATGCTCTAGCTCAAGAGGTAAATGACATGCTTTACTGTACACCATTTTGTACGGATACGTGCCTATGGGATTCTTATAGGCAGTTCTATAAGCCCACAGTGCATCATCGAGCTTCTTAGACAAATTCTTTCTAGACCTGTTGACACTCTTTTGCAGAATCAATTTAATCTCTCTATTACTTAGCTTTACTTGACCACTGGACTGAGGGTGGTAGGGAGACGCAATTCTATGGTTGACTTCGTACTTAGCAAGCGTTTTACGGAAAGCACCATGAATGAAGTGTGAACCACCGTCGGTCATTAGATATCTAGGGACTCCAAATCTAGGGAAGGTAACTTCCTTCAGCATCTTGATAGAGGTGTTGTGATCAGCACTACTAGTGGGGATAGCTTCTACCCACTTAGTGACGTAATCAACAGCAACTAAGATATGCGTATACCAGTTGGATTTTGGAAAAGGTCCCATATAATCAAAGCCCCAGACGTCAAATGGTTCAATGACAAGTGAATAGTTCATAGGCATTTCCTGACGTTTGCTAATATTACCTATTCTTTGACATTCGTCACAAGACAAGACAATCTTACGGGCATCCTTGAAGTGAGTGGGCCAATAGAAACCTGATTGCAATACCTTGTGTGTAGTTCTATCTCCCGCATGGTGTCCTCTGTAGGCCTCGGAGTGACACTTTTGTATGATCTGTCCCTGTTCATGTTCAGGTACACAACGTCTAATAACACCATCTACTCCTTCCTTATAAAGGTGAGGATCATCCCAAAAGTAGTGTCTCAAGTCAAAGAAGAATTTCTTCTTTTGCTGGTACGTGAAACTAGGTGGTATGTATTTGGCAACAATATAGTTTGCATAATCAGCATACCACAGTGCACTACGTCAAGCATTGATGACATTCAGTAGCTCATCGGGAAAGCTATCATCAATAGGTTGTGGGTCATCAAGAACGTTCTCCAACCTAGACAAGTTATCCTCTACTGGGTTATCAGCACCCTTTCTGTCAACAACATGCAGATCAAATTCTTATAGCAAGAGAACCCATCTGATAAGTCTAGGTTTAGTGTCCTTCTTCTCCATGAGGTACTTAGTAGCAGCATGATCAGTGTGAATAGTGACTTTGGAATCAACTATGTAAGACCTGAACTTTTCACATGCAAACACAACTGCTAAAAATTCCTTCTCCGTAGTAGCATAGTTTCTCTGGGCATTGTCTAGAGTTTTACTAGCGTAGTGAATAACATTCAACTTCTTATCAACTCTTTGCCCTAACACAGCACCAACAGCATAATCACTAGCATCACACATGATTTCAAAGGGTAGGTTCCAGTCAGGTGGTTGAACAATAGGTGCAGTTATCAAAGCCCTCTTAAGTATTCCGAAGGCTTCCTCCCAATCATCGTCAAAGACAAAAGGAATATCCTTTTGCAAGAGATTGGTAAGAGGCCTAGAAATCTTAGAGAAGTCTTTAATGAACATTCTACAGAAACCAGCATGACCAAGGAAACGTCTTATTCCTTTAATATCTGTGGGGTATGGCATTTTCTCGATTGCATCAACCTTAGCCTTATCAACTTCAATACCTCTTTCAAAAAATTTATGTCCTAAGACCATGTCTTCATTAACCATAAAGTGGCACTTCTCCTAATTCAAGACAAGGTTGGTGTCTTTACATCTCTGTAAGACTCGATCAAGGTTGCTGAGGCAATCATCAAAGGAAGACCCATAAACGGAGAAGTCATCCATGAAAACCTCGACAATCTTTTCACAAAAGTCAGAGAATATAGCCATCATACATCTTTGAAAGGTGGCAGGTGCATCACATAAGCCAAAAGGCATACGTATATAAGCAAAGGTACCGAAAGGGCACGTGAAAGTGGTTTTCTCCTAATCAGATTGTGCAACTGGTATTTGGGAGAAACCAGAATAACCGTCTAGAAATAAAAAGTGTGTATGTTTAGATAGCCTTTCTAGCACTTGTTCAATAAAAGGCAGAGGGTAATGATCTTTCCTAGTCGCCTTATTCAACTTCCTAAAATCAATCACCATCCTATAGCCAGTAATAATCCTCTGTGGGATCAATTCATCCTTATCATTAGGGACAACGGTAATGCCTCCCTTCTTAGGAACGCAATGAACCAGACTCACCCAATCGCTATGAGCAACAGGATAGATAATACCCGCTTCCAGGAGCTTTAGTATTTTTTTTCTTACTACTTCTTTCATCTTAGGATTCAATCTCCTTTGATGATCAGCAACTGGTTTGAATTGAGGAACAATTTTGATCTTATGCTGGCATAGAGTGGGACTAATGCCCTTAAGATCATCAAGAGTATATCCTATAGCAGCACAATGCTTCCTCAGAGTTTTTAGTAACTTCTTTTCTTCATGCTCCGAGAGGCTAGCACTAATAATAACAGGATATATATATTTTTCATCAAGATAGGAATACTTAAGAGTATCAGGCAACTGTTTAAGCTCGAACACAGGATCACCCTTTGGTGGGGGTGGATCCCCAAGCAGATTAATCTTAAGGATAGGATATTGTTCTAGGACAACTCTATCTATTTCATCCCTTTCATCCATATGCATATCATTTTCATGCTCAAGCAAGTATTGCTCTAAGGGATCAGTAGGGGGCATGGCAATAGAGGCTAAGGCAATAGTTTCATCCCTACTAGGCAACTCCTTTTCATGAGGTTGTTTACCAAACTTAGAGAAATTGAACTCATGTGACACACCTTCAAAGCCAACAGTGACAGTTTGCTTCTCACAGTCAAATTGACGGTATTGAGAAAAGGTCTGCCAAATATGATGGGACAAAAGCTATCTTGAGCGGTAGCAAGAACGAGGAAATCAGCAGGATACTTTGTTTTACCACACAGAACTTCAACATCCCTAACAATTCCCACAGGGCAGATAGTATCTCTATTGGCAAGCAGAATAGTGACATCTATAGGTTCTATCTCAACAGGTGCAATCTCATCTTTGACTTCATCGTATAAGGATTGAGGTATTACACTAACACTAGCACCCAAGTCACATAAACCATGATAACAATTATCTCCTATCTTAACAGAAACCACAGGCATGCCAACAACAGGCCTATGTTTGTCTTTAATGTGAGGTTTAGCAATTCTAGCAGCATCTTCACAAAGGTGAATATTATGTCCCTCAACTTCTTCAGACAGAAGATCTTTGATAATAGCAATGCTAGGTTCAACTCTAATTTTCTCAGGGAGTGTAGGTGTTCTAATATAGCCTCTACGTATCACAGTTGAAGCTTTAGAATGATCCTTTATCCTAACAGGGAAAGGTGGTTTGTCAATGTAAGCACTGGGAACCACGGGATCATTATAGGCAATGACTTTCTCTTCAACTCGAGTGGGTTTGACTACATTGACTTCTAAAGGAGGATGATATTTAAACCACTTCTCTTTGGAGAGATCAATATGAGCAGCAAAGGATTCACAAAGTGAAGCTACTATATTAGAGTCAAGTCCATACTTAGCGCTAAAGTCACAAAAAGTATTTGTCTCAACAAAGGATTTAACGCAATCAAAAGTGAAATTCATACGTGACTCCTTACCATCTTCAAGCTCCCAATCTTCAGAGTTGCGTTTAATTATCTCCAATGAATTTCATTTGAAGTCAATATCTCTCTTCATAAAAGAGCCGGTACAAGAAGTGTCAAGCATGGTGTGATCATCATGAGAAAGCCGAGCATAGAAGTTCTGAATGATAATTTCTCTCGAGAGCTCATGATTGGGGCATGAATATAGCATTGATTTAAGCCTCCCCCAAGCTTGAGCGATGCTTTCTCTGTCACGAGGCCAAAAATTATAAATATAATTCCGATCACGATGTACTAAATGCATAGGATATAACTTTTGATGAAATTCCAATTTCAACCGATTGTAGTCCCATGATCTAGTATCATCACATAGCCTATACCATGTCAACGCCTTATCCTTCAAAGATAAAGGAAATACCTTCTTCTTGACCTCATCCTCGGGCACACCTGCAAGCTTAAAGAAACCACAAACCTCATCTACATAGATTAGATGCAAGTCTGGATGTGATGTTCCATCTCCTGTAAAAGGATTAGCCAGCAGTTTCTGAAGCATACCCGAAGGAAATTCAAAGCAAATATTCTCAGTAGGTGCAGCAGGTTGAGGAGCAACTCTTTGTGCTTCCGTTCGAGGTGAAGATACGCCGAACCAGCCCCTCAAAGGATTAGTATCCATAGTGACAAGTGACAACAAATTTCAGCACACTATATGAATGTTTCCTTACCAAGTTCCACTTACCAAAGGCGCTTCACTCCCCGGCAACGGTGCCAGAAAAGAGTCTTGATGACCCACAAGTATAGGCGCTCAATCGTAGTCCTTTCGATAAGTAAGAATGGCGAACCCAACGAGGAGAAGAAGGATCTGACAAGTGGTTTTCAGCAAGGAAACATTTGCAACCACTGAAATTGTCGGTAACAAGTGATTGTGTGGTGAGATGATTCCTAGCAAGCAACAAGTAGCAAAAGTAGCAATGGTGCAGCAAAGTGGCCCAATCCCTTTTGTAGCAAGGGACAAGCCTGGACAAAGTCTTATAGGAGGAAAAACGCTCCCGAGGACACACGAGATTTTCAGTCATGCTAGTTTCAGCATGTTCATATGATTCGCGTTTGTTACTTTGATAGTTTGATATGTGGGTGGACCGGCGCTTGGGTACTGCCCTTACTTGGACAACCATCCCACTTATGATTAACCCCTCTCGCAAGCATCCGCAATTACGAAAGAAGAATTAAGACAAAGTCTAACCATAACATTAAACTAGTGGATCCAAATCAGCCCCTTACGAAGCAATGCATAAACTAGGGTTTAAGCTTCTGTCACTCTAGCAACCCATCATCTACGTACTACTTCCCAATGCCTTCCTCTAGGCCCAAATAATGGTGAAGTGTTATGTAGTCGACGTTCACATAACACCACTAGAGGAAAAACAATATACAACATATCAAAATACCGAACGAATACCAAATTCACATGACTATTATTAGCATGACTTATCCCATGTCCTCGGGAACAAAAGTAACAACTCACATAGCATAATCATAATCATGATCAGAGGTGTAATGAGTAGCATCAAGGATCTGAACATAAACTCTTCCACCAAGCAATCCAACTAGCATCAACTACAAAGAGTAATCAACACTACTAGCAACCTTACAAGTACCAATCAGAGTCGCGAGACGGAGATTGGTTACAAGAGATGATCTAGGGTTTGGAGACGATATGATGCTGATGAAGATGTTGATGGTGACGAGTCGCCTCCGATGAGAGGAGTGTTGGTGATGACGATGGCGATGATTTCCCCCTCCGGGAGGGAAGTTTCGCTGGCAGGATCGTCGTGCCGTTGCTCTAGATTGGTTCTGCTCAAGTTCCACCTCGTGGCGGCGGCGAAACCACGAAAAAGCTCCCTTCTGATTTTTTCCTGGATGAAATCCTCCATATAGCAAAAGAGGGGGGCCAGTGGTCTAGTGGTCTGCCCACAATCCCCCATGGCGCGGCCTGGGGGGTGGCCGCGCCGTGTAGGCTTGTGGGCACCCCCTGGTGCTCCTCCGGCACTTCTTCGGCCCATTATTTTTTATAAATTGGGAAAAAATCTCCGTTGATTTTCACGGCATATGGAGTTGCACAGAATAGGTATCTCAACTTTGCTCCACTTTCAGGCCAGAATTCCAGTTGCCGGTATTCTCCCTCTTCATGTAAACCTTGCAAAATAAGAGAGAAAGGCATAAGAATAGTACCGTGAAGTGAAATAACAGCCAAAGAAGCGATCAATATCAACATGAAAACATGATGCAAAATGGATGTATCAGACACCAACAAGATAAGTGACTGATTAGCACATAGATAGCTAAAAGGATAATAATGTAGCATAAACCAAGCATTGCGTATGATCAAACACAGATAACGGGATAAAATCATCCCTAAGACAAAAGTGTTAAAACCAAATGAGAGTAAATAAAGTCAAAAGCATCCACGAAGTTACCAAAAAGTTCAAAAAGTATAGAACTACTTTTCTCTATGGGAAATTGATGACGGACTCGACAGAAGAGCATCCGCGAAGGTGTTTGTTGAGGCTGGAGGAGTGGATACTGGAGGTGCTTGAGCTGGAGCTAGTGCTGAAGGTGCTCATGCTTGTGCTGAAGAAGTCTGTCTTGTCTCCTGAGGAGGAATAGAAGGTGATCTACGCTGGGTGTTGAACTGTGTGGTAGTGAGAGGAAGTGACTCTTCATCATCATCATCTTCATCATCATCATTTGAGTGTGGTATTTTCACTGAGTCAACTTCATGTTGATCTTGTTTGACTATAGTGATCAACTCCGTTACCTTCACATCCATGTTATGAAACTTTGTTTCCACGACTCTCGCAAGTTTTTTCTGACTTTGGAGTATCTCCTGGATGTTCTTCTCCATACCTTGGACATATCTAGCTAGAAATGCCATTTTCTCATCTTGAGTTGTGAGCCGTGAAACCCGTGGTGGCTCATTTCTAGCACCCTCAGCTTCCACTGCTGCTACTGCCATTCTTGAGGCAGCTGAGCTGGGATCATTTACATCCATCACCGAAACATTGTCTTCAAATTCTTGCTGAAGGGATAGACGTGGACGATCAAGGGTATATGCATGCTTTCCTAGCTTGGCATTGATAAGCATCTGAATGTAAGGGGCATATCCACAAGATATTTTCTGATTAGCAGCAGTCCTCGGATAATCTCTACTATCAAGTCAATCACTCTGAATCTAGTGTGAGAGTCCAAATGGTGTAGAATATTGATGGACTATCCTCGAATCATCCTATCATCACCTGATTTAGGCATCAAGGTGTGTCTCGGAATGGTGTTAGTTGTGGGATCCCTACTTGTAAGAACTATACTGAGCCCATCTTGTGACTTGCGAAATACTTGTGAGGAATTGGCTTTTACATATTGGACATGGTGTTGTGGCTCATCTTTGCTTCAGAATACACATCCACATCACTCTCTTTCATCTTAGGGGAACCAATGATAGTGGCCCACTCATCAAACATTGACTCATATTTGTGACCATCAGTCATCCAGACGAAAGAACCATCTCCATAGAAATGAACAGTTGAGTAAAATTCCATGCTGAGCTCATCATTTCATGGGGTCATCTCTTTTCCAACAAAGTCTTCAATGTCCACTATTCCAAAAATTTCTTGCACATGGGGAAAGAAATTCTCATTTTATTTGATGTAAGCCCAGTCAACATATCTCATATCACTAACAGGTGGACTCCTGTCATATAGGACAGTATCATAAAAATCTTATTGTTCCTCGGTTTGAAACCTTGGATCAATAGCAGTTCTTCTCCTTATGGCATATGGATCTGCAGCTCTACATTTCCTCAAACCTGCATCTTTCCTCTTCCTCATATCTTCTACTACTGGGTGAGCAACATTGTGTACTCGCAGATTTGATCGGAGCTTCCTGAGAATAGGTGCATTCTCATCTTATTCCTCCTCTACAACAAAGCCACTGGAAGGAGGTACTTTCTCCTTGGCAGCTGCGGGAATATACTTTGTAGTCTTCCTATGAGCTACAACCTTATTTTCCTTGGATGGAGGCTTAGGAGCAGATTTCTTGGGCAAGGCATCATCCATGAGCTTCTTCTTCTTGGGAGGAACTGGAATCTCATTTCACCAGCATCATCTTAACGGTCCTCATACATGGAAGTCTGTCTCCCCACAACAAGAACTACCCTCTTCCTGGATCTCTTCACACCAGCCTTCTTAGCAAGTATGTCAGTGGAGAGTGATGTGGTCTACCTTGCAGATTCAGGAGCTCTAAGATTAGTAGGGGTTGTATACTGTTTCCTGACAGTCTTCTTAGGAGCTTTTGGAGGAGCTGAAGTTCATTGTGGCACAAAGTCTAAGTGTTCTTCATCTGAGTTCAGTTTCTTCCTTTGCCTGGTGGCTGCCTTGGTGAAGCCATGTGAGCTGTAAGATCCAGGGTCAGAGTCAGTCTTCTTTGGACTAGTGTCTGGGTGAATCTTAACACTTTCTTCTCTGAAATCATTCTGACTATCTTCTGATCCACACATCTTGGCAGGCAAGCAGAAACTCAGCAACAAACCAGCAAACATGTGAAATAGATATTGGAAAGGCACAAAGGTTGAGCATCACAAAACACAAAAGGATTTTTCAAATTTGAAGTCTGAAACATAGGGTATGATCTTCTGCTGGATGTAAATCGGTGGCATCGAGTTGGCATTTTCGGAGTCATCGAGAAGGCTTACTTGCTTAACAGAAACTTGGCACTCTGTTTCGGTGGGACCGAAAAGAGCTGCTCAGTCTCACCGAGTTGCTTCTCAGGAACCCTAAAAGGAAAATTGGTGGAACCAATTTTGCAAACCCGGTCTCACTGAGTTGCATGCTGCGGCACATCAAATCCAAAAATTTGTCTTTCTCTATGCTACGAGATGCTCTAGGGGAAGGGAAGGGTTTCCACATGGTGGCTCGTAGATAAACTGTCCCAATGCATAAGAATCAAATAGCGGAACACAGAAGGAGATCGGATCCGTACCCTAACTTGGTGGTGGTCCGGCTATGGTGGTGACGGTGGTAAAGAATTCGTCGACGGCGGCGATTCCAAATGGTGGAGGCGCTAGGGGAGGCAAAGGCAACGACGTGGGGTCTTCGGGGAAGCTTAGGGTTTTGAGGCGAAGGGTTTTTGACAATCTGAATTCAAAGAACCCGTCCGCTAGAATATATACCCATTCGCTGATAGTGTCACCGAGATTATGAAATCGGTGTCACCGAGTTCCTCTACTGTAAGTTGACAGGGAAACTCGGTGTAAGCGAGTTTGTGACTTCGGAGGTACCGAGATTGAAAAACTGGATCAGCTTTGGAAATTCAGTGGAAGCGAGTTCGTGGAGTTGGTGTCACCGAGATTTTCAAAGTGGTTTTGGAAGGAAGCCATTGACGATACGGAACTCCGAGTGCACTTTCACATAGAGGGATCGACAAGTGCTTGTTCAAGTTTTGTGATGAAGCATGAATAGAACTTGAGATGAGATAGCATAGATAGCTAGAGCAGTGTCCTAGGCATTCTTGTCCATCCAATTGGCAAAAGATAAAACAAGATACAAATAACAACAATTGGATGTCCTCGAATGAGCAAACACATGCAGACCAACATGCTCACACAATAAGCTGATAGATAAAATATGGTGAACATGCACAAACATCCTAGCAGCTATCAAGCACTTGGGCGATGACAAAGTCATCTATATATGAGTATATTGACTTAGGAGCCAAGTAAGAATACTTGATCATAGGTCATACTCATCGTTAAGCATAAGTGGGGTTACCACTTTTACATAAGCATTAATGTGTTCATATCCTTATGAGATGCTTATACTCAAGATTTAGAGTAAAGCTCCCCCTTGATATGACATCCCCCCTAATAGGGATAAACTAACCTTGGGTTTTGTTGTAGAAGACTTCAAGTAGGGGTGGATGCCCACTGTTGATGAAGATCATCTTGAGTTGGAAGCAATCCTTGTTGTTTCTTACTCTTTTCACCGACATGGCTTAGTCCCGAGGCAAAATGAACATATGCAAGAATAGCTATGGACATGGAGTGAAACACACATGGGATGATGTACAAAGGTGCATTAATTACCTTGTTCCTTGCTTACCTTTGAGGGAATGTGTGACTCCTTGAGCCGATGCATAACATTGAGGTTGATTGCATATAGTTCTTGCCAAAATGAATAAGAGTGAATTTCATAGGCGGAATCACCCCTCAAGAACTTTCTAGTTCTTCCTCTTGGGGATCTACATCAACTTGATGGGAATCCTTGGAGTTGTTGTAGCACTAGATGAGGTAGAGCTAGTAGTGTCCTTGGGAATCCACTTGACCTTGACTTGGGGTTCATCTTCAAATAGGTCAATGTCATCTTAAAGCTTTCCCCTACCCTTGTGGTCTTGTGGTAGAAGGCCATCTTGTGAGCTTGTTCCTTCGGGAGGAGTATGATCATACTTCTACTCTTGGGGAAGAAACTTAGGAATGGGATATGGACCTTCTTCCTAATCATCTTCGTTGATGTTGAAGTAGCCAACACCTTGTTTCTTCCGATGTCCTCCTTCCTTGCGCACAATTTCCTCAAATTTCGTACTTCCGGCAAGACTCTTGAAGACAACTCTCTATATAATCCCTTTCAATAAATTGTTTTCTTGCTCAAGTGTAACTTAGCTAAGAGAGCCATTAGTGGAATCAAGAGAGCTAATAGCAACAACATTATCCGATTTACTAGATGGAGAAACTTAGACATGATTAATCGTTTGGCTAGATAAGAATAACTCTTCTTTCAAAGATCATCATTGGTCGCTTTTAGGAACTTATGCTCTTTCTCCAAATTGAGCATCTCAAAGTGTAGCTTCTCATGAGTTCTTGCAAGCTCTGTATGATCTTCTAGAGTAGTCTCATGAGCTAACATCAGAGTTTTTAACTCTAGAGTTAGTCGATAAATATTTTTCTTCTCATCATCACCCGATTTCTATTGACAAGCATGATAATTAGCAAGTTCATTTTCATTGCAATTACTAGTTTCATCAAACAGCAAGTCATCTGCTCCTAACAAGTCCTCCTCATGACTATTGAAATCAAGATACTCGGGGTGTGATACCTTGGGGACTTTAGCCATTAAGCTGTTTCCGAACCCCTAATTTGGTGAATGAAATAGGTCGTAGGAGTTGGAGGAAACAAGTGCAATGCCGGCAACACCTTCATCTTTACTATATTCGGAGTTGGAGTGATAGCTTCTCTCGGAATGGTTGTCCGACTCGGAGCCAGAAACCCATTCACCAAAATGAGCTTGATGTCTTCTTCTTGAGCTGCTCTTGGTGTATTTGTCCTTCTTCTCCGATTCCTTGCCTCTTCGTGTGTGTCTTCGTTCATAACAATCTTCTCTACTCCTCTCTTTCCGAGATGACTCATCTCTTGAGCTTCGTCTTTGAGGTGACTCTTCTCTTCATTTGTAGGGAGCCGAGCACTCAATGGAGTAGTGTCCGAGCTTCCCACAATTGTAGCAGTTTTGGTCACGACTGGATGAACACTTCTCATCATGTCTTGGGCTTGAGCTTATCTCTTTGCCTTTACTCTTGCATAACTTATTGAATTTTCTGACCATGAGGCTTATCTCTTCATGAGTGACAAGATTGTTCTTTGAAGTAGCGGGAGCATCGCATGAAGCTTTGTAAGCAACACTTTTATTGTTGTGCGGCTTATGTTTGTCCTTGAGTGACATCTCATGAACAAAAATCCTACCAATGACTTCAGTTGGCTTGAGATCTTTGTAGTTTGGCATCATTTTAATAAATGTGCACACTATGTCATACATTCCATCAAGATCTCTAAGTATGTTCTTGATGATTAATTTGTGGGTTATCTATTCTCTTCCTAAGCCATCAATCTCATTGGTGGTGAGAGCTTGCCTAGACTACGTTTCAGCAAAACCTTCACCATCCTTCATCTTGAAATTTTCAAGCTGACTTTGAAGCACATCCAACTTAGATTCTCTAACAGAATCAGTACCTTCTTTTGCATTCTCAAGAAGGTTGATTTTGTTGAATTCTTGGGGGCATAGACAGTTGAAGATGATGTCGCAGGCTTGGGCACTGGGTTGCAACATCTCCAGTTCATCAGTTGTCGCATCACGATCAGGTTCATGCC
This sequence comes from Hordeum vulgare subsp. vulgare, assembly GCF_904849725.1. Taxonomy (NCBI): domain Eukaryota; kingdom Viridiplantae; phylum Streptophyta; class Magnoliopsida; order Poales; family Poaceae; genus Hordeum; species Hordeum vulgare. The sequence continues at coordinate 203,050,812 of NC_058518.1, forward strand.
CTTCTCCAAAGAAGTTACCTTGCACATCAACATGAATAACATCCCAATCATGAGGATTAATGCCAAGAATATGCATTTTCATCTTATGCTTCCAACTAGCAAAATTAGTGCTATCGAAATATGGACTTCTACGGTGATAATTTCCCTCACTAGATGCCATACTCTCCTAGGTTGTGAAACCAATGCAATGGAGACCAAAGCTCTGATACCACTTGTAGGATCGAAATTATGTCTAGAGGGGGGTGATTAAACTACTTGACAAGATAATTTTTTTGCCTTTTCTAAATTTTAGTTGAGAGGCAGTTTTGGCAGTTATAGCAAGTCAAGTACACCCTACACATGTAGTTCTAAGAGTGTAGGAGCGGAAGGTAAAACTTGCAAGTGTAAAGTAAAGGAGTAAGGTAGGGAGATCAACTGCATGAGGTTGACACAGCGATTTTTGGCATCGTTACAATAGGTGGTGCTATTGTACGTCCATGTTAGTATAGACTTCAACCCACGGAGGGTAACGGTTGCGAGATTCCACGGAGGGATCCACCCACAAGGGGCCAACAAAGAAGCGGCCTTGTCTATTCCACCAAGGCTTCCGCACACGAAGGACTAGCCTTACTCACGGTAAATCTTCATGAATTAGGCGATCTCTTTGCCCTTACAAACATCTTGGTTCAGCTCCACAACATGAAGTAGGAGGCTCCCAAGCGACACCTAACTAATCTAGGAGGAACCACCCTCCAAAAGGTAATAGATGTGGTAGATCAATGAACTCCTTGATCTTGTGCTTCGGAATATAGTCTCCTCAATGCAAAATCACTCTCTCACAGAATAGGCATGGGTAGGAAAGATTGATTTGGTGGAAAGAAGTTTGGGGTGGCTAGAGATCAAGTTTCAAATGGTTGGATTGGAATATCGTGGTCTCAACACATGAGTAGGTGGTTATCTCTCAGAAAATGGATCTGGCAATGAAGTGTGTGTTCTGAGTGCTTCTCCCACGAGTGACAGTAGGGTGAAGGGGTACATATAGGCAGCACACAAAATCCAACTGTTACACCTAAAGTGGCAAACTCGTTGACACCAAAATCATAAACTCGATGGTACTGATTCACACAAAGGTAGTTACTTCTGAATCTCGGTTGTACCGATATACACAACTCAGTGGCACCGAAAAGGTGGCTAACAGTCAGATGGACAAACTCGGTGGTAATTCCGATTTTGTGTACCGTGGCAACAGAAAGTTGGTCACACTAAACTCGGTAGCACCGATATGGATTCGGTTGCGCCGGTTTGGTGGAAATGGCTAGATTCTTTATCCTACGTCAAACTCGGTGGGTCCGAAATATGAAAGTTGGTGACACCGAATTTGAGTATGTAGAATTGGACAAAATGGTTATGTGAGAAAAATGACTCAGTATTTTGGTGGCTAACTTTGAGCACTTGAGCAATCAGTTCATTTTTCTACCTCACCCCCTTTTAATAGTACTATCTTTCGTATGGACTCAAAAGTGATTTCTCACAAATATAAAATGAAGAGTCTTCTAGCTTGAAGCTTGAGCCAATCTTATTCCTTTCTTGCATCAAGGGTCATCTCCACATAAGCCTTTGGCCATAGCATCTATTGAACTTTCCTGAAATATACTTGAAAAAGATATTAGTCCAATGATGCATATATTGTGATCATTGATCAATACCACCCTAGGGGCAATTCTGTTTTCACACTGTAAAATAGATTGCAATTATACAAACTTTTAAAAATTGGAATCGTCAAATTTGGACAAGTTTTGCAACCTCGTGAATTTTTCCAAATATATAGGAAAATCAAAAAGGGAAAGCTAGTGTGTATCTAGGCTAGAGTAGACCCACCATCGGTCGGACCAAGCCTAAGTGACCTAGGCGGCCACACACGCGCGCCAGCCAGGTATTTAAACCTGACTGATGGGGGCCCTCGGTCAGCCACACAGGGAGAGGGGGAGAGAGGGGAGGGGATGGCATGTGAATCCCACCTGTCATCTTCTTCCTCGCGACAGGAGAACAGAGGTGCTCATCGGCGAGGCTAGGCAGCATGGTGGGGCTAGAGGAGGGCACCGACATGCTCATGGTTGAGCCATCATTTGAGCAGGACGGGAGAGAGGCAGTAGAGTGCAGCGGTTCTCCGGTGACGAGCAACACAAGGTAGGAAGCTTCGGGCCGAGCAACGCGGCGGAGGAAGCTTCGGGCAAGGTTCTCCTGCTCGCCACGGCCGGCAATCGATGCCAAAGGACGGGGTAACAATGCAGTGCTACGTTGTGGTTCCAGATTGGAGGATAGCACGGGCATGGGGATCCTGCCGCGCGAACATCAATGACAGGAGACGGTGGCAGTTGGCTCGATCCTGTCTACTGGGACTTCGAGAGGTAGAAAGGGGCTCGGGTTGGTTGAATGTGAGGCGGAGAGAGAATCCAAAGGGGAAGATACATCTCTAAGAGTGGTTTATATAGCCCGGCTATGGTGCACCGTGCTCCCGTTCGTAGGCGTGGACGTAGTCAACGCGGGAGGGCAGAGGGCGAGCGGGGCGAGTCTGGGGCGTTCCTGGCACTGGTCCACGATGTAGGGAGGTGAAAGAGAGAGCAGGGTGAGGCCAGGGGCGTCACGCTCGTGAGCTCACTCATTAGCCGACCTGGCGGCACTCGGTCACACGCGGGAGGGGGGAGAGAGGAAGAGACAGGAGGAGGATAGGGCCATGGCATGTCCCAAAGCTTGAGGGGTATCGGCTGGTATGTGAGGAGGCTCGAGGTGTGCGGGCGCGCGAGGTCAACCCTTTGGAGTGCATCTATGTGCACTAGAGTGGATTTTTGCTGGCATGGGCATGCCAGTGACATGCTCTGTCGTGGCACTCATGTCTACCTTTACCAGAGGGGGAATAAACAATGGGAATGGGCTTTGGATGCTCTCAGAACAACTATGAGTGAGAGAGAGAAGAGAGAAAGAGAGAAATAGGGATGTCCTGAGAGTGCCATGGGTGTTTTTTCCCATGCAACCATGGAGCTGGGTGCCAGGAAATTTACTCGAGGTGTTGCGGGTCTTAGTGAAACTGTGGTAAAAGTTTGGAGAAAAGGAGAAAAATATAAGTGGTGAATTCAGCCACTTTGGAAGATAACCGGAAGGTTCTTTATGTAGTTTTGGGCAAGATAACTTGCCCACTTATTGTGAGATTTAACAAGATCGAACGTTGGGTAAAAATAAGGGTGATCATAGCATTTGAACCTATTTGAAGAAAGTTGGCAATTCAAACATAGAAAACCTTAGAAATCAACAGAATGAGGTTTCTATAGATCTAGCTAAGGAAATATATTCCCCCTAATGCAAAACTTGGGGTGGCATCATTATTTGGGTACTAGATTACTCCTGCAAAGCTTGAGATCAGGTGGAGAAATTTGGCAATGTGGAGTTGCTCAAATTTGTTTCTAGACATAAAGGGTTTTGGAATATTTTGGTGGAACAAATCAACTTGGATGAGATGAAACTTGGCAATATTATTACATATATCATGTTTGACTTGCTAGAATTTTCCTAGAATTATTTGAGAACATTTTCTATGGAAATGTTTCAAAAGCTTGAAATAGGCAAAAAGGGTTTTGAGTGGTTTTGTCCAATATTTTGAACATGACCATGTGTTGAAACTATTATATATGGAAAATATAGGTCCCGGGAGTTTGCCTAAATTTTCTCAAATATTTTGAATGAATAAAAAAATCCCTATAAAAGACCATTTTTCGCCTCAAAAAATGAACTTATTTAAAATAGTAAAATATTAATTTTATGGTTTTGGGTAGTCTTTTTGATAATAGGATCAAACAAAATCTTTGGGGCAAAGCATATACCCTAATTTGAGGACTTGCAGCACAAACCTCAATTCACGGGGTTTTGAAAACTTAAATTAAAGAAATGATTTTTGGTCAAAGTAATATTGAATAAAAATAGTTTTATGTCCTATTCACAGGGTACGGTCATCAAGCAAGGATTTGGAGCAAGAAGATGAGTTTTGAGTGGAGGGAAAATTTTGTTAGCAAAAAACCAAATAGGCAAACGAGCATACATCAACCAATTCAATCATCACATGCACAAAAAAGTTTTAACTCATTTCAAATTTTATAAAATCATAATGTGGCAAAGTGGTACAAATATAGGGTATGACATGTTCTCACGCAAGAAGGCAGAGTCATATGTACGCCACCGGTTCCCTCTAGACTTCGGCGACATGGCACCCCGCTATTAGCCTCTTCTATCTTCATCCTGCCGCGTCCCTCGCACGCGCACCATGATTGCGCCGACACTCCAATGAGCGTGTCCACATGTGCAAGCATCCTATCCCTATGAGTCCTCTCTCTCCCTTCCCCACTTCATAGTACAGCCCCATGTACGCCACAAACACCCTCGTTCCCGTCCCAAACGCCACTACGGCCAGCGCCAAATGTGTCGTCCACGGCAGACTCGAGCCCCGTGTATATAAGCTAGCCCCGAGCCCCCTCATGCCCTCTCTTGCTCCCTCTCACACCCACAAATCTCACCAACCTACTCCTGGCTCTCCCCATGCCCTCTCCTTTCTACCATGGCCAAAATTGTTGCCTCGGTCTCCGCTCGAATTTGAGCTCTCCCGAGCCCCTCCTCTCCGTTTAGCAGCACCAGGACGAGCATACAACATTGCCACGAACCTCCTATGCACCCCTTTTCTCCCTCCCAATGGCCGGAGCACCCTTTGCACGGCTGCACGATGCCAGCTCCCGCTGCGGCCGAAGACCGACTTGGTCCGGCATTTTCCCCGCAAAAATGGGGCCACCTGGTGGCTGCGAAGCATTCCACCGAGCACTGCAATGGCCAGGTCATCACTAGAGGAGGCCTGCTACGTTGGAGCAGCGCCGGCACACACTCGGTCTCGCCTCTAAATCCTCCCTGCTCGAGCGGGAGGTGGGGGATGAACCCGAAAGGCGGGCCCCGCCTATCAATGGCTAGCCGACGCGAGATCGCATTTTAAGTGGAGATGGCTCGAGGCAACTCCGCCTCCCTGAGGTGGAAGTGCCTTCGGCATTGGACCTTGCCACCTGGTCAAGCCACTCGGCACCCCCAATTTTTATCTGCCACCTAGTGCGCCCTTTTAGCCCATGTCGGTGAGATTCCTGTTTCTTTTTCTTTGCAAGAGATACAAATCAATTCATATTTAATCCAAATAATATCCAAATTTGATGATAAAAAGTTCTAATGAACTCTAAAATCAAATACTATGAAAATATTTGAATTGCACACTTTTCTAGAGAGATTTTCTATAGAAATCAAATTCAAAATTTGAATTTGAATTATTGAAACCCCCAACTTGAAAAATCTCTAGAGAGTCCAAATCAACTCGAAATGAGGTTATTCAAATTCCTACATGTTCCAAAAATGTTGCCTTATTTTTCTAGCTATAGTTAACATTTTTATATGCTATATTTTGGTGGGACCAAATAAATTGCTCCTTTTCCCGTTTAAGTCATCTTAGAAACATCATAGGATAATCATCCCAACTCCAAATCGAGGGAAACCACTTCCAAAACTCTTCTAAAATCATGCCCTATTTGATAGGTGCATCCAATATTTTTATAATATTTTCAGTAAAATCCTCATAGGATAATAACCCCTCCCTTTCCACCTATCTGAAAATCCTCGTTGACCCAGATCGAGTAGAACCTCTCTAGTTAATCTTCTTATGGCTAGAGGTGTCTAATTAAAATGGTTTTCCTCCATAAGATCACTTTTTATTTTCCTTCTTGTTGTGTTTCTTATTGTAGTTGTTCCCGCGATAGTTGACGAAGTAGCTGAGGTGCTCGGAGTTGGACTAGAAGCTCGTGAAGACCTTGAGGAACCAGGCAAGCAGCCTTGTGACCATTAATGTGGAACCATTTTTATGAATGCCATATGGCACTTTATTTCGTTGCATCTGAATCATGTTGAATCGATGACCACCTTGGTGGGTTGTCTTACATATTTACTCATTGATACTTGCAGCTAGCATGACCCTACTTTCCCATGAGGGTTGTGTTGATGGGAAGTATTTAGGATGCTAGTAGTTGCTACACTAATGGAACAGAAAAATGCATGGTATTAGAAAGTAAATGATTCATAGACTTTTCGGAAACCCCGTCGGGAGCCACTAATGCCCGACGGAGATGGTGTTGATTTAGGTAACCACTTGAGGAAGAAGTGGTGTACCGATAAAAGTTGTGTATGTGTGTTTTTGAAAATGGAGAGATTTAAGATTTTCTGATGATCCCAAATATTTATGTACAACAATGATACCCCTTTATGGGATGGGGCTTTCTTGATTACTCTAGTCGATGCAAGCAGAGAGCCCGCAATACTAGTGGTGAGAGGGTCAGAGTTACCGTCTCTATACCGGGTCGTGCCAGGTAGGGCGACCATGGGATGTTTCCATAGACACCGGGAACACTGTTGCGTCCCCTCAGGGATGGTATGATCTAGAAAGAGTCTTGTGTGATTTACATCATGAGGATGTCGTCCAACGAGTGGACTCTTTGTTTAGTGTCTCCAGGGTAAAGGTATTTGTTTGGGTGCTTACCTCGGGTATGTAATATACCGCGGGCTGTGGTTGAGACGGAAGTTTCCCAAGTCTTGTAGGTAAAGCATGCAAACTTCTGTAGAGTGTAAAGACTATTCGAATAGTCGTTCTCACGGGCTTCGACAAGTGGAGGTCTGTCTTAAACTACGTCCAATGTTTTCACAAACTTTCGGTGTTTGTGTGGGAAAGATGATACTTGAGCTAGGTCAAATGACCTGACAAGATGAAAGAACATGAGATGTCGAACCCCCTGCTTATGATGATATATGTAACATGTTCATATGGATATCTGCAACTTGTTGTAGCATGCTTTAAAAGTTGATTTGAACATGTCATTGCACTCAAAATGAGCTTTCTACAACTTACCGACTTACTACTATAGCATGCATTGTTATTGCCTTGTTCCAAACATGGGTTGCTTGCGAGTACATTCAAATTACTCATTGGCTTGCCACTGGTTATTTTATTGGCCACCCATGAGAAGACATGATATCATGAATATTACCTTGGTGACATACGTGGGAGGTAGGACGCTTCCAGTCGAAATGTGTGTAGGTTTAAGACAACTGGCATGGGTTCATGCCATCGATGAAGATTTTCTGTTGCAAATATAGGAAGACTTGGCCATGAATACTAATTCGACTAAAATGGTACTTAATAGATGTAAGACTCTTATTATTAAGTTTTTTTGTGTTCAGTGAGCATTTATCTCTCGGATCACTCTGCATGTACATTTGGGGTTCACGACTTATGAGTTGGGGTCCCCACAGCTGGTATCAGAGCCATCCTGAATGTAGGAAGCCTTAATTTGCATGCCTGTTAGTTATGATAAAACCCCATTCAAAAACCATACCTAGTACATATACTTAGGAGTTTCTGAACATATTACCTCTTCTACTCTACTTTCAAACTTTACTCACACCCCTCCCCTTAAACCTCGTAGATGGCCGTTGTACCTGAAGACCTCCTACCATATGACTTTCCCCTACTCCTGGAGGAGATGTGGAGAAGTGCCAGATCCGACAATCCCCCGTTTTCCTCTACCACGAGCACTGGGTTGAGGCTACCACGAAGGAGTACCACGTTGATGTGGTCATGAAGGCAAACAACTCCCCGACGAGTTGGTTCTTTGAAGGACCACATATAGAGACCTTGGTGATCACAGTCGAGATGGCTCCACGGTAATCACTCGTCCACCTTCGAGGCATCATTCTAGAGATGCCTGAGGAGCCAACCACTCACCAGGAAAGATGGCATTGGCTAGAATTGGAAGTTGGTTCCATCCACGGCGGATGAAACGCCACTCAAGTTCCATACCTACTTCAGCCTCTTAGTCGACTGTCTCTCTCACAACTTGATTAAGGAGTCTGTGAAGCTCCACACGGAAATTCACCACACCCTTGAACTACTCCGACAAGCCAGGACGAAGCCATACAAGATCAAGAAGGATGGCACCATCGAGGGAGGACCAGCTATCACATACAGAGGAGGATTACCCCCAGCTAGAGACGCACCCACACGTCATCATCGCATGAGTGCGACGGAGTACCGTGCACTCTTCACCGCCCCACCAGCGATGCGTCGTTGGGATGGACCTCCTCGTCCTCCGACCCCCTCGACTGGATATGATCCACATACGGATGATGACAAGGAGGAAGACCCTAAGGAGCATGACTATGAGACCGAGCACTGCAACTTGCACCAGCACTTTTGGCAACCCCAGCGCCGACAACAGTAGCCAGCAGCCGAGAATGGTGGATCTTCTCCTGTTGGAGATCACCAGGATCATCCACAAGGCTACTATCCACCACCATCCCCTCCACCAGAGAACATGACCATAGCTCAGTTTCTGGAAGTTCTCCGGGAGGAACGCCAAGCTAACATTACCGCTATCTAGCAGATGGCTCAAGACCTTGTGAACAACTAGTAGCAAGGCAGGAACGTCAAATGACGCTCCACTCTGGGAGAGTTCATTAGGAATTCGCCCCCAACCTTCAACGAGACTTTTGAACCTCTGGATCTAATGACTCGATACGCACCATCGAGGACCTCCTTGCATTGGTCAACTACAATGAGGACCGTGAGAAGGTTATCAATGCATCTCACTGCCTCCAAGGTATAGCCACAGTTCTGTGCGACAGCTGAAGGTAATGCAAGGTTACCGTGTGATCACATGTGGTGACTTCAAGCAAGAATTCCGCACTACCCACATTCCTTCTAGGATTAAGGCTATCCAAAAGCAGGAATTTCGAGCGCTGAAGCAAGGAAGTGGCTCTGTCAAGGAGTATATGGAGAAGTTCAACCTCCTATCGAGGTATCTATCTGAATATGTCATCACTGAGGCTGGCAAGATAGAACGCTTCATGGAAGGACTCCAGCAAGTCCTTTAGTATCAATCGTTGTCTGCGACTGCCGGACTATCATCGAGCTGGTGAAGAAGGACCTTACGCTTGCATACAAACGTCGTGCCATGGAATACACTCGCAAGTGCGAGATTATCAGCAAGGGTTGTTTCAGCAACCAGAAGACCCGCCCCTGGCAGCCAACCTCGGCAAAGCCAAACTATCGACCTCAGTAGGCCATGACTCATGCACCTCGTCCGAGGTACCAGCCCCAGCAGTATTCCAACCCTAGGACAATATACAACAACCAAATAAAAACACTGCTGGGAAGACCAACATCTTCGGACAGGTCACATTCTTTGGGTGTGGTCACCTCGGACACATCTCAAAGCAGTGCCCCAACAGGATGCCATATGCACCGCGCTCCAACACGCCAAAGCAAGGACAAGGCCGTGGAGTGCCCCGCAGGAACCAAGCTCCCCGCAACCAACCCAAAAATGGCAAGGGTCGTGTGAATCACATCACCCTTGAGGAAGCCTAGGAAGAACCGAATGTTATATTGGGTATGTTCTTTGTCACCTCAACTCCGGCAACAATTATGTTTGATTGTGGTTCTTCGCATTATTCTGTTACCCCAAAGATTGCACTAGAGAGTGGTATGAAGCCTACACCTCTACGTAGTCATATGATGGTACAAATCACGAGTGCAGTATTAAGGACCAAGATACGATGTAAGGGAGTTGGGATTAACATCAACGGGGTAGACTTCAAAGTAGTCCTCATAGTTTTGGATTCCCCAGGATCGGACGTCATTCTTAGCATGAATTAGTTGACCAAGAACCAAGGCTTGCTAGACTATGCCAAGCAGAATGTTACCATGACCAATAGCCTAGGAGTGGAAGTCAAGTATGTTCCCATCCCTACCTCTGACCAAGCCCCACAGGTCAATTGTCTGATGTGGATTGAGTTGGATCGAGTACCAATGGTATGTGAATACACGGATTTATTTCCCGAGGAGCTTCCTAGAATTCCTCCATAACGTGACAGTGAGTTCATCATTGAGTTAATGCCTAGAGAAAGACCCATCGAAAAGAATCCCTATGGAATAAGATCCGAAGAGTTGGCTGAACTGAAGAAGCAACTAGCTGAGCAGCTCAGAAAATGAATTATTCCCCCTAGTGCCTCTCCTGGGTGATCAATTGTTCTATTTGTGTCAAAGAGGTACGGGACTATCCGACTCTGTGTTCGATCAGGTGAATGGTTCCAAGGTATGTTCCAAGATCAATCTCAGGTGTGGGTACTACCAGTTGAAGATCAGACCCCAAGATATTCCTAAGACATGATTTGTGACCAGGTATGGAGTGAATGAGTACACGGTCATTTCCTTTGGGTTCACCAATGACACAACCTACTTCATGTACCTCATGAACAAAGTCTTCATGGAGTATTTGTATAAGTTTGCCGTTGTCTTCATCGGTGACATACTCGTCTTCTCCAAGTGTGAAGAAGAGCATGATTAACACTTGAGAATTGTCTTGGATAAGCTTAGAGAGCACCAACTATATGCCAAATTCAGGAAGTGTGAATTCTGGCTCCATGAAGTTGGATTCTTGGGTCATGTGTTGACTGCAGAACGATTGATATTGGATCCTGCCAAGATTGAAACCCTAACTGAATGATAATCTCCAAGCAATGTGAAGGAAGTCAGAAGCTTCCTCAGACTTGCGGGATATTACTACAAGTTTGTTGAAGGATTATCAAGCATTGCACCACCTATGACTCAGCTCTTGAAGAAGGGAAAGAAGTTCAACTGGACACTGAAATGTGAGGAAAGTTTCTAGGAGATCGAGAAGAGATTGACAATGGCCCCAATTTTAGCCACCCCCGATATTCACAAGGAGTTTGTGATATATTATGATGCCTCAAGAATCGGGCTTGGTGGTGTCCTGATGCAAGAAGGCAAAGTCATAACATATCTATCCACACATCTACATCCTCATGAAGAGAACTACGCAACTCATGATCTTGAGTTTGACAACAATGGTTGATACCATGAATACGTTCGACATTACCTTCTGGAAAACAAACTAAGGTAGCCCACTTTCGACATTACCTGCTACATCATCTTCTACATCAACACCGGATTGCCCAGATGAAGCAAGGGACATGATTCCATTTCCGTCGTCGTTGACCACCTAACTAAGGTAGCCCACTTCTTCCCTGTTAAGACAACCTATAATGGGAGACAATTGGCTAACCTCTACATCAACCGGACCGTGAGCCTCCATGCACTCCCTAAAGAGATTTTGTCACATCGAGGTACCCATTTTACCTCCAGGTTCTAGAACAGATTTCAAGAAGCCTTGCGAACCAAGCTATCCTTCAACACTGCTTTTCACCCTCAGACAGGCGGACAGATAGAACGAGTAAAGCAGATACTCAAAGACATACTTCATGTCCATGTTTTGGCGTATGGAGCCAACTATGAAGACTTCTTACCCTTGGACGAGTTCTCCTACAACAACTTTTAGTCCACTCTTCAGATGGCACCATTTGAGGTGTTGTATGGATGCAAGTGTCGCACTCCCCTCAACTTGTCTGAAACCGGAGAAGGACTAGTCTTTTGCCCAGATATCCTCTGTGAAGCAGAAGAGCACGTTCAACTTATGATAGAACGTCTCGAAACCACCAAGTCAATATAGAAGAGTTACATCGACTGATACATCTCAAACATATCAATAATTTATAAAGTATTCATGCTGTGTTTGCCTATGTTTAAAATACTTCTATATGATTTTGATGAACTTTATATGATTTATTTAGAACTAACCCGGACTGATGTTGTTTTCACCAGAATTACCATGGTGTTGTTTTTCTGCAGAAAATGAATGTTCCCGGAATCGCATGATTTTTTCTGGAGGCAATAGGGAATATTGGTGGGAAGACATACCGGGGGGAGCCACCTAAAGGCCACAAGCCAAAAGCACCCCTAAGCCGCTCCCTGATGGCTTGTGGGACCCACGTGGTTCCGTTTAGTGTGATTCCAACGCTGAAAAATCTTATATATACTAGAAACCCCAGACATAAAGAGATAACTTCCGCTCCGCCACCGCACCTCTCTGTATCAACGAAAAACCAATATGGAGCCTTTCGAGTACCCTATCGGACAGGGGAAATCATCTCCAGTGGTCATCTTCATCATCCTGGCAGAGGCCATGACGAATAAGGAGTACTTCACCCTCGAGGCTAAGGGTATGTACAAAACGTTCTATGTTATCTCTCTCTCTCCCTCTCTCTCTCCCTCTCTCTCTCTCTCTCTCTCTCTCTCTCGTGTTCTTGAGATGGCATGATCTTGATGTATCACGGGCCTTGTTAATCTAGTTGGGTCATATGATGTTATTCCCTTGCTAGCTTGTTGTGATGAATGAAATCTTTCCCTTTAAGATCTTGTTATGTTGGATTGAATATTTTGGTTTGAGAACACTTGATGTGTGTATTTCATGTGGATACCCATAGTGACATTGGGTTATTCAAGTAATTCTCTTGATACATGTTATTGCATCAACTTGCGGATTCCGGTGACCTTGCGGATCTATGCATATGGGTTGATTGCACGTTTTCAAACTATATTCTTTGGTAGACATCTTTGGGTTCTCCTAGAAATTCTTTGTTTTGGATTGAGTATGATACGTCTGAAATTGTTTGATGCATGTGAGATAATTTACCCACGGATACTTGAGGCGATATGGAAGTATCTAGGTGACATTAGGGTTGATTGTTATGTGTCATGGGTGTTATTCTAGTACGAACTTTAGGACTGTTTGTGACACTTATAGGAATAGCTCGAAAGATTGATCATAAAAATAACTTTGAGGTGGTTCTACTACCTACACCAATTTCATCATATTGTTCTTAGCTAGATAGAAACCTTGGAGTGATTCTTCGTTGCATGCTGAAGGATGATAATGTCATTATATTATGTTAGCATTCTTGAGAGATTGCACTAATGAAAACATTTATACAACACTTTGCTAGTTGTTTTACACTTTCTACCTTGTTGTTTTTATACTTATAGATTACAAAAATCTATATCTACTATCCATACTATACTTATTCACCATCTCTTTGCCGAACTAGTGCACCAATACAATTTGCCGTTGTGTTGGGTGTGTTGGAGACACAAGAATTTTTTATATTTAATTAAAGCGTTGTTTGAGAAAGACCATCTTCATCCTAAATCTCCCATGGATTGATCAACCGTAGGACATCCACTTGAGGGGGAAATGCTACTGTCCTACAAAACTCTGTGCTTGGAGGCCGAGCATAGTCTACAAGAATAAACTTGTGTAGTAGACATCAAGCTCTTTTTTGACCCCGTTGCCGGGGAGGTGAGATCTTGAAGGTATATCTTTAGATATTGCAACTAATTCTTTTTGTTTCTTGTTTTTCACTAGTTTCAATTTATAAAAGAAAACTACAAAATATGGAATTTAGGTTGCCTCATTTTCTTTGCCTCTATAATGTCTTTTGGGAAATGATGGTTAGGCAAATTGTGCTCAGTTTCTAGAGGTAGAATTTATGAAAATGCTTAATTTGAAATCCTTGAATGATGAGCATGATAGCGATATTGTTGTTATGAATTCTCCGAATATCCAGGATGCTAATGATATGCGGAGCCACAAGCTTGGGGATGCTATGTCCGATGAAAATGCTATTTTTAATCCCCCAAGTTTTGATGAACAAATATATTATGATGAAATAATTCCTCCTATCTATGATGATTATTGTGATAACATGTATTCTATAAATAATTAGGATAACCCTGAAACTTGTCATCATGATTTTAATTTTCACATGGATTATATCAATCAAGTAACTCATGATTGTTATTTTGTTGAGTTTTCTCCGACTACTATGAATAATAAGAATTTTCCTTGCTTGGGCTGTAATTAAAATTATATGCTTGTGCATCAAGAAAAGAATGCTTTATGTGATAGTTATATTGTAGAATTCCTTCATGACGCTACTTAAAATTATTATGAGGGAGGAACATATGCTTGTAGGAATTGCAATAATACCATGTTTCCTCCCAGTGTGTTCAAAGTTTGGAAGTCATGCTTGTTTTGCCTTCATATGCAAGTTGATTATGGCTACAATAAAAAAAATTAGAAAATTTTGTATGCATATGAAGTGGGTTAGACTTAAATGTGTTTTCAAGTGATTCATGATGCTCTCTTGCATGCCTCAATACTACTTTTTATACGAGCATCATTGAAATCATCATGGCTAACTAAAAGGCATTAAAGAAAAGCACTTATTGGGAGACAACCCAACACTTTAACTTTTTTATTTCTATGTGTTCACATGATTAACATACTCTATTAATCATGTTTTGTGTCTTTTATTTCAATAAAGTTCCAAGTAAAGCATTTGGCATAGTGTGGATACTTGCTAGTTTGATTATGTGCAAAATCACAAACTTTTACGTACAGTGCAGAATTTCTATAATTTTACTGGGATGACAAAAAATTCTGAAATTTTTACACAGTTATCATATGCAAATTTCAGGCATTGTCCTAATATTTCATAATTATTAGTCTTAGGGAAGTATGGTGTTCATTCAGATCTTTACATGTTGCTCTGTTTTTGATAGATTCTGTTTTGCATGTATAGTTTGCTTATTTTAATGTTTCCATAGCTTATATTTGGTGACATAAATGATTCTAATGATATAATACAATAGGTAGAAAGCAAGAACAACTATGAATCGTGTCATGACAGTACCTGAGTGAATGATCTATGTTTATTACACTAACCCATCTCACGATGTTCCGTTAAGTTTTGTGTCATTGAAGTTTTCAAGTTTTGGGTGAGATACTGATATGACGTGAATAATGAGCAGAAATAACCTAATCTTGGGGATGCCCAAGGACCCCCCAAGGTAATATACAAGGAATACTGAAGCATCTAAACTTGGGGATGGAAGGCATGCCCTCTTTTCTCTCCAACATTACCGGTATATCTTACTTGGAGCTGTATTTTTATTTTTCACTTGATATGTGTTTTTCTCGGAGCATCATTTTATGTTGTTGTTATCTGTTAGATTTTATTTATAATCTCAATTTTGTATAAAAATATTTAGAATGCTTGAATTGCATGTGTGATGTGTGTTGTACAAAAATTGAAACTTTTGTTGTAGTATTTGAATTATCATATTTTACTCGAACTTGGAAAGTTTATGACTCTTTTACATAGTACCATAATACAAATTATTTATCATTTCCGAAATATCAGAATGTTTTGAGTTATAGAGGTACCCTTTTCGAATTAATTGCTACAGACCATCCTCTTTAGACAGATTGTTGTCATAGTTTTGTTACCTACTTATCCTATAGTTTCCATAGCCTATGTTGGTATATATAAATTGTGGAAATGATAGTAAATAGTAGATAATGTTTGGAAATTATCATGCAACTTGTATTGGTGGTACATAAAGAGTTGATTTATTCTTATGCGCACTAACCTATCTCACGAGTTCTTTTCAAGTTCTGTGTGGATGAAGTTTTTGAGATTTAGGTGAAACCGGGATATGAGAGGATTGAGCGATATACAAAATATCAAGGTTCAGTTTGCCCAAGGCACACCAGATAAATATTACAAGAATTATCAAGCATCTATGCTTTGGGATGCCACCCATCCCACCTCTCTTCGTCAATATCGGTTAGCCTATGTTGACCCTAAATTTTGATTTCTCCACATGATATGTGCTATTCTTGGAGTGCATTTTAATTAGTTTTATGTTTGCATTAAATACTCAGATCTCAACATCTTTATTGAGATAGAGAGAGTCCTCATGTAGCTATTTAATTGTTTGACTACTCATTGATCTTCGTGTGTATCATTTGGGAGTAGCTTGATTGTTTGCTCTTGTGCTTCACTTATATCCTAATAGTAAATTGTGAACGAATGAAATGTGATAAATATGAAATTTTCAATGTGCGATATGTCTTGTAGTCATTTCACATTTGGTTTAGAAAAAAAAATTGAAGTTTGACAATCACTTTACTGGTCATATGAGGAAATCATGAATGATTATTATAAGAAAGAGAACTTTCACATACAAATATGTTATATTGGACATCTTTTATGATTGTGAATACCCATTAATTATTTTCAAACGTGATAAAATATTTGAAGTTGGACAAGTAAGACAGTCTAATGGTTATGATAGGCTATATTTACCTAGAAGTTATATTGTTTTGGATCCTCCAACATGTGTTGCATGTCTAGAACCTTTTGCCACCCAAAACTTCGTACTAAGTAGAGATAGTACTGGTGCATCAAAATCCTTGAACCAAGTTTTTTCCATGAGAGTCCACCATACCTACCTATATATGGTATCTCAATGTCATTCCAAGTAAATTTGCATGTGCGGCCTCTGAACATTCCAATAAACATCCATTTTATGTGCTCGTACCGCTCATGGAGCAACGGCGCAGTCATTATCTTCCATGCTAAGCGAGC
Source organism: Hordeum vulgare subsp. vulgare (assembly GCF_904849725.1). Taxonomy (NCBI): domain Eukaryota; kingdom Viridiplantae; phylum Streptophyta; class Magnoliopsida; order Poales; family Poaceae; genus Hordeum; species Hordeum vulgare. The sequence goes on from NC_058518.1 coordinate 203,067,261, forward strand.
TATTCTCAAGATGAGTGTTTATTCAATTGTCATTGCACGAGATCAGATAGTAAAAAGGATGCCCAGTCCTACATAATACAAGAATAAATAAATGATAAATCCCCCTAGAAATGAGATTGTTTGGATGGTACCTGTGGATACAGCTAGCCATGGAATGTGTTTGAATGATGGAGGGGGAGTAGAATTTCTATTCTGATTGGCAACCGCCATAATGTGATTTACATGGAAGGTATTGAAAACTCTGTTGCGACGTTGACATTAAAGGCACAATACTCAAAATTACATGTTCATGTGTGTTTTAAAACAATGAGCTCTGGCACCTCTACAAATCCGTGCATCCCTCTCCGAAGGGACAATCTATTTACTTTCATGTTACGTACTTCTCACGTCGAGTCAACTTATTATTCTAACCTAGGTCAATTAGTTGGCAAGTAGCATGTAGTGGGGAAATTTCCAAACATATATATCAACTCAAATATATTTGATCATGATACATTATTATTGAAAATTATATTTATCATAATATGTTGGGAGTCAAAAAATTAAGCCCCTATCGTTCTCCATGTTTGATGGATTTTATTTGTTCTAAAAATATGATTTGAGTATTATAAATCATAGAACACTATATGATAATTAAGTATGTGGAGCTCTTACTTAGACTTGATGATGCATTGAAGTTCTTCGGTGACTATGTTGTTTGGTGACTAAGGTTGGGGATGCTGATATGTCTCCACCGTATCAATAATTTATTAAGTATTCATACCATGTTTGACTATGTTTACAATAATTTTATATGGTTTTGATGCACTTTATATGATTTATTTAGAACTAACCCAAACTCACATTGTTTTCAGCAGAATTACCATGGTGTTGTTTTTGTGTAGAAAATGGAAGTTCTCGGAATCGCCTGAAACTACTTCATATTTTTTTTTCTGGAGGACATAAGCAATATTTGAGCAAAGAACCACCGTAGGGGTGGCACTTATGGGCCACAAGCCAATAGGGTCCCCCCTAGACCTCGCCCTGATGGTTTCTGGGGCCCATGTGGATCCATTTGGCGTGATTTCAACGCTAAAAAAATCCTATATATAATAGAAACCCCAGAAATAAAGAGATAACTTCTTCTCCAATGTCGTAACTCTTTGTATCAATGAAAAACCCATCTAGATACTTTCCACTACCATGTTGGAGAGGGGAAATCATCATCGGTGGCCATCTTCATCATCCTAGCGGAGGCCATGAGTATGAGGGAGTAGTTCACCCTTGGGGATGAGTGTATGTACCAGTAGATATGTGTTCAATCTCTCTCTAGTGTTCTTGAGATGGCACGATCTTGATGTATCACATTCCTTGTTAATCTACTTGGATTATATGATGTGATTCCCTTGCTACCTTGTTTTGATGAATTGAATCATTCCCTTTAAGATGTCATTATGTTGGATTGAATATTTTGTTTTGAGAACACTTGATGTATGTCTTGCATGCGGATAGCCGTAGTGACATTGGGGTATTCAAGTGATTCACTTGATATATATTATAGCATCAACTTGCGGATTCCGGTGACCTTAGAGAGCTATGCATAGGGGTTAATTCCATGTTTTCATACTATGTTCTCCGATATAAATATGGGGGTGCTCCTTGAAGTTCTTTGTGTTGGATTGAATATTATATATCTGAAATAGTTTGATGCATGCCTCATAATTTAACCACGGATACTTGAGGTGCGATTGTACTATCTAGGTGACATTAGAGTTGATTGATATGTATCATGGGAGTTTTTCTAGTATGAACTCAAGGTTGTTTGTGAAACTAATAGGAATAGCTCAAAAGATCGATCAAAAATAATAAATTTGAGGTGCTTCTACTACCTACACCAATTTCATCTTATTGTTATCCTCTAGATAAGAACTTTGGAGTGATTCTTTGTTGCATGTTGAGGGATGATCGGATGATACTATTATGTTAGCATTGTTGAGAGATTGCACTAGTGAAAGTATGAACATTAGGCCTGATTACCAAGCATTTATACAATGTTTTGCTCGTTGTTTGATATCTACTATCCGTGCTACATTTGTATCACCATCTCATCGCCGAACTAGTGCACCTTTACAATTTTCCATTGTATTGGGTGTCTTGGGGACGCAAGCAAATTTTTGTATTTGATTGCTGGGTTGTTTGAGAGAGACCATCTTCATCCTACACCTCCCATGGATTGATAAACCTTAGGTTATCCACTTGATGAAAAGTTTCTGCTATCCTACAAAACTCTGCGGTTGCAGGCCCAACATAGTCTACAGTCACACCTCGCAAGGGAACAAAGCGGTTCCACATCAAGGGAAAGCTTGCACCAAGATATATCGGCCCCTTCAAGATAACTGACAGGCGAGGAGAAGTTTCCTACCAGCAATAGCTACCTTCCGAACTTTTCGATGTGCACAATATTTTCCACCTGTCAGAGTTCGGGAAGTTCCTCCAAGTTCCCAACTGCTCGGTTCACTACAAGGACATCGATCATCAAGCCATCGACCTTCAGCCAGACTCGTTCACATATTTGATGGAGTCGTTCACATATTTGATGGAGCTGAGCATTGCACCCAAATCTGCAACATCTAGTAGTTCAAAGTCCAATGAAGCAACCACACGGAAGCAGAAGCAATCTAGGAATATGAAGACTACCATTGATCTGAGTTCCCTTATCTCTTTAGCGCTTAGCATAGCAATCTCACGGACGAGATTCTTGTAGGGGGGCATAGGTATGTCACACCGTGTGTTTGTACCAATTTTCCACAATAGGATTTTATGAAATTTGGAACGATTTAAAACTTTTTGGGTGCATGTGATGATGGAATCGCTTGTTATATGCTTGTTTGCCTATTTACCTTTTTATTTACAAATTTTCCCTTCTCTCAAATCTCATATTCTTGCTCCAAATACTTTCCCAAGAACCATAGCATGTGAATAGTACCTAAAATTATCTATTAAATATTAGTTTGACTAAAAAATCTTTTGTTTAATCTAAGTTTTCAAAAAACAATGAATTGAAGTTTGTACTTCAAGTCCTCAAATTAGGGTCGATGGGTTGCCCCAAAGATTTTATTTGGATCCTATTATCAAAAAAAATTCCAAAAACGACAAAATTATTATTTTAAAAGTTATTTCACTATTTGAATTAAATACGTTTTTCTAAGGCCAAAAATGGTCATTTATAGAAAAACATCACTTTTATACTTTCAAAATATTTGAGAAAATTTAGGGAAACTCAGTGGACTTATATTTTCCATTACAAGAGTTTGAATCCCATGGTCATGATCAAAATATTGGACAAAACCCATCAAAACCATTTTTGTATATTTCTAGCTTTTCAAATATTTCCATAGGAAATGTTCTCAAATAATTACAGGGAAATTCTAGCAAGTCACAAATGATATATTTTATGATCTTGCCAAGTCTCATCTGAATCCAAGTTGATTTTGTCCACTAAAATGTTCCAAAACTCTCTTTGCCCAAAACCAAATTTGAGCAACTCCACACCGCCAAGTTTCTCCAATTTCTCTAATACTTTGCAGGAGTGATCTAGTACCCAAATAATGATGCTACATAAAGTTATGCATCAGGGGGTATAGATTTTCTTAGCTAGATCTACAGAAACCTAATTCTATTGATTTCTAGGGTTTTCTATGTTTCCAGTGCCAACTTTTTTGAAATGAGACCAAACTTGGTGATCAAGCGTAATTATTCCCACTATTTGTTCCTGTTAAGTATCATAGCTAGTAGGGAGGTTCATCTTGCTCAAAAAATCATCAAACACCTTCTGGACACTTCTAAAAGTAGTTGTTTTCCCATCTTTACATGTTCTCCTTGCCCCCAAATTTTTACCACGACCTCTCTAGGACCTAGAGCACCTCCTGTAGCAACCCCAACGGCCAGCTCCACGATTGCATGGGTGGAACACCCACTTGCACACCCCGGACATCAAGGATTCCTTCATATCCCTATTCTCTCTCTCACTCGTGGCCATTCCAGAGCATCCACAACTCCTTTCTAGTTGTTTACTCCCTCCTTCGGCTAGTGGATATGAATGACCATGCTAGAGCGCGTCAGTGGCATGCCCATGCAGGCCAAAAATCTGTTGTGGAGCGTGCTACAGGACATGCCGATCGTTGACCTTGCGCCCTGCCATTGCCCCTGGCCACCCTGAGCACCTCCCTTGTTCCAGTCGAGGCACCTCGGCATCTGCGACATGCCAATTTGTCGGGAGCCACCTCTCCCACTCTCTCTCACCCATCTGCAGCGCGCACCCAATGTCGCCCCTCTCGGTCAACCACACGCCTCATACGCGCGTGCACCCCAGTTTCCCACTTGCTCCCCCTGGTCGTAGAATAACCCCAAGATAACCCCCAACACAAAGCCAATCCCTTCCGTGGCATCCATCGCCTCTCAGGCCAGCTCCGGGGGCCACGCCCATGATGGACCGTGGGCTCGATAAATAAAGCCTCCCCAAGCCCTCTCTTCCCCTCCGATCTCTCTCTCTGCATCTTAACCGAGCGGCACGTCCAAAATGCATCACTATTTTTTATCATAATTTGTCTCTATTAATTGATATATTTCACATTATGATGATGTACTTATAGTGTTTTGGCCTATTTTACATTGTTTACAACTTTCCGGCGCCGAAACAGCGGACATAGGATTTAGCGGAGAAAATAGCACAAAGAGTTACCATATCAGAACATCTCCAACTGCGCTAAAAATTTGAGGGAAGAAGTTTCTAAACAGGTCCCGAAGACAGGACGAAGAAGGGCCGGAGGGGGGGCACAGGTCACCCAGGCGACCTGCTGGCGTGGGCCACCCCTAGGCTGCGTCAGGAGCCCGCCTGGGTGGTGGGTCCAGCCTCCGGTGCTCTCCTTTGGCCTATATGTTCCTCTTAACCTAAAAGTTATGGTGACAGAAGAATTTTTGCAATTCCGCCGCCGCTCCGCGGCAGAAAGCTACAGAGAATAAAAGACCTTTTCGACGGGCAGATTTCGACGGGGAGTACTCCTCCCAGAAGGGGAGATCGTCCTCATCGTCATCACCATCATCACGGGCATCATTGAGATCATCATCACCATCGTCATCATCACCAGCAACATCTCCACCTTCATCCCATCTACTTCACCATTGCAATCGGAGTTGTACCTTGCACTATTCATTCCCTCTACTCTACCGGTGTTGATTACTCTTTTGTGGTGAATGCTATTGAGTTTTGTTGGAGACTTATTGTTATGACCAGATTGTTAATCATATTTCCATCACCTCTGATCATGATCTCTTTTATGTCTTCTGAGTAGTTCCGTTAGTTCTTGAGGACATGGGGAAAGTCTAGTTGCTAGTAGTCATATGATGTTAAAGTAATATGTGTTGATTGATATTTAAGTTATGGTGTTATTCTTCTAGTGGTGTTATGTGAACATCGACTACATAACACTTCTCCTTTTTAAGGACCTAGGGGAATGCATCGTGTACTTATGGTGGGTTGCCGGAGTGATAGAAACTTGAACCCCAGTTCGCATACTTTTGCATGTGGGAGTATTGGATCCTAAAGTTTATTGCTATGGTTAGGCTTTGCCGTCATTTATTTCTTGTATTTGCGGATGCTTGCAAGAGGGATTAATCATAAGAGCATACTTGTCTTAGCCTAGACGGTGCACTAGTTAAGGTCCACCCACATAACACTTATCAATACAAAACATAGTAGTAGACGGAATATGGCGAAAGCACTTGACTATCTCTCCCGTGTGTCCTTAGGAACGCCTTAGTCTTTATAAGTTTAGTCCCTCGGCTTATCCTTTCTGTTCAAAAGGATTGGGCCACTTGCTGCACCTCGTCACCATTTACTTTCGTTGCATTTACTTCCTTGTTGCTATTACTAGAAAACACATAAAAAGTTACCTTTCAGTACTTGCAGTTATTCCTTGCTCAAAGTCACTTGTTAGTACCTTCTGCTCCTCGTTGGGTTCGGCACTCTTACTTATCGAAAAGGCTATGATAGATCCCCTACACTTGTGGGTCATGAAGACCATTTTCTAGAGCCGTTGCCGAGGAGTGTAGCGCTATTGGTAAGTGAAATTGGTAACGAAACCTTTATGTTGTACGTGTTGTTTTTGTTTTACAGTTTCCGTTTTTTGTCCCTATGGACAACTCTGCTCTTGGTTTGTTGCTTGTGGGGAACCGCCCCAACTCTATTGTAATGGAGAAGCCTCCCCCACCTACTGAAATTGTGCCCTTTAAAATACCAACTAGTATTATTGATTGTGTTTTGGCTAATCGGCATGCACGAGATAGACATCCAGGTGAACACTTGTTATATCATTCAAAACTATGCTCCTTAGTTAAGCTTGCATGTATATCAATGGATTTTGTTATGAGGAAGATATTCTCTCTAGCATTAAAAGATAAGGCTTTGTATTGGTATAGGATTCTTGATGACTCTCACTTACTAAATTGGCAAGATCTTATGCCTCGCTTTTATGCAAAGTTCTATCCTCTTCATGAAATACATCGAGACATGAATTATATTTATAACTTTTGGTCTCATGATAGAGAAAGCATTGCTCAAGCTTGGGGGAGATTGAAGTCCTTAATGCTCAAATGTCCCAATCATGAGCTCTCGAAAGAAAATATTCTTACAAATTTTTATGCAAGTATTTCTCGTCAAGATAAAGAGATGCTTGATGCTTCCTCTAGTGGGGCATTCTCCAACAAAAGAACTGAAGCTAAGTGGGATCTTATTGAATGGATCCAGAAGAACACTGAAGACTGGGAGATTGATAAAGATATTGAACCCGTTATAAATTATGAGCGTGATTACATTGAGAGCTATGTGAAAACTGATTAGTTCAATACCTTTTGTGCTAAGATTGGTCTTGATTCCCAGCTTCTAATTGATTTTTGCGAAGACTTTGTCTCTCATATTGACTCTTCTAGGAAGAAGGAGGATCAACACCATAAACCTTTTAAGGAGTTACCTGTTGATATTAATGTTGTTAACCCTATCTTGTGTGCAGTTGAATATGAAAAGACCCCTTTTCTGGCAAGGATGAGGGAGCATTCTTTTGTCACACGTATCCTGAATAAAAGTGAAAGAACGAGTGATGAGCATGAGGACCTTATTAAAGTCGATCCTCAAGTTGCATTAGTCAAGGATCTTGCTACTAGTAATATTGAGGATTCCAATATAATTTTTTGTGTTGTCTCTACTAACCTTGTTGGAGCCAAGAATAAAGGCCCAATTTCAGGTACTCCGGTTGTATTTGTTAAAATAGGAGATCAAAATTATTATGGGCTATGTTGTCGGGACCCCGATCCTAAGTCATAGGAATCCAGCCTATAACACATCGCATCCCTTTGCGGTCTCATGCACGGTTAACTCCACGGCTGCAGCCTTACCTTAGCCGGGACCGTTTGCGTCTTTTGACTCACGTATGCAATAGTGTCGCTAGCATTCTAATGTCAAAGAACCCGGATCGACAGGTCTAGTCACAAACCAAAGTGGCAGTACCGCACAAGGACAGGCCTTTTGAAATCATGTGTGATGCTAGTGTAAGTTATCCCTAAGTCGTAATCCGAGATCAACTCAACCCACCATCTTTGCCTGAGATTCAAATCCGGCTGGGTGAAGATATATTTCATACTTTGGTGATCAGTGAATATTTCACAACGATTACCCAAAAGGTAATGTCTCGAGGTTTTTAGTGCAAGATAGTTTTTGCCTTATTATCTTTGGTAGGCCTTTTCTCAAAACTTGTGGAGCTATTATAGATTGCAGGAAAGGAAAATTGTCTGTTGAATTTCATGGTGAGCCATATGAATTTAACTTTTCTGCATTCTCGAAGCAAACTCGTGGTACTGATCTTCCTAGTAATGATAAAATTATTGAAGAGATTGCTTCTATTGCTATTCCTCGTAACGATCCTTTGCAACAATTTATGGAAACCCACGAGAATGATATGCATATGTAGGAAAGGAATGAGCTAGATGACATATTCTTGAGACAACCTGCTATCTTCATGCACAACCTTCTGGTTGAACCATTGCGAATTTTATCAAAACCAAAAGAAGACCCAGTGTTTGATCTTAAACCTCTTCCCAGATATGAAGAAGAGCGATAATTGGAAGTCCTTCGTAAACACCAAGGCACCATTGGCTATACCCTTGATGATCTTAAGGGGATTAGTCCATCTATTTGTCAGCATACTATCAATCTTGAGCCTGAAGCTAAACCGGTTATTGATCATCAATGACGGTTGAACCCGAAGATGAAGGATGTCGTGAGGACCGAAATCCTCAAGCTTCTAGCCGCAGGTATTATCTATCCTATAGCTCATAGTAAGTGGGTAAGTCCGGTACATTGTGTTCCCAAGAAAGGAGGTATGACTTTGGTTCCTAATGATAAGAATGAACTAATACCTCAAAGAATTATTATTGGATATAGAATGTGTATTGATTACAGGAAGCTGAACAAGGAAACCAGGAAGGACCACTACCCGCTGTTGTTCATTGATCAAATGCTTGAAAGGTTATCCAAAAACACTCACTTTTGCTATCTTGATGGGTACTCTGGCTTCTCTCAAATTCATGTTAACACTCCGATCAAGAAGAGACCACTTTTACTTGTCCCTTTGGTACTTATGCTTATAGATGTATGCCTTTTGCTTTATGCAATAATCGTGCTACTTTTCAAAGGTGCATCTCCGCTATCTTTCACGATTTTTGTGAGGAAATTGTGGAGGTCTTCATGGACGATTTCGCCGTCTATGGAACCTCTTTTGGCCATTGTCTCCACAACCTTAATAAAGTTTTATAGAGATGTGACGAGACGAACTTGGTACTCAACTGGGAGAAGTGCCACTTCATGGTCAATGAGGGACTTGTTCTTGAATACAAGATTTCTGAAAAAGGAATCGAGGTGGACAGGTTAAAGGTTGAAGCAATCGAGAGAATGCCTTATCCAAAGGACATTAGAGGTATTCGTAGTTTCCTCGGTCATGCTGTTTTTATAGAAGATTTATTAAAGACTTTTCTAAAACTTTGAAACCCCTCACTAATCTTCTCCAGAAGGATATTCCTTTGTGTTTGATGAAGATTGTAAGGAAGCCTTCGAAGTTCTTAAGAAAGCCTTGATAACCACCCCTATAGTTCAACCACCTGATTAGAATTTGCCTTTTGAAATCATGTGTGATGCTAGTGATTTCGTTGTTGGAGCTATGTTAGGACAAAGGGTTGATAAGAAATTGAATGTTATCCATTATGCTAGCAAAACCCTTGATAGTGCTCAAAAGAATTACGCTACTACTAAGAAAGAATTTTTAGTGGTAGTGTTTGCTTGTGATAAGTTTAGGCCTTACATTGTTGATTCTAAAGTCATCATTCATACTGATCATGCTGCTATTAAGTATCTTACAGAAAATAAGGATGCCGAACCAAGACTTATCAGATAGGTCCTTCTTCTTCAAGAATTTGATTTGCAGATTGTTGATAGGAAAGGAGGAGACAACCCCATAGAAGACAACCTTTCCAGGATGGAGGACGTACCACATGATCCTATTCTGGTCAACGATAGTTTTCCTGATGAACAGTTGGCTGTTTTGAAAGTACAATCTAATTCCGATCCATGGTATGCAGATTATGCTAACTTTATTGTTGCAAAGTTTTTGCCTCTTGGTTTAACATTCCAGTAGAGGAAGAAGTTCTTCCATGACTTGAGGTATTACTTTTGGGATGACCCACATCTTTTTAGATAATGTGCGGATGGAATTGTGAGGAGATGCATACCGGAACATGAGCAGAAGGATATCTTGACACAATGTCATAGCAGTCCTTATGGAGGACATCATGCCGGTGAGAGGACCGCACACAAGGTTCTCTAGTTAGGTTTTTATTGGCCTACTCTCTTTAAGGATGCTAGAAGTTATGTTTTATCTTGTGATAAGTGTCGAAGAGTTGGTAATATTAGTAGGAGAAACGAGATGCATATGATTTATTCTCTAGTCATTGAGCCTTTTGATTGTTGGGGCTTTGATTTTATGGGTCCTTTTCCTCCTTCACACAAGTACACTCACATCTTAGTAGCTGTTGATTATGTGACCAAGTGGGTTGAAGCAATTCCCACTGAAAGTGTTGATCACAAGACATCTTTGAAAATGCTCAAGGATGTAATCTTCCCTAGGTTTGGTGTACCTAGGTACCTCATGACGGACGGAGGATCTCATTTTACACATGGTGCTTTTAGAAAATCTCTAGCCAAATATGATGTTAATCATAGAATTGCTTCACCTTACCACCCTCAAACCAGTGGGCAACTTGAGCTCACAAATAGAGAGATCAAGGTGATCTTGCAAAAGACAGTGAACGGTTCTAGAAAGGACTGGTCCAATAAGTTAGGACATGCCTTGTGGGCGTATAGAATGGCTTAAAAAAATCCCATGGGGATGTCTCCGTATAAGATGGTTTATAGCAAGGCATGCCATCTACCTCTAGAGTTAGCGCACAAAGCTTTCTGGGTTGTTAGAGAGCTTAATGTTGATCCAAAGCTTGCTTTTGAAAAGCGTCTCATGAACCTGACCTCTCTAGATGAGTGGAGAAGTGAAGCTTACGAGAGCGCAAAAATGTTCAAAGAAAAGGTAAAGAAGTGGCATGACAAGAGAATTTTGAAACGTGAATTTAATGTTGGTGATAAAGTTTTGTTGTATAGATCTCGTTTCAGGTTTTCTGCAGGTAAATTACTTTCCAAGTGGGAAGGACCATACCATATCGAAGAAGTCTACCGCTCTAGTGCAATCAACATTAATAATTTTGAAGGCACAAAACCACATGTTGTGAATGGGCAAAGACTCAAGCATTACATGGCTGGAGACCCCATCAATGTAGAGGTCGATGTGATACAGGTAGCCACTCATGAAGAACATATTGCAACACTGTATCAGACACCGACAGAAGCAGAATAAGAATAGGTATGAAATACGGTAAAGAAACTTCGCGAACATCAATAAAAGTTCTGTATTATGTGTTCTTGCAAAATTAGGAAAATTCCGAGCTGAAGCAGAGCCGGAGAGGAGGTCCAGGTGCTCCAGGCGACCTGGTGGCGCGGGCTTTCCCCTAGCTGCGCCAGGAGGCCGCCTGGACCACCCGGAGTCCATCTCCGGCTCTACTTTGGCTCGTTACCTTCCTTTTGGTGCAGAAATTTTTGCTATATATTTTCTCGGATCGTCTCGGCTTTGTATCTTGCGATTACGTGTGTTTTCTCTTTTGATCTTTTTCTGCTAGCCTAAGAAGCTATTGGTTGATATGTCTTCTTGCGACTCAAGTGGGGAAGACTACATGGGTCGTCGTCTTCGCCGTGTCCAGCAAGATATCAACCAAGGGAAGGTCACCGGATGGGCTACTAATGAAGAGATAGCCGCAAGACAAGCGGAGATGTAGCACTTCATGAGAGAGAAGTCAAGATGGTCACCACCTAGCAAGAAGGAGATCCATCATCACGAGGATCCAGCTCCAACAACCCCATCCTTGTGGAGTTTATTAACCCTCAACATGATCTTTCTATAAATCTTTCGGAAATTGTCCCTCCATGGGAGCTCCACCTGTGTCATCTACTATATCCGAGGCTTATAGAATCACTAACCAATTCTGTCAAGACTTCCGTGTGCTTAAAGTACAGGTGGCCATATTGGAAGCTAAAAAGAGACATCCGGCACATAATAGCGGACTTGAAGAACAACAAGTAGGATGAGAAGTGAAATCTTCATGGGTAATGGCATTTCCTTAGCCTGTTCCAAGCTTGGGGGAGTGCCCGCTATCTTTATTTTTATCCTTTACCTTTTATGGTCAAGTTTAGTGTGTATCATGTCTAGGGAAGTTATCTTATGAAATAGGTGTCTGCATTGAGGTCTGTTACTCCTTTGTGGAATGTCTTGTATCTGTGAGCGTGAAATATCTATGATGGAATATTAATGAGAAGTCTATTGGTTTTTTTGCTGCACTTGGTATTCTCTTCATGCAATCGATCTTATATGCTGATTCTTATGGGAGTATTGATCTTACATATCAGGTATGGCTTTGAAAACTTTATTTAACCTTGGCAAACATAGCATTGGTCATAACAACAAGCATGAGTTTTTTTAGTAGCGACATAGCCAAAACCTCTATGTTCTTATGCTTGAAGTGGTATGCTCACAAGGAAGACAACTTGATGTTTTATGCCAATTATTTATGTTAAACTTTATATTGTTTTGCATCCAAGTCAACATTATTTGTCTGCTCTCAAAAGCCTTTGCTGGCCAACCCTTGCACTAAGTGGTAATACTGCTTGTGCATCCATACCCTGAAACCTCAACCTTCCCAAGAGTCCACCATACCTTACCTATACGTGGTATTTCACCGCCACTCCTAAAGTATATTACTCATGTGCTATCTTTAACCCTTCAAATATTACTCCCTGTTTTGTGCCTCTGTTTTAGCTCATGAGGAAGTACTAGATAATTCATGATCTCCTAACACTAGACAAGTTTTATCCTAGGTTTGCAAGTAATATGCGAACCCCTAACACCAGAAGGGACTGGCATGAGTGCGCCCAGATCGTAAAAGATAATAACAACAAACAAAACCTCCTTCACGCTTTATTGATGAGAAATCAGAAAACTTTGGTAGTGATAAACAAAGGATACTAAGGGGATGTGATCGTCCCCACTTTGGGAGTCGTTCCTCAAAACTTGTCCAACATGAGAAGTATTGGGCTATATACTAGCATTCCTTGACAAATTATGCACCTCTCAAAAGCTTGTTGTACAATCTTGCTGATTTTAAAATCCCTAAAAGCTCTAGCACATGAGTTTTCCCTACTTCCCTCTCCGAAGGGCTAATCTTTTACTTTTATGTTGAGTCAGTAAACCCTCTTCTTTCTATCCTAAAAAGAGCAGACACCTTATGTTGACAAAGATGCATACATTTATATTGTTTCATTTAGAATTGTTGTATCACACCTTTGTTGGTATTATCATTAAGATAAGTAAGTTGTTTGTTAAAGCCTGGCTAAAGCAAACATCTTCCTTTGTGTTAGCATTTTCACTTCTTGACTAATAACATGTTATTTCAAAAAGCTTCAATTGATCTCATCAAAATATAAGAGGAAGAGCAAAAGTTAAAAGTTATTAGTTGTTCTTTGACCAAGGACATGTTTGCCAAGGTTTGATGAGTTTTCTTAGCTCTACTTTTGATTGTAATTGATATTACTCTTTCATAAGGGCCTTATGAGTTGAGATTGTTGTTAAGGATGGTTGAGTTTAGTAGAGAAATTATGATGCTTCTTGTCCGTATTCTTATTTATCGACACTTCACTCTCTAAACTTGTGGACAGGTTTACCAAGATCAGTATTCGCTTGGGGACAAGCGAGGTCTAAGCCTGGGGGAGTTGATACGTCCAAAATGCATCACTATTTTGTATCATAATTTGTCTCTATTCATTTATATATTTCACATTATGATGATGTACTTATAGTGTTTTGGTCTATTTTACACAGTTTACAACTTTCCGGTGCCGAACGAGCAGACGTAGGATTCAGGAGAGAAAATAGCACGAAGAATTACCATATCAGAACAGCTCCAACTGCGCTGACAATTTGAGGGAAGAAGTTTTCGAACACATCCCGAAGATAGGCAGAAGAAGGGCCGGAGGGGGCCACATGCCACCCACGCGAACTACTGGCGCGGGCCACCACTAGGCCGTGCCAGGAGGCCGCCTGGGTGGTGGGTCCCGCCTCCAGTGCTCTCCTTTGGGCTATATGTTCCTCTTGACCTAAAAGTTACGAGGACATAAGAGTTTTCGCAATTCCGCCGCCGCTCCGCGGTGGAAACCTACAAACAAGAAAAGACCTTTCCGACGGGCAAGTTCCGCTGGGGAGAACTCCTCCCGAAAGGGGAGATCATCATCACCATCGTCATAGGCATCATCGAGATCATCATCACCATCATCACCATCACCAGCACCGTCTCCACGTTCATCCCATCTACTTCACCATTGCAATCAGAGTTGTACATTGCACTATTCACCCCCTCTACTCTACCGGTGTTGATTACTCTATTGTGGTGAATGCTATTGAGTTTTGTTGGAGAATTACTCTTTTGTGGTGAATGCTATTGTAGTTTCGTTAGTTCCTCCTAGTAGTCATATGATGTTAAAGTAATATGTGTTGATTGGTATTTAAGTTATGGTGTTATTCTTCTAGTGGTGTTATGTGAACCTGGACTACATAACACTTCGCCTTTTTAAGGACCTGGGGAAATGCATCATGTATAAAGAATGCTTATGGTGGGTTGCCGCAGTGACAGAAACCTGAACCCCAGTTCGCTTACTTTTGCATGAGGGAGTATCGGATCCTAAAGTTTATTGATATAGTTAGGCTTTGCCTTAATTTCTCTCTTGTATTTCTGGATGCTTGCAAGAGGGATTAATCATAAGAGTGTACTTGTATTAGCCTAGACGGTGCACTAGTTAAGATCCACCCACATAATACTTATCAATACAAAACATAGTACTATACGGAATATGGCGAAAGCACTTGACTATCTCTCCCGTGTGTCCTCAGGAAGGCCTTAGTATTTATAAGTTTAGTCCCTCGGCTTATCCTTTGTGTTCAAAAGGATTGGGCCACTTGCTGCACCTCATCACCATTTACTTTCCTTGCATTTATTTCCTTGTTTCTATTACTAGAAAACCCATAAAAAGTTACCTTTCAGTACTTGCAGTTATTCCTTGCTCAAAATCACTTATCGGTACCTTGTGCTCCTCGTTGGGTTCGACACTCTTACTTATCGAGAAGGCTACGATATATCCCCTACACTTGTGGGTCATCAGCAACACCCTGATTTCCTCCTCTAAGCTTTCTGTGCTCGAGATCGAGTCGGAGCTCCACCGCCTTGGGCCGCTATTGAGATCAAGGTAGAGAGCCCCTCTGGCTCTGTTTCTTCTTCCTCTGGATCCACTCCTCCTCTGATGTGTTTCCTCGCTCCTCCCGTAGCTCCTTCGATGTGGGATCCTTGTCGTCGGCGACTTCGTCCACCCTAGGTGCTCTCTCAACCTCCATCTGGATGGTGGCTCGACACTGGTTCCATTCCATCGCCATCTCGCCCCAACGTGCCCTCCTCCATCATGGTGAGTTCTGCCACCTGCTTGGCTGGAGGTTGATGATGGCCTGCTAGTGTGTCTCGTTGTCAGCCTCTCCTCTCTCATCCCCTCTGCCTCTATCATTGGCCGCTCGGCCCCGCACGTCAGGCTTGAACCTAATGGCGCATGTCTGGCTCACTTGCCTGGGATGTTTGGCTATGGTCCGGCCGAGCTGCTACCAGCTCTGGCCTAGGGTACAGTAGCCCTTTTCTTTTTCCTTTTTGTAAATATTTCCAAAAATCGTTCAGGATAAAATAATAGTCCAAATCAAGTGATTCTAACTTCTAAAAAAATGTAATATTGAAACCTATTTAATAGTGGCACTTGTGCAATTTTTTAAGAGAGCTTTTGAAATTGTTTTAATTTAAAACCTTGTTTCAAATATTTTAACTATCTGTTAAAATACATAATAATTTTTACAAATCTTACATTGACCCTAGTATTTTACAAAAAAAGGTTTGACATTTTTAGGAGTGATTTATGTTACCTATTTTTTTCATGGTTTTATTTTGCCCGTTTTATCATGATGATAGATTACGTTGTTGACGAAGGAGTTAGACCAAAATACTTTGAAGACCCCAGAGAATTGGTTTTGCCAGGCAAGCAGCCCTTGGACCATGTCTAGGAAACTATTTTTATGCATGTCATATAGCATTTAATTCTGTTGCATGGAATCATGAATTGACGACCTCCAAGTTGGGTATTGCCGTTACTTTCCTCGTTGATACTTGCATTGAGCATGACCCTACCTTCCTATGAGGGTTCTGTAGGTGGGAACTAGTTAGGATGCTAAGTAGTTTCTATGCAAGAGGGGTGAGATTATGCATGATGTCGGAAACAACGGTGTTTTCAAAGACTTTTCGAAAACAGCAATGGATGCCACTAATGATCGAGGGAGATGATGATTGAGTTAGGTAACCACTTGAGAAAGAAGTGGTGTATCAAGGCAGGTGACTGTGTTGTTTCCAAAAACAAATTGATTAAGTTGTGACCATTACTCCAACCATAAATCTACGACCACGATACCCCTTATGGGACATAGATTTGTTGATTACTATGGTAGGTACTAGCTATGAACCTGTATTACTAGTGGCGGGAGTGACGTGGTCACTCTTGATACGGGGTCTTGCCGAAAAGGACGACCATGTGCTATTTTTACCCACACCAGGAACACCATTGCTTGCCCTCGTGGATGATACTTGTGATGTACATCACGAGGGATGGTACCAATGAGTAGACTCTTTGTTAATATATTCATGGGAAATGCAATATTCGGGTACATACCTCAGGTATGGAAAATACCGCGAGTCATGGATTGACAAGAAAATTTCCAGAGTCTTGTCAGTAAAGGGTGCAACCTCTGTAGAGTGTACAACTATTTGAATAGCCATGTCCATGGTGAAGGACCCTTGGATGACCGCTCTTGGGCTACATCCATTGTTACAAAACTTTGTGTGTGTGTGTGTGTGTGTGTGTGTGGATGTGAGAAGGAGCATATTTGAGCTAAGTCGAATGAATTGACATGATGATGGAGCAAGATATGCTCTACCCGATTTATATTGATATATATAACTTATTCATGTGGATACCAGTTACGTCATGTTGCATGCCTATATAAGATGTTGATCATGTCATTGCACTTAAAATTAGCTTTACATAACTTACCTGTTAGTGCTATATCATGCATTTTTATCACCTTGTTCCAAATATGTGTTGATTGCGAGTACATTCAAAGTACTCATTTGCTTTGTTGGAATCGGGGCTCCGCGGACCCAAAAAGGTTCGAACAGTGGGGTGCGCTCGCTCTCCTTCCAGGTTGTGCCTCTCAATCTCATGGCGACTCTCCGGTGGCTCGAGCTAAGGAAGATAAACAAGAACACTCGCACAGTTTACCCAGGTTCAGGCTTTGCGTTGTAAAACCCTACTCATGCTTGTTTGGATTGCTTGAGGTGGAAGACAGGTACAAAAGGGGCGGGTTCTTGCCCTAATGGAGTTGGTGGATCTCCTTTTGATACGGAGGCTGGACCTCCCTCTTATACATGCATTGGTCCTCTTCCCCGAAAACACACACTTGCCAGGAAGGGTTTCCACAATGGCCATTTTGAAGGGGGCGGGACTTCAACCTACCCTAACAAATGTGGTATTCGAGTGAAACTCTTCGCCATGACTCGCTGGTGGGCTCGGGCTGAGCTCCGTACTGCTGAGCCCCCAGCCCCAGTCCTCTTGCACCAAGTAGGAAACCTTTGGGTGCTGCTTTGGGAACCCGTGGGCTGGCTTTGTTCGTGTTTCATTTGTTGGAATTATGCCCTAGAGGCAATAATAAATATGGTTATTATTATAATTCCTGTATCAAGATAATAGTTTATTGTCCATGCTATAATTGTATTGAATGAAGACTCATTTACATGTGTGGATACATAGACAAAACACCGTCCCTAGCATGCCTCTAGTTGGCTAGCCAGTTGATCAATGATAGTCAGTGTCTTCTGATTATGAACAAGGTGTTGTTGTTTGATAACTGGATCACGTCATTGGGAGAATCACGTGATGGACTAGACCCAAACTAATAGACGTAGCATGTTGATCGTGTCATTTTGTTGCTACTGTTTTCTGCGTGTCAAGTATTTATTCCTATGACCATGAGATCATATAACTCACTGACACCGGAGGAATGCTTTGTGTGTATCAAA
Organism: Hordeum vulgare subsp. vulgare; assembly: GCF_904849725.1. NCBI lineage: Eukaryota > Viridiplantae > Streptophyta > Magnoliopsida > Poales > Poaceae > Hordeum > Hordeum vulgare. The sequence goes on from NC_058518.1 coordinate 203,085,150, forward strand.
CGTCGCAACGTAACTGGGTGACTATAAAGATGCTCTACAGGTATCTCCGAGGGTGTTAGTTGAGTTAGTATGGATCAAGACTGGGATTTGTAACTCCGTGTGACGGAGAGGTATCTCTGGGCCCACTCGGTAATACAACATCACACACAAGCCTTGCAAGCAATGTAACTTAGTGTAAGTTGCGGGATCTTGTATTACGGAACGAGTAAAGAGACTTGCTGGTAAACGAGATTGAAATAGGTATGCGGATACTGACGATCGAATCTCGGGCAAGTAACATACCGAAGGACAAAGGGAATGACATACGGGATTATACGAATCCTTGGCACTGAGGTTCAAACGATAAGATCTTCGTAGAATATGTAGGATCCAATATGGGCATCCAGGTCCCGCTATTGGATATTGACCGAGGAGTCTCTCGAGTCATGTCTACATAGTTCTCGAACCCGCAGGGTCTGCACACTTAAGGTTCGACGTTGTTTTATGCGTATTTGAGTTATATGGTTGGTTACCGAATGTTGTTCGGAGTCCCGGATGAGATCACGGACGTCACGAGGGTTTCCGGAATGGTCCGGAAACGAAGATTGATATATAGGATGACCTCATTTGATTACCGGAAGGTTTTCGGAGTTACCGGGAATGTACCGGGAATGACGAATGGGTTCCGGGAGTTCACCGGGGGGGGCAACCCACCCCGGGGAAGCCCATAGGCCATAAGGGTGGCGCACCAGCCCTTAGTGGGCTGGTGGGACAGCCCAAAAGGGCTCTATGTGCCAAGGATAAGAAATCAAAGGAAAAAGAAAAAAAAGGAGGAGGTGGGAAGGGAAGGGGACTCCCTCCCACCAAACCTAGTCCAACTCGGTTTGGGGGGGGAGAGTCCTCCCCCTTGGCTCGGCCGACCCCCTTGAGGGTCCTTGGACCCCAAGGCAAGGCCCCCTCCCTCCCACCTATATATACGGAGGTTTTAGGGCTGATTTGAGACGACTTTTCCACGGCAGCCCGACCACATACCTCCACGGTTTTTCCTCTAGATCGCGTTTCTGCGGAGCTCGGGCGGAGCCCTGCTGAGATAGGGTCATCACCAACCTCCGGAGCGCCGTCACGCTGCCGGAGAACTCTTCTACCTCTCCATCTCTCTTGCTGGATCAAGAAGGCCGAGATCATCGTCGAGCTGTACGTGTGCTGAACGCGGAGGTGCCGTCCGTTCGGTACTAGATCGTGGGACTGATCGCGGGATTGTTCGCGGGGCCGATCGAGGGACGTGAGGACGTTCCACTACATCAACCGCGTTCTCTAACGCTTCTGCTGTACGATCTACAAGGGTACGTAGATCACTCATCCCCTCTCGTAGATGGACATCACCATGATAGGTCTTCGTGCGCGTAGGAAAAAATTTGTTTCCCGTGCGACGTTCTCCAACAGTGGCATCATGAGCTAGGTTCATGCGTAGATATCTTCTCGAGTAGAACACAAAAGTTTTTGTGGGCTGTGATGTGCGTTTTGCTGCCCTCCTTAGTCTTTTCTTGATTTCGCGGTATTGTTGGATTGAAGCGGCTTGGACCGACATTACTCGTACGCTTACCAGAGACTGGTTTCATCGTTACGAGTAACCCCCTTTGCTCAAAGATGACTGGCAAGTGATGGTTTCTCCAACTTTAGTTGAATCGGATTTGACCGAGGAGGTCCTTGGATGAGGTTAAATAGCAACTCATATATCTCCGTTGTGGTGTTTGCGTAAGTAAGATGCGATCCTACTAGATACCCTTGGTCACCACGTAAAACATGCAACAACAAAATTAGAGGACGTCTAACTTGTTTTTGCAGGGTATGATTGTGATGTGATATGGCCAACGATGTGATGTGATATATTGGATGTATGAGATGATCATGTTGTAATAGAAATATCGACTTGCACGTCGATGGTACGGCAACCGGCAGGAGCCATAGGGTTGTCTTTATACTAACGTTTGTGCTTGCAGATGCGTTTACTATTTTGCTAGGATGTAGCTTTAGTAGTAATAGCATAAGTAGCACGACAACCCAGATGGCAACACGTTGATGGATGATCATGGTGTGGCGCCGGTGACAAGAAGATCGTGCCGGTGCTTTGGTGATGGAGATCAAGAAGCACGTGATGATGGCCATATCATGTCACTTATGAATTGCATGTGATGTTAATCCTTTTATGCACCTTATTTTGCTTAGAATGACGGTAGCATTATGAGGTGATCTCTCACTAAAATTTCAAGACGAAATTGTGTTCTCCCCGACTGTGCACCGTTGCTACAGTTCGTCGTTTCGAGACACCACGTGATGATCGGGTGTGATAGACTCAACGTTCACATACAACGGGTGCAAAACAGTTGCACACGCGGAACACTCGGGTTAAGCTTGACGAGCCTAGCATGTGCAGACATGGCCTCGGAACACATGAGACCGAAAGGTCGATCATGAATCATATAGTTGATATGATTAGCATAGGGATGCTTACCACTGAAACTATACTCAACTCACGTGATGATCGGACTTGGGATAGTGTAAGTGGATCATGAACCACTCAAATGACTAGAGAGATGTACTTTTTGAGTGGGAGTTTAGCATATAATTTGATTAAGTTGAACTCTAATTATCTTGAACATAGTCTAAGTCCACTTTGAATATATTTGTGTTGTAGATCATGGCTCACGCGACAGTCATCCTGAATTTAATACGTTCCTAGAGAAAGCTAAGTTGAAAGATGATGGAAGCAACTTTGTAGACTGGGCTCGTAATCTTAAGCTAATCTTACAAGATGGAAAGAAGGATTATGTCCTTAATGCTGCGCTAGGAGATGAACCACCCGCTACGGCTGATCAGGATGTTAAGAACGCTTGGTTAGCACGTAAGGAGGACTACTCAATAGTTCAATGTGCAGTCTTGTATGGCTTAGAACCGGGACTTCAACGTCGCTTTGAGCGTCATGGAGCATTTGAGATGTTCCAGGAGTTGGAGTTTATCTTTCAGAAGAATGCCTGGATCGAGAGGTATGAGACCTCCGATAAATTCTATGCTTGCAAGATGGAGGAAAACTCGTCTGTCAGTGAACATGTGCTCAAAATGTCTGGGTACTCAAACCGTCTAGCTGAGCTGGGGATTGAACTCCCGCAAGAAGCTATCACTGACAGAATCCTTCAATCACTGCCGCCAAGCTATAAAGGCTTTGTGTTGAACTACAACATGCAAGGGATGAACAAGTCTCCCGGCGAGTTGTTTGCGATGCTGAAAGTCGCAGAGTCTGAACTCCGTAAAGAGCATCAAGTGTTGATGGTGAGTAAGACCACTAGTTTCAAGAGAAACGGCAAAGGCAAGAAGGGCAATTCGAAGAAGAGCGGCAAGCCTGTTGCCAATCCGCCGAAGAAACCCAAGGCTGGACCTAAGCCTGAAACAGAGTGCTTCTATTGCAAGGGTATGGGTCACTGGAAGCGCAATTGCCCCAAGTATCTGGCAGATAAGAAGGCGGGCAAAGAAAAATCAGGTATATTTGATATACATGTTATTGATGTGTACTTAACCGGCTCTCGTAGTAGTGCCTGGGTATTCGATATCGGTTCTGTTGCTCACATTTGCAACTCGAAGCAGGAACTGCGGAATAGACGAAGGCTGGCGAAAGACGAAGTGACGATGTGCGTAGGAAATGGTTCCAAGGTTGATGCAATCGCCGTCGGCACAGTGTCACTTCAGCTACCATCGGGATTAGTGATGAACTTAAATCATTGTTATTTAGTGCCTGCGTTGAGCATGAGCATTATATCTGGATCTTGTTTATTGCGAGACGGTTAACCTTTTAAGTCTGAGAATAATGGTTGTTCTATTTCTATGAGTAACATCTTTTATGGTCATGCACCGAATGTGAGAGGATTGTTCATATTGAATCTTGATAGCGATACGCATATACATAACATTGAGACCAAAAGAGTTAGAGTAAACAATGATAGCGCCATATTTTTGTGGCACTGCCGCTTGGGTCATATTGGTGTAAAGCGCATGAAGAAACTCCATGCTGATGGACTTTTGGAGTCACTTGACTTTGATTCACTTGACACGTGCGAACCATGCCTCATGGGAAAGATGACTAAGACTCCGTTTTCCGGAACAATGGAGCGTGCAACTGACTTGTTGGAAATCATACATACCGATGTGTGTGGTTCAATGAGCGTAGAGGCACGCGGCGGATATCGTTATTTTCTCACCTTCACTGACGATTTAAGTAGATATATTTATGTCTACTTGATGAAGCACAAGTCCGAAACATTTGAAAAGTTCAAGCAATTTCAGAGTGGAGTGGAAAATCATCGTAACAAGAAGATCAAGTTCCTACGGTCTGATCGTGGGGGTGAATATCTGAGTTTCAAGTTTGGTGCTCACTTAAGACAATGTGGAATTGTTTCGCAGTTAGCACCGCCTGGAACACCACAGCGTAATGGTGTGTCCGAACGTCGTAATCGTACTTTGTTAGAGATGGTGCGATCTATGATGTCTCTTACTGATTTGTCGTTATCATTTTGGGGTTATGCATTAGAAACAGCTGCATTCACTTTAAATAGGGCACCATCAAAATCCGTTGAGACGACACCATACGAGCTGTGGTATGGCAAGAGGCCAAAGTTGTCGTTTCTTAAAGTTTGGGGATGTGATGCTTATGTCAAAAAGCTTCAGCCTGAAAAGCTGGAACCCAAAGCGGAAAAGTGCGTCTTCATAGGTTACCCAAAAGAGACAGTTGGGTACACCTTCTATCTCAAATCCGAGGGCAAAGTGTTTGTTGCTAAAAACGGAGCTTTTCTTGAGAAGGAGTTTCTCTCGAGAGAATTGAGTGGGAGGAAGATAGAACTTAACGAGGTTGTCGAACCTCTCATCCCTCTGGATGGTGGCGCAGGGCAAGGGGAAACCTCTGTCGTTGCGACGCCGGTTGAGGAGGAAGTTAATGATGATGATCATGAAACTCCAGTTCAAGTTTCTGTTGAACCACGCAGGTCGACGAGATCACGCGCTGCTCCAGAGTGGTACGGTAATCCCGTCTTATCAATCATGTTGAGAGACAACAATGAACCTGCAAATTATGAAGAAGCAATGGTGGGCCCAGATTCCAACAAATGGCTAGAAGCCATGAAATCCGAGATAGGATCCATGTATGAGAACAAAGTGTGGACTTTGGAGATACTACCTGAGGGCCGCAAGGCTATTCAGAACAAATGGATCTTTAAGAAGAAGACGGACGCTGACGGTAATGTGACCGTTTATAAAGCTCGACTTGTGGCAAAGGGTTTTTCACAAGTTCCAGGAGTTGACTATGATGAGACTTTCTCACCCGTAGCGGTGCTTAAGTCCGTCAGAATCATGTTAGCAATAGCTGCATTTTTCGATTATGAAATCTGGCAGATGGATGTCAAAACGGCGTTCCTTAACGGTTTCCTTAAGGAAAAGCTGTATATGATGCAACCCGAAGGTTTTGTCAATCCTAAAAATGCTGACAAGGTGTGCAAGCTCCAGCGATCCATTTATGGACTGGTGCAAGCATCTCGGAGTTGGAACAAACGCTTTGATGAGGTGATCAAAGCATTTGGGTTCATACAAGTGGTTGGAGAATCCTGTATTTACAAGAAAGTGAGTGGGAGCTCTGTGGCGTTTCTAATATTATATGTGGATGACATATTACTGATTGGAAACAACGTAGAGCTTTTGGAGAGCATAAAAGGTTACTTGAATAAAAGTTTCTCTATGAAGGACCTAGGAGAAGCTGCTTACATTCTAGGCATTAAGATCTATAGGGATAGATCAAAACGCCTGATAGGACTTTCACAAAGCACATACCTTGATAAAGTTTTGAAGAGGTTCAAAATGGAACAGTCCAAGAAAGGGTTCTTGCCAGTTTTACAAGGTACGAGATTGAGTAAGACTCAGTGCCCAGCAACTGATGAAGATAGAGAGCATATGCGCTCCGTCCCCTATGCTTCAGCCATAGGTTCTATCATGTATGCGATGCTGTGCACTAGACCGGATGTTAGCCTGGCCATAAGTATGGCAGGTAGGTTCCAGAGTAATCCAGGAGTGGATCACTGGACAGCGGTCAAGAATATCCTGAAGTACCTGAAAAGGACTAAGGAGATGTTTCTCGTGTATGGAGGTGACGAAGAGCTCGCCGTAAAAGGTTACGTCGATGCAAGCTTTGACACAGATCCGGACGACTCTAAGTCGCAAACCGGATACGTATTTATTCTTAATGGGGGTGCAGTAAGCTGGTGCAGTTCCAAGCAAAGCGTCGTAGCAGATTCTCCATGTGAAGCGGAGTACATGGCTGCCTCGGAGGCAGCTAAGGAGGGTGTCTGGATGAAGCAGTTCATGACGGATCTTGGAGTGGTGCCAAGTGCACTGAATCCAATAACCTTGTTCTGTGACAACACTGGTGCCATTGCCTTAGCAAAGGAACCGCGGTTTCACAAGAAGACCAGACACATCAAACGACGCTTCAACCTCATCCGCGACTACGTCGAGGAAGAGGACGTAAATATATGTAAAGTGCACACGGATCTGAATGTAGCAGACCCGCTGACTAAACCTCTTCCACGGCCAAAACATGATCGACACCAGAACTGTATGGGTGTTAGATTTATTACAATGTAATTCACATGGTGATGTGAGGGCTAGATTATTGACTCTAGTGCAAGTGGGAGACTGTTGGAATTATGCCCCAGAGGCAATAATAAATATGGTTATTATTATAATTCCTGTATCAAGATAATAGTTTATTATCCATGCTATAATTGTGTTGAATGAAGACTCATTTACATGTGTGGATACATAGACAAAACACCGTCCCTAGCATGCCTCTAGTTGGCTAGCCAGTTGATCAATGATAGTGAGTGTCTTCTGATTATGAACAAGGTGTTGTTGTTTGATAACTGGATCACGTCATTGGGAGAATCACGTGATGGACTAGACCCAAACTAATAGACGTAGCATGTTGATCGTGTCATTTTGTTGCTACTGTTTTCTGCGTGTCAAGTATTTATTCCTATGACCATGAGATCATATAACTCACTGACACCGGAGGAATGCTTTGTGTGTATCAAACGTCGCAACGTAACTGGGTGACTATAAAGATGCTCTACAGGTATCTCCGAGGGTGTTAGTTGAGTTAGTATGGATCAAGACTGGGATTTGTCACTCCGTGTGACGGAGAGGTATCTCGGGGCCCACTCGGTAATACAACATCACACACAAGCCTTGCAAGCAATGTAACTTAGTGTAAGTTGCGGGATCTTGTATTACGGAACGAGTAAAGAGACTTGCTGGTAAACGAGATTGAAATAGGTATGCGGATACTGACGATCGAATCTCGGGCAAGTAACATACCGAAGGACAAAGGGAATGACATACGGGATTATACGAATCCTTGGCACTGAGGTTCAAACGATAAGATCTTCGTAGAATATGTAGGATCCAATATGGGCATCCAGGTCCCGCTATTGGATATTGACCGAGGAGTCTCTCGAGTCATGTCTACATAGTTCTCGAACCCGCAGGGTCTGCACACTTAAGGTTCGACGTTGTTTTATGCGTATTTGAGTTATATGGTTGGTTACCGAATGTTGTTCGGAGTCCCGGATGAGATCACGGACGTCACGAGGGTTTCCGGAATGGTCCGGAAACGAAGATTGATATATAGGATGACCTCATTTGATTACCGGAAGGTTTTCGGAGTTACGGGGAATGTACCGGGAATGACGAATGGGTTCCGTGAGTTCACCGGGGGGGGGGGGGCAAACCACCCCAGGGAAGCCCATAGGCCATAAGGGTGGCGCACCAGCCCTTAGTGGGCTGGTGGGACAGCCCAAAATGGCTCTATGCGCCAAGGATAAGAAATCAAAGGAAAAAGAAAAAAAAAGGAGGAGGTGGGAAGGGAAGGGGACTCCCTCCCACCAAACCTAGTCCAACTCGGTTTGGGGGGGAGAGTCCTCCCCCTTGGCTCGGCCGACCCCCTTGAGGGTCCTTGGACCCCAAGGCAAGGCCCCCTCCCTCCCACCTATATATACGGAGGTTTTAGGGCTGATTTGAGACGACTTTTCCATGGCAGCCCGACCACATACCTCCACGGTTTTTCCTCTAGATCGCGTTCCTGCGGAGCTCGGGCGGAGCCCTGCTGAGACAAGGTCATCACCAACCTCCGGAGTGCCGTCACGCTGTCGGAGAACTCTTCTACCTCTCCGTCTCTCTTGCTGGATCAAGAAGGCCGAGATCATCGTCGAGCTGTACGTGTGCTGAACGCGGAGGTGCCGTCCGTTCGGTACTAGATCGTGGGACTGATCGCGGGATTGTTCGCGGGGTGGATCGAGGGACGTGAGGACGTTCCACTACATCAACCGCGTTCTCTAACGCTTCTGCTGTACGATCTACAAGGGTACGTAGATCACTCATCCCCTCTCGTAGATGGACATCACCATGATAGGTCTTCGTGCGCGTAGGAAAAGTTTTGTTTCCCGTGCGACGTTCTCCAACAGCATTAAAGAAGAAAGCCTCTCTATAAGTGCTTGGTGGCACCACCCCTGTGCTGCATGCGCGTCTTGCATCACCCATGTGAGGGGGCAGGGTTGTGCGACCCCACCTAGTTGCCCTTGACTAGCCCGCCTTGCGAGGACCTCAGTGGCGGCCTCAGGACGCACCTTGGAGGCGTTCTGCTTCATGCCGTCCTTGGCATTGATTCCCTGGCGCCTGCCTCATGAGGAGATGGCCCACTGCCGGATCGAATTGGGCTAGCGCAGCAGGTTGCGCCTAGGGCCGTAGGGCGACGGGCCCAAGAACAGCCCCCGGGCCTGCGTTGCCCACACCTCCGCCCGGTGTGAGGGGCGAAGTGACATGGGCCTCAACCGCCTACGGGCCAGGCTCGACGCCTCGCGCCCATCATGTCGTGGGATGCCCCTTCTCCCCACGTCGCCTCGGTAACCACCCCAATCTAGCATAAAACTTATACGTATAGCCGATTCATCATTGCTCTTCCTTGATTCGCGTTGCCTTCCTGTGCCTTCCTTCCCTCGTAAGATTGTCTCCATCCCGCGAGGCGATTCTTGCCCCCATCCCGCAGTGCCCCCATAGCTCCCTTGGCCAGGAACGACAAGGAAATGGTTGTGGCGGTAGGGCACCAGGCACAGGAACCCGCCCCGGATAGGTCCATAGTGCTGAATTGCAAGGGGCTCGACAAGTTTCTCTTCATGTCCGCCGCCGACTCCAACAAATGGGGACCAACCAAGATCTTATCGGCTTCGATTCCGCTCGCGGAGCTATCCGCGACCTCCGTCGCCCTCCATATTCCCGTGCTTTTTCTTTGGCTTGCTTCCCCCGTTCTAGGAGTTCATCAATCATGTGCTCATGCATTACCAAATTCACGCATTGCATATTGATCCGAGACCCGTTATTCTTCTCTCGTCATTCACCTTCCTCTGTGGGGCCTTCCTGAGTTTTCCCCCTCGGTACCATTGCTCCGGAACTTGTTCTCCCTTCGGTTGTCCGGACCCGACCAGTGCTCTAGGTGCATGTCCATCCAGGCCATGGATGCGACGGTGGGCAAGTGCATCGATATGAGGGTCAGCCACACCGCAGAAGGCTTCACGAGACAGTGGGTGTACGTGGACGCGGGTTAGTACATCCCCCTACTTTTAACTCCATCGTCCATGGCGGCGCCGAGCTCTGTGTGGG